>NC_070626.1:27084550-27684550 GCF_947347685.1 Pleuronectes platessa
GGGGGGAGGACAGATTCTAGAGATATACATCAAAACTACACAGAATCTAGAAACCCAGATACAAACACGAGTACACATATGAAACAGGTAAAAGTTGTAAACCTGCCCTTACGACGATACAGATGATAAATCTCATTACCCTTCACCCAAATCCTCATTATATCCTTTATTAACCTAGGACACAACTAGAACAGAGGATATAAATCGTTCAGTGGAATAAAACTGTGATCAGTTGTGGTGTTAATTTGCCAAATTATCAATAAATAAACCTCTATAATGGATGCTTTAATAAAATTGGTCATACTTTTGCTTCAAATGTATGATTGGGACACAACTAAATGCGGTGAATATGAGACTAATTGGGTGTTTGTATATGTGCATCGCAAAATAATGCTTCCATTTTATAACAGTTAAACCTTAATCCTCTTGAAAAGGTATAATGTCTTTATCCGTTCACAGTAAAGTATAGTATAACATAGCATAGCATAGCATAGCATAGCATAGCATAGCATAGTATAGTATAGCATATAGTATAGTAACATAAACACACTCACACCTCTCTGTCATACTACTGGAGACAGACCAAGATTCCAGCTCAGTTAAAATGTCGTAACGTCAAGTGTCTGAGTGAGAGGCTGCAGCCCACAATACTTGCTTTGTTTTGTGCGTCCACATGTACATACTGTGTGTGTGTGTGTGTGTGTGTGTGTGTGTGTGTGTGTGTGTGTGTGTGTGTGTGTGTGTGTGTGTGTATGTGTTTATTGTGTCTTTAGATGCTGATAAATGCAACACAGACAGTGAGGTTCTTCTTCGATAGAAATGATCCACTTCAGGCAGGTCAGTACAGTTATGTGGATTTATCACACACACACATATTGTCATTCAGTGGTCACTTTGCTCCTCCGTCATCTGAGGCCCCACTCTCAGTATTTCCTGTCTAGAACAATAGGATTTCCTTTGTGCGTTATTATGGGGAAGAGGGTCTTCAAATTCTATCAGAGGATGTCTGAAATACACAACTGACGCTAAAGCTGGGAAAAGGTAAAACCCATCATTCCAATGGACTGGCCTCATTGCTAATAACATCTTAAATCACATCATTATAAGTTGTAGTTTATCATGAGAAACTCATGTCATGAGGGGTTAATGTTAAAATAAAATAAAAGAATTACCTTTATCTTAAAAGCTGTGGCAAGACATGTTGTTTCAGCCCCTTGAAATGAAAAGAACATTTGTCATTTTTACAAAATGGAAGGAGTATGATCTAAGTTATAGTTTTCAGAGCTTTGAGGTACGTAATCTTTCCATTCCACACCTTGTAAAGGGCGTGAGGGGATCAGACATCCTCCACTGGGTGGAGGTGGCAAACTGAGACCTGCAGACACAGAGTCACAAATGTTCCATGAGTAAATGCTCCTATTTGCAGAACATGGAGGAGGGAGGAGAGGAGACGTTTAGTTAATGTTCATTTGAAAGTCAGTGGTGACAACTTTAAGGTTGATAAAGAGAACAATAAACACGAGTTTAGACAAAAAAACACTGTTTGTTTTTTGTCTATGTGCTTAACAGCCATGCATATTGTATGCTCTTGTTTACCATAGTTATTTATGTTTTGCATTAAGAATGTAATCCCCTTGTTTACGTTTCTAAATCTCAGATACTTGGAGGAATCCGTTTATAATTAGTAGTTTGCTGCCCTCTAGTGGTAACATCCTATTGTTACCGCCAAAGCTGTTAGACTCACAGTATATTGCCAATGTATTTGAATTTACAAAAAATGCTTATTTCTTTTTAACAGGGCTTGTAAACTAATCGGTTAAATTATCTACACTTGTGAAATTTTGAACTTATTACTTACTAATGTGCATAAGTGTCAATTCTACAGAATGACGACAAACAAAGTCACCCCTCTATGGAACCCAAGCAGAGTAAGATGGATATTATATTAAAGAAACCATGAACTATGATCATTGCACAGTTTAGATTTCTTTCTTATGAGAGACAAATATCAACTTATTCAGGAATCAGAGGAAAATTAGAAGTTTAATGGTTAAAAATATATTACATATCTTTTTATATGTGGGCTGTCAAATGACAGAACTTTTGGAAATAAGACTGTAAAAATATATTAAGTCACATATTTTACAATTCACTAGTTATTGATTGTTTATTGTTGGATAATAAATTGCTCTATGGTGCAAAAATATGACCTTGTCTGTGGAAATTCCTTTTCATTGATGCAGGTGTAAGTTTATGCATTTCTTACCTTATAGAATGGATGAAATAAATCACGGAGGAGATTGAAATCCATCATGACTGTATCAGCCTCAGCAGAAGTTCAGACTAAACAAGAACTGTGACAATGCTGTTTGGTTCCTGTTTGGTTCCTGTTTGTTCTGACATGTTGCTCTGATGAAACAAGAACTAGCCACCTAGCTTAAAGACAACTAGCCACTTAGCTAAACGACAACTAGCCACCTAGCTAAAAGACAACTAGCCACCTAGCTTAAAGACAACTAGCCACTTAGCTCAAAGACAACTAGCCACTTAGCTAAACGACAACTAGCCACCTAGCTAAAAGACAACTAGCCACCTAGCTAAAAGACAACTAGCCACCTAGATAAAATACAACTAGCCACTTAGCTTAAAGACAACTAGCTACCCAGCTAAAAGTCAACTAGCCACCCAGCTAAAAGACAACTATCCACTTAGCTTAAAGACAACTAGCCACTTAGCTAAAAGACAACTAGCCACCCAGCTAAAAGTCAACCAGCCACCTAGGTGAAGGACAATAAGACACTTAGTTTTAAAGACTAGCTGTTTTATAGTGAATTTAAAATGCTGCAGTATTAACTTAGCTTCTAGTTCGAGCTTGACTGAGGTCAGTTTTCTGGGTGACACTTGTGGGAATTGACCAGACCCACGTATTCCCAGGTTAGTAGACTTTAAATATGATTTATTGTTTCACCATATGTTAGAATCATATATGGTATATGCCTTAGTGTGGAACTTGAATGTCAAGTATACTGTAATTAGTGACAACTTAGTAACTGTGTAACCCTGGCCCTTTTACATTTTAGATGCACTGTCTACTCAAATGTTTGTTTAGTCTTTTATATTGAAGATATGTTGAATATCTTCCACTTGAGCTTTTTCCATTTTCTAGATAAGTTGGTTTGGAGACATTTTTCTTGCCCAGCTTTTGTCCCCGATCAGAAAGTTGTGTCATTGAATGGCCACAGGAAACTTTAAAAGGTTCCAAAGAGGAAATCATTTAGTTTTATGTACACACACACACACACACACACACACACACACACACACACACACGCACACGCACACGCACACACACACAGTACAACCAAATATACTGGCAATATGTAACATGTAACAGTAACAATAAATCTCTTTAGTTTCCATTTTTATTTTCTTTGAACAAAAATAGCTTTTATGTGTTGGCCTTGTTGAGATGTTTTCCGTTCTGGACGAGGAGCCTGGCTTCTCTGACGGGTTCTGTTTGGCTAAAGTCTGTGAGGTTTCCAGACAGATGTGTTGAGTCAAAAGAAAATGAGCTGATGGTAACATTATGGCATGTTGTCAAGCATGTATGATCTCATCAAAAGATTTACACATTTTGTCTGATGACAATTATAATGACAGCTAGTCTACTTGTTCTGATGGAGAGCTGGTGGTGGGATGCAGGGGACTTTTTTCATATTCCTATATATTGATATCTCTATTTGTATCTTATGGCAGATCAATTATATCTGAGTGATTTGGATATTTCAGATTCAGTCAAGTTTTCGATAGATGAACCAACCCTAGAGCTACACCACCTCCAGCTACAATTTGCAGCAATATGCTTTGCAGTTCAATTTTTAAAAGCCTAAAATTGCCTGCAGGCTTTATATTTTCAAATATTTTAGTTCAAGGATTCACTCCATTGTTTTATTAATCCTACAAGATGATTAAACAAAATAAGTTTTCACAGGTGGGGACCAAAGACACTAGAATCTGCTTCACTTCACCTCATTTTTGATTCTAGTGTCACTGAGAAAATCTGCCTTTAGATGACCTGAGTGGTCTGGAGGCTTTGTAATACAAATCTATCAGAGATGTATTCAGGCCCGCGGCCACTAAGTGCTTTATAGAATAGACAAGTAATAGAATATAAAAAAAGTTATCCTTTGACACACATCATTGCAATGATTCAAAGAACCTTCTGCTGACTCACAATTCCAAAACCACACTATAATCCGTCATTGCGATGACTTGTCTCACAGACTAAAGGCTGCTTGCATAGGCAACTTAAAAAACTGCTATGCAAAAACAATTTCATGCTTGAACGGACGCCGACAGAATCCAGAAACTGAACTGTGGCTAATTTTTCCATTTACTGTAATCACTACATAGCAATGGTCTAACACCCTAAAGACCATAGGCCAACAAATACTTCTATATTAAATTACTGTGTAGCTTAAATTTGTAGCCATAGTTTGACAAATTAGAATCTTAATCCATGAATCAAGACATATGTATCCTTATAGGCTGCAACTCTCCTCAGCTGTTCTTACACCTGCCTGCATGGGTTAATTAACCCTGACTACAAAACTGTGAATCCATTACTTACAAGTTAGTTGCTCACAACTTCCAGAGCTCAACAAGTATTTTTAAAACACTGAGCCTTGCAATGAATATGTCCTGAATTGAGTCCTATCCACAGGTGGCGCTGTGGTTCTTTGTCGTGAAGCACTTGCACACATAGTGCACATACATTGCTTCTCCTGTGTTGCAACTAATGTCTGTGTTTCTTTTCTTTCCTCTGCTTCACCGGTCAGCTGACCACAGAGGGAGGGAGAGAGATAAGAATGATGGAGGAGAAAGGAGACAATGACATACAGCAAAGGTATGTGGTCAGATTTAAATTAGATTTACAGGATATGGGTGTGAACCCAAAACCAACTCGGCCACCAGAAAGGCCAAGTTCGTATTTACAGTAATGAGCAATTTGCCCCATAACCCCAGCTCCTCTCTCATACTCTCTCCTTTGTACCCTGACTGAGTCCCCCCCCCCCCCTTTGGATCCTCTAACACTGGCCCACCGCGTGATTTCCCCTCACAGAAATTGTTGCTCTAGTGGAACATTTAATGCACGGGGGCTCAGATTTCGGCTTCTCCGGTGCACGGCACAGTGTTCCAGCCAGCCACAGTCTGCACACAAACCACTTCCTTTATCAGAAGCAAAGTGAAGAAGGAGAGGGGGGAAGCAGAAGAGGGGAAGGCAGCAAGTCAGACCAAGAACAAATGAGCACAGGCAATGCAAAGCAGCTGATAGTCGTTGACAGCAGGAGGAAGTGCAGCTAGTGGGAGTGAGAGTGATTGAGGTTGTGAGCAATCAGTCTTGTGTATTCAATGGAGGCACACTCTGCAGTGTCCTCACAAGTTTGTGCCTCTTTGTGTACGTGTTGCATTGCTTAATCATGAGTCGACAATTCCACAGCACACGCACAAATGTATCGCTCCAGTCTCGCCTTCTCTTTAAGTCATTTTCCATTGGTTTTTAATTCATCCAAGTCCCGTCTCCAGCTACGTTTCCCCTCCCAGAGCCTCTCGTTTGTTCTGTTTTTTCACCTGCCGGTCACTGGAGCACATTTATGAAGTCCTCTGATGGAAAAACGCCTCCAACCCTCAGAGTCCTCACCAGACTCCTGTCAGCATCAAGGAGAGACTCTCTTGAACTTAATGCAGCATTTTAAAGACCCTGCATAACCTCTCTTCCTGCCTTTTTTTAATGACCTTAGTAAACCTGTTGTTGAGTTCAAAAGAGTTTGATAAGGATAATGCAATTAAGATGCTTTAAGGAGAGAAATATATCAATGATTTGGGTTTATTGCTGCCATCCTTTGGAATAAAGACCCAAACTGAGTAACCAGACACATATACCTTCCTTTGTTTTTTTTTGTTATCCATCTCCGTTTATCGCTGTGTGTTTTTCCTCTTTTCCTTTCTCCCATACACACTCACCACACACCGAGTCTGGAAAACAACACACTCACATTAAGTCAGTGACAGCAGCACAAAGACTTAACATGTGGTAGCAGTTAAGCAGATCTTTGCAGTTCAATAGACCTCAAATAAAGAAAAAAAAAATACTGCAACCATAGCACATAACCTCTCATCAACTACAGACGTGACGTGAAGATACGATATAACTTTAACTTTTGCCTCAAATGCTCCATGGCCATTTATTTGGATCTAATAAAAAAAAAAAGGCAAGAGGGAAACAGTGATCTGAACTGATTGAGTTTGTCAGTTTTGCCGACACTGCACATTTAAATATTACTTTGGTCTGCTAGGTACCCATCAATGAATTTGAAGTCCCCCTTATGTCCATTTGTTCTCATTGTGAGGTCTAAATACCACCACCCATTTCTTTATGTTTTATGGCGTTGTTGTGACAGGTTTATATTTAACACAGGCAAGACTTTTAGATAAACAAGTGTGACTAGATAATAGATATATTAGAATAAAATTGAATTTGGTGTGAACAAGAGGAATAACTGGAGACACTGATGGTGGTAATGAGGATGTGGAGCATGAAGCTGGGACGTCTCAGTAAGGGCTTCTGGTTGGAAGTTGAAGAGTGATGAACGAGTTGAGGTGGTTCAAGGGTAAAGGTCATTGTGTGATCGTGTTGCTAAACTGACGGCTCAATGACAGGAGGGAGAGAGAACATTTTAAACTTTGACAGCTTACAGGTAATTGGCTCAAGGCGAGCTTATCAGGTTGTGATTGAATGAAGAGAGAATGAGGTGGTGGAGCCTATATAGCAGGAATTCTGCATGTGATTAAAGCTGGTCGGCTGGTCGTGCACCTCCCTGCTCTTTAAACTTAGCGTGCGTGGTGTAGATAACAACTTGGATGATCTAGAGGCAGGAATGTGTGAACAGGTCCATCTCTATGACCCATCATTCATGAGGGAGCACAGAGATTCCCAGATGGCTCCTATAGGGACTTTGCAGAGACTGTTAGTATAGACAATAATTCTGCAGGAACTGTGGAAAAAACCTCCTCGACCAATTTGTCAAGGCAAAGAAATGTGCACAAGCCCAGAGCGGTGCTCCTGGAGGAAACAAACCAGTGACCACACTGTTCTGTTTGTGTTTCTTCTTCTTCTTTTGCCCACAATGGTGTGATTGTATTTTTCTTAGTGCAGATACCTTGTCAACAGTTAAGAGAGGACTTCACAGAGTCAGTACGCCTCAAGCCCAAGTATGAAAGGGAAAGGCATCCAGACAGTCTTCCATGACTAAACTTTCCCTCAGCTTTATTTCACAGGTAATTCAATAATCAAAAACCTAGTGAAATAATACTGCTACTGCAACATGGTCAATGAGTCATTGAAAAAGCATATTATCTTTCTTAATGGTGACTTCAGCAGTAGTAGCCTTGCAGATCCAAGTATAACCATATGAATTAAGTGAAACTATAATCTTCTGTCCTGGATCTGTTCCAAAACTGAAACTGCAGAACGTTTTTTGTCTTTTTCTTTGTTGGCTCTAACTATGACCATCTAAGTAAGTTGCGTTGATCCTCTGCTAACACGATAGAGTAAAAAAAATTTAAATGGTGTGAACGTGGTTGTGTGGTCTTCTTATCTCAAAAGAAGCAATGATAGACACGCTAGGTCCAAGTCCAGCACTAAGTCCAATGCTCATTCTTCAATCGCTTCAGCTCCTGTCCTTGCTTACACAGCTTGCTGGCCAGCCTGAAGTTTTCATTCCCAGGCTTAACGCTAACAGGCTATGGTTTATCATAAAAGCAGTGGAATGCTATTGAACATTCTACAGAAGTCTACATCCTTTCCAGCATTCTGCCAAAAAATACGAAGAAGCTTGAATTGTGTTGAATCCCTTACAGGAATAAAAAAGTCAGGTCAGTTACTGTATACTATGATATCCCAAGGAAGCCAATTATATGTCAATGTCTGATGGCATCATCTCCTTCTGGGTGGTTTGGGAATTAAAAAGCTCTCTGTGATCTTAAAAAACTTGTGGGATTCGTTTCTGTTTTGTAAATTTGTGTCTGTTCTTTGACTCCCCCTGTTTCCTGGTCGATTGTTTCGTTGTTTATATCTGACAAAGGACTTAAATGCTAGATGCTATGGATTTACTACATTCAGTCTTTTCTCTTGATTGTGTTTGATTGAGCTGGTAATCAAACTTGGAATGCCTGCAAAGTCTGATCAGTGCCAGCTGCCAGAAACCAGTGGCATATGTCTACCACATGGATCGAGCGACACAGTTTTGTTCTATCTCTGCATTTGCCTTGATTCAATATGACATGAAGCAATTTAGATTCAATTTCCACATGACAGAGCATTGGATAATATTCAAAACTCAAGGATATCATAAAGATAGTTCAAAATCAAAAACTTGCTCCGGGTGGCGTACTCCTTAACATAAATTAGGTGCATTTGTATGTATTGATTTTATATTTTCAGAAGGATATCGGGAGGCCTTTTTAAGAATCTGAGATCATGTGAGTAGAAGGCGTAAACAAACATTTTCTACAGTTGAAGGGTGTAAGGTTTGATTTGGATTGACAACCAACAAACTAACACAGATGGTTTGGAGTGTCTGTTGTTGTCCACTAATCAAGATGCTGATTTAATAAAAGCCAGAAAACAGTGCGTGTTGTCACAACAGTCCATCTGCAATTTGTTTGGCCTGTTGAGGGCGTAGATGTCCTTTTCTAATGCTTCATCGTGCTGAAGCTAATAGCTCATATGCGCACTGCACAGTCACATCTGTGTGGAAACAGCTGGTGTTGAGAAAAAGTATTTGAAGCTGTGAGAGAGAATACAGCCAGAATAATTAGGTGAGAGGCCTGCGTTTCTTTCTGGCTTGAAGGCCAAAAACAATCATGAGATTGTCTTAATCGGTGGGTTAGTGGTCTTTGAAGGGTTTGACCTGTTTCTCTGACGGGTGATTAAATTAACTTGTGGTAAAAGTGATGTTCTGAAGGCAACCAAAAGGCAAATGACCAGTGATAGAAAAACAGTAGTGCTTTATGAAACTGAGGATATGTACAGAATGGACTCAGTGCTCATAAACTGTGTAATTGAAACGAGGGGTTCCAGCTGTCGACATCCACAGGGGACATATTTACCTGTGCTTGGCAAAGGAAAGACACTCGGCATGCAGGGACCCTGGGCACCCCCGGACCCTGCTCCTGGAATCGCACTGTCCTCTTACTGTAAATCACAGAGCAGTAGGGGTTGTTGAGAAAATGTAAAAGTCTGAGTTGGTATTTCCACCTAAACATCTCATTCCTGGACACCAGCTGTTTAGCAGAGTAAAAAATGGGGCAGCACTAAGCTATATATCTGTGGTTTTTGGTAAAGGTAACAGAATGTTTTTTCCACGGCTCATTTTTCAGACTTTGTAGGGTATGTGATGCTCATTATGGGTTTGTTATGGGTTTGTTGAAGTGTGTGCGTGCGTGTGAAAAGTCTTTCTATGGTTGTGAGGAGAGATTTGTGGGAGGAAGGGGTTCTGGACTGCAAAAGTGTATTTGTTTTTGTTCGGTAACCTGGAAATCTATACATAAGAAATCCTAAGAAGTAATTTTAGTAAGAACATTTTGGTCGGTCCTCACAATTTCAAATGTCTTCTTCAGGGTTAAGACTTGGTTCTAGAGTATTTTCTTGGGTAAGGCATTTATTTGTGACGGTTAGTGTATGAGGCTGTATATATGTCAATGAGGCTGAAGGCATGAGCGCCATAAAATGTCCGGACGGAGTTTGCTTTTCACTGCCTGGGCAAACAATGCAGGATATGAAGCACAATTCCACCGGGGAATGTTCAGGGTTTTTTGTTTACAGCACATCGACACTGACGTTGGGCCTTATTGCTCCAAAGCTCTCGAGTCTGATTGTCTTTCAAAATTGTCAAATTGTTCATAATGTTTGAGAAAACCACCTCTTTTTCCATCAATCCAGTTTCTAGTCAGTGGCACGATACAAATGTCACCGACATGCCTACTTGCTTTCTTTTTCTGGACGTTTCTCTGCTGTATTTTCACACGGGCTCACAAGGACATTTTCCGAACCTTATACTTGGGGTCTGGCAGACAAAGTTCTGGAAAATGTCTGGAGCAGCTTACTCAGACATTTGCATTCTTATATACAGCCCCTCTGGAGAAAATTTAAGGAAAATATTAAGATGAAACGGCTGCAGTGTCCTCACATCTATAGAAAGATACTCAATGTGTGTGTACTTTGGAGTTCACTCAATATTTGATACTCCCGGTGCCGCCCAGGACATTTAATCATTTAATATCTGAGCCTATAAAAATGTCCTTCAAGGTGTCACCGTTGAAGGAATCAACATTTTTGTGGGTTTGAATCAAGTCAAGTGTATACGTGAGAATCATTAAATCTCGTCCATTTAATGCCAATGTCTTAATTTTTTCCAGGGATGTCGGTTTATATAACAGTATGAAGATGAAATAAATTAGTTTTAAATATCTGCAGGAAAATGTGTATTTCACTCCAATGCCACTGTGGTCCCATTTGGATTTGTTCAGTAACATGAAATATGTGATGAATGTGGTTATGCACTTATTACCAGTCCCTTTATTGCTGCGGTGGGTGAAGCTTAAATCATCATTATCTTTTCATATGGTGCAAGAATTGATTTGTAGTGAGAATGGAAGACTTTCACAAGCACTGCACTTTGTGCAACCATGAGTATCTGAAACTGAAAGCCCTCCAAACTTGACCAAGTTTACTTTCACTCAACACATAATCCATTCACCAGAATAAGCTGTATAGCCAAGACTCTGCAATTTGGCCTAACACACCAGTATAGGAATGCACACATGTCAGTACACAGTCATTTAAGGTACACAGTACACAACATTCCCTGATAAATTTAAAACAGATTTAATACAGTGCCTTATTTCCCTTTTCCATTCCTTTTACATAACACTCATTAGCTCATGAAAGGCTCAGCGGCATGTTGCCTGTGCTTGATTCACTCATGGCTTTGTGCACATGTAAAGTTTTAATAGTTAACACTTCGTAAATTGAGTTTGTTCTCCAAGTCATGTGGTCACCAGAGACACCAATAACATTCCTGATTTATTTCATATTGTGCTATTATTTATTCCAAGGAAACCCTTTTTAGGTGTCACAAAAGCCTCCCAGTATGACCACAGTAAGATGGTTTAACCACTGGGAAGCTGCACTAAGTGGTGGAAATAAGAGAAGGGCACAGCCTGCTCTTTTGTTTTCCCTGACCAGATTCAATCTGCCAGTTTGGGGGAATCTGGCAACTCTCTGGTCACAAGCTCACTCCTCAAACCTTAAGGCCATTGCTGCCCCCATTCACAAATTCCTATTTATTTGTCCCAGGGCCTTTGAATGTTGGGGCCTAGGTCGACCTAAGGCCAAGTCCCCTGGAGGTGAGAGGCCTCTGGCTAAGGACTATAGACTTTGTCAACTATCCATCCCAAATATACCACAAATACCAACCTCACTTTATGTACGGTATAACAAAAAATCTCCCGTTTCTGAATTGGTTGTTGCACCATAGCTGGTTAACCACACCAGCTATCTTATAGGGAAATAATGTTTCCAGAGAAAATTCACTGATCAAACCTGTAATGTGTTTTTATTAATAGGATCGTTTTCCAATTTTGTTATTATAATATATATTACCTCTGCCAAAGAGGTAATGGTTTGTTTGTAAGCAAGATTGCTCAAAAACTTTGTGGAATGATGCACCATGGGTTAAGGAAAAAAAAACTTAAAATTTAAGAATCCAGAACAGGGGTAAGATCAAGGAATTCTTTTCACCATCTTTAACAGTGCGAGATAGGACTTTTAAAAGAATATATTTATACATATTCAGGCATGTTTAGGGGACTGATGTTCATGAGTGTGTGCAATTCTGTGCAGATCCAAATGAAAATCTGGATCTAGTGAATTTAACAGTGCTTTCACAAGGGGACTGCTGGGACCTGGTGGAGTTATGCGCTCTACTGACATTCTAGTTTACTTTTTCTAACTATGCATGGAAAGCTGTTAAATTTATGCTGGGATATGTATATTTTCATTAATTTTTTAAAACCTAAAGCTAAACAATGAACGCAGATTGTGCTCCCTGTCAGGCTCCCACTGTAATCTTGGCAGTTGCTTTTGAATACCAAACAAACTGAACTGGATTAGCAGCCATTTAGGGAAGGGATCCTCTGCTTGCCAAATGAAATAGCTCTTTTGAAATTACAAACATAGTTAAAGAAACTGAATCTGTCTTCTTGTGAGCAAATGAATAGCCGAGGCGGGTGCAAAAATAAACAGAAAGTTCAAACCCTCATTTGAACAGTAGCTGCCAGGGCGTAAAACAACAGAGAACGCCATCACATGTAGACTGTCCCCTCGGAAACACTACACCACAAGTTGTGTTGCATTAGCCATTAATGTGTTATCATAAAGGTTGCATTTTAAAAAGGTCTATGAGAGGGATTTAACTCGGTGTAAGAGTGGTCAACCTGCAGGAGATAATTTCACATGAGCTTTGTGAAACCTAATAATTACAAGCAAAAAAATTGTAGACTGTTTGGTTTTCCGTTGAGATCCAAGAGGACAAAAAAAAAGAAAAAGCAAGAGTACAATTTTTCCATCTGTCTCCCGATGAATGTAAATGCAAACGCAATGAAGCAGGAGAGCGTGTTCTCCCATGATGAAGACATGTTGAAGTTTCATTTACCACAAGACGCTATGACCCAAGTCTCTGTATGAGAACGTATGATTTGTGAGTTGCCTGATTGGATAGAGGAATATGGTGAGTGAGTATAATTCATTTTGATATTAACATGTCTTGGAAAGTAATAGAAGTACAAGACGGGGCTTGTGTAAGAGCAGATTTTTTATTGTCTCTCACTCAGAACGATATTAATGGAAAGAAAATCCTAAGTGACATATAGCACATCACTTCGTTTATGGAAGTAATTTCATAAGACCAGCGAGGCTTTATGTTTAATCTGGGTGTCGAGAGACAAGATCTTGCCCTGAATCTGGAATGTGTGAGCTTTGCGGGTTCCATTGTCGTCCATCTTGTGGCGTGTGGCTTTAGTTTCCACATTAGTCTATTTCCCACTATTGCTACTGGCACAACTCGACCTGCGCAACGCACAGCCAGAGATCTGGAAAAGTTCGAATGACTCACTCAAGCTCAGACAGAAACATTTACTTTTCTGATTCTCTGTATGCGTCTCTTTTAATATGTTTTATTTTTATTACTATATATTGGAATTTTCCATAGGCAGACGGCTTCTGATGAGATTGTGTCGGTAACCAAGTCATTGTTTTTCTCTTTTGGAAGTTCACATTTCTTAGTTTGAACCATGTACGATTCAGGAGTCAAGTTATAATTGTTTTCTCAAACTGAGTTGACTCTGTATCGGCCAAGTCTCACAAATGCTGAGCAAGGTCGCCTGAGACGGAAGAATTAACATCCCATCAGCAGTTACCTACTTATATGGCAAGCAAGCACGACAACATTCACATTTATTTATTCACTCTCCTTTCTGAGGTTTCCTCTTTCCCCCTTTTTTCTGCCTACAATGACGGAGGAGACGTTTGAGGCTTTGGGATATTCTGGAAATATCAGTGCTGTGACTGTAAGTGTCTTAAAAGAGGTTAAAGCCCTACTTAGAGTTTCATTCTTCATATTTTCCTTGAGGTCAATGGACCTTTAAGATTACGAGATGCAACTTGAGTTAGGGTCTTTTGATAAAGATATAAGATTTACAGCAGAGTTTTGATTTTATTTTTCAACCTGGTGTTCAACGATGAACACCTTTCTCATGTCTCGTAAGTACACTGTGAAAACGTTCATTTTGTAGATCTTTTTAGTCAGACACTGATGGATGTGAAATTATTATTATTATATATAAGTACAACTAAATGCAGGCGCCAGAAATTCTCTTAACTCAGTGGATATGACTGAAAGCTGTAAAAATCTGTTCAAAATACATAGTAAAAAATGGGTTATATTATATTAAATTACATTATAATTTACCCAAATATGTAGTTCTCATTGTGTGGAGACATTATCCAAAACTATAAATTGTACTTGCCTGTTTGAGATGTTTAGGATACGTCTTTCTTCCTGCTCTCTTGGGACAGACTTTTCATGACCCTGAACTATAAGCAAAGACTATTAACGATAGAAATACTGAGCCGTTGGTCAGATGCCTCTTTATTTACCCCAAAATTAACAGAGGTTGAAGCTTGCAGTTCTGATTTACCATTTCCCAAAGAAGCTGCAGTGACTTCCACATAATGATATGTGGCATGTCCTCTTCAGCCATGTGGGCAGACAGTGTTTGAAGCTTAAAACCATAGATCTCATGTTGAGTTTACATCTTTCATCGACTGCTTATCCTGAATGTCATCTTTATAAAACATTCACAGAGGCAAAGAGCATCCCCAAGCAAAGTCTATTTAGTTTAACAAACCCAGAGAGGGGTTCTTGCTATGTTTATTTACTCATCAGTATAATCTTGCTTATAGGTGGAGTAAGCACATCACCTTCACACAATACAATTTCCTAAAGCCTGTGAAGCCAACTTGAACAACCAGAAAGTCTAAGCTACAGCGTAACCCTGAATAATAATAATGAAAAATGAACTCTCTGTTCTCTGGAGGGAAACTGGATTTTTCATGGGGGCCTGAAAACCACTGAATTCCTCCTGGACTGCATTCTGTCACTCACGCTCCCCTGATCCAAATCCACTCACATTGCTTTGATTTGTGTTGCTTCAACACTGGTTGACCATCTCTTCTCATACCAGACGATGATGTAATACATTTGGTGAAACAAAAGTCAAGGGTTTTAAATATTTAAACCAACGTTTATATAATCATCAATAGAGTTATGATGAGTAATATAAAATAGTGTGTTTATGTTTATTGTATATTAAGTTAGTGGACAGGATATAGACCAAACTAAAAAGTTGGATATCAAATATCTAAACTATAGTTTATGTTATTTTAGGTACTTTAACCACACTGATATTTGTTTGAGTGTTCATTCTTTACTGAATTTGAGTCATCATGAATGTGAATGAAGTCCCGTCCCTCTGATCACTACTGTGTTGAGTCTGACTCCAAATGATGTCATCGGCACAAGATGGCCGAATTTGTATTTGGGATATTTCGGCTTCAAATTTGGATAGTTGGAGGAAGTGGAGATCTGTCGTCCATCTTTGTTTACAATCTGTAGTTTTGATACTTACATTTTTGTTTTGTCATTGATAATTTGTTTACATTTATTTATGTAGCATTTTAAAGGCAACTTTTCTGCTAACGAAACCTTTCAGTATCTTTGCTTTAAGTGCAGACCTGATTCTTTGCTGTCTCCTAATAATTGCCCACTTGGCCTATTTCCATTAAAGCTAGGGAAAATACAATCTCAGCAGATATACAATTACATCAGTTTACAGAAATGTTATCCTATGATTGATGAAACCATTCCACCTTGATTTTTTCCATGTGGATAATAATTGTGTAGAGCACATAATGCTTGACAGAGGGCTTTTCAAGAGCTTCCTGCGGATGACCTCCCAACACTTCCTGCAGGTTAATGTGTTATGCAGGAATACTCGCTGGAACTGAGCAGTGGTTTCTCCCTGCCGTCCTCACAGCAGATGCTACACAGCCAAAAACGAGCTGCTGGAACAGTAACATGTTTCAAAGCTCCTTAGAGGGCTTTGAATGTGTTCTCATATCGCCGTAAAACCCCATTCTTTGTTTTACCCTGCCTCTGCCTTACTTGGCTGTGATTTGTGGAAAGTTACATCTCCATGGGCAATAAGCTTCAGCATGTAGAGCCCAATGTTTGAAGAACGATTTCCAAGAAGTATCTCGCACAGTAAGAGAGAACTGGAGATGACTTCTGACATCGAGATATGGTGCTATGACTCCATATGAAACGTTCAGTATCACTGGACAGTGGAGGCCTTACACTCAGATGGGATGCTCTCACTTGGTTCATTGTTTGCAGTCAAAGGCTGAACACTCCCTTGCGTTGTTTTGTTTTCTTGCCTCAAAACTCATGTACTTTTGAGGAACTCTCTCCTCCGAGACTGACAAGGATATGAAGTAGCAGTAACAGAGAGAGAAAGAACCTTTTCTCAATTCATAAGCAAACTGAGAAGCTTTTGTGTCTGCTTGGCTTGAGTTCTACAGCAGTAACTAATGGCAGGTTTAGGGTTAGGGGGAGTAATGCCATCAATGCTGTGAGATGTTCATAGACATCACTGTTTAAATGTGTGTCTGTTGAGATAATGCACATACACAGGAGGTTGTGTTTTCTTTATTCTGTATTTCAAATATATTTAAGTTGTTGTTATAGCTTGGATTTTGATGTAATTAAATGACGTGCACCAAAATGCTGTTAGATTAGACAGAATATTCAAAAGCTGGGAACGTGATGGAGGTTGTAGAAACCTGTCAAAGCTGTGCAAATGTTTTTTCTACCAACCACGTGGTCCAGAATTCATCTATGTATCGTTAGAGAAATGCTCACATGCCTTAAAAATGTGAAGAGTTATGTTTTAGAAAAAGACTATAAAGATGAACAATATGGCAGCTCCCTAAAAGTGAAGTCAAAAAGTTTCAATTGTTCCCTGGTGGCTGCAGTCATAAACTGTGCCTCCTCCATGTTAGTGGATTTATACATTTGAAATACATTTTTCGCAAAGAGTTCTTCTCAGATTGATGTTTGTTCAAGTGTCCAGAATTAGTTATTTGATGCTATAAAAAAGAAGGTGAAACGTCATGATGGACAGCTGAGACTGACTTTGGTTGACTGTGTATCTGCAGAACCTCCTCACAGTGGCTCCATCCCCTTATCACTACTGTTAAGACTCTGGCTCCTGGATAGTGTGAAGAAGTGAAGATGCATTTTCCATATTGTGTCCTGAATTAGCACAACTATAGAGGCTCTACTCAGTGAGGAATAAAATTGCAGCAACACCTAATCGAAAGTCAACAGTTGTTTAAATATAGTTTGGCACTTTAACTACCAGCATCATTAATTTGTTACCTTGGCCATTGAACTAATGCTTAAATAATGATGCCTCAGAAAGAAGCGGTTAAGAAGCACTTAAATAGAGCCCCCAGAGACCAGGCTTGGAGGTCTCGACAACATCATGATGGTTGGTCTCAACATGGGGCACGCACTACGCCTGGACTCTGAAGGGGGGGGGGGGGGGGGGTTGGCTTTTTGCTTCTTCATATCTGATCCAAGAAGACTTGTCCTGTGTCTATTGCCAAAGCTCCCGCTGTAGCCTGGGGGAGGCAGCCATATATCGCACACAAACAGATAATCCTGGGGTGATTGAGGTAATTGCTTGCAGTTGTGGTGGGGTGCTGGTGAGGGCCCTGGAAAGGTGATGTATGTGCAGCTCCTGTTCAGTATTGATTTCAGGCTGCACTTCACAGTGGGACTCTGTATGGTTCGTATGGTCTGGAGGAGGGAGAGAGATTAGGATTTAAAAACCAAATTTTTCACACTCTGCTCTGGTCTCCCCTAACACTCGTCCCCACCTCATTGACAGTGAGTTAAATAATCCACATGGCAATTTTGGTTAGCAGCAAAGCATTGGTCTTGAAAAATCCAACAAAAGGAGCCCAACTCCTTAACTACCCTGGCCCACTGCCTTGATCCAGAGCAGCAGACCTTCATCTTAATTGTAGGTTCCACTCTGATCTATCATCTGTCTTACAAGCTGACAGTGGGAGATTCTTGAGCCATGAGTATGTACCCACAATACTGGCTAAAACAATTCTTCTTATGAAACTTTTCATGTTTCTGGTGAATTCCTGTATGTTATAACAACTGCCAAAGCCCAATAACTTCTTAGTTTCCCCTGCAATTTATGGGCTTTAGTTTAAAAGAGTTTGATGGGAAAGAAATGCTGCCTTATAAAACACTCCTTTGTTGTATTATCTTGTTACTGTGCTTGAAATGACTGCGTTGCCATAATGTAACCTTGTATATCCTGTAGACCTACTATTGCTACAAAACAATGTAATGCCAGTGTTGTGTTGATTTTTTTATAGTTAGGGACAAAGAGAAAGTCTTAATGTCAAATGCAAACATTTACAATGTATCCGAGCGTGGAATTTCCCTTACTTTGCTTCACTTAGTACAGTAACTCATTTCATGAACCTTGTTCATTGATATTTACATCAGCAGGGCTATGTAAACATTTCCAGGCACCAGCAGAAGGCATTGGATTTAATTTCCTGACTTGAAAGAGACATAGTTGGTGGTAATTGACTGAGGAAACCAATCCAATGAGCTTTTAATTTCCTGAATGAATGGCTTGTTTCTCTTTAATTTTTGAAGTTTTTATGATGCTAAGTCATTAAAGCACAAACACTGGATGTTTTGTGATGTGCGGTTGTCCTGTGTTGAAAAGAAGAAGGGACTGAGACTGCAAGCTAGAGGAAGTGACTGCTAGAACCAAGGAGGTATATTTGTTAGTTTGACGATTTTCAGATGGAGAGCTGCTCACAGGATGGATATCAGATCGCGAATCCGACAAACTCAGTGATGATGAGTTTCACAGGCAGTTCAGTTTAACATGGATTGTTTGACCCTGTGTCTGCTGCTGAATACTGTGTGTGCAGCACAAATGTAGGACACCTACTGAAGTTTCCCGAACCAAACACATTCTAAAGACGGACAATGTGTCTCCACCTCCTCCAAGTATCAAGGTTCTGTCAATACACATCCCTGTCTAATCGTGAGTGAGCCTCAGAAGTCTATCATGATGTTTCACCAACTGAAAAGTGTGTAATAGGAACTACTTAAAATAACATATACAACCTCGATAATATGTACGATACAACAATACTAGTAATGATGTTGTTATTTTTGGCTCAAATAATACACCTCAAATAATTCCGTTTATTAAATTGTCATAAACATCATGATTTTGTCTCTGCCACCTACGTAGAAACATTGCTTTGGCGTAACATCCTAACATTTCTGTGGAAACATAAATGAGTTATTATGTAAGCACAGGTGTTGTTATACTTAAATATATTCCCCCCCAAAAAAACTTTCTCCAAACCAAAGTAACATTGAGGCTTTTCTTTTCTGTTACATTCAATAGCTAAGTGGTGAACTGGAGATCTACCAGGTGACCACAAAATGGACTTCGGTAAAGCTAATGTACACAAACGTTGTCTTTTTGCGTATCTGGGATCATTAAACATTGTGTAGTTAGGACTGGACGGTTCCAATGGCATGAGGTAACATGCAAACCCCACAATCTGCGTTCCGCTGTTAATACACTGGTTAGTTCGTGCTTGTGCCATGATGACAGCATTCGCGGTGCATAGCTCGAGTCTGACACAGAACATTTCGGGTCTGTTATTAGTAAAGGGGTCGGTGGTGCTACTGTATGTTTTTTTTTTTATTTGAACATTTCTAAATACCTTTTGTAGTTGTCGGTTCACTATTCTCTTCTCAATCAAGCACCTCCATAGATACCTCATGCATTTCATAAAATCAGCTCTTTGCAGCTCTGCTTCATTCTGATTTAATTTGTTCCACATAAGCACATGTTCACATATTTAGAAACAAGAAACTTAAACCGAATATGACCCCTTTGAGAGTGTTCACCCAGTCAGTCCGAGTTGAATGAGTGTGTGGGAGATGAGAGGGTTTCTGCCTGCTGTGTCACACTGGACCTCCTTCTTCTTCTACAGTCCCCTCCTACTTCCACAAGATATAGGCAGCGCTTTAACTTAGACTGAGAGTCAATCAGAGTGGGATCTTTAACTCTGCCCTCCACTGGGTCTCTCTGCCTCAGCCCACCACATACACATTCACAGCAGTTCACATTCAAAAAAGCATACACACACACGTTCACACTCACATGCACATGCACATGCACGCTTGCACCGGCAAACATATGGAGTACTACTGCTTCATCCTGCTCTGGATCTGCAGCCAGCAGTTAGGTGAGTGAAAGGTGTTTATGTATGTGTGTTATTGTTAAAGTGACGGTGTGTATGTGTGTGTTTGGCTTTGCTTTGATTGTGTTGTGCTGATGTATGAATCTGACAGTCTTTCTCTCTCTGGAAAGTATAATAAAGCCACAATAACTGTTAATTATACTCTGACCAGTTCCAACAGACACAGGAAACTTTGACTCTGTTGCTTTTAAAGGCTTGACACAAATAGCAAGAGGGGAAAAGTTTTAGAAGTAGTGACACTGAACTACTTTGTATTTGAAAGTTGAACATGCACACATATTCTGCATTTTAAGGCACAGTAAGAGTGTGAGAAGTGAAATGATGGCTGTCCAGTTAATGTCCCCTTAATTTGACATCCTGACCCAGAATCATGATGAGAGACAGGAAGGCAGAGCTCGAGACTGAAGGATGTGTTGTCACCCTCAGCTCTACAGAGGTGCTGTCCCTCAAATATTCTCTACAGGGAAATTTGATAATATCTGTTCACCCACAACTTTCCAGCGACTGGACAGTAATTGGTGCTGAGCCAGAGCTGTGTTCAATTACCAGTGAAATCACTTTAGCAGTAACAAGTTGTCTGCATGAGAGAAAGGGTGAGAGAGGCAAAATTATAAATCAAGTATTCAGTACATGTGCAAATATAACCAATCAAACCTAATGTGTTTCCCACATTGAATATACAGTAAAAGTGAAGTAGCTGGTGTTGCGCTACAGTCCAATTCTCTATAGGGTCGAGTTTTAAACTGTGAAGCTGTTAACTGTTACCACATAGTTTAAATGCACTACAGTGTGTTGGCCAATATTTCCATAAAATGCAGTGAGCACATTGTCATTATGGCTGCATATGAACATTATATTTTCCAGATTTTTTCTAAAGCATTATTCACTCCTTTTCCAATAAGCTGCATCATCCCGAGGTAATGCCGAAGGCTCATCATAAGGCTGCGATCTTTTTTTAAGTGGTATTTCATTAATCCTGAATTTGGTTTGGTAAATAAAAGGCGTGGGGGAGAGGAAATCTGTAATGTAAATATTTGGTTTGATTTTGGAATTTGTTGGAACTCACTTTTGGCCCGATGCCACAGTGAGGGAGACACTGACCTTGAAGCTGGAGTCTGCGGAGAGAAGATTTGATTCTGGCTGTGGTGGGAGATGTTTTTGGCAGGCACACAAGGGGGAGGTTGCATTTAAGTCTGTTGTTTGAGTGAAACCCTGGGACTTCTGGACCAATGATCCCATTCCTGATAAGTGTGAGTAGAACCATATCCTATAGCTCATCTATATGAGGTGGAAACAGCTGGAGCGCTTCTCCTCCCAAAAATACCTTTTGACATGTAAATATAGCCTATTATTCTTTTTTATCCATGATATAACGCTGCCCTGTTCCATACATTAATCAGACATGTCCTCATAAGCACTGTTACTGCAGCATGTTAAAGGTATTTTACTTATGTGAACTTGCCATTTCTTCCTTCTCATAGACACTAAACATAGTTACTCAATACAGGGGGGGGGGGGGGGGGGGGGGGACTGACCCTAACCCTAACCTTCACATGAAATAGCCATTACTGGAGTCCCCTTGAAATATAAAACCTATGGCCCATTAAGACAAAAGTTACAGTAAGCCACAGTCTGACTGGATTGATTAAACAATAAAACTTTATAAAGTGTTGTGATAATTAATTTAGAGGCCAAAGCCATTGTTCCCCAATGAGTAAGAGTCAAATGCCTGGTCCCACTTACATCATGGCCACTTCCCAGTGGAAAGTCTTTTTGTTTCATCATCCACTCTGTTTCACCACTGAGTCATTTGATACCGTGGCACAAAGCTTAATGAAGAGAGCCATAGTATTTATATCTGACTCATTGTTGCCCTCTCTGCATCATATTTATCTGTCTACTACTAGCTGCATTGGCCACTTTTAGCCACTAGGGGCCAGATAAACTCCAAAACAAAACGTCAAAACAGTCTGTCCTTTCATAATATCATCTTTTACATTTGTTATGGCTAACATTGAGCAACATTACCATTAATTGAAGTGATCCCTATGTGAGTCCAATATTATTCTGCTTATAGGTCTAATCTGTCATATTCTTTTAAATGATGGCAGATGTTTGTGCTTGGTCAGGTGCCTTTTTTCATCTCTGTGTCCAGATCTATTTTTAAAAGTGAGTCCCATCTGTTAGAATCATAGATCTTGGACATTTGGAGCCAGTGTCTACACAATGGCAATTGTGGGATGGAGCAACTGTATCAAGGTCCAGACGTTACACGTGCTTAACCCTTTAAGAATCAGCTGTCAATCATGATGTTTTGATCCATTTGTTTCGTATCAAATAACTAATTGAAAGCAAACTTACTTAGAAAAATAACACTTAAACAAAAGTGGGATAAGTACTACCTAAAATTACAGAAAACAACTTCGAGCTAAATGTATTTGACATGTATTTTGACTTTAGTTTGGTTTATGTCCCATCGATTAACATGGAGGAGGTGGGATTTATGACCTATGCTGCAGCCTGCCACCAGGGGGCTTCACTTTTGGGGAGCATCCATGTCGTCCATCTTTATATACAGTCAATTGTCAGCATCTACTGACTTTTAATATGGAAGCAATAGATATCCAAGTAGTAGTTAAAGTTAAAATGTTTCATTGTGATATAGATTTATTGTTTGAATTAATGTCAGATCGTTGGGGAAATATCTGCTCATTAATCAAGAGTAATTTATATAATAGCATTTATATTTGAAGGCTGTTAAAAGTTTCAGTATCGCAGTAAATATGTCACTGGTCAAAAGAAATGAATCCTCCACCACCTAAATAAATCCACATCATGAAATAACCAACTCACCACTCATTAACTATGCAAAGGTCTTGACACTGGCATGTAGTCGTGTGTGATAGCTGGTGGTTTACATCCACCATTAAGCTGACACAGAGATGCGGTTTCATTCCCCGGAGGTGCTTTTGTTGATTGTTAAGCAGTGCCCAGTTGGCTGTTGTGTACTGGGAACATCTGGTTTTAGATACCCTGTGCTCCTCTGAGTATTTGCACTGGCGTGGGGTAACACAGATACAATATGCCAAAATGTTTGAAAGTATATTGCCCACTGTGACCGATCTTTCCAGAGAAAACCGCTGTCATGGAAAGTCAGAATGAATCAACGGACAGTACATTCTGTGGCGTTTGAGGTTCACTTCACGTGGGGACTCTGTTATCATATTTGTTAGAAAGTTGCGCCACTTGCCGTGTAACACCGGCCAGATGCCGTCGTGATGCAGCGTCTTCAGAATCACATTCCAGAACTGAAGATAAACAGACTAAAAAGCTGTAAAGAAGAGTGTTTTTCATAAATCCAAACCATCTCACAATGTATAGTCTTCTAAAATTACTCCATTATGCATTCCTGATATGAGGACGGCTCCAAGCCAGCAGTTTGCGCAATGCACCCCCACGGCTGCTCTCTGTCAGTGTGTCTGTGGTGGAGCTCCTGCAGCTTGATGTTGATCCAGAGGCAGCAGCGGGCCTAATGTGGGTCACACCGGCAGCCACCGGGCTGAGGTTTATTTATCTGGGCATGGAAGCCGGTACACAGGAAACTCAGCAGGAATCCAACACTGCGTTAGAAGCTGCTGATATTACTGGGAATATTAAATTGCTCTGCTACATTAGTAGAAATGGAAACTGGATCACCTCCATTCTCATGCTTTTTCCACCCGGACACTTTCCCCTGTGCCCGTCTTAGCGTTTGCTCATTTCTTGGCCAGGCTTCAGCTTCTCTGAGATCGCATCTTGGGAAATTTATCGTGCACACTTAGAAGTCATCCTAGCATTAAATCAGCTTCTATACTGGGATATTTACGTGGCTCCAGTTGAAAAGCAATGGATGCCAGACAGATACAGCTCACTACCCTCCATTTGTAAAAAATTTTTACAAATGGATTTCTTTTTTTACACCTATCTGTTCCCAACCATCTATATTTCAGCCACCACTTTCGTGTTTACTAGACAAACAGAAACTTTAGGAAGAAGTCTGGTGGCAAGATGAAAGACCAGTTGAACATGTGATCCATTCATTCTACAGGAAATGAGCAAAGTGGAGCATGTGTCAATATTTACATGAAGTCCCTGCGTGGCAGAGATGGCTATTTAGTTTAATGGAGGTTTTCATGAAACAGAACAAACGGTCTGTGGTTTGTGCCAATCAAGGTGTGATATACTCCTGGACACTTGACAGTCCACGATGAATGACTCCTTCACTCTGCGGCTGTCACTTCACTCACACAAGGTCCTGTGGTAACATTGTGGCACAGTTGTTTTGATGAAGCCTGCAGCCTGAAAACTCTCTGTTTCAGTCCACAATCCATGGAAAGTTGCTGGAGAACAGCAGGAGAAGATACTTGGTTTGCTGTCTGTTTACACAATCTGTAAACTCTCCTAAATAGTCACTATCTGAGGAATGTTGACGATGTTGCATTTTTGTTAAATGACGATCTATCTGAGAGCATACAGCTGCGCAAGTCACATACAAGCAACTACACACCCAAATAAATTCATCCTATCTTCTATGCAACAGAACGATTCTGAGTTCAGCTCTACATTGTATTTTAAACCATTACTGAATCATAACATGGGATATGTTCATAACATAATAAAATGTCATTTGACACATTTTAATCTTTAGAAATACACATTATAAAGTTATAATACAACTCAACAAAATGTAAAAGTGAACCATAACATATTGAGGTTAGTTCTGCAGTTTTTATGAACTCAGCAACTGCCCTTGAGATGGAAGTTTAAGTAAATTGTGCAAATCTGGTAGATGACACAAATATTTAACATCAGTTATTTACTATTTACCACTAACTCTCCCCCCAAATAGGCTGTGATCCATTTACCCTTTCAATCCATCCAACCATACCCTCATCATTCAATTCCTAACCAGGACATTTTTACTTGATTTTAATATCAACATTGCGGGTGCAGAGTGCAAGTCGCTCCGCTATGGCTGTAGGAGGAGGAGAAATGATATTAGCAGGGCTTTCCAAAGGTAATAAATCCATGACATATTATACGTACTATATATGATATATAACAGGGCTCCGGAGTAACTTTGTACATTGGTCGCACTGGTGTGCATAACTTTTTTCGTTTAGATGCACCAGCACATAATTTACGTGCGCCTTCCATTTTTTACTGCGCCTTTTGGCACCGCAATAATACACCCATTATACCTTTTCTTTACAGTTCCCATATGCATTGGTGATTCCTTAACTGGGGCTGGGTATCGCCACAGATTTCCCAAATTAAATGTGAATCACAAGGTCTTGATTCGACTTCTGATTTGATTCAATCAAACAAACACAAAGCAAACTTCCATACTGTTCAGGTTCTAATAACATGTGATTAGTGTTGGTGTTTATTGTTAAAGTGTAAATTGAGCCCAGGTCAGCTGGAGTGTGGAGGGAGGACACACAGACAGGAGACACTGACACTGATATGAACCAACCGCTGCTTCTGCCCTGATCCTGGAACAGCGGTGCAGATCGCTCTGTGTTAGCGACACTTCTCTTCTCTCATCAAGACAACCTGGCTCTTTGATTTGAAGTCATCTGTGCTTTGTTGTGAGTTAAATTGAATTAGATGGTTTCTAACTGTGTCAAGCAGTCACTCACCTTGTGTTTAACTGTTATTCCCCTCGCAATGGAAAAAAAAAGGCTCACAGGGTTTGACATGACCTCGGAGCCTAACAGATGGGGAGTGAGCTGTGAGCTGGGCCTTTTAGCGAGGGAATGAATATGTCCAACAGTGGGGGGTCTGGTGGTGGTTAAAAGCAGAGGCCCCTGTGCTCTGAGTTCAGCTGTGCAGCTCAAACTGTGAGAAAACTGTTTTTTACTCAATAGTCTCCAACTTTAACAGGACAACCCACAATAAAGTATACTTCACTTTCCCTCATCCGTCCCTTTCAAAACCTTCAAACATCTTTCCCCAATATGAGTTGGTATATTTAGGGATTTAAAGGATCATTGAGCTCTAGGGTGAAGATCAACATGATCACTGACCTAACAGGAGCTGAAACGTCAATGACGCCGATCAACTGACATTTTACTGTTAGTCTGGAAACTGGTGAAAACGGAGGATCAGCAGGAGATTAAGCAGAAGACAGATGAACGGAGAGAGATGGATGGAGAAGAGGAGAGTGGTAGACGATTACACATTTTCCCTCTTCACCGCTGCCAAAAAGCAAATCCTATCACCTCCATGTCCTCATGTGTTCATGGAAATTTAAAGCCAAATGAAGCTGTCACTGCCACAATGGGGGGACTTGGTGTCATGCAAAATCTGACAAATACCTTCTCTGGCTGGTATTTTAATTGAAAGCAGACTTTCACTGCTTGTAAGATTTGAGGTTAAGAACACAATTAGGAGAATGTTTTGATCAGGTCCGATATTAGCTTTTACTTTGTACCCTCTGTCTAGAGGTCAAGTTGAACTTCAACAGTTCTCAATTCCAACAACAACACAGAACTCATCGCTGGGTCTCTTTAATGATCTTATGATTGAAGTGGCAGAATATTACCCTCTGATTTTGTGCGCTTTCACACCCACTTTGTTTGGTCCAGACATCCAGACCATCCAGTTTAGTCAGAACCAAACAGCAGGTGTCCGGATCAACAGACCAAAAATGAGCTCGGCCAAAAGAGGTGGTCTTGCTTTGGATCAAACTGAGCCTGCGGTTGGTTGGTTTTTTGATAGTTCAGACTTATTGTAGGAAATTGCAAACAATAGAAGAGAAAGAAGCAGAAGCAGCTTGCAGGATATCTGAAGCAAATTACAATATAACAGAGACATGAACCTACATTGGTGAGTTCCTTGGACCAAACTTTCAGGCGTCAAAGTAGCCATAATGTAGGGTTTTTGTAATTTATTCATGAAGAACGAAAGCCTTGCAGTTCCTCCAGATGCCTCACCTTTTAAAGCGTAATAGTACAGATCCGTCATCTGTGTTGTAGACTTCTAACATGTGTATGTTGTGATGAGACATGCCAGATTAGTCATTTTCATGCTGCTTAACCAAAACCACTCTGGCTCCGCAAATATCTGATGGAAGAATATCAGTCGAATGTGACAACAACACAGCTGCTCTGCTCACACAATTTATTTCTGTTTCCTCTGTGGGAAGTCGGTGTTTAAACTGCCGCAGGCGGACAAACAGACACGGGACACGGTTGGGATATGTTCAGGGTTGAATGAGGATGATTTGCTGCTATTTGTTGCACTTGAGCCAAATGCTCATGTCTAATCAGTGTTGATGTAATTTGTGTTTCTTTTAGTACAAACATCCATAAAACAAGCTCAGATACCACCACCTGCTAGTGAGAACTAGATGTTTTATACAGCTCATACTCATGCTGTAGAACTACTGAATCTGGCCTCAAAGGTAGAAATGTGAAACTCTTCTTTCCGTGCTGATGAAAACTTGTCTTTTCTTTTTTCAAGGATTCCATGACTGCTTCAATATTGACACGAAGAATCACAGGATAATTAAAGGCCCTAAACAAGCCCAGTTTGGATACACTGTGCAGCAACACGTGGGTGCTGGGGGAGAAAAGTGGTAAGAGACTCCTGTGATTTACACACTGCTGCTTTGATAAATATTGAAGCTTAATAATGATTTGTACCTGAATTTATTCACTTCTTCCTTTGCCCATGTCCCCTCCTTCCACCAAGCGTCAATGAAGTCGTTTTCTTGTAGTAGTTGTGTATTCCTGCTGCACAGACAAATAGCAGTGAAAAGAAGTTGTAAGAAAAGTATTGTTGTAAGAATATTTAGATGCAGGAACACCAAATGTGTACAATATTCAAAACAATGCATAACATATGCAGTAATAATTTGTTCCAATACCTCTTGTGCAGACAGCATGAACTTTCAAGGCTTAATTCACTTCCATTGCTGCTGTAAATCTGTAAATTATTTCTGGATGTCTGTTTTCTATAAAAACTAATTAATTTAAAGTAATTTGGAAAATATTCCATTCTTTCAAGTCAAGCAATTGAGTAGTTTTGAAAATAACTTACAGTTAGCAATCTCCCCATTCATCATGGATCAAATAAAGTCAACATTAATTTCTGTGATTGCAAACTATTCCTCCGACTTCAAGTGAGTTCATTGTGCCAATTATGTGTCAGCAACTAATAGACCTTTCAGTTTTCCAGCAACTGGGAAAACTGCTGTATTGACCGAACTCCAGCTTCCAACTCCACAAGTACTTGAATTGAAGTGTCAACTTTTATCATCTGTGCTTTATGACCTAAAACATCTGTAAGTCTTATTGTGATGCATATTTATTTGAGTTTCTGTAAACCTGCCAGAGTTTACGTCAGTGTACAAGTGCATTCTGACTGTAAAACACGTGCTGACAAGGTGTAGTGCTGAGAGACTGACTTGGCTGCGAGACAATAGGATGTCTCCATTTATCCCCGGAAAGATCTATTGTGTCTCTCCTGTGATGTGCAAAGTTTCCTCCCGCAATTTGTGCTTGCAGAAAAAAACTGCATAGTCCTGAGCATGATACCTCACATTCATCATCTTACCTCATAGCACAAGCGGACTCTTGACGCACACTATTATTAAGCCAACTGGCACCGAGCTGTGGCCAAAATTAGTTTCTGGCATCCCTAATATGTCTGGTTGGGAGCACTGTACTATGACCGTGCAGAGTTCAAGCAATGCTGCTGTGCTGTGCGTGTGAGTGTGTGTGTGTGTTGTGTGTGTTTTTGTGTGTGTGTGTGTTTAAATCATTAGTTCTGTCTATATATATATATATATATTTTAACGTGACATGCAGAACGGCTTCATTAAGTATATTTTCACTTTGGCTGTTTCTTTAAATGTTAAAAACAACTTTTATTTACAAATTCCTGGCAAATTGCTTCCTGTTGTTGTGTAAATAGTGAAATTTCTCCTGAGTACCTTCATTTAAGGGCGGAGGTTGATGCAAAACATCCTGTGTCCTTCCAACACTCAACTTTGTTTATATCCTGCAAGTTGAATTAAAAAATGATCAGAGCTCTACATATTCATACCATTAACTGAATATATAAACTGAATAAGATATGAGGATTAGACGTAGGCCTGTATTTGGACTCTACCTCCAAATAAGCAAGATGGCTGCATTTGTATCGTGGATATTCTGGCTTGATTTTTGGATAGTGGGGATCGTTGTCCATCTTTGTATTACAGTCTATGCTTTGTACACACACTGCCTTAGGTAATCAATTACATACAAGTAAACATTGCAAGCACCGAACTCCACCACCTTGTGACTAGTAGTTTAACTTTGACAAGACCACTATGCCCGCTGGTGCCTCTCTATTCTATATTGTCCTCAGAGAAATGCATAAACCTTCTAAATAGAGCTAACAGGAAAATGTGGACAATCCAACAAAAGTTGTACATCGAGTGCTGTAGGGTTAACAATATGAAACCTATGTATAAGCAGTAAATACCATTCTGTTCTGATTATTTTTACTGTTCCATTGGCAAGTTATCCATCACCCTGGAGCAGGACATGAGGCCCAGTGTGTATGTGTGTGTGTACGTGGAAGAGAGAGAGTACTGTATTCACATAAAGATGCTTTGGGATATTTAGCTTGGCAGTGAAATAACTATATTCTGCACGTCGATAAAATGCCAGGTCACAATGTGTGTTAGTGACTTCAAAGTTAAAAAAGCTAGGAAAACTGTGTGTGTGTGTCAGTTGGGGGGGGGGGGGGGGGGCTGATACAGTCTGGACTTCATACCTTTGTGAGGCCCAGTTTGAGCCCTTAACCATGAGAGTGACACATGTTTGGAAAGTGTAATTTCCTCACAGGGTAATTTTAGGGTTAAAGCCTCCACACACCTTTAGTTTGATTATAACTCCAGCTCTTCTGTTTATTTCAAAGCACCTGTTTGGTTGGGATGACTTGTTGACGTGTAATCAGTCGTATTGGCACTCAGGGTTTCGTGACATCATACATTCCCTCCATATAGTACCACCATAGACTATAGCTCTAATCATCCAGAGTCATTAAACAGTTGTGTGGTTGAGCTGAAGCTTTGAGTTTTAGGGTTAAGGTTCTGATGGTTAAAGGAAAAAAAACAACAGTCTGTGCCAAAGATGTTGAGAAACTATTAAAGCAGCCACACTGTTAGAGTCAGTGATATTTCTTCATTATAATGATCACAGGATCTGTGGTTAATGAACGAGGCCATAGAAGAAACACCATCCTGCCATCATAAATACTCTACAGCTGAAAGTAATCCCCCAGAAATGCTCGTGATTTAGTTGCATTTAACGTAAACAAGAATAAATGCAAAGTAAATTAAGTCTTTACAGATTTTTAAATTCATCCAAACGGTTGTTAAAGATTTGGTTCTCCAGTAGGAACCACTCTCAGGTCTGGGAAGTCAGAACGCTTGAGGTCTTAAGACCACATGGTTCATTCTTAGTCTTCTCTTGTAATTTTGACTATCCATTGAGGTATAGATTCATGGCTAAGGAATGTGAAGGCATTTCCTTTGTGAACAAGAGGGGACGACAACAACATACATGAAGGGTGATGTTTAAAACTAGCAGAAGCTGCCAACATACAGGAGTCGAATAACCCACATGACAGCTACACTGGTCAGGTCAAATCCGACTTCTTTACCATTCCGAGCTGTCGGCCAACCTCTACTTGAACTGAAAAGGTCTGATGAGGCTGACATGTGTGGAACAAAGGTCACCAGAGACACGGCCTGAACCGAAGTAAATGTCTGAGAAGTTGGTGAAAACTTTTGCAGTGGAAGAATAGTGGAGCACAGATCGTGCATACAGCAAACTGCCAAATGGAGCTATAGGGACCAGGAGATGGCATCTTTATTAGGTGTTCATAAGCAATAGAAGTTCTATTACTATATTGAGGCAATAAGATATACTGCCCTAGCCGAACCTTTCTGCGATCTACAGGGCTGAGTCTCCCACTGTTTTTTAAACTTGGGTGATGACTCGTCTGTCTGCTCGCTAGACAACTTACTCACCCGGCTGACTTCAGGTCTGTATAGTGCAGTGCAGCAGGACGCTTCGGGTCTGGGTATGTGAACACACAGCTGCATTCGCATAATCAAGGAAACCTGTATGTTTGTGTGTGTGTCTGTGGGAGTGTGCATAGTCAGACAGTTCACAGCAGGACGAAGGAATGTCGCAGCATCTGGGGATCCATGGGAAAATACCACATTAACAATTTCAACTTTATTTATTTCTTTATTTTACTCCCACTAAATAACTAACAGTCAATTCTGACTAAGTCAATCCTGCTGTTGTTCAGGATATTGTTACCTCATTTAAAGAATAAACTCATTTGTTTAACAGTTAGAGGGAAAAAAAATCATACCATTTTATCAAAGGGCCCTGGTTTCTGCATTCAAATTTCATTTTGGTTAGTCACTATTTCTGGATAACAAATGTGTGCAGTAAAATGAGCACTCTGAGATGAATTGAAGTAGAAGAATGCAATATTCAGAACAGAGATTGTTTATTTTCCATCACTGCCAGATCAGTGAGTCTTTGTTGTGGAGTTGTGTCTGGGACACAGGCAGTGACGACTGTATCTTAAATTAACTACATTACACGTTTTTTTCCAACTAAATGTGCTGATAAAGCAGATATTTCTGCACATGAGGATAGAATCTGGTGTTTTTTGTTTTTGTTTTTCCGCAGCGAGACATGTGCTCGCCAAGTGTCAGCACTTCAGGGGGGTTTTCTCGCTGATTGTCTGGTTTTGTGTGTTTATCAGAAGGGCTGACTAATTGTGTTCACTGGATTCAGAAATACGAATTATCCTGTAAACAGAAATAAATACATGGGGGGGGGGGGGGGGGTGCAAGAGACACAAAGGAAAGTAGGGAAAACACCACAAGAGTAACTGGAACACACTTGGATTAGCCTTTTTAGATAAACTGTTTTACAATTCTACAATAAACTGAAGAAAACGCTCTTTGTTGCCACTGACCATCTATGTTTTTACTTTCTAACCTCCACTCTTCCTTTCAGCTAAGAGGTTTCACCTCAATTGAGCTTTCAAGGGTATTTAAATTTTATACCAACGCTGCCTGTGAGAATCTGTTCCGAACTCCAGCGCTGTCAATTTTTCCAGAATTGTCAGATTTCTCAAAACCCTCAGCTCTGTTTGCATAGGAACTGGATCACAGATGGAAAGTGACTCTGTATTATAAAAAGTAAAAAAAAGAATATATGCCCCGTTCTTCATGTAAGTCAGGCATGCAGCGAAAAGGATTTCTATCAGGAAAAAATAGTGAAGGGTATTTGCTGACTCTAGTAAGACAAGAGCTTTTGTATATCTGCAATATTAAAACAGTGTGGAAAAGAAAAGCTTGCCTGAGTCTTAAGATTGTTAAACAAAAAATATTTAGTTATTTCGATTTCTAGATGTTGAGAGGACTGTTGACAGCTTCTATCAGTGGCTGCTGATGGGGCCGTCAAGCTAAGGAAAGGTCACTGTGTCAAGAATGTATGATTTCCTCACGTGTCCAGGCAGCGATGAGGTGCTCTAAACACCCTGCGAGGGCAAACAGACTCTGTGGGGAGCTGAGAAGAGGCCACATCACTTCCAATGGGCAAATAGCTTGGGCCTTTCAACTTGATGGGATACACGGACCTGCGTAGTGCGTACTACTCCCACTTTCTATTTCCACTGTTTATTTTTCAACAGTTGAATCAGGTCTTCTCAGTGGAGACTTGACCTTTGCTCTTTCCCTCAGTTATAAGTTGCACACCACAAAGGACTATGGGGATTCTGTGAAGTCTTTCACCACTTGCGTTAAATAGTGTTCCCCTTTATTTGGCCTGTGTGTGGAGCTACAAAGAAAAGTGTTTTTACACCTACTGAGATCAGTAGGAAAACGAAACTTGATCTATATAATTTGAGTTGAGACACAACAGTCATGTTATCGTAACGTCTACACAAGTATTAAAGATACAAAGAGATGCTTGTAATGGGGCTGAGAAAAAATGAAAACAATATTATTCAATAAAAAAGGGGAACAACAGTCTAAAGTCACGATTGCAGCTCTGTGCATACTCAATGGCAATGTCAAGGGGGTTAGGGTTTAGTCGTCCTAACTTTAGTTTTGATGGTTACCATTCTCACTATCTTAATTTCGCATGTTAGCATGCTATCATTTGGCATTAGTGGCACTAAACATCATGTACAGATGAGGACTGTGAGATTGGCACCATGCAGTTTTGCAGGTAAAGCACTTGGTTATTGACCAAACTATTGGACATATTAAAATGTTTACCTCATAATTTATACTGAGCGCAACTTCAATGTTTTATGACAGTACATCCAATTAAGGGGAAAGTCAGCAGGATTCATTCTGTGGGGCCAATTACTGTGTTTATCCAATCTAATGAGTGTGATGGACTTACCAACCGCCATAACTTAAAATATTACTTAAAAATAAAATATAGAGAGCTTGACATTCCAGCTGAGAACCATAAAAAGGCTTTGTGGGTCAATGAGTGCTTGTAAATTCCTCTTCTAATAAACCTATGACGTAATACACTCAAGTAAAACAGGCACATTAATTCATATTTTGGGGAAAATAACTATGTGACCATACAATTGGCTTGAATCTGTGGCTGCGTGAACAATAAAAAATATTTCCGTTAATTCAGACGAGTGGAATGTGATGAGCAAGCGCAACATTGGAGTAGCACACTTTGTGTTTGTGACGGGGATGTGGTTTTATAGCGTATACATCTCCTTCCAAATATGAAAAACATTACAACATTAATTACAGCCTGGGCTTGGGGATGGCACTTCCTCAAACCCCAAAATCCTCGCCACTGGTAACCAATGGTAGAAATGGTCAATGTATTCATGTTGGGTCAAGTTATTTCTTTCAGCATTCGACCCAAATCAGCTCTGGAACATGATTGTTTAAACAGCTTCCTGGTGAAATTCCGGAGGTACCGAGGCAGGAGTCCAAGGCAAAGGGAACAATGGCCCCTTTTCATCAAGGTATCCTGACCTGAACTCCTGCCTCAGCGTCCTCATGCCAAAGGATAGCAGTAACTGAAGTAATAATCATGATATTAATAGCTATGGAGCTTCTCTGTACTCTGCTGGAGCAAATTGCGGTGAAAATGACTTCCAGTGTCTGTGAGACTTTAAGAGTTGGCTTCAGGAGCAATAACACTGAGGCCGACTTCCATATGACTCGCTCTTTGATGTGACGTGATGGACTGTTCCAATAACATTTCCTCTTGACCTCAACTGCTGCCGTAAAGTTACGTCATTGCTGGTATGATTCTGGGAATGTGTCCTGAATATACCTCTGAGTTATGTGTCCAGCTGAGCTAAATGAAATTCACAAATAAAGATGGTCGGTCACATCACAACTCGAAATACCTAAAGACTGAAGGTTAATTCTCGACCTTAGTGGCAAAGTCTTCTTTGACGTTTTAATGCTTTTGTTAGGTACAAGGCCTAAATGTCTTTTTAGGCTGAACTCTTGAGACTCATTTGCAAAAGAAAACAATTTCTGTTTTTTAAATAGAAGGAACTCCTCTCTACTGGATGACTGTCAACTCTTATCTGTTGTTGTGTCACAGTAAATTAAAGTAAAATGCCACTTGTATCTGAGCCTACTTTGTACATTAGAATCCCTGGATCAACCTTTACTCTGAAATCTACTGAATTTTCCAGCTACATATTTAAAGGATGTAATTGTTTAGGACTTTGGAGCGGTTAAGAATCTCCAGGGACCACGAGTCTAAAGTAAAACTCCTCAATTTAAAGATCTGCCTCTCTTTATTTGGAAGGCTCTGACCCTAGAGGGCCACGCAGGAGGTTGGCCGTGATCTGCTTTTACAACAAAGCGGTTTCGAGTGTCTTTCCTTTGGGGCACAACTGACCTGGGAGTTGTTCCTTTGCTCGCTGCCTTTCCAGGGAATTTCACTTGGACACTACTGTTGTTTAAATTCCTAGTTGACCTGCTGTGTATACTGAAGCTTTGCCAAGAATGTGATTAGTTTAGAACAGCCAACAACTAGGCATTGAGTTCTTGAATTATACTAGCGAGAAAAAGAACTGTGTCATGTTATCTGCTGAGATACTGTATGTTAACACCTAAGGCAGTTGTACGTTACATCTTGTGATGGTATAGTGTTGAATAGACTTCACATGATGAACACATATTCGATTCAAATAACTGAACCTATGGATAATGTCAGTTATGAATAACAGCAGCTTTAACCCCCTCTTTGTGTTTCATGAAAATAACTGAAAGATTTGTTATCTCTGTAATACAGTACATGTGTGTTACGGTTCCCTCTAAGGCTTTTATACCCTCCATCAGTCCTGAAGAAGATACACCAGACAACTTTAGATTTCCCTCTCACCTCAAGTTACCTAAAAGCTTTGACTGACATTTATAAGACCTCACTGCCCTGCACAGGAACCCCGACGTTAACTCAAGCGCTGGACCGACTCCACTCTGTCATGTGAAAAGAATGTCCAGCACTCAGCAGCGATATTGGAGGAAATTTAAATCCCATCTCTGATTATGTTTCAGTTTAAATGGGATTTCTCTCTGTGGTCCCAATGTGAAGATCATTGTAGCTTCTGTCCAGCAGCAGTTTTCAGTCTTCTGTGTTTTGAATCAGCAGTTCTTGAAGGAGACCTCTGATCCGGTGTCGATGTCACAGCAGATTGAAGCTTAAAATAGAGGAAATGGTAGAAATATGACAAAGCTAGTTTGGGTTATTATAGTATGATGAACATACTTTGGTTGGGGCCCCAAACAGAGTATGGTCTAAGAGCCGCCGAGGTTGCAGGCAGCTGCAGGTTTGGTTTTGAACCGGCTCTTTCTATCTCCCCCATATTTAACTCTACTATCAAATAAAGGCTTAATGCCCCAACTAATATTTAAAACACCATCATTGTAATATAAATATAAAACTAGCACACAACCTGACCAATCAGGCACAAAACATTAAAACAGAAAATAAGTGTATGACTATGCGACATATATGTGATTCCACATTCTGCTGATAAAGCTTAGGAAATAAGGTGGGATCAGATGAGTGGTTGTACTGGTCAGCTACTGGGTGTGACTGTGAGGAACTGTTTATGACAGTGAAGTCTAGTGCTACTGCTCAAAATTATTAAACATGCGTTGTTATCCTCCCTTGGATAAATAAAGGTTTCAGATCTTCCTGGTTGGCCCATGTGTTTTGTCTGGGTCACTGGTGTCAACAGTCACAGTCCTATTCCCTCAGAGAATTAGCTCCTGGGCAACGACAGACTGCTCTTAAATGGAACAAAGGAAGTTCTCAGTCTTGCTCTATCATCACTATTCAACTGTTTATAGATGATAAATATACAGCTGCGACCTTTTATTAAAGCAAACCTTTATACTGACATTAGCTTTAAGTGATTCTTACTTCTGTATTTTTTTTTTTTTTGCAGGTTATTAGTGGGAGCCCCGTATGAAATGAATGGCCCTTACCAGACAGGGGATGTTTATAAATGTTCGCTGAGCAAAAGAACCAATGGAAACGGTTGCTCCAAGCTCAACTTAGGTAAAGTATCACAAACAACACTAAATCTAAAAGACTGAATGTGCTGAAGATGTGTTTGCATGTGTGTTGTTGATGTCAGCATGTTCCTTTTTCCAGTAAACATCATGGTGGCATGTGTGAGACACATAAGTGTTGTGACCATACCTATCATTCCTGTTTTACAATTATTTTTAAATGGTTTATGTATATTCCCACATGTGGGTGATGCCACACTTCCCACCGCATGCTTCTTCATATGGGTGGCACATGTGTTGTGCTGCTAAGGTAGGCACATGACGTTCTGTGAAGTAAACGTTTAGACCTGAGGATGTAGACACTGGCTTGGCTGCCCAGACAGCAATAACAAACCAAAGTCCCAGATGGGGGAACTTGTGTTTGGTCTCTGGAGGACGGTGCATGTATCTATGTGTGCATGAGTCTGTGTATCTGAGAGCATCTGAGTGAGATTCATTTTCCCTCAAGGAAGGATATCTCTGACCAACGTATCGGAGCGCAAAGACAAGATGAGGCTGGGGATGACGCTCACATCCAACCCCAAAGACAACAGCTTTGTGGTGAGAGCGGCTTTAAAACTTTATCTTGAGATATAACAGAGCAACGGCCTGTTGCAGCAGGATCTTAGAGTAATTCTGGACGCATTCGATGAAATAGCGATGGTCAATTTGGGGAAAAAAGGACTATCCCACAAGATTGTCTTTTGATTACATGGTTTTCAAACAGCCGACCTCCTTGCGGAAGTTGTCTGAGAGCATGAACATAACTTTTTGTAATATGCTGAGGTCAGTAATGTTGCCTGCGTGAATGCTTTCCTTTATGTTTCAGGCCTGTGGGCCGCTGTGGTCCTACGAGTGCGGCAGCTCCTACTACAGCACAGGCATTTGCTCTAGAGTCAATGCGAGCTTCAAGTTCTCTAGAACGATCGCGCCTGCCTTTCAGAGTAAGATTTAAAGTGTCTCTTCTGTTTTACAAAGATTAATTCGTCACAGCAGAGACTTATTTATTCATTTATGAGCATCTGTTTTCTCCATGTTGGATCTCAGCTGCAAGTCTCATCTTTAAAATGTTTTTCAGGATGTGAGACCTATATGGACATAGTTATTGTTCTGGACGGCTCAAACTCCATCTACCCCTGGTATGAGGTGCAGGCTTTTCTCATCAACATCCTTCAGAAGTTTTATATTGGACCAGGTCAAATACAGGTGTGTAAGAAACGAAGGAATACTTAAAGTAGATAAGACATTGTATATTTGTTAAATTTCCTTGATGGATTTATTGAAATATTGAAACTGATTTATAAATGTTGTTTCCTGGAGTCAGGTCGGAGTCGTTCAGTACGGTGAGAAGGTCGTTCATGAATTCAAACTCAGCGACTACAAGTCAGTTGAGGAAGTGGTGAAAAGAGCACGAAGCATCGACCAACGGGGGGGCGAGGAGACCAACACGGCACTTGGCATCAACACAGCACGGTACAGAATCTACTTTGGTCCAATTGAGCAGCTCTACTTCACTGCTCCTCCATCCTGTAATTCATTGCGCTGAACAAATCAAACATGTCCACACAGCTCACAAGCTTTCAAACATGGAGGTCGACGCGGTGCCAAGAAGGTGATGATAGTTATAACTGACGGAGAGTCACACGACAGTCCAGATCTCCAGCAGGCCATCGAGGACAGCGAGAAGGACGGAATCACACGTTATGCCATCGCTGTGAGTCTGCTAAACCTATTCTTCACCTGGCTTAGAGGGCTTACACTTTATTGGTTTTCACTTGGTTTTCTCATGTCAAATAAAATGTCCCATGCAGTATTAAAACACTGTAAACATTAATGTGATGACCTCATGGAGTTCAGTTAAAGCAAGGCTTTTAAGAGCTGAGCTTAAAACAGAGCCAAAGACACTGGGAGCCCTCCAAGAGCTCCAAGCATAATCTCACTTGAAGAGCAGTTAAAGGTGCAAATGATATCCTCCAGACCAGATGGTTTTTGGTTTGAGCGACTGCTGCGACAGACTTGTTTCCATCCAGTGGCTCAGCTGGGCATAGACATCTGAACTGAAGCTCTGAAGTCGTTTGGTTGAAAACCAACTGGCGTTGGTGAAAGCATTGGCATTGGTGTAAAATGTCAATCCTTTCTGAAACCTTCTGAGAGAGAGCTAATAATAACCTGTTATTGAGCTATTAAAATGTGATTATATTCGATTGGATGGCACTAAAGAACCTCATGCAAAATATCACAGTTCATTGTCTTTCTCACAGGTCCTCGGCTATTACAACCGTAGAGGAATAAACCCGGAGGCCTTCCTCAGTGAAATCAAGTACATCGCCAGCGACCCAGACGACAAACACTTCTTTAATGTGACGGACGAGTCAGCACTGAAGGACATTGTGGATGCTCTTGGAGAACGCATCTTCAGCTTGGAAGGTTTGGCAAGAAATTAGTTGTTCTCACTGTACTTCATATTTTAACTTTGACCCGAGGATACAGTGATTCTCTATGGGATGTAATTAACATCAAACAGAGATAGAATTTATCAATCAATGAACTGTTTGACAGAAACCTTATCCACAACCATTTTAACAAATTATAAAGTTATTTATCAAGGAAAAATTAAAAACAAATGCTAGTTCCAGCTTCTCTTATGTGACTTCTTCTCTTTTCTATCTTTGTTAACTGAATTCTCTTCGGCTTTGGACTGCTGGTTGTTTAAATGATCACTTTGGGCTTTGGAGTATTTTAATGAACATTTTCTCATAATATCTGACATTTTACAGGCATGATGATAATCAGATTAATTATGAACTGATCCAGAAGTTATTTGTTGCAGCCCTAGTGGTCACCCTAAAATAAAGTGTGTTGCAACTATTGCCTAAAAATATCTCACTTAATGTGAAACATACCCTCCATGGGATTTCAATGCCATTCTTCTTAGAATATAATTGTGGTAGGAAGATTAAGTTTCTCTGCTGCCGCAGTGGTTCAAAACTCTTCAACACTGATTTGTTTACACAGGAACCAGTAAGAATGGGACAGCGTTTGGCCTCCAGATGTCTCAGGCTGGATTTTCCGCACACAACGTTGAGGTGAGTCTTGACTTGCGCTACCACGTCACCTCATCCCGTCTATAGACACCATTGTCTCAATTTCTGGTGCATCATGGCTTCCTCCCGCAACTTGCTATTTATCACTCTCCAGTCTCCCCTGAGGTTCCTGCTGTGTGGCCCCAGAGGTTTAGGTAATCCTGATTTAAGAGCCCCTGACAGAAGAGACAGGCCTTTTTCCACTTCAACTGTGCACTGATGTGAAATGAGAAACCGCTTGTTCCCCAGGGAGACATATTAGTGAGAAGCTCTGACCAGGTTGAGACAGTTTTGCTTCAGAATGTGTTTTTTGTCCTTCCTAGAGATATTTGAATGTATCTCAGAGCAGACAGATGCAGGTGTGCTGCTTTCAGGGAGACACAGCTGGAGGAAGAAGAAAAGGCTCATCTCTTCTGTTCCTGCTGTTCATTCCAATTCATCGATTACCATTCCTCACTTTCTAGCTCTTTCCAGATGTCTGCTAATGCAACTTCTTTCGTTTTCCATTTCCCATTGACGGTGGGATTTATTGAGGGTGAAAGAAATATATTATATAATATATATCCACGATGAAATATAAATAAAGCAGAAAGCAGAATATGCCACTGGGTGGTAGGACTGGTTGGAAATTCAGTCCCCAATGTCAGATTCCAGAGATGCTCGACAACATCAACCTGATCGTCAAGAGTAAGATAAGTTCCTTGGAAGGAATGTCAGGGCCTTAAAGGAGAAAACAGTCCTTAAAGTCCAGATGGTTTTCTTGAATAAGATAAGTGCCAACTCTGAGGGCTGCTTATGTCGTATACGATCCAGACGTTTCATGCATCTGCAAACAAAGCAGTTTTTGTGTATGCTCTAATCTTAAAGTTCATTGTTTGCAGAATAAACCTTTTGTTTGTTTGTAAATTGATTCCTGTATCCACCATAATGCAGAACATACATTAGTTGTTTTTGGAACTGGTATGAAGTTTACATACCCTCTATACAAGTCTTTATAATTATGTTTAACCACAAGTCTGGGCTCCCCCGGTAAAATCAAAAGTTGACATACTAACCAAAGCAGAGCACATGTCCATACATGCAGCCACTGCAGCAGAAATAGGTCACTGATTTATAAGGCTGAACTGTTTTGAGTTTTCATTCATTTGCCATGGAGACCAGTCTGACCAGAACATATAACCACACTGGCATAACGCTGCCGTGACGTAGTGCGAGCGTGGTGAGCACACAATTCCGTCTTTCAGGAAGGAAATCACAAGCCTTCGTGCATGTGCTTTGACACTGGAAAATGTGTCGTTGGCATATTGTGCTTGGCAAGAAAAAAAAAACTTTAGCTCATTAAGCAGAAGAACCCTATAATTATATTGTCAGTGATAGAGAGTATGGTGAACCGTGGAATACAGACAATCCTTCCTCTGTTTCCTCTCGTGTCTGCAACAAATTCCACTGGCTGGTTTGTTTGCTTTGTTGGATTATTGTTTTTAAAAACACAAAGGTTTGTGTTTTGATTTTAGATGTTAAGGTAGATTTGATTGTTCTTTTGCTCACTTTGACTTTGTTTTTTTGTGTGAAAATATTCAACTGAAACTAAAAGACTAAAAGAATATGTATGTGATTGAAGTAGATATTATGAGCTTTGGGAGAGAAATCCCTTCTTCCTCATAACTTTTTAAAGTATACCTTGACTCACAGTCATTCCAAATGCTGACCAGTGTGATTATTAGGACATCTTATACCGATTTTAAGGGATAAATCAGTGGTGTTTGCTATGGCTACTGCTTAGCGCTTCAGAGGAAATTTTGAACCAAAGAGAAGAAGTGCAATTTTACCCAGTTTCCATGTGCGTCATGAGTATAATAATCTGGGTATTATCATAAGTGATCTCAGGGCAGTGGAAGCTGAGTCAAGGGCAGCTCGAGAAGCACACTTGTCTATAGCTAGCTATAGCTCGTCACTCGTTAATGACCCCATGCTTTTCCGAAATGTGCATGTATAACAATGACACAAACAATTGATGCGGTGGCCAGTGGTCAGCCTAGCTTTCAAACACAGAAGCTTGCTGTGGTAGTAAATATTAAGATTAGTGTAAAAAGGCATTATCAGGTCCTTAAGGGACAGAGTTTTGTTGTAGGAGATGCAACGACCCACTCTTCATTTGAAATATAAAAATGCAAGACACCTCTTCTCACCTACAGGATGGGATTCTGGTGGGTGCTGTTGGGGCTTATGATTGGAACGGAGCAGTGCTGAAAGAAACACGTCAGGGGAAGGTGGTCCCTCCCAAGTCCTCCTACGCAGAGGAGTTCCCTGAAGAACTCAAAAACCATGGTGCCTACTTGGGTAAGTGACAACCAAAACAACTGGAGAGGACAATGTTGTTATTTTGTCATTGAGTTACCCCTTGTTAGTTTGCTCGCTAACTCATCAGCCTTTTGTTTTGGTTTAAATCCTTGTTTTGGATGTATGGTTGCCCTCATAGAAGATCTGTGGTTTAGCACCAACTGCCCAAGCTGCAAACCCATCTCCATCTCTTAAGTGTACCCATTGCTCCGGTGCTTCCCATCATATCCGACCCCATCTCACTCCACCACCGCAAACCTCTGGTTTTACCATCAGTGGTTTGTGTGTGAGCATATTCACCAGGCTGCCAATGGAAGCCATTCTAGACTCAATAGTAATATGAGGTGGAAGCATAATTTTGGGACAGGCCGGGAGAGACTCAAAGCTGGGGGAAAAAAAGAGGCATGAAGATGAGAAATGAAGGCGGAAAAGTACACAGGGAGAAAGTGGAATTTTCAGTGGGAAAAGACAAAACAGAAGAGAAAGAAATCTGTTAAACCGGAGGAGCCAGTTCCGTGTCGCTGAAGGAAGCTAAATGAGTTTTATCTCCTCAAACTGCAACATTTCAAAGTTTTCCCTTGGAATCACTGCTTGGAAATTCAACTTTAAAGGTCACGCCCATCACTCAAACAGGGCAACAAGGTGTTGTGCCAGGGATTCTTATTAATAGTTTAACCATCGATCAATCCATAGCCAATAGAGGTAAGAGATCGTATAAAATAGATTTAAAAATAATACATGGGTTAGTTTGTCAAAAGTCAGAAAGATGAATATCTCAATCAAAGTGTATCTCAGAGGGTTGTGTTTTATGTTACCAGGTTACACTGTGACGTCTGTGGTGTCAGCCAAACACGGTCGTCTACTCGTAGCCGGAGCTCCACGATTCAACCACACGGGCAAAGTCATCATCTTCACTCTGAAGAACTCAGGCAACCTGACCATCCAGCACTCCCTCAAAGGCCAGCAGGTACTGTAGTGTCCAGCCCTTACCCTACTCATGACATGATCAAGGTTCACCAGCTATAAGCTTTGGAAGAACGCCACAGTCCATAAAGACATGTTATAAAACCCAATTTTTACTGGTGCTGCTACAGATTAGGTGGTTATTATAGACTTATGTTCAACATCCTAGAAATTAACTTCATGTCATAAGAATTTTTTGACAAAAAAGAAATAGACAATGCTCCTGGAGTGTGTGAGTGGGTTTAACCATTTTAATAATATACACTGCTGCCTGCCTGCCACTGTCCATTGATACTACTTCATTAATTCTGTATTTAGTGGCTTTAAATGTATTTGTTATCATTTTAAAATTAAAAGCAACTTACAATATTTAGATAAAGAAAAAAAACCTCATAGATTAGGGTTAGGGTTAGGGTTAAAGAGCATTAAAGGGTTGGACAGATATTCATTTACACAGCTCCCTGCTGTAAGCTTTGCACTTCAGTTATAGTGAAGACAGTTATATTACCTTTTTAAGGGAAGAAAGAAAAACATCCAGTAAAGCATTTCTTCATTACCTTAAAATAATGTGCGTAAAACCCAGGATTACAACTGAGTGTGATCAGCCTCAGACACTACTTCAGCCAGATTTAAGAAAACATCTCCTCTTTCTCTGTATTTCTTTTTAATATGTTGGTACTCAGGATATCAAATGTTTAACTTTGGAAAGCATCACATTTCTTTCAGTTCATGAGCGTATTAATTCAGACATAAGGTCCAGAATGAAAAATATCGTGACAGGGAAGTATTTTTCAACGGATACTGCTACTAACCACCAGAACTTTGATATAGAAATTTAATCTCAATAAAATGACTGAGCTGCACCAGTTGAGTCCAAATGACATAAACATGACACACTGCACTGATGGTGAGAGTTGACATGGCAACAAATTTTCTCTATGTTCATCAGTGTCGACTGTTTGATAGATTTGATTTGGTTAATTGGTGTTATATCGTTTTAATGTGTGAACATGTGGGTTTTAGTACTGTGCAGTAGATCATCTGTTGGGTTCCAATCTCACAATCACAGTTGTCACATCAGGTTGAAAAATAGTCATCACTTCTAGGGGACGTGTGTTAATGTCCGCTACACTCATAACTGGCAACTCTTCACAGGCTGCGAGTCTGAATTGATCCTGCAGCAGTTTACATTGTACCCTGTCAGCAACAGCTCATCCACAGCAGCAGATGTTTTTTTTTGAAGAGAAAGGTTTTTTCCTTCAGCTGATAGCAATGAAAGAAAAGCTTTTTATAGGCAGATGTTTCTAATCTGTCAAACCGATAGATGATGTTCCATCTACTCCAGTGACTAATCCAGTTTATGTCTGTAAAGATTTCACAGTTTCAGCATCGACAAAACACACCAGGACAACGGCCACTCGATGTGACTCAACACAAGCAAACATTTGTTAATAATAATCAACTTCAAATCCTGTGTAGATCATCAGCAAATCATCAAAACCAATCAACATGCAGGGATCTGTCCCACAAGAAAGTTGTTAGGGCCTTTGAATTAATGAAATGCAAACATACAAACATGCGTCAGTCTAACAACTTACCGAATTGTGTTAACATTAGTGTGGCATGCGTGTGTCTCTTTACAGATTGGATCCTATTTCGGCAGTGAGATCGCACCACTGGACATCGATGGGGACGGCATCACCGACAACCTTTTAGTGGCAGCGCCGATGTTCTTCAGTGGCGGCATGGAGAAGGGAAAGGTCTACATCTACAGAGTGACAGACCTGGTAGGTACAGACAAATACACAGAGGCTGGAACACACACACGTCTGATCAACTCCGGACCAGTTTACTCCACCACACAGAACTGGGTCAACACCTGTTCAAACTCCAGACTCGCACAGTAATTTTTAACTCACCTCACCAGGAGTATCCGGTAACACACACACCGAACCAGACTCTTTTGCATTCCAGCTCCCTTTTCAAACACAACGCCATGCTGCAGGCAGACAGTTGAAAGAACTGTGCCATGCCAGTGTGCAGACTTTATAAGACGTATAGAGTGAACTCAACAGGAAAGTATTCTGGGCTTTTTAAAACCATTTTCCAGCCAAGCGTTTGGAGAGGCGAGAACTTTCTTTAATAGAAGGAAATCTCCCGGTGTTTCCCAGGCCTGTCTTCCTCGTTGGAATAATGACCGTCCTCAGATGTTTTTTTTAATCCATTGAACAGGCATAGACGAGGTATTTAAATATCTGGTGCGGCCCAAACCACATCACAGGTGGCAGGCCAAACCTAACAGCCAGAAACACAAACAGAAAGAAATCACTGTTTAAAAAGCTCTGTCGTCTTCAGGACAGTAAGAACACATGTCCAGGGCAATCAATTATCACTGTGCTGTTGATGTAGGTGACGCTGCAGATGCTGCACAGTGATAGTGGTCTGGAAATTTAAAGTTGACATTCCTGGTCCAAGAATGTGGACAGTAACCTTTTTATTGACAGTCTGCATATGTGGTGGGATCAATTTATATCTAAATAGCATTGCTTTAGGATTAGAATGGCAATGCCTGCATCTCGTCAAAAAATGTGTTTTGTTGTCTGCTACTTTATTATCCCTCAGCGATGGATCTCCATGACACTAAATTATGCATTTTAAAATGACTATAATAAATACCATTATAACAATAAAAGATTCACATATCACAAGACTGTTTGTCTGCTAGTTAGAAGAATTTCACAAAAACTACTCCACGGATTAACACAAAACTTGGTGGAAGGACGTTTTATAAGAGGAACCCATTCAATTTTGGTGCAGATCCTGTTTTATCACTTTATCATTACAAGATTGTGCATTTTTCATTATTTTCACAGATGTCGTAGGGAAAAGTTCATTGATCTTGATGAAATAAATAATTTACATTTAAGGGATTGATATCTCTGAGTGTGCTGAATCTAGTACAGAGAGACATACACTCCACTGAGCTGCTTTTGCCTCAAGCGCTCTGACTTGAACTTAAGGGGGAAACACTCCAGGTTTAAGGACTAAATAAAATCTGGCAGCTGGTCAAAAATAAAACTCCATTTGTGTCTAACACGTGGAGAAGTAGCAGTTTTACTTCACTCCCGAGTCAGTGCAGGTCGGTCATGACCCTTCACGACCTCCTCACGAACCATATGTTTCAAATTTTAACAGTGCGGAATATATTTTCCCCCAATTCTATATCAATCTCCCTCTCTGCCACACATGCTCACATCAAGTAGCTGGGAAGTAAAAAGCTACCGTCCTAAATCATCTCTCTTCCCATTCGCTCCACTGTGAAAACAAGTGATCTCATGTTTTGTCTGCCGACTCTAAATTATATTAAGGGCTGGGGATGCCAAGTGGAGCAATAATATGCATGACTGCTAATGGGCTCAAGTATTTGGCTCTGGTTTGTCAGCATGCCTCTTTTTAGTTTTTTTTCAATTGTGCGTTGTTGAAAGACAAGGATATTTTCCATGTGCCTTAATGCTCACTAGGAGGAGAACTTCAGATAAATATACCAAAGCGATATGGCATTCTTCTGTCCTTTTATGACCTCAAGGTGAAATTCCTCTATTTTGCGGTGCCAGATGTTCTTAGATTTTTTGAGTTCAAAAAGGCAGAATTAAAGGATTAAATGGAAAACAAAGAAGCTGATCCAACATTTATCTTCTGCTTCACCAGAAGAAAGGTTTTTTTAAATTACACCACGATTAGTTGACTAAAGATGGCCTTGAGATAACAGAAACAACAAACAAGCTAAGAGGACAAGAATCTCTTTCTTAGTCTCATTATGAGACGTCTAAATAAAGTAATGGTATTTATTATTAAACAAATGGAGCTGTACTTTTACACCCTGTAGCAACAGACATGAATCCCCGTACTAGCTAGGATGTACAGTACTACTTTATTTGTCTAACAGACAGTAGAAGTGTTATTTTTAAAATGTCCTTTTGGCAAATGATTCGGTTTCCGTTAAATCCTTTGTCCTGCACAGTGCATATTCATATCATATAAAATATGTGCATACTGTTCACATGTTTCTATGTTGTTGTTTTTGTCTGTATCAGGATGTTTAAATGCTGACTGGGGTTTTCCACGCATTCTGTATCATTAACCCATTAATGCATAATTCATCCATTAAGGGCCAGCTGTGTTCAGATATTTATGAAATGGGATCCAAGAGGGAATCAAGTACATTCTCATGGCAGCAAGTCAAGAATAATACGTGTCATACGTGTAACATGTATTAATTAATACACTTGTGCACATTCATTATGATATGCACAGAAGTGAAACAAATCATGACACCAGTTACGTTTCCCTTCCTCCCTCAGAATCGGTTTATTCTTGAAGGGACGTTGGAAATCCATAAAGACGTCCAGAACGCCCGCTTTGGCACATCACTCGCTCCCGTCCCTGATCTGAACGGTGATGGTTTCAACGACTTGGTGGTGGGAGCGCCGCTGGAGGACGACCACAAAGGAGCCATCTACGTTTTCTTCTGCCAGCAAAACAGAATAATACGCAAATACAAACAGGTAGGGGCTGTGATAAATGTATTTTTCAATTTTTTTTAATTTCACTATGGTTAAAAAATAGTTTTCAGAGATAATTTACAGGATGGAGGGCTAAGCAATCCCTGCTGCAGTGGGAACTTTAAGCCAACACACATGATGTGCCATAAATGAGCACATACAAATAAGTGACACCACATAAACTGTAGAAAGGGTAAAAATAAGTTGAAACTAAACCAATCCTGCAAAAAGTTCTTCTGACCTCTTTCTGACTCTTTCCTAATAGGAAGTGAGAGGAACCTCTACTAACATTGTAGTTACAGAAATTCTTGAGGAATTTGTCATGGTTCTTAACCAAATCATTGTAATGAGTCCTGTCTATTTGTTATTGTGGCTTTTTATTCGCTCATTCTATTTCCCCCAGTTTCCCCCCAAAACTTGAACAACACAGTTTAATTGGTTACTTTAACAGTGACTTTAATCATGACATTGGAAACTGTGGTTGTGTGATTTCCTCGGTCTGTTCCTCAGAGGATCGCCGCAGCAGATCTGGCTCCCGGCCTGCAGTACTTCGGGCGCAGTATTCATGGCACAATGGACATGAACAATGACGGCTTAGTGGACCTGGCGGTAGGTTCCCTCGGTGCAGCTGTTCTCCTCTGGTAAGAAAATACAGTCGTCAGCCAATAGAGTTTAATGTGCGTCTTGAGACAACCTCAGGTCACATGTGACACCTCTATGCCCCCGCAGGTCGCAGAGCGTTGTCCGGATATATGCCACCGTCAGGTTCGAGCCCAGTAAGGTCAACATCTTCGTGAAGGACTGTCAGAGAGGAGGCAAGGACGTGACCTGCATGTCAGCCATCGTGTGTTTCAACATCACCGCCAGGACGGCCATTCTGCCCACACAGGAAATTGGTAAGCCAGCAAAAATAAGCCACTGCTGCTGAAGCACAGTGAAGTTTCCTAGTTCCTCTCCACGTCTTTGCCTGATGTTTGGCATCTTCCCACTGTTAACAAAGCATTGGTTTATATATTAGGAGCACAGAGGCTTTTATTCCTTTTATAGCCCAACAACTCTATAGATGAAGAGACTTTTTTTTCTGGGAAGAAACATCTGGATACTGTCAAACAGACAGATTTTTTTTACTGATGCACTCAAGTAGAGAAATTGATATTTTGGATTTGTCCAATAAATCAGCTGTTATTGTTTGTACATTGGTATATGGGGATGAAACATGGCTGGTTTCCAGTAAGAAAGGCATTATTTCCCCCACCCCCACCCCCATGTCCTGGATCTATCAGACTTTTCACCATGTGGCTTCCTTCGAAAGCTTTGATGGAGACGTCCATTCAGAAACGGTGCCAAAGCGAATTGTGTCTTTACAAGCAGTTAGATATTCTGATCTCACTGCTGCTCCTCTGCCAAAGCTGCCGCCTCCAAAGCTGCTAATATCTGAGCCACACTGGTGATGTCAAATGTTCCTTATATTGTGTCAACACTGGCTGGAATGCATCTACGTTTTCCTCTCTCACAGTCTGGTGGTAGTGACAGCCCACAGACGACTCAGTTGGGTGGCCCACCTGTGAATAACACGTTAGGTTTCTGTGCCCACAATTTGTTTTAAGAGATATCATGTCAGGGTCCAGTTTCACGGTGTTTTGGGGGGAAGGTGCTGGGGAGAGCGTGTACTGAGTTAACCTCTTGACCCGTCCAACGTCTTCATCAAATCTATCAGATGTGTCAAAACAGAGCCGAAGGAAGAACAGGGGGAGTTATCTTTTCTTCAATGGCTGCATACAGTGGAACAGGTTTATTTAATTTTCCTTTCCTTGTCTGGCTGGTAATTCGTGGCAGATGTGCTGGTGTTTGTGAGTTCCCAGTGGTCTGTTGCATGAAATGAACTTTTTTAGTTTTTGTCTCATTCACGTAAATCTTTTTTTTATGCAAAGTTTTATTCCCAGCATCTGAGGGGGGTGTCTTCAAACAAAGAAACTTAACAAACCTCTTTTCAGAAGTCCATAGTAGGGACTTGAGGTGATTTTCTGCCCCATCACTCTTAATATGGAGTCCAAGTTTAAACGTGAATACATGAAAGTGTTTAGTAATTCTCAGTTTCTCTCATCAAAAAGGAATACACCACAACAAATACACAGAAATACACCACAACAAATACACAGATTCAGCCTCAGTGGATTTGTCCCTGTTATGAAACCAGGATTCACAAGAAACATTGTTTAAAAAGCATCACATTTATTTACAGCCTGACGCCAGAGGGTTTAGATTCATTTTCTAATTACCTCTCCCATTCTGCCATTTGTCAAGTATTCTCTTCTAACCGATAAGAACAGAAGCCCATCTATCTTAGAAACATTTTAATACTTTCAAGTCTAATTGATTACCTTTTCCTATGACCCACCAGGTATCAAATATAACGTCTCCATCGCTGAGAGGCGTTTCAATCCTCGGGCCGTCCTGGACAACCCCAGCATGGTCCTGCCTCAGAACCTGACGCTGCTTCCTGGAGAGGAGACATGTCAACACATCTATTTCCACGTCATGGTAAGATTTGTGAGGAGGGTTGCAACCAAGACTCCTGCAGTGAAAGAATTGGATTTGTTTGTTTAACTCTGTTTGTAATTCATCGTATCATCCTGACACTAATGTTTTTCGTTCACTAAGGGTTTTATTCCATTACATGTGAGACGGAAGAATGTTTTACATTTATTGCATCTATGATTCTGTGGAAGCTTAAAGTATCACATGAAGGTTTAAATGTTGTTTCAGATGTTTTTCCACTTTATTTTAATTGAAGTCTGTCAGAATCACTGGGGATTCATCATTTTCTGTTTAAGAATTTATCATTTTTAACATTTAAATGAAACTTCCAGAGATAACTTTGGAGGTTTTCCTCATCTTGATTGTACCAGACACTAAAACACATATGTGCCATAGATAAAGTGCCATGATAGAGTAAATCCTCTTCTTTAAACTTTTCTATTAGGAGACCACAGACTACGCAAGACCCATAATTTTCGGTGTACAAGTGGGTCTGCTAGATCCAGAGCAAGGACCAGTTCTCGATGACAGCTGGCCTACTGTCGTGAGGACTGAGGTGAGACAATCTGACGGTTAATCCTCACAGAGTTCTCAGAAATACAAATGGAAAGGGAAGTATTGATAGTTACTTTGACTTAGCGATGCTTGTCTCTGTGGCTAGCTGCCCTTCTGGAATGGGTGTGACGAGGATGACCGCTGCATACCGGACCTGGCACTGCAGAGTATGACTGACCTGATGACTCGAAAGTAGGTGCTACTCAGAGAAAGATGCAGATTTACTGTATTTACACATCTACTGCATGAAAAACAATATATTTGTACTCATGATTTACACTGTCCTTCTCGCCCCCTGCCTTCCAGTCAGTTCTGTGCGCAGCCTGTTCAGTCTCGTGGGGCCTTCTGCCGCCACTTCAGCGAACAAGAGATGGAGGGATCTCTGCGGGTGCTGGAGGGAAACAGGAGGAGGATGGTGGTGGACCTCCGGCTGGAGAACAAAGGAGAGAACGCCTACAACGCTCGCCTCAATATCTCCTACTCACACAATCTTCGCTTCTCCAGTCTGATAGTCAAGGTAGCTTCTCATCACCATAAACCAAGAGTCTCAATTTGTGTTGTCTGAAGAGTCTAGTGGTGTTTTAACCCTTGAAAGTTCGGACCAAGATTCAGGACTTTGTTACGTTGTTTGATTTTGATCCGGTCTTGGTTTCAGATCACAATTTGGGTCTTAAGACTTTTGTATAACACACGTACGTCCTGTCATCACCACCTATTTGGAATTTGTTAACCTATAGTGATAAAGTGATTCTGCGACATAGTTGCGCTTCTTTTTATTCTTCTATTGTTAAATGCTGTCTTCCTGCAGATGGTCACAAAGTCAGATCTATCCCCCCAAAAAAGTGTTTTCATGCTGCAAACAAACCAAGCCATGCTTCAGTTCTATCAGACAAAGACCACCTCTTCTGGTCTGACAAAATGATGGTCTGTTGGTCCAGACCTTGGTGTGTGGCACCTTTCACACCAGTTAGTTTGGCTCAGACTAAACTTAAAAGTCTAAAGGACCAAACAAAGAAGGGCGCTTAGATATAACAACAGTTCTGACCAGCAGATAATATCATATTCTATATTTAAGTGACCAAAAAAAGACCTGAACTGCTCTTCTTTTTGATGCAGGACAACTCTGACATCCAGATTGAGTGTTACCTCGAGGACAAACTGAGGAATGAGAAGATCTGCAACGTCAGTGCTCCGTTCATGAGGGCCAAATCTCAGGTGAGACATCTTATTATAAGAAATTAACTAAAATCAGATAGATTGGCAGGTTTTCAGGTTTTACACAGACTCTCGAGCATTTTCCTACATTACATCTAACATTTTTATTTAACTTGACTTAGTGGAAAGCAGATGTGAACATTTTCCAACCATGAAAAATCCATTCATACTGGAGTTTTCAGACTGATTGCCACACAAGATCAAAATCAGTTGACAAGCTTTCACTTCTGACTAAAATAAAAATCTCAGACACGTAAGTCTGCTCTGACACAGGCTGCAAAATGCTTTGATGTGGACTGTATCAGGCCACACGGACCAAGTACACATGCTAAAGGCTTGAGTTGTCAATGATACACCACACTGGTTAATGTAGGAACCACAAACCAACCAGGGAAACCAGTTTAGTTCTGGTTTGTGAGATCCCTTCTCTCTCTAGTCTGACATCATGGACATCAAAGCTCCAACACAAACACACGTCCTCCTGTATTTAACTTTCAAACTATAATAAGCAACAGTGAGAACATCATCTTCTACTTGTGTAAAAATCGTTCAGTGGCTTCACAGCAACACATTAAAGAAACAGACACTTCCTTGATTTACAAAGGTTTTATCTGTGATTTAACTTTATTTACAGTTTCACGTGTTCGTGTGTGATGCTCCTCTCACAGCACTTTATGATGTTGAAACTTGATGCTCTGTGTATCTTACCAGACCTGTTACATGCTCTTAAACCTGAACACGTTAAATGTAAAGTTCCTAGGAGTCATGCTGTAGTTCATGAGAGATTTTATTTGCTAATACTATATATACATTTTGGGTAAAGGTTTATTTTATGGCTCTGCTACTTTGGCAGCTACTTTCCTGCAAACTATCCTCTTAAGCTTGACACATTTCAGTGACACCGTGATCTAGCATCCAAAGAAATCTAACGTTTTTTTAAAAAGTTTATTATTGCTGAGTAATATTCTTCCAATCTAAATGTGTTCCCTGTGTTTTTAACTGTGTGTGATAAAGCTCAAGGTCCACAAGTGCCCCTACTCAGGGTTTGGTGATTTGATATTTGACCATGAAGTATTTATGATCCCTTTTCTAAGTTACCTAGGTCATGTTACAGATGGCGACGACTGTGGGTTCATATTTTATGTGTCACTGAGGTCAAGAGTGAACCTTCAAAGTCACTCTAACAAAATCCCTACAGTCTGAAGTTTGTTTAGTCTGTTTACATCACACACCTAGTTGTCTGCAAGTTACTTTGCAAAGGTTAAAGTAATTATCCCTTATCTGTATATTAAAGTCAGTGGAGCAGTACCTTCTTCCTCTATTCACTGTGATAAATAAAATGTCTTGTTTGGTTATAATTACTTTATTAAAAATGCAATTAGAGCTTGTAAGGTATAAACAAGAAGAAGAAACTTCTTTCTTAGCTCTTAACATGTTACCACTTTACCCTGGTGCACCTGGTGAGAGGACTTTTCTCTCATCTGTTCCTGATTCTCACGATCACATGCTGTTCCCAAGCTTTTCCACAGGCTTGTAATGTCAAAGATATTTATGGATCCCTGCACTTTCCAGTTTACGTTTACGCAACTGCCTCGAGTTTTATTTCCATGGGGGTGATGTTTGAATTCACCGTGATGGGGACGACACTGACCGTACATCACACTGCAGTTAAAAGCTATTAAACAGCGAGTGGATCACACTTCATCAGTCTTTTCCATTGGTGTCTTGTCTTTCTGACTTCAGACTCTCTTACTATACTGGCACAAAATCTGCTGACAAATTAGTAATGAAAGAGATTGAAGGAGTTCACGACCACGTCATTATCACAAACAATGGCCGTCTCCTTGGGGATGGAAATATCACCCCATTTCTCCGCAGCACTCTCCAGCTTCTGAACCTGAAGGACTCCGGTCACCCCTCAGACTCCCTGAGTGATTCATACACCCACTCATTCAGCCTGAACAGCGTCCAGAGCCACAAGGCTGATCTGCTCTGGGTCGAGAACCTTTTAAAAATGTTGCACAGAGTTAAACAAGGCTGATTGTGGTGCCACTGCCAATCCAGCAAAGAAACCACTGTTGAGCTGAGGGAAAGTTGGGACCCGAGGACAAGCCCTTTTTTTTTAAATAGCCAGTTTGCACTCATGTTTGACTTTTCCGGTTGAGTTTGATTTACTGTAAACTTTACTACAGCTGCAGCAAAGTGAGGTTTTTCTTGCTGGTATTTTTGGTGTACACTAGTTTTTTCAATCAATCATTTAGCGACAGTGAACCAGTGATGTGGGCAGGCGACGAAAACCCAGAGGAGGGACTGGAGCTTCAGGCTCTGACTGAATTTCCATATTAAACTATGCAGTTACATAAACAAACCCTTGGCCACAGACTGTAATGTCTTCCAAACACATACCACTTGCATACGTGTGTGTGTGTGTCTGCATATTCTTATGTATATGTGTGTTTTCATCTGCTTTTTTCTTCCATTTAACTATTTTGAAAATAGGTTGTACAAAAACTTCCCCTTACATTGGTGTTAAGGAAACTGTCTCCACAAATAGGAAAAGATGACGTGCAGCATGCTCTATGTCTGTGGTCTGTCAGGGAGAACTCAGTGTAAATGGAGTAGGGAAGCAACATTAAACATTGTTATGCATCACGCTACGGTCAGACAGAATCTGTCAGGATTTCATTACAGCACAGAAGACTGTAAACAATGCTCGGCTTTCTGCTGCCATTCAACCCTCCTCTCCTCTCCCCTCCTCTCCTCTCCTCCTCTCCTCCTCTCATCCTCTCGTCCTCTCATCCTCTCATCCTCTCCTCCTGTCCTCCTCTCAGGCTTAAAGGTCTCCCTCTGTTTTTGTTTAGAATTCCTCCATTGTTTTCCATTTGGTCTCATCTGTTCTTGACGGTCTCTCTTCTTTTTCTCATTTCTCCTTCTCTGCTTGAATTTTACCCTCAATCTAACTTTCACTGGTACTTGTGTTTACATTGTGTGTATGTGTGTGTGTATGTGTGTGCGTAGTCATGTCGATTTGTGTTTATGGTATTGTCCTCAACCATGGGGGAACATCCCTGGCTCTCTTTAAGCAGCACCAACTGTGCAGCCGGCTGCCTGAGGTCAAAGCCTGAGACTTACAGCAGGTTATTGCCGGCTTTACCTCTTAATCCACAATGCAGGACTTTTACTGCTGCAGAGGGTATAATGTACACTGTACTGCAGCTCACAGTCAGAAGAAGCTTTGACTTGTGCTTTTAGTGCTTTGTTATAAAAATGTAACAACGATAAACAGGTAAAACTGCTAAAGGAACACTGATAGAAAGATGAAATATATTGTTTTTAAGGCCATGAAATAAATGAGTGATTTATTCATCTGAACTTTGTTTTCTCCGCTGTGTAGGTCTCGTTTCGCCTGGAGTTTGAGTTCAGTCGTATCGTCTTCCTGGAGCACGTCAGGGTCATCCTGGAGGCCAGCAGGTGTGAACATCAATTTGAACTCTTCCCTGTACTTAGAGACAAGGACACTTTTATAAAGTCCCTCTTTGCACGGAGAGAAACTGTCCTTAACTGACACAAAAGAAATAACAACCTCGAGTGTAGCCAAAGTGCTAGACTCGAGATAAGCTAAAAAGCTGAAACCACAAATGAGCTGCAGCGATAAATATTTCCTCTGGTGTCCCACTGTAACATCACTGCTGCCATTGTTGAAATATTTCCGTCTCCTTCTCTCAACAGCGACGGCGAGGAAATGAGCACAGCTGATAATTTCAATGACATCTATTACTCTCTGAAGTACGAGGGAGACCTTCTCTTCACCAGGTTCGTCAATTATCTCTCAGACTCTTTCCAAACAAAGCACGATGAGGTGACTGTGGAGTGAGCGTCAAAGTTACTCGAGTGATTAGAAGTCTTCTGGGAAGTGTTCTGGAAAGTGTGGGAAAATTAAATGCACATACTCAAGCTGGAATGTGTGAGGGAGTATTTGGGCCATACTGAAGAAAAAGGAAAGTCACAATATTACCAAAATAAAGTCATAGTTCAACGATAAAGTCATATTATCTTGAGGAGATAACCAGTAAGGACAACTTGTGCTCACTGGAGTTTTGGATCCAAAATGATCATAGATTGATAATCTCATTGTTTTGTGAGAATCTACGAAAACCCCTTTGAATAGCAAATAAATGTAGATGCTGTAGGAACCACTCAATTTCCTTCTTTACATAAAGTCAGTGTGGTTCTTTTTTTATTAAGAATAGATCAATCTTTTCTGATAGTTATGATAATGTGCTGATGGATGTTTTAAACTAGATCCTCCACATTCCTTATTTTAAAGCAGGCGACGGACTGATCTTCTGATATTCACCCTCTAAAATGACATCTAGCCTTAAATTATGACTTTATTCTAAAATTTAAAGACCTTTATTATATTTCCCCCCTCTCCCATAAAACTCGTAGGATTGGGTTTTTTGTTATCATGTATTTAGCCTCACATTATTTATGGCAGTATGCCTCCAAGCCCAGATAAATTAAAGATTTATTATTTACACATTACTTGTCCATGTTGATTCTTCACCTCCAAAGGGATTCAAATCCGAGCCGGTATGATATCAAATCAGAGCTGTCGCTGGAAGAGCCCGGAGTCATTGGTCCCATTGTCAACTTCACTTTCCAGGTAAGAGCCAACAACATCGTCATCCAGATTTTAATTTATGCAACAGGATCTGAAATAATTCACAGTTTCTGCTCTGTTGTCTCTCAGATCCAGAACCTCGGCTACTTTCCGGTAAAAGATCTACAGCTGAACATTGAGATCCCAGAAATGACGAAGAATGGGAACCGACTCCTGCAGATATCTGACTTCCACATTGATCAGGTGAGTGTGGCGCCTCAGTGAGAATCAGTCACTTATGAAAGATTAATAGCACATTTTTCATTTTGAAATCCCTGCTCAGTTAATTACACTCTCAGGAGCTTTGCTGCTTCAACTTTTCAAGGTCTAGAAACTTTGGCCTTATTTTAAATTCATCCAGTTTACTCTCCAACTGCCCAAGGTAAAGAATGAAATGTCAAGCTTATTGACTGTTTGCTAAACCTCAGCACTCACAGCTACTGTTGTTGTGCTTGTCAATATTTCTGTCCCCATGCAGCACATAAAGTTTGGAATAAATAATCCTGGATCTTCCTCGGGTCAAACTTTACCCCTCCACAAAATGTCATAGTAATCAGTTTGGTGGAATTTCACAAACAGACAAACACAATCCTCCTCGATTGGTCATTTTTTAAACATTGGGTCCCTGATTTCAGACAAAAGTAGACAAAAGCACGTCAGACCCATCTACAAGATACAAGACACATTTATTTATCCCAAACACATGCACAGACACAGTCATGCAATTGAGGGAAATTTGTCCTCTGCTTTGAACCCATCTGGTGCAGGACACACAGAGCAGTGGGCAGCTATGTTACGGCGCCCGGGGAGCAAGGTGCCCTGCTCAGGGGCACTAGACAGTGGGGTAGGGAGAATCCTCTTGGATTTTTGGACAGATCCAAGTGTTATCCATCCACGTTCTTTTTTTGTTGTTACTCTGTCCAGGTATGTTTTTTTGTTGTTACTCCGTGGAGTCGAACCAGAGACCTTCCAGTCTGATGTCTTCCCAATTTTCTGCCCATAGTCCAAGCTTTTCTGCCACTAGTCCACCGCCTCTTACATTACATCTGACATTACAAGAAAGGTTAGGATCACATAGGACAGGATGCCAGTCACTCACAGGTCAGACACACATAGAGGGTCAAACCAGTCAAGCTCATATAATATCGTGTAAAAGAGAAAATCTGTCTCTAACAAGACGTTAACGATCCTTGGAGGACAAGGACATAAAGAATCTGCACAGTTCTGCAAAGTAGCCATAGTTTTATAGTGTGGATTGAAGGTAAGGTCATAGAGTTGTTTCATTTTGACATTGCTCCACTGCTGAGCTTGTGTTATGTCATTATATTTGTGTTAGCTTTCACTCAGTGGGAGAAAAGTACATAACAGCTACTGTGACTGGGGCTTTTTAATCTTACATACCACCCCACAGTTCAGTTCTAGCAGCAGCATCAGTAGTAGTAGTAGTAGTAGTAGTAGTAGTAGTAGTAGTAGTAGTAGTAGTAGCAGTAGTAGCAGTACTAGTGAAGACTGTTTGTGGTAAGGTTAGCTAGAGATGCTGATCTTGTGATGGAGGAGACAACACATTCTTTAATCTTTTTCTTTCACTTTTCCAGAAGGTTAAATCATTTCCCTTCAAACAGGCTTTTGCTGCAGCGTCATTCACTTCACCTCAACAATCCAGAGCCCAGATAAGGTTGCTACGCTGTGATTGGACGATGGCCGCTCAGACTCGGGGTTTAGTCGGTTTATTTTTTAGCATCTACAATTATCACACAGTTGTCTCTTGTGGTAACAGTTGTTCAGTAAAAGTCGTAGTTGGTTGTTATAAATAGTGATGTGTTAGTGTAGAGCTTCTCCCTTCGGTGCTGCTGTTTCAAAATAAAAGTTTATATTACGTCAATGGGGGGGGGGGGGGGGGGGTTAAGGCCGTGTTGCAAGCTTAGCGATGTGATCGCTATATTTAATTTACTGCAACAAAACCACCTAGCGACAAATCTAGTTACACTCTCTGTATTTGTGGCCCATTGTAGATTTGATCTCTTCAGACCCTGTTTATTCGGGATTGGCGCTCGGGTTGTGTTGTTGGGAGGAGAAACCCGTTGACCCAGCTTTGCAGTTTCTATTTCCTACTCATCTGTATATAAAATGAGAGAAGCTTTACTGGGAATTCAACTGTGTATTAAAAATAGGGTTTTATTTGGGCACAGATGATGCAATCATGTCATTGTTATGCTACTAAGCCTGTCGATTATCATCAGTCTGTGACATTCAGTGACTTTTCAAGCAAGTTTTAGCCTCTTTCCATTGAACATAGCTGTTCACAGCCGTTCCACAACAGTTTTCAACTAATTCCTCATTTCTCCATTGATCTCACTTGGTTCAACCACACTTAGATAGTCGAAATACTTTTGATAAAGTCACTTTATTATCCCCAGCTTCTGGTCTTTGAGCTAAGATACACTTCAGCCCTTGTAGCAAACTTACTGGAAAGACACTTCATCTCATATATCACAGGACGTTAAATGTTTCCTTTAAAACACAACTTTTTATTATATTATTTCAGCTGGGTCCCAATTGAGGGGTTGCGTTCGACGTGGTCTGCATAAACTGCTGAACTGAACTGAAATGAAATGGCCTGGTCTACGGATAATTTCCTCTTTGCGTCACCAGCTAGTCGTCCTCTCACCACTGCATCGCTGGGTTCTCCAAGCTGCTGCACTCACTGCAGCTCAGCCACCCAGACAGCTAGCTTGTTAGCCTCCTCAGTGGCTCTCGATAAATCCTGTGATAGGTCGGCTCGAGAAGAATCCACAAGTCAGATCCTTTTTTTGTTGCCAGGCCACATTTGAAGGAGCAGTCGAAATGAGACAGCCTAGTTGCGCCTTTTGGGACATGTTTGCTCTCCTAAGGATTCAGCCACTGAATTAAGACACAGCTTCTGCCTGCAGACATGACACTGTACTAACAGGTATATTTACGTTCCTGTCCCCCCCCCCCCCCCCCCCCAGAGAGATGGTACTCACTGTCTACCACCTCAGCATGTGGCAGAGAGCCGGGCGTCACCTGAGGACCTCACACGCTTCTCCCGCTTGGTAAAAAACAAACCCGCCAATTCCATTTCCAAAATAAGAGTTCATTTCCTCCATTGAATTTGTTTTCTTTTTCTTTTCCTTGAGGCTAATGTCTGGTTTCTTCTCACAGAACCGATCCAACACCCTGATTCTGCCGATCCAGTGCTCCATCAATGTGGCTTCCCACCGAGAAATTGCAGTCAGAATCACAGGAGCGCTGCGAATAGATACCTTACACGCAGTGAGTATAAACCAGTTCAACAACAACAAACACACACAAGCTGCGTCATGTGTTTGTGAAGATTGACCGCTTGTTTGGATTTGCTCCTTCAGCTGAAGTTTAAAATCCTGGAGCTGGTAACCAGTGCATCGGTGGAGCTCCCCTCCTCCAGCCCCATGTTTCTACATGAAGAGAGGCCTGTCAGACATGTGAGTCAACAACCACTGATGTTGTAAACTGCCTCTGCCCCGAGTCTGACCGGACTCAAACACCAAGTTCCCATACGCATCCCTAATGTAATCAGACGGATCCTCTCTTTGATTCTAATCCCGTCCATGTGTGAATAACGTGTCTCCAGCTCCGGGCGATGACTCGTTACAATGTATTGAAACAACTTAAAAGAATTTATCGTGTTTATTATATGTAATGGAACATTTTATCTCAAACTAAACACTGACATATTTTGCCGTTGGCCCACTTTGCTAAAAAACAACCTGAATGAGCTCTGCCTCAGTCAAGTGGAGTCAGACAGTGAAGGTCGGTGCTGGAGCTCACGTGCTGTGTGGTGCTCAGGGACCGAAAGGACCAGCGGCACAACATGTACAAGTCTGGACGTGTGCTCTGATCTTTGCTGCCATCTACTGGCCAGTACAACCACTGAGACGGTTTCTCTTCCCATGAGGAAATGAAACTGATTTGTTTTGTGCTTTAATGAGCTGTCCATTAAAATGTTCACGTTAAGACAGAACAACCTCAACAAATATATGTATAGCCTGTAGTAAATGACATTGGGTTCTGTCTAAAATTAAAAATACAAAATGAAATTGAATGGTTTGATCTCATTTTGTGTGACAGATATCACTGGAGATCAGGAAGGAGGGAGATTACAGGATCCCCACCTGGATCATCGTGGGCAGCACGTTGGGAGGACTCCTGTTGTTAGCTCTGCTCATTCTCGCTCTGTGGAAGGTTAGTCATCACATCAGCCATCATTCATTATCAGTAAATGTATCGTATCAAGATCTACGATATGTATTTGCTGGTCTTTTCAATCCATATTTATCATTTCAAACATAGTTAAAAAAAAAGTTATTATTGTACTTAAAACAATTCTAAACATTCAGTGCTTTACTTAGTTTTTTATGTGATAAATAGTCTCGGTTGAAGCTGAACTTGAGTCACAGCAGTTCTTCAGTGTAGAGTCAGACTGCCCCCCTCTGGTAGAGAATGAGGTCACGTCTGTCTGCAAACAGCCCAAGTCAGATTTTATTCTATAATGAGAAAAAAAATATTGTACAACTACAGAAACAAACAACCTTACTCCAGGTCACTGAAGATCATAAAGAGACCTATTTTTCTTTGGAGCTAGGATTTGCAAAAACAATTGCTCAGATTCATGAGAAGCTATAAAAGAACAACGTTTTAAAAACATAAATCAAATCATATATCAAGTCAATCAATCAATAAATCAAAGAACAATAGAATTGGAGGCTCTAAGGAGCAGATCAACCTCTAACCACATAACTGCTTCTGGTGTTTGTGTGTTTTAGTGATGTCTTCTCATCAAAAGACATCAGGTTAATTAATGTGGTTTTACTCCAAACATCTACATGTTAGCATTGCCACTGTGAGCTTGTTAGCACGGTGACAGCCACACAGAGCTATTTGTCTGCAGAGGAGTTTCAGTTTAGATTTGAAACTTTCCTTATTTAACTATCGTCTGTGTCCAGCAGCCGTGGTTCACACACCGACACTGAATCGGACTCTGAAGCTCTAACTCTACTTCTTGGCTGACTGTTGCTATTTGAATCTCCCTCTTAGCTCGGCTTCTTCCGGAGACAGAAGAGAAAAGAGGAGGACGAGCCGGAGGTGAACGGGAAGGCGGCAGAGCAGCGGTAACGCAGGCTGAGGGCCCCCAGCAGACACCTTTTCACCAGGGGACCCAACACTCAGGGACCAACCCACCTCCCCCCCCCCCCCCCGCTCCCCAACACCACCACAGTGGCACTGCACCGACAGCTCCGCATGATGATGATCGCTGACGCAAGGCTTCTATTTTCTTCAGTGCACTGGATCTGTCCCACGACCCCTGACCCCCCCCCCCCCCCCCCCCCCCCCTCGTGCTCAAGCTTTCGAAAAGGAAGAGAAGAGCGAACTTTGATTGATTTGTTCCAAGAATTTCCGGACGCGTGTTCGCCCCCCCCCCCCCCTCCGAGGCGAACGTCGGCCAATCACTCTCTTGTCTCCTCTTGTGTATTTATTTAACTCTTATGGTAATTTTAGAAAAACATTAAAAACCTCAAGGGTGACTCGCCACCCGAAAGCTACGGCAAATGTAAAGTTACTATTCTGTATATTGAATTCGATGTTTAAAATTTTTTTTATCTGCAACATGTTCAGTCGACCTGCGTTTTAATTTATAAAGAAACAAACCTGAACCCACGTCTCCACAACACGAGGAAGATTCATGACGTTTGACTTCGAGAGATTCTCCCGATCTTTTTCACTGCAGAGACGAATCTTCCAAATATGTAACTTTCAATTCTTTACTTATTCATATTTTCGTCTTGGACAAACAAGCAGGATGGTCTTTAAACATTTGATGCACTTTTACCTTGTACAAAAAATTAACTTGAACTTTGTAAATAGTCAAGTAGCTTCTTTTTTTTATACCCTTTCAGTATTATAGTAGTTTTCAGTATTTTCATGGCATTCACAAGGCAAATGCAAAAAAAAAAGTAAGAGTAATGTCACTGAAGCCGTCACAGTGTGAGACGGCTGCATGCCTGTGAACGTGCACTGCATCAGAGCGAAGGGCGTGCATTGAATACTGCTGGCAAAACTTTCACAAAACTTTCCAGACGAAAACTGTAACTGAAGGATTATGAAGATGAGTCGCATGGATGCACATGATTTACAGTAAGTCAGCTCCGTCCCAGTGTTACCGATGAATGTCAGTCTGTTCTGTTTTGATGAGGTGTAAAGATGTAATACACCGACAAATAAAACATGTAAACATACGTCTGCAAATGTCTTTTCAATGAGTAACTGCACAGATGCAACTGTTAAAAAGAAGGGGAAGCATGAAAATGATAATGAGAAGTTCATGTCTTTTATATGTCAGAAAGTTTCTCCAATGCTGCAGAGATATGACCTGTCTCTCTCCGTATATTTTGGAAAAGGCCTCATTTATCAGCTGTATTGACTTGAAGCAAACAAAGAGGAGGGAGATGTATTATTGTAAATTGATTTGTCCTTAGTGTTTATCATGTGCTGGTGTTATCCAGTTCTCCACACCCCAAAAGATTCAGTCCCCCCCCCCCCCCTCCCCCCCCTCGACAGCTGGCATCAATAACCCCCCCCATAACAATCCATTTTCCAAGCAGAAAACTTCCCCCTCAGCCGACTTCTACTTTGTCAACTGCAGAAAACCCCAAACTTTATCGATTTCATTTGCACCGGATGTATAATAAATGTCTCCACATAAATACTTCTTATTGGTGTTATTGATTTTCATATCTCGTTTCAGTAAGAAGAGTAAAATGTCAAGTGTTTAAAATGTGTTTCTACACCTCACAGTGAAGTTCAGTGTAGGAGGAGAACTTCAATCTCCTCTCGCCCCAGCTCTTATCTAGTTTAACAAATCACTGCTCACTCTGCCACACCTGAAACTGAGAGGACACTTTATTGAACAAAAAGATTGAACAAAAGGATTTCAGATCAATTTCTGATTGAGTTCCTAACAACATGAGCACAGAGCAGGATTATCTTAGTTCAATGTGTGAAGTTTAATCACATAACACTCAGGTTTGTGTAGAACTAAACCCAAAGCTGTTGTCTCTTGGGTCGTGTCTTCATTCAATGCAATTCAATTCGTCTGGTTCCAGATCATAATGTTCATCATCTCACGACTTTGAAACCTCAGTGAGTTTTTTTTCCAGTTTAACATTGACTCGTTTACCTTGGAACACAAAGACCCCTGCTGTCACAGCCACTTCATATCTGCAGGTTTTGTTTGACTCTATGAAATCTGCACAAACCTCGTCTGAAGGTAACGAAGGTTCCAGTTCTCTGTGCTTCTCACTGAGTTCTCACTTTTAAAACCAGTGGATGAATAACGATGCTGTGTGGCTGCGGTTTGAAGTTTCATCTGCCACTGACAACAATGAGAACAGATTGATAACCCTGAGGGGAAGCCAGCCTCATGTCACTGCTGCGAATGTAATTAGATTCACTGAGAGGATCCAATGTGTGCAGCAGACACACAAACAGAGTTAACAAGAATAAATACTCAACACAACAGTTGATATAATATGATAATAAGTAAAGATGCTGATGAGCATTGACATTAATGAGACAAACATGAAAGAATATGGATTCAAGTTTGCTTTTAACATCTGCGTGATTGTAGTTTTACACTCAACATCAATTAGTATCAATCAATCAAACTTTATTTATCAAACACAGTTCACAAAGTGCTTTACGAAACATGGGAGGTTAAAATTAATTAATAATGAGTTGGAAAAATTCAGATTTAAAGACTAATGCATTCCAAAACAATCAAAAGTAGAAAAGACAACAACAAAAGTTAAGATGATAAAACATTCATAAAAATAATTAGTAAAGAACACAGACGAAATTAGGAACAACAATTTAATCTAAATAAATTAAACTAGAATAAGCAGTAAACAACAACAACTCCAATTTCCCCGTGTTGTTATTTTGAGAAATCAAATGTGTATCATATCAATGAATCATCAAATATCTCAGATTAAAACTGACTTAAATAAGATAAAGACACAAAGCTCATCTCATTATAATTTATATTCTCCACCACCATGACGACTTACTCTGTGACATCATCGATCTCAAACTTAGTTTTGTTCAGACATTTGAAAAACAAGTTTATATTTTCGATAATAATCGTACTGCATGTATTTGACATAAAGGGAATTGGATCTATAATTCCCCAACATGTAAATGTGAAAGAAAGCTGAGATGTAGATTACGATGCAAATCCATGAAAGCTCTCATGGAACTTTTAGATATTTAATTAGTTGAATGTATAGAAGCTGAGAACACACTCTCAACACTTGTCACCTTAGGGGGAAGCTGATTTGAACCGTGGAGTCTAGACCTGTTTTTAGTTTATTCATAGGAATATGATGATAAGAGCCTTTCACAGACATGTCAGTGTTTATGTTTTCTGATATGAAAACTTTTTATTTTACAGATTAAGCGCCGAAAAGGCTTTAAACAAAATGATATCAGCCAAAATGTTATCAGTGTCTGACTTTTTTACTCCCTAACATCGACCCCAGGAATCCATATCGGTCCAGCTGTAATTTGGCCACTTAGGACAGACAGTCTCTGGACACAGCGAGACGGACAGGGGGACATGGAGAGACTCTCATTAAACCTGACAGCCTGTCTGAGCTGGTGCTCTGCTGCCTCGTCGAGTGCCGTGGAGCAGGCCGGAGCGACAGCTGGAATCTTTACAGCTGCTGCCCACCTCTCTCCTGGGTCACCTCAGACACACCAGTGCAGACGGACCCTTCATTCACAGCTTGTGATGGACATGTCGGAAATGTTCCATCCATGAGTTCAGTGTATTCTTAGGGATTGAGTATTAGGAATTAATTTTTTTATGCTCATAACATAGAATATGGATCATATTGGCTCACTTTGGAAACCCTCTACTCGTGTATTTAGATATGCCCCAGAACTGAAGATGTTCTGTGAAGTTAAATTATGTGATATCTGCTGTTTTACATGACAGCAGTGAAATGTCCTCATCTGCTGGGGGAGAAGAATCAACGATCCCCTCAGACGGGAAAAAAGCCATTTATTTACAAAGATGCTTCACAGGGAGCAGCCGCATGAAGAGAAAACATTGCAACATGATTCTGTTTTGATCTTCTTGTCCGTTATGGGTCCTTCTTCAAGATCCCACATTGTGCATGGCAGTAATTTGTTTTTCAGATCCCTCCACGTCCCGGGGTCTATTCCAGTGAGGGACATTTCTCCACATGTGTCCCTTTGTCTCTGTTCCACCTGTTTGCTTGTCACATCGGTTTATTCCATCAGTGGAATCAACAAGTCACAGTTTTAGGATTCAGAGATGCCACAAATACAGTTCAGCCTCCTCACATGATCGATACCATGATGATGATGATGATGAAGATGAAGACATTTCCTGTAAAATGTTGTGATGTAATGTGGGTCACCTGCAGAGCAAAGTAAAAGCATCTGACTCCACTGGTTTTCACTGGGATTGTCTGGTGTTCGGGATCATTTTGGAGCCGGACACTCCTTTCCGGTCTATGATGGACAGCGTGTACTCTCCGTTGTCCATAATCTGGAGAGGAACGACAGCCTGGGTCTCGCCCTGCGTTACAGAGCGCGTGGCGCAGGCCCGGCTGGTGGATGCAGTGGACGCTCTCCAGAACAAACCGCTGAGCATCTTCCTGATCTCCGGCCTCATCAGACAGTACAGCACCGGGTTCAAGCAGCTGTTCGCGTGCGCCAGGCACACGGTGACCGGGAACACGTACGTGTGCACCATGTAGAACGACTTGTCCCAGTTGACCGCGTTGAACTTGACCAGTACGCCCCAGAAGGTGATGGCGTGGTTCGGCATCCAGCAGCAGAAGAAGGATAAAACCACGATAGCCACAGACTTGGTGACCCGGGACCTGCGCTTGGGGTTGCTGGTCCCCATGCTCCGCTGCTTCACGAAGCGCAGGAGCATCAGGTAGTTGACGCAGACGATGAGCATGGGGATGATGAAGGCGATCAGGATCTTCTGGATGTGGTAGAGGGCGAGCCAGTCATGCCCTTCAGGGAACCGGAGGAGGCAGAGCTTCTCCCCAGCGACGACGGTCACAGAGGAGAAGATCGCCGTCGGAGCCGTGGCCACGGTCGCGGCCACCCACAGCACCGCGCACACCCACTTTACGCACCGCGACCTCCGGTAGGTTTTCTTCTTCAGGGCATAGGCCACCGACCAGTAGCGGGTCACGCTCATCGCGGTGAGGAAGAACACGCTCGCGTACATGTTCATCACGGTGATGGAGAGGATGATTTTGCACATGGCGTCTCCAAACGGCCAGCTGAAGTCCAGCGCGGTGTCCACGGCCCAGAAGGGCAGCGTGAGGACGAACTGGAAGTCCGTCACCGCCAAGTTGATGATGAACACGTTGATCTTCGACCTCTTCCGACCTTGGCGTAACCTCATGAGGAAGAAGACGAGCAGGTTCCCCACCAGACCCGTCGCGCACACCACGGAGTACACCACGGAGATGAGTATCCTCAGGATGGCGCTCCCGTCCGCGCTCATGTCGATGTCTTCGAAACTAAAGATCCCATCGGCTGCAGAACTCAGGTTCAGAGCTCCGCTGTAGTTCAATAATCCATCCATCTTTAAAGTCAGAGACCTGCAGCCTCACCAGAGGTTCTGCTGTGCGCACAGGCTACGAGAATCCAGCCAAACGTCCTGTGCGTAAAGCGTCTCTGGCGCCATTCAGCGGACCCTCATCTTCATCACACCTTTTTGAATGACAGCTGACCGGGAGTCTGCTTTTATACAGGTGTAAGGTTCCTCTGCTGCTCTGCGATTGGTCCAATGAGAGGCGACGCAGACGCAGTCATAGGAAAGAGATCCTGAACCCAACAACAGGCACCAGACCCGGGATGGATGGGACGCATCCGTTACCGTGGGAAAAATCTGTCGCAAATGGATTCATGTGTGTCAAAAAACCACTTTTTATCAAGAGTAGTCAGACAAAATGCAAGAATTAAGACATGAAGCGTTTATAATAGGAAGTAAACAATGAAAAGATGAATGGAGGAGGAATTAAATGCTCAAATTCAAGCGGCACAGAATCAAAATGATGAAAGATGTAAACAGTGTTGACAGGTTTTGGTCTGGAACAATATTCTGCATCATTTCAGTTCGTGCACCTCGTGTTAGTTTTGCAGAGAAATAAAATTATCACAACAAACCACAGCATCTGAAACCTGAAGCTGCTCAGGAGCTTTATCCCTGAACCTGTGGTCCAGCCATGGTGCCTGCGCGCTCCCGCTAGAGGGCGCGCTAAGCCTGGGCAGATAAAGACCAATAATAAAGTGACATAACATTCTGGAGCCTAATGAACATTTGGATTTGAAATAGACTTTATTCCACCAGAGCCAATCTATGAAAAATACATTTTCAAGGATTTTTTTGTTGTTGAAATTAATATGATGAATAATTTAATTTCTCTTCTGTGTTTTTAAGACTTCAGGTAGATGTAGTTTTCAAATATCCATGAAATCATGAACTTCTTCACACTTCAACAACACTTTCATTAGGACTTTCTGGAAGTTTTTGCCCTACAGCTTCCACCACAGAGACAGTTTATCAGATTCCTCTTCATGCCCAAAGGGAGGAAACACAGATCTGACGGAGCCATGCTCAGCAATCCTTTCTCCGGTGGATGGAACAGGAGAAACCGGTCCTCATCTGACCCACTGAACCCGACTGACCCGACATGAGGCTGAAACTTCCACTGGATCCGATTTCTTGGAGGAGCATTCCCCTTTAAGCCTGCAGCCCCTCCGGAGAGATGGCCCATTGTCTTAAGTCCTCCCATCTGTGGGGGTGGCTCGGCAGAAAGTTTGCAGAGGAAAAAAGTTTCGGAGCTGTCACTGGCTGTCGGGAGGAGACAGATGGAGGACAGAGGGCACCGCCACCCGTGAGCAGACGATCGCACCGACGCACGGACAAAAGAACCGAGGACGCAACAAAGACGCACCGCGGAGGCGCAAGATGTCCGGGCCTGAGTTGGAGAAGTTGGTCGGGACAGTCAGAGTTTAGGTGCAACAAAGGAACGAAGAAGAAGAAGGAGAAGAAGGAGAGGTTCATTAAGCGCAGATGGAAGTGATTTGAGTTTTCCAGTCGACGCGGTGTGTGAGAGGCGTTAAATGTTTCTCCAGCGCAGCCCAGCGTCCTGACAACATGACCCGGTTGGAGTGCGGGCGTCACGCGTTGGGACGAAGAGTGTCCCCCCTTCTCTTCTTCATCGCACATCTGACGCTCCTGCAAACATGCAACACGCTTGGAGCATCACCGGAAGCAGGTGAGTGAGCCAGAAAACAAACAAACAAACAAACAAGAAAACAAACATCACACAAACAAACAAACATGTGATGGATGACTTCATGTCCTCTGGTGCCTCTTTTGTGCACATTTGCTCCATGAGTGCATCTCATTGCAGCACTGACCTGTGTTCACAGTCCTCGGGCCAGAGCAATTAAACACAACATTCAGCTCAGTGATGATTCAGATGAATCCCCAGAGGTTGAATCCCCCCCCCCTCCTCCCTCTCTGCAGTGCCCTTGAGCAAACCCCTCAGCTGCCTCGAGCAGCTCTTTGCTGACACTGACCTCTGACCTCCTCCGTCGAAGGACAGGAAGCAGAATCATCTTGGGAATCTAAGAGGATTCATTATCATCCTCACAACGGATCTGTGGTCTCCATCCTATACTTTGCAAATTGTATTAGTGGTCATGCTCGGTGGATATCCTCACATCAGAGAATTAATCCTCTTTGTCTCGTAGGATGCACTCGCTCGTCTCCGCTGCCAACACTTTCATCCTCTGGCTCTACCTCGCGCTACGTGGTTGGGATGTTAGACGTCAGGGACGTGCAGAGGAAACAGAAACAAGGAGTCGAGCAGAACTTTGTTAGTCCCCAGAAGTTGTGCAGCAGTAACACACAAAAACAGCACAACTAGATGAGGTCATTAAATAAGACTAGAGGTCAAAACAACACACGGTGCACAAAGCATGCAAACGCCCACAGAGGCCCAACAGCCCAGCTAAACCAGACTGCACACACTCCTGCTGTAGATCCCAGTTCTCTTAACTGGCTCCAGAGTGATGTGTGGTCACTCTGGAGAGTGTGTGTGTGTGTGCGGGGGGGGGCTGTCAGACAGAATGGATTCTTCATTCTTTAACAAGTGTTTGTGAAGCAGCTCATTGCTCCGTCACATCCGTCATGAATCAGCTGAGAGATCAACAAAGTGCTGTCAGGCTCTGCAGACGCCTGTCGCTGGGGGGGGGGGGGCGCCTTCCCTAACACGTAGAGGTGCTCGGTGACACACGTTGGTGCAACCAGTAAGAACCAAAACAGAACTGAGACACATGCATCATCTCATTTTCTCTGACACCCCCCTCCCCCCTGTCAGCCACTTAAAGGCCCCTGTTGATTCTGGGCATCAAATATCTTTTCCCAAGCCGAGCGACTTCTAGACGCAAACACAGGTGTCCCCCCCCCCCCCCCTCCCCACCCCACCCCCCATAGGGTGTTATTATAGAAGTTATGATTGTTTCTTAGAAATTGAAAGTCACATTCCTTTTTCCTCTTCTCATGGCAAACAATCACTGGGATCCCCTGGGGAGCCGCTGCCACGACCAAGTCCCTTGAATTCAAAATGAAATACTAGTGTGTGTTTTGTGTTAATTAGGACGCCGGAGGCAACAACAGCAGATTGAGAAAAGACTTCATGTGTTGTGAGTTATCTCCTCCTATGAAGGGATCCACCACACAAGGAGCTGGAGTTCATCCCTCTGCCAAGGCCAAAGAAAAGTTCTGAACATTATGAAGATAAAACAAAAAAAGGAATCTCCATCTGGATCCATGTTTCATCTGAATGCATGTAATGAAAAACAGTCGTGCTGATTGACTGATGGTCTCTGGAGTAGAAACTCTTCCAGGAAGATTCAGGCTTTGTTGAAAGTGTAAAATGTGGATGTTCTTGTTCAGAGCGTCCTCCTCAAAACAGACCGGTCAGTTTACTGTCAGTTGTTATTGTCTGTGTGCTGGACGTTGTCTAGACCAAAGTTAGAAAACTGTGAGTTCATCCTACCTGGTTTATCCACAGTGAGGATTCTATAGTCAGTGTTTTTTTCATAAAATGAAACTGAATCTCTTTCAGACACAAGCTCACATTTTTCTCCGGGCTATTAACAATCGACATTTCGAGTGTGAAGCGGAGAAGATGAACGATGAGTGAGAAATGTGTTCGGCTCACAGACACACAAGTGTTTGTGGAATTCATGGTCGATTCAGACTCTGGATCAGCCTTTCATTCAGATTCTTTGCTGTAGCTTCGTGTCTATGTAAGATTCCATCTGATCTTCCTGTGCTGCAGTATAACACACATTAGACTTCGGCAATTAACTCTCCCCGACCTAATCTTTCTCATGTCGGTTAATCCGGTTTATACTTTCCCTGGTGCGTGCATTCACCAACTGTCGGGGACTTTCATATTCCAGCGGCCGCCCACCGCTGCTTCAGGACACAGACGCAGATCACAGACCGCGCCACCCTGCCGCTTGTCCTCCGTTCCACTCCCCCGCTTACCTGTGCCCACTTTAACACATTGACAAAAAACACGGTTCAGAAGTTATCAGGACCTTCACAGTCCTTGAGGTTGTGTTTGTTCGATTCCCATCGATAATTTATACCGCAAAGACGTGTTGTGTAATCAAGGTAAAAGTTTGAAATATTTTGTGATACTGATTTGAAGTCACATTGCATGGCCCTTAATTCGACTGGAGCTGCTGTAACTGCAGTGGAGCGGAAAGCATCCAAGAAAAAAACATTGAACCCACCTGGATTGACCTCGACAACAAAGGTAAAAGCAAACAGAATGTGGGTGTTTGTGTATTTCCTGCTCCTGGTGGAAGGGAACGTTCCAAATCAACGCCTGCCAGACTCCTCACATCTTTCTGCTCGGTTGTGTTCTTGAACATAGTTGTGCGGATAAAACCAGCTCAGGGTTGTTTAACGAAGCTTTTGTGAATTCGCTGTTTGCATTCTCCTCGGTTCTCTCCGACGAGATGAAGCCATTGCCGGGAGGATGATGGTTCGGGAGCAGGACTCTCAGATTGTCTGCAGAAGCTGCTGTGTCTGGAAATTGTGATGCAACAAGTATTTTCTTTGTGTCATGAGTTACACCCAATAAATGAGACGACTCCAGTTGTTGTGACACCAGTAATAAGCATTTCTGTCTTTTGCTCATGCAGAGCGGACTCATTTGTTCATGCAGTTATACTTAGTATGTTTTTACAGTTGTTTATAGATGTTAAATAATCCATCTCCCTCTTCTCTCATTTATAGATCTGCTGGCTCTCGGCTGTTTGTTCTCAGTTTGGTGAAATCTTTAATTATCCATGAACATCATCAAATTAGAGCCTCCGATATAATTATCTATGAATAAAAAGAAAACACAAATCCAGCCAAATACTTATAAGTGGAATTTAGTTCTATATATTTGACATTTAGACATTGAATATGAATATTTATCTTTTCTGAATTGTTTATTCTGTCAAATAAAGCTAATATAAAGGTTTATATCTGTGAAAGGCTCATATCGGATGATTTTAATTGACGATAAATCAGTCAGGTTCTGATATTAATGTGAATTTGGTGGGTGAAGGTCAAAGTTCAAGGTCAAGGTGACTTCCCAGTTCCCCTTTTGACTCCTGAATGGATTCTCTTCAGAAAACATCCAGAGAATCCTTTCAAATTCTTAAAAAATGGCCACTTTGACTCACAGATTAACTCATTAGCTTTGGGCGGTAAAAGGTCAAAGTCACGGTGGCCTCACAATTTACATGTTTGGCTTCTTGAACACGTTTCTGCAAGTCCGCCTTTCCGGGAATTTCTAAAAATGTTGACACGTTGTCACAAAGATGAACTGATAAGATTTCAGTGGTCAAAGGTCAAAGGTCACATTGACCTAATGAGTAAAGCTGCGTTGGCTTGTGGAGGCCTACAGCTGCAGGGTGGTAATTCTAGTTGAACATAGTTAATGACTAGAATGTCAACATAACTGTGAGTTAAAAAGTAATCCATCCTACAGGCTCATGATGGATTCACATCCCCAGTAACTCTGACCTCTAGTTTCATGCCTCATTCCGTCTCTTCATTAAAAACTCTATTTCAAAAGTGCTCATATCGATAATTCAGTGCGATGAACTTAATTAAAAAGTGGCGATATCTTTAGGATGATTAAATTTGTGCTTGTGGAACAAAAACGTGCCTTTACGGTCGTTTCATGTAGAGCAGAGAGGAGCGGGCTGCTCCTTCGTCCTGAGGCTCCTCGTCTTCACCCTCGTTCTCACACTGCTGCCTCAGCGACTCACAGGAAATCAAGTTGGAGTATTATTTTTTTATCAGGAGAAGGAGTTTCTCTGAGTTTATCCGACCTGATACAGTGATTCTCCAACACGCTCTGCATCCTGCGTAGCTGTACTCCAACATGACAATGACAGATCGGACACATGGATTTGTTTAGAGTTTCCTCGGTTTTGTTTACAGCTTTACAGCCACTTGATTATATAATGACCCTCCTCTTTCCCATGATTTAATAACCCTCCTCCTTCTCCTCCCATCATGTCTGACAGAGGGATTTCTGCGGGATCTGCCGCAGTATGAAGTGGTGCGCCCCACCAGAGTGGATGCCAGAGGTCACTTCCTGTCCAACTTCCTGTCGCACCACGCTCGCAGAGTGCAGCGCCGGGAAGCCTCGGAGGGGCCGGCCGACTTGGATCGAGTCTTCTACCAGTTGTGGCATGGCGGCCACAGCTTGAACTTTAACCTCACCCTCAACCCTCACCTGCTGGCTCCAGGCTTCCTGACGGAGAGGAGGTACGGTGGCCTGGAGGGCGCCCAGATCCGCCCAGCTCGATCCTCCCAGTGTTACTATCTAGGAGAGGTGTGGGACGGGGCCAGTGTCAAAGGGAACGCAGCCATCAGTACCTGCGATGGGCTGGTGAGTGAACTAACTTCTATTTACTACTTTACCCTCATGTGTCGCTTAGTCTCTTTTTACGTGAATGCAAATTGAAAAGTGAGCTCTGTGAAACGTCCTGCTCCTGCTCTCGTGGGTTGAGTGTATCTGCTTGTTGTTCAAAATAAAACTACGGATGCCTGCGTCTTAGGAGGTAGAGCGGGTCGTCCACTACTGGTTTAATCCCCTGTCTTCTCCAGTCTGCGGGCCTGCTTGGGGCAAGACACTAAACCCACAAATTGTCCCTGATGGCTGAGTTGGCAGCTTGTAGTGATGTGTGGTGGAAAGGTCATTTGAACCTTTAGGCTTTTCAGTAAATAGCTCTCACCTTTATTTCTCTACGACAGTGTTGAAGCTGAGAGCAGCACAGTGAGAGGTCACAGCAGGAATCCAGCTGTGGGCCTCAGTCATGACAGTTTGCTCACAGTCAGTGGAAATGTGAGGAATCATCAGCACCTAAAGCTTCACTTGTTTTCTCTGTACTGAATCTAGTTCACAAGCACAGAATCCCAGTTTCCAGGAGACTGGGTTGATTATATATGTTCAGATATTGTTGTCTGGATATTGCATAAAAAACGTGAACATGCAAACGTGATGTTTTGCTTTTTTTACCTCTGCTAAGGAGGTTATTGGTTTGTTTGTCCATTTGTTTATTAAACAAGATTACAGAAAAACAACTGAACGGATTTCCAGGAAAGTTCATAGAAGGATGCGGTAACAGAGAAGAATTTTTACATTTAGGTGCTTAACAGGATTTTTCTTTCACACTGCAGCATACAGCATTTTCCCCAAATTTTCATAGTATTCACAGGGAATCGTTTCTGGACCTGGATTTAAAAATTCTGGCACATTCAGGAGACAGAAATCTACGAGTGTGTGAAATTTGGAGCAGCTTGGTGGAATTTAAGGGACTGTTGAGTCCTGGTGGACGTGTGCGCCCGAGCTCTATGAATTATTCTATGACAAAGTGGTGAAAATGTCCCAAAACTCCCATAAGCAGCAATGTTAAAGAAAGTTAAACCATAAAATTAACAACAAGCATAAAAAGTTCTGGTTTTAGTTCCCCTCTGTCTCATGTTGTAAAATGTGATGCGTGAGTATCTCCAGCTGCGTTTCACGAATGAAGCACAGCTGGAAAACTGCAAACAAAGTGGGAATTCAATTTTATTGATCAACTGAAATTAAAGAGCTGAAGTTCAGGCCGGAGGCAGCGGATTAATTAACCAACATGCGTGTCCTGCTGCCTTCATATGGCTGCAGGGATTTACTGACCTGAAGGTTAAAGCCTTTCATATATAAAGCCGCAAAGGATTCATCGTGTGTGTGTGTGTTTAATGCATATTGGTTTGGGAGCGTTAGTGAAGATTGACTTGTAATAGCTTGAATGGGTTTCGGGTATTAAATAACCTTTGACCTTTGTGTTATTACAGCCTGTTAGCGGTTGCATTATAATATTGATCAGCGAGCCGAGAAACTGACCAAAGGCTTCTTCATAATGTGAAGAAGTTTAGATTCCCCAGGCATCTTATTAGTGTCGTATATAAAACTGAACAAAAACAATGTGTTTGTAGTGTATAAACACCTCAGGGTGTGGTTAATGAAGCTGGGAGAGGAAATGCATTTATTGGTTTATTTAACAGGGACAGTGAATATAAATGAACATCAATGGGAGTTTGGAAAGAGGCTTGTTTTCATCTTTAGTCTCGTCAAACAAAAAAAATTCAAAAAAAGATATTGAAATGATAACTTTATTGAGATTAATTAATTCATACATGTTTAAGTGTATAGAACATTAACGAGAAAATAATGTGAATGTATCCAGTTCAAAGTCACATCAGATGAATAAAAGTTTAATTATTAATCATTCGAACAGGGAACCTACTTGCTGTGAGGTAGATAGTGAGATGGATATAGTAGATAGATTGTTAGATAGATGGATAGATAGATAGATAGATAGATAGATAGATAGATAGATAGATAGATAGATGGACAGATAGATAGATAGATTGTTGGATAGATGGCGAGATAGATAGATAGATACAGTGCCTTGCATAAGTATTCACCCCCTTTGGACTTTTCTACATTTTGTCATGGTATAACCACAGATTAAAATTTATTTCATCGTGAGTTTATGTAATGGACCAACACAAAATAGTGCATCATTTGGAAGTGGGGGGAAATATTACATGGATTTCACAATTATTTACAAATAAAAATCTGAAAAGTGTTGAGTGCATATGTATTCACCCCCTTTACTGTGAAACCCCTAACAAAGATCTGGTGCGACCAATTGCATTCACAAGTCACATTTGCAAGTCACATAATTAGTAAATAGGGTCCACCTGTCTGCAATTTAATCTCAGTATAAATACACATGTTCTGTGACGGACTCAGAGTTTGTTGGAGATCATTACTGAACAAACAGCATCATGAAGACCAAGGAGCTCACCAAACAGGTCAGGGATAAAGTTGTGGAGAAATATGGAGCAGGGTTAGGTTATAAAAAAATATCCAGAGCTTTGAACATCTCTCTGAGCACCATAAAATCCATCATAAGAAAATGGAAAGAATATGGCACAACCGCAAACCTACCAAGAGGAGGCCGTCCACCCAAACTGAAGAGTCGGACAAGGAGAAAATTAATCAGAGAAGCAACCAGGAGGCCCATGGTTACTCTGGAGGAGTTGCAGAGATCCACAGCTGAGGTGGGAGAATCTGTCCACAGGACAACTATTAGTCGTCTACTCCACAAATCTGGCCTTTATGGAAGAGTGGCAAGAAGAAAGCCATTGTTGAAAGGGATCCATAAAAAATCCCGTTTGGAGTTTGCCAGAAGCCATGTGGGAGACACAGCAAACATGTGGAAGAAGGTGCTCTGGTCAGATGAGACCAAAATTGAACTTTTTGGCCTCAATGCAAAACGCTATGTGTGGCGAAAACCCAACACTGCCCATCACCCTGAGCACACCATCCCAACAGTGAAACATGGTGGTGGTAGCATCATGCTGTGGGGATGCTTCTCTTCAGCAGGTACAGGGAAACTGGTCAGAATAGAGGGAAAGATGGATGGAGCCAAATACAGGGAAATCCTTGAAGAAAATCTGATGCAGTCTGCAAAAGACTTGAGACTGGGGCGGAGGTTCATCTTCCAGCAGGACAATGACCCTAAACATACAGCCAGAGCTACAAAGGAATGGTTTGGATTAAAGAATGTTAATGTCTTAAAATGGCCCAGTCAAAGCCCAGACCTCAATCCAATAGAGAATCTATGGCAAGACTTGAAGATTGTGGTTCACAGACGGTCTCCATCCAATCTGACTGAGCTTCATCTTTTTTGCCAAGAAGAATGGACAAACCTTTCCATCTCTAGATGTGCAAAGCTGGTAGAGACATACCCCAAAAGACTTGCAGCTGTAATTGCAGCGAAATGGGGTTCTACCAAGTATTGACACAGGGGGGTGAATACTTATGCACCCAACAGATGTCAACTTTTTTGTTCTCATTATTGTTTGTGTCACAATAAAATTTATTTTGCACCTCCAAAGTACTATGCATGTTTTGTTGATCAAACGGGAAAAAGTTTATTTAAGTCTATTTGAATTCCAGTTAGTAACAGTACATAATGGGAAAAAGTCCAAGGGGGGTGAATACTTATGCAAGGCACTGTAGATAGATAGATGGTAGGATGGATAGATAGATAGATAGATTGTTAGATAGATGGACAGATAGATAGATAGATTGTTGGATAGATGGAGAGATAGATAGATAGATGGATAGTAGGATGGATAGATAGATGGATGTTTTTGTCCTTTTCGTAAATTCCTGTTCCACACAGTAATCGTCGCTGTCATCAAAGTGCTCTCCAGGTAATGAGGTACCACAACTTCACACAGAGGTTCAATTATTCTGTTTCACAGGTGACAGAGCCAATTGCTTTAACTGGATGAACTGTCCCGTGGAGACTGGCTCCCTGTTCCCACTCTGTATGCACGTCCACCTGCAAACTGACAGTTCCATCAAATATCTCCCTCGCCCTCTTCAAGTAAACAAGTGTTGCCTTGAGCAGGTCTGAGGGGAAAGGCATCGATCGAGTCTCTGATAAACTCCTGGAGGGGGAGACTCCGGCTCCATCACTTGTAAAAACAATGTTTCTCTTCAGCAGTCAACAACCGAGCCCCGATGTTATCAACCCTGTGGATACTTTATCGTGCACCTGAGGAAGTTTCCTCTGTGGGAACATGACAAGCAGTGTCTTGCATTTAAACACAACCTGGACTGATTGCGGTGTGAGGATCTGGAACCTGCACTTCTGAGAGTTTTATTCATGAGCATCTTGAACTTCCTGTAGATTCTCAGCTGACAGATCCGCTCCTGATGGAAACTACTTCGGGTTGAGTTCGGGTCACAGTCGCATTAAAACTCACATCTTAAGAAAATGAAAACAAACATTGGCGTCCATTTTCAGCTTAGTGATTTTGTTGCACTGTTGGATTTGCCAAAGAAATGCCAAGAAAACACTACTCTTACTTTCACCTTTAACAACAGTCCTGGATTCATGTGTAAGCTCAGTATGTAACTTCATAGTCAAACGAGTTCATAACCGTGTTTTCCTCCATGCTCACATATCTGCTTATGTTTTCCACCAACAGAAATATGAATGAGTGAAGTTTTTTTTTTTCCAAACAGGAGCATTTTGTGAGAAACTGATACTCGGTCCCAACACATCATGTCTTACAAGCTCTAATATTTATTTGAATAGCGACTGAATATCTTGGTGCTGCAGCTGCATGACTCACTGGTGTAATTGGCTGTCGTACTGTGTCGTCGTGTTCACTGAAAGTTTTCTTGTAAAAAGAACAAAATCCATTGTGTGAATCCCCAAGCTCTCACATAATTGCTTTCTTTCTTTCTCTCTCTCTTTCTCAGACCCTATTTTTTTCATTTGAAGCATTTCAGACCCCGCTTTGTTTGTGTCCGGCTTTTTAATTCTTCCAAATCTTTATTCTGGAACACTGCTGCGGCGATTCGTGGCTCATTACAGCTTCCTATTGATTCGTGGAACAGTTGGAAACCTGGGCTGTGGGCGTCAATAGTTCTGGTGGAGCACAGTGTTCAGGTTATCCCTCCCGCAGCTTGAGTCACAGACATGAATCCTATTTGGTATCGTTTTGCACATCAGTGGTAGCAAAGAATAATTTGTTAAAATACTATTAATTAACACTTTCTAAACTGAAAGTGGAAGCATCTGCTCCGTGCATCAGCAGAAGCAGTGTCACATCAGAGTAACGGAGTCGGATCATGTCACAAGAGTTGAGTATGACTAACGGTGAGGAGGATATGGTGGCAAAGGAAAGTAAAAATATTCTGGATGTTTTGAGGGTCCATCGGTAACTAACAGACGGGTCAATGTGTTTGAGAGAGAGAGAGAGAGAGAGATAGCCGCTACACTGCAAAAACTCTTGGCTACAGTTAGCCTCAGATATTTGCGATCATTGTGAAAATGTGTTGGGAGTAATTTTGAACATGAAGTGGCTGCTACCATATATATATATATATAAAAGGTTAGATGTCTCGTCCGCGTTGCCGGCCAACGGAGTCGAACGCCGGCACATGGCGGCCATCTTGCCACAGGCGGCTCGCCCACCCATAACATTCTCTTGTTAGTGGTAAATTAACTTTTTAAATAAAATAAAATAAAATAATTCTTGATGTATATTTGTAAAGGGAAATCTTGTACATCTATAGAACATTGTACAAGTTTTTTAGAAAATAACATAATCATTCATAAGTATGCAGTGTCATAACTACATCTCTGATGTTCATAACAAACCGAACAGTTTAAAAATCTGTTCAAAATTTTGCAAGTTATGATTATTTAAAAAGTTCGTACCACTACAACACAATGTTATGGGTGAGCAAGCTGCCTGTGGCAAGATGGCCGCCATGTGCGGACATTCGACTCCGTTGGCCGAGACATCTAGCCTTTATATATATATCTATGGCTGCTAAAGTCTGGAAAAGGTACAAACCCCTTCTAACACACAACTCGGCTGCCTTCAGGGAAATCGTGGGTTAAAGATCGATGTGTGTGCTCTGAAGATACTGAGTGAACTCGCGTCTGTTCGGGGAAAATGTGCAGCGTCAACTGTGTCTGACATAAGTTTCATTTCCGTAGCATCTCTATTCGTCGCTTCAGTATAGCCTCTACAACTAAAGCATAAACCCACACTCACTTTGACACACAAAAGCAAAGTTAAAAGAGACTTGATTTTTAATCAGTGGCAGACCTTCCCTCTCTGAAGCTCACTCAGACACATGGCGCCCACATTGGTGCTGCTCTGCCACGCAGCCAAGTTCAATCCTTATTTGTTTGTGGGTCTCTGGGGTTGTTGTTTGGGTTTCTTGGTTTCAGTCTGGATCACAGCAACTGAAACACAACGATCAGCTGGATTGAGATCATGTGCCTGACGTAGCCAGCTAGGACCTAGTTCTAAAATAATCATAGGTCACGTTACATTATAGATCATCATTGTAGATATTGATCGATGATTTACAGGCTGCAGTTTGTGTAAATAATAGGAACGCTCGTTGACATGATGTCGTGCGGATCAGCATCACAAACAGTTGAACACCTTCTGTAAAACACTTCCACAAACCAGTGAAACCATCACAGACTGAGTGTTTATTCTAGCTCTGTTGTATCAGACAGCATTAGTGGAGCTTCAGCATGTTTAACAGCATGTAAACTTCAAGGTCACACAGTCGTGTTCCTCTCTCCTCAAAACCACTGCTAAGAAAACAGCGTCCGTCCATCGCTTGTAAGCTACCGCCCCCGTCTGTTCACTTGGTCTCTCCCAGCAGGACCCAGCGAGAGGAGGAGGAGTATTTCCAAAAGAGATTTTTATCATAAAAAGACTTGACATTGGATTGTGCCTGAAATGTGATTTCATTTGGACTGTGACATTGAAAAGTGAGCACTTTATCCCCACAGCCATTCGTGGAATTCATCAATTGATTTATGAAGAATGTCATTGCTGAATACTTAGATTTGCCCTGTCGAGCACTCACCCCATTCCCAGAAAGATAAGCCTTGAGGAGAGACCCTGTTAAAGCAACACTATGCAAAATTTACTGAGCAGCAGTGCCCCCTGCAGCCACACGCGGTGATTAATTCTGCCGGGGGTCGTGTTTGAGAGAATAAGTCGTTTTAATTTCGATAAAAAACTAGATATCACCCATAATCCTCAGCTTCTGCAGCTGTAGCAAATCCACCAAACTCTGTTCAGAATTCTTCATATTCTAAAGTCTCTTCAGCTGATCTGCAGTTCAGCTTCACTCTTCAACTCGCTGGACCTGATTCTGACAGTTAAAGCTGCGACTGTCAACACTTCTCACAGGAGATCGAACCCACTCAGCACTCAGAGCAGGAGCAGACGTTCAGGGTGAGGAAACCTTCTCCGTGTTCACAGTCACTGAACCATCAAACACATATTGAAGCGCCTGAACACGTTGTGTGTTGCCTTAAACTTAGGTTTCTATTCATTCATATTCGTCTGAAGCTGTATGAACTCAGTGAACCGCTCTGTATCTGAGTAACGCACAGTATCCTCCTCTTTATGGAAGATGAGTGTTTTTCATCAGACCACTTCACATCTATTGTTTGTGCGCGTGTGTTTGTTTGTGTGTCTGTACATGTGTGCAAATGTCCGATGTAAGTGAGCCCAGACTTTATGACCCCCCCGGGTGAAAAGGAAAAAACAAACACAGTGGAACATGACGTCTGTATCAGACAGAACCTCCTGGTTTCGCCTCAGTACAGATGAACTCCACTAATTAGGTTTTTCAGTGTTGTTTTTTATCCCTAATTGGTTTTCCCCTCTAATTCTCGCTTGATCTAAAAAAATATGATATGTTACTTATCAATGTGCTCTCATGCGTTTTTTTTTTTTTTAATACTCTGCAGAAAACAACTGCTTGAATTTATGAGGGCAAATTATATGATATTCAAAAATCTGCTATAATAAATGCTGTCATTACATTTCAAGAGTCCTCGACGTGGATGAAGATCTCTTTGTAAATCTATGGTCACAGAATTCAATGATTCACCAATAACAGGCGTCGCATCCGAGGGAAATATCATCGTGTTGATAAGTTTAGAACATAAACTAATGATGTGCTAGATTACAGAGGGAGAGTGTGTCTGATATTCAGTGAAAGGTCCAGGAAGAGACCATTTCCTCAAGCAAAGGTCCCGAACATCATAATGTGAAGATTCACTGCAACGTAAATTGAAATATGAGATTTATTAACATCTGTGTGTGTGATCAACAACTGACAGTCTAATAAAACACTAATGCAATAATGTTTAAACAATATTTATGTTTTCACGTTGAGCTCAAGGGATTTTGAATAAATACCCTAATAAAGAAGGAACTTTATTTTAGAATAAGCATCTTACATTGAAATGTGTCGTTTTAATACAAATTCAAATTAAAAGTGTAGATTAACTTTCACTTTTTCCTCTCCGTCTAAAAACGGTACATGCTCTACGTTATATAATATGCAGCAGCGTAATTGCCTCAGTGCAGTGACTATAATGGGAGTAAATGGTCCTGGTGTTTTCAGGCTCAAAGGATGAGTCATCAGAAGTAAAAAAAGACATACATGAGGCCTCTGACACGCGTGTTGTTGTGCAGACACGTGAAATCCTGCTTGACTCCATCTCCCACAGCTGCTACACATAATCCAATTTAATTTCATCTGTACCAGTCAGGTCTGTGGATTTGTCTCACAGAGTCCTGATGGGTTTTGAGACAAATTCAAACAATTCACAGAATGTCGGCTGCAGATACAGGAACATTCAGCTCAGCGAGTCGACTACAAAGACAAGTGATGAACTAAAGGAGGAACCTGCCTCTGTAAAGTGCCGGGTGGTCACGTGTCACCAGAGCAGCTTCAGTGCACGAGGCCATCGGCTGTAGAAGAATCTGAAAGTCTCAGTAAGGACGAACTCCACTAATTAGGTTTTTCAGTGTTGTCTTTTTATCCCTAATTGGTTTTCCCCTGTAATCTTCAATCGCTTTTTAATGCTCTGCACAAAATAACTGCTTGAATTAACGACCTCAAATTATATGATATTCAAGAATCTGCAATTAGTGCTGTCATTACATTTCAAGAGTCCTCGACGTGGATGAAGACGTGAATCTATGGTCCAGCTTCAGAGGGTTGATGGTGGATGTTCTCTTTGGACACGGTGGCTCCGAACATGTGAGAACACACAGAATTCAATGATTCACCAATAACAGGCGTCGCATCCAAGGGAAAAATCATCATGTTAATAAGTTTACAACATAAACTAATGATGTGCTAGATTACAGAGGGAGAGTGTGTCTCATATTCAATGAAAGGTCCAGGAAGAGACCATTTCCTCAAGCAAAGGTCCCGAACATCATAATGTGAAGATTCACTGCAACGTAAATTGAAATATGAGATTTATTAACATCTGTGTTTGATCAACAACTGACAATCTAATAAAACACTAATGCAATAATGTTTAAACACTATCTATGTTTTCACATTGAGCTCGAGGGATTATGAATAAATTCTAAAATAAAAAAAAACATATACAAACTTAATTTTTTTATTAAGCATCCTACATTGAAATGCTTTGTTTAATTCAAATTAAAAGTGAAGATTAACTTTCACTTTTCTCCTCTTGATTTTCACTTGAACACTTTCCTCCTGTTCCTTTATGTCTCGGCCCCACTTTTCTCGCTGAGTGAGGGACGTCAGCTTGTTTGCTGCTTTTGACAATCCCCACTATCTGGGCACATATGAGTCACACTGGTATTGAACCGCCCGTCAGAAGAATGAGCAGCGTCGGCCCGGTCTTGATTGAAAGCTTTCTTTGTCTACTTCTCTCTTGTGAAACATGTGAAATTACTTTTCTTACTTTACTCTGACTCACTTCTCTCGTCTCGTGTTTATGTCACTCACCGACTTTCAGAATAGCTGAGGATCACGTCGGATGATTTACAACACACGCAGTTGGCCTGTGAGTCTCTTGGGTCGCTAAACCAACACTGTAAAGGCTCAAATGGAAACAGTGATAAGTTTTATGTTCAGGTCTGAAGAGGACGACATCTAGACCGTGTTCCACCTGTTAGTGACCTCTGGACTAAAGGTTCTGTCCTGAACCACAGAAAATAATGTTTTTGGGGTTTAAAAACAAACTGTGTATTCTGCATGTGTGCTCACCAACGTGAATATTTCCATCAGACTTTATCCCTGGACGAGGTGGGATGCCTCACTCCTTTCGTGGGTCAGGTTAGATAAACAGTCTTGTCGGAAGCGGCTTTAATAAACGCTGCAGACGGTGAGAATGGTGCAAAACGAAGACATTTCCAGAGATCCACAGCGCACGCAAACAAACAGAGTTCAAGAATGTTGTTTAGAGAGCGGATGGACTCATAATGGAAGGTCATAGGCAACTCTGTCTAAATACTGTATATGCTCTAAAATATGTTATATGCAGCAGCGTAATTGCCCCAGTGCAGTGATTACAATGGGAGTAGATGGTCCTTGTGTTTTCAGGCTGAAAGGATGAGTCATCGGAAGTAAAAAGAAAATACATACATGAGGCTTCTGACACGCGTGTTGTTGTGCAGACATGTGAATTTGTGCATGACTCCATCTCCCAGCGCTGCTACAAATAATCCAATTTCATTTCATCTGTACCAGTCAGGTCTGAGGATTTGTGTCACAGAGTCCTGATGGGTTTTGAGACAAATTCAAACAATTCACAGAATGTCGGCTGCAGATACAGGAACATTCAGCTCAGCGTGTCGACTACAAAGACAAGTGATGAACTAAAGGAGGAACCTGCCTCTGTAAAGTGCCGGGTGGTCACGTGTCACCAGAGCAGCTTCAGTGCACGAGGCCATCGGCTGTAGAAATATCTGAAAGTCAATCGAAGGGATGAACACCATTTATTTTTCTTTAGGTATTGCAATGGAAATGTATGGATCCTTTGTATTGTGCTGAAATACTGATCGTTTTCTCAGAGTGAGAATGATACCGAGCGCCTCAGTGTCCAAGGACGTCCGTCCTGAGGGACACCAGACGAGTCTCAAGGTGAAGACAACATGTACGTTAGCAGAATGAGATCTCAAGAAGAAAACACATTTCTGTTTGAATGTGTTGTGAGAACGTCGGCAGGAGCTGAAACAAACCTTCATAAAAAAACAGTGTTGCCTTTGCTCAATGCCACCAGCACAATATTCCTCCATTGTGTTTTCAGGGTTGTCCGTCTTCTAATCTGTTTCCTTCTTGTCAACACGATATCTCATGCGCGCCTTGAGGGAGTTTCTTCAAATTTGGCACGAACGCTCAGTTGCACTGGAGGAAGAACTGATTTGATTTAGGTGGTCAAAGGTCAAAGGGCCAGTGGGGGGGGGGGGGGCTCTTCTCTGAGGTTCAGTGGCGCCCTGAGGGAGAGAAAGCTGAGCTGAGGGTTAAGAAGTAGTTGAGATTTAAATTTAGGGGGCGAGGATGGACGTCTCTACTAGAGTTTGGTTTTGGTACCGTGCCAGTGAGGTTTAGGGTTCAGTTGATTTACGTGACATCTGAACTTTACGCTGTCTCTGTTGGGCTCTGAATGTCGACTGTTTATTCTGTGAACTGAGAAACCAAATGTTCTCTTAAGGACCAAATACACAAGTAGCTCTGATGGAGAAAATGTTCAGTAACTATAAAGAATATTGTACGAAGCGTTTTCTTTATTTTTGCAAAGGGAAGAATAGAGACTGATGCCCCGTTACTTCATGTCACCAAAGTTATTATCTGTTTGTTTATTAGTCAGATGGATTTTCAAAAACTACCCAACCATTTTCTAAGGATTTGTGTGGAGGGGTTGTGCTGATCTGGATCAGGGGGTAGATCCAGGATTTTGATTGGACGTTTATCAAACATTTTCATCGATTCCTCCAGAGAACAGTTTCTGGATCTTGATGAAAGAACTCCGACATATTTGGGAGACTGATATTTACGAGGGTTAATGTGGTGCAGATCCAATTAAAATATTTTGATCTAGTTAGTTTTACTGTGGTTTTATAATTGGGCTGTCGGGCCTTGGTGGAGTTATGTGCCAAAAAAGAACCTTTTAATGATTAATTTATTTTATTCATTTATATATTTAATTGACAGCTCTTAAGAGAAGTGTCACTCCAGGATAAAATAAAGTTAATGAGCCAGTTCTTTAAAACTTTTTAAATAGCTCAATATTTCAACAACTTCCTCTGCGATGATTCGAATCACACGACTGGATGAAATATTCAGATTCTGACTTGCCACCTCTCTTTCCTTCAGACAGGACTGTTCAAGGTGTCCGATGAGGAGTTCTTCATTCAGCCTCTGGAGGAGTCCAGCAAGGAGGAGGCGGCGGCGCCACAGGCCCACGCCATCTACAAACGCCACGCCCCCCCGCCCTCCCTCCCTCCACTCATACAGTCGATCTCAGGGAATGAAGCTCTCAACGGAACCTGCGGATTCAAAAGTAAGTCACTCATCTCTGCAGCTCATGACTCATAATACCCCGGGCGCTGAATTAATAAGGGGGAAGATGATTATGACTGATTGAAATGTCTTGTCACTCTCCAGCTAATGTGCAGAGGTGAGAAGAATAAAAACATTGGGGTTTTAAAACTCATAAATATGACACTTAAAATTCTGAGACGGCTTAATTGACCATAAAAGAAAAATGGTCATCCTGGAGAAATCAAGGAGGAGATGTGCTTTTATATCGGCAATATAACTTCTGGAACTGGCACAGCTTCTACCTCATGAGTCAGTCTTGATAGCTGGAGGATTGGAGGGATAGATAGATAGATAGATAGATAGATAGATATATAGGGCCCTTGCAGAGGGGCCTTGATCCTGTATTAAAAGGTTTAGACTATAAGTGGAAAGTTTCAAACCCTCCCTGGTTTGTCCTCTGTAACGACCCACGGTGCCGCGGTGAGGTTTAAATATCAATCTCTTTCTGCCGTCTCCAGATTCCCATCAAAGTGTTGAAGAGCTGGAGCGGCAGCGGGAGCGCTGGGAGCGCCGGCAGCAGAGGAAAAGGAGAATCCGTCATCGCTCAGTCAGCAAAGAGAAGTGGGTGGAAACGCTGGTGGTGGCTGACCCCAAAATGGTGGAGTATCATGGGAGCAAAGCTGTGGAAAGTTACGTCCTCGCCATCATGAACATTGTAAGTGTGTCTAGTTTTATATTTGTGTGTACGTGTGTGTGTCTTCACGCCAAACAGGAATTTCAACTGTTCCCCTGTAGCTTCCTGTTAATGAACAAATCTTCTCATCTATGAAGTTGGGGAAGTTTTTCCATCTCTCAAAAAACATCAAACGGAGCAAATGAGGAAGACGTCTTCATCACATATGTCCATCCTGTATCCAGTTACAGCGCCTCTGAACATCTGCCCAGATGTTTGGATGATAACCCCAGATGCTGTTTATGTTATTGTGACCAGATCCTGGATCAGTTTTTCCTTCTCCGAGTTACCAGAAGCAGGACTAAACCTTTCTCATCTTTTCTTTTCACCCATGACTCTCAGACCTCTCTGGAATAAATGTTATCACAAGCTCCTCACCAGGGGTCAAGGGGACGAACTCCTTGTCTGTTGTTGATTAACACATGAATGAGTTTTTCCCAAAATACACTCGTGTGTGCTACTGGAGGACAGAATATCAGGAAGAGGAGGTTGCTGACAGAGGAGCCCACGGATTAACTGACTCAACAGACAATAATACACAGAGGAAGCAGCCGTAAATTCTCACATCCTCTCCTGCTTCTTTTTTGGATTCCTTTACACTCCAGCTTTGAACTTCCCAAACAATTCAGCTTTGTGAAAACGGCATGAAGGGAAACGACCTCTCACACGTGTCCCAACAATAAGTAATGGCATCATCTCCCTCAGCCGCCAGCTGCTCCATTGTTCGGTCACGGCGCTGTTTCAAAACAACTTACAAAAGCTTCATATTTTATATATATATATGTATATATTCTGTTTCTGTTGAAGCAGACGTGTGTGTGATTTGTACACATGCAACCAGCCAGGAGACTCGATCTCAGCAGAGAGAAAGTGGAAACCATTTCCCCAAAAAAGCTCCTGACTTCCTTTCACATGACGATCTAACGGTAGATGATTGAGTTTCCTCTGCGTTATTTATTATTATCACTGTGTGTTCACAAACAAGCCGACCTGCAGTAATAATAATTGCAAGGAGAATTGGTTAAGGGAAATTTCACCTATAGAGCATGGGTAGAACTGCACAGTGTGTGCAGCTCGAGTGGGAACATGTGAAACGAGCACTCGGTAGAATAAATACCTTCGACCAAGGTCACACAATCATACATGTCGGTGCAGAAGCTTAAAGAAAAAAAAGCAACAACTCCTCCAAACAGCAAGAAGATTTCTGATTTGTTCCGTTGAGATCCGGAAACAGTTTCTTGTGAAATTTATAAAAACCTTCAGAAATGTAACGAAAGCATAAAAGTATGAATAACTTTGCACATTGTTCTGAAAAGGAATAAATCAATCGAGCTTTAAAGAGCCGCAGCTCCGTCTCATTCACAAGATTTAAAAAATAAGAGAAAAATGGAAAAAGAGTCTGAGGGCAAATTTATTGTTGCTGATAAGGTTTTAAAAAAAAATTGCTGCAAAGTTGATTCACTGTCAAACTGAACCAAAAACCAGGGGTGCTTGATGACGGCTTCAAACTGAGTTATCGATGAATTCGGTTACAACTCATACAGATGGTTTCAGATCTGATGAAATAAAGATCTGAGTGTTGATGTTAAAGTTAATTTAATTTGATGCTTCGGTTATGAACAGTTTTTTTTAATGGAGTTCCACTCGATTGTATACAAGACAGGAAACAAAACAGACGGACAGGCGCTCGTCATACTGTTGTTTTTGAAAGTGGGTGAACACTACAGTCCTCCTTCTTCCTGCATCTTTATGTTTGTAATACTCAGACACATTGTGATTCATCCATGACTTCACCTCTACAGATTTGTGCTCCAGCTCCACCCGTGTCTCTAACTCCAGCTTTGCTTTCAGCGGGTGTTTTAACCACACTAAACACATCACAGGCTCAGGGCTGCCAGTCCTAATAAAACGGTTCTGCTGATGAATACAAACACACTGTCTGAAATCAAATGTTTTTTTTATATCAATCAATCACTCAGACTTCATTTGCACGGCACAAAGGTCTTTACAGAATAAAGCACGTACACAGCAAAACAGCATTAACAGGGACTGAGCAAATGCAATCGGGAATCTCATCAATTTGAAATAAGGAAAAGGCAGGTAATAACAAGTTTATTCTCTCTCTTTCTCTCTCCCTTCTCTCTCTCTCTATCTCTCTCTCTCTCTCTCTCTCTCTCTCTCTCTCAGCATCTGTTGAACATGATGGTCGTGTCTCACATCCGTCTCATCAGCGCGAGCTCCTTTCTCCGTCGACCTTTGTTTCACGGCTCTCACTTCTCATCTGTCAGCGCGTTGAACCTTTTTCCTTCTCTCCACCTATCAGCTGCCTCCTGCCCTCACACAAGCTCTTCTCTCAATCTGTTCTCCAAACGCCTCCATCGCTCCAGAAATCAAGTCACTGCCGGAGCTGAAACGAGTCTTTATTAAGATGCACTTCTTAATACTCGTGTTTTGATGTTTGGGATTTGTTGAAAGGTTAACTTTTGACATTTGGGTGATATACTACAAATAGAAAAAAGGTTGAGAGGTCTCTACCTTTCAAGCTCTAAAAGCTTTGATGTTGAGCGATTCCACGATTTGACAGCTCTGAGGTTGTTTACTGTTCACGTCCCTCAGAAAAAAAATTCTCTCAACAACCTCGGGTCATATCGAAAGCTGCATAAATGGAATCAAATATCCGGACAGAAGGAAAAATGTTTCACCCGCTGTTTGGTTTTGAATGAACTTTTAAATGTTGTGTTTAACCGATCCATTGGCTTTGAAATGGAAATCCAGCTGTGACATTTGACACGAGCGAGTAAGGCCTCTGTTATATAATATTTTCTTTTCAGAGCGATTTCTCTTTTTAATTTAAAAAAAAGTATTTTAAAATTAATGCACTTTTCATTTAATTTTTAAAGTCATTCATACATATTTGATGTATTCCATATCTTCTTTCTCAGATAACTTGTGGCAGCTGCCTGCTTGCCTTGATTTCTCGCACCATAGAGAGAGGCCTATTATATGAAACACATTATATATCCATTATCTATACATCATATTAATCCTTTCAGTCAAATAATTGTTGATGTACCCAGTGTCATGATCAGTAGGATCTGTGTTAAATGTCTAACCACACGTTCTCCTCTTCCAGGTGGCGGGTCTGTTCAGAGATGCCAGTATCGGAAACGCGGTCAACATTGCAGTTGTTCGCCTCATTCTTCTGGAGCAGGACGAGGTAAAAACATATTTGTGTATGTTTATTAAACTGTGGTTGATTCATATTTTGAAAGGATACAGAACAGAGTGTGTTTGTGTGTAGTGTGTCATAATAATTGGACGACGCAAACCAACATAATATTCACACTCAACTCCCTAGATCTCGATTTTGATTTGGATATGCACCAAATTGCACGCACTCATAAATAACAGATTAGTAATTATTTCCTGATAAATCAACAGATATGTTGAAAAATCTCGCTTCGTTAACAAAGGTAGTAAAAATTATATAATCCTTATCCAGATCTGCACCAAAATGTAATTTTAATCAAAACCAAGTTTCATATTTATTTGTCCAATTTTCCTGCTGACGAAAACAAAACCTCCTCAGCTGATTCAGTAATTCATCTGAGTTAAATAAAACACACGCCTCACCCTAAACTCTCCTGACAAACTATAAATAACACTCGGTTGATTCCACATATTAAATAAAGCCACAAATCAGCATAAAAAGCAAAGATAGAAACTGAAAAAGCACATCAGAAGAAATTTACTGCAGAGAACCACACAGTTCTTAATGTTGCCATTAGCTGAGCTCCATCTGATCCACTCAAGGGTTGGAAGCAGCGACGTTTCAATTAAAGTGAAAAAGTTATTTTTCCGTAGCATTTCCCATCATATAGACTTTATGTTTTTAATCTCCAGCTGCCAGATCTGTTCACTCAGAGTCAAATTAGCTGCGATTTCCCTTTTCTGTTTTTTTTTAATTTCTTTTTATTTCCTTTTATCAAATGCAGTCATACAGTACATCACATCATTTTTAACATGAAATCAGGTGCCACGGGTACAAGTCTTAGGCTAGTGGGGTTAACTGTCCATGGATGTCTTGGGCCCAAGCCATCAGGATCCAGGCATATCAATCAATCAAATCAATAAAATGTTATTTGTATAGCCCATATTCACAAATTACAATTCATCTCATAGGGCTTTAACAGGGTGTGACATCCTCTGTCCTTAACCCTCAGCAAGAGTAAGGAAAAACTCAGTACATCATACATGACGCTACATTAAGACAGAATTCAGAAAGAGAAAGAGGATGGCCTGCAAATGTCCACTGCTTAAAAGGAAAAACAAAGATAATAGAAAATAAATATATCTATATGTTCTGCTTATCATATCAAATGGAAGTGTAGAGCAAGGGGGGAGCAGTTGTTTTTGAAAACCTCTGTTTTCAGTTGTAATAGAGCAGTCAAGGGTTCCATCCTGTACATATCTTGAATTCTATCCCTCCATTGTGTTATTGTGGGGGGGGGGGGGGGCTGTTGCTTCAGCCAGGAGGCTGTTATTACTGTATTTGCCGTTAGAAGAAGGGCTCTCAGAAGTTTAGTTTGGCTATTTTCTTCAAGGTTATCAGGCCATATCCCTAAAATAAAGTGTGATGGCTCTAATGGTATGTCTATAAATAAACATGTTTTTAATTTCCCTTTGTATTTTTGGCCAGTATTCTGATATTTTTGGACAGTCCCAAAATATATGTGTGTGGTCTCCCACCTTGCCACAACCCCCTCCAACATTGTGCTGAGGTACTGCTCCATTTAGATGTTATAGGTGGAGCTCTGTAGTATCTCATTTTAATCTTCCAGTTAGGACTACTGGTTACTCTGTGTCCCTGCTCTGGGATTTCCTTTTCTGACATGTGACCTGTATGTGTTCTGTCCTCCCTGTCTCGGCCGTGGACACCAGGACGAGCTAAAGATCACGCACCACGCCGACAACAGCCTGAGCAGCTTCTGTAAGTGGCAGAAGAAACTCAACATGAAGGAGGAGCACCCGCTGCACCACGACGTGGCCGTTCTGATCACCAGGTAACAAACACACTCACTTTACCAAACCCTCTTGAACTCGGTTGTTTCTGTTCACACGGCTGCAGAGAGAATCAGAGCACCGTGTGCAATAGATGAACCACAGGTCCATGAATGAATTGAATCAAGTCCAATTAATCTTCCATTGAGATGAGTGACAGAAGACACAGTGTGACTCATTCATAAGGTTTCGAGCCGTTCATTTTTACAGTTCATACGAGTCAAACATTTACATTTCTAGTATCAAAGGGAGAATAAAAATCAAAAGGACTTCAGCTTTATATTCTGTCATAGCACGACGGCAGAGTTCCACCTCTAACCTGCACACAAAGACTGAGGAAAAGATTTTTAGTGAAAGAATAATTATATCTATAAAGGTTTTATGATTTCACCCCGTGTCAGTTTGATTGTATTTGATTCAAGATTCCACAAAAACAACTAAATGGATTTCCACGGAGCCTGGTGGAAGAATGTGGGAGGAGTCAGGGAAGAGTCCATTAAATTTTTGTGATGATCTGGATCAGGTGGCGAATCCAGGAGTCCCCCCCCCCCCCCCTATTTTTTACATTTTAGTTTTTTGAATAATTTCACAGTCTCCCAGGGCAATAATTAATAAATCATGATGAAAAATAAAATCAAGTGTATTTATGGAACTGATTTCAAAGAGTGTGGAGCTGGATTGAATTGAAGTTGGACTGGTGGGTCTCGGTGGAGGTGTGAACTCTGCTGAACACCTTTCTAGTTCCAACTGCTTTAGTTTGTGCAGGAGATATATATATTTATTCCTTATAGCTTAAAAATACTCCTACATTATATGCATAATTTATCCCACAGGGACCGCTCTGTTCTGCATCCCACTGAGATATTCTTTTGGCTTTGAAATGATTGCTCTCTCTTTCATGGCCTGCCAGTAGAAACCTTTCACGGATCATCACAGGGCTCCAGCTCCATATGTCCGTTTTTTTCCGAGTATATCCGCGAATTCTAAGGAAACATCAAGGGAGCCTCTTAATTACAGCTTCATTCTGCAAACTCTCGACCTCAGCTGCTTGCTAAGAGCTGGAACAACACAGACCTAATGGATGATACATCACCGAGGAGGTTATGTTGTTCGCCTGTGATGGTTTTTGTTTGTTAGCTGGCAGAATAATACAAAAAACACTCCTGGAATAATTTCCTGCGGGGTTAGGCATGACCCCAGCAAGATCTCATTAAATGCTGGTGAGGATTCAGAGAAGGTGGCAGATGCAGGAATTCATTATCTCTCTCTAGCTCTCTCTCTCTCTCTCTCTCTCTCTCTCTCTCTGACAAACAGAAAGACCGGCTTCATGTTGTGAGTAAAGGAATCTGTCAGAGGAGATTTATCCCCTTGTGATTTGGGCCGAATGCTGTTTTCTTCACCTCAATCTCAAATCACTGAACTTTATTCTTTCCAAAGAAGCATAAATGAAGATCACCCATATTTTAACTGTGCTCATGGCACCCAGGAGGAATTTCAGCCGTGTTTCGGTCGCCCATCTCGAGAGTGTCTCTGACGGGACAGATACACGTCTATTTTTAACCAATCCAGCTGTCCATGCAGAACATGTCAATACTCACGCTGTGGTCGTGCCACACGTCCTGTGTGTTGCAACTCTATACTTTTCCTGAACATGTCAAATCAAGACCCTGATAGAGGAGGGAAGCTGCTCCTGCTTCACCTTCTGTGCAAACGTGATGTCAGAACCAAACTTACACATGTAGTCACAAGCATTAAAAATTGAAGTTACTCGGAGGGTAAAAATACACATCGAGTCGAGGTAACATGCTCAAAGCACGAGTGGAAAGGGAGCCGCTGCGTGTGCTATTCTGTCAGATTGTTTAAAATAGAAGTGTCTGTTCCTCCAGCTGTGTGTCGAGGGAAGAGGAGAAAATGAAAAGGAGGATAAAGTTATTTATTTTTCTTTTGCATTTCAAGAATAAAGTTGAAATGTAGAAAAATAAAGTCAAACCACATCAGAGAAGATTTGTGTGCATTCTGAGAATAAAGTTGAAATGCGTGTGCTGCCGGTGTTCCATGTTTCTGAGCTATTCTGGTTTCTACCTCTGATCAGATGCAGTTTTCAGCCCAGTATTAGCACCTAATGCTGATCACCACACTGTGTTCATCTGCCAAACGAGACATATTCTCCTTGTAACTAAAACTGATTTCATCTTCTGCACAAGGAATTTTGTAGAGGCAAACATTTGTACCCACTTAAGTAGTGACCTCCATCACAAAGGTGTTTTTCTTCTGCGTTTGTTCAGATTTTTTTGGCAGTATTCTGCAAAAACGACTTGTGGATTCAAGGTAGAACTCTTGCTGTGGATCACAACCCCTTTAATACAGATTCAAAGTTCATTGGTTTCTTAAAAGCTTAGTGTTTGGTTTCTTTTTGTTTTGATATATTCCATTCATCTGTCTTTTGGACTCCCTCCCGATCATCCTCCATCTCCCTCCTCCTCTTCCTCCCTGACGCACACCTCATCTGTCACTTAGAGGCACTTCATTACCTCAGTTCCTCCTTTTCTTGTCTTTCTCTAACTCTTGACTTTGAATGACTAAGCACTTTAATTCAGACAATGACGAGCTAAATGCAGGATGTGCACATCTATAAATTGAAGACTTATTAGTTGGTCGTCTCAATGAATAAAAGCAACCTTCATGATGTTATTACAGTGCTAAAGTAGTAGGTTTTACATGATTAACTTGTTTTAGGTTAATGATAACTTTGCCAGGCGTGTTTGTACTGTGTGGACTATGTTTTTAGATTATCAAAAACTTTTTCCTAAAGTTTTGAAATAGTACATGTGGTCAAAGTAGCAGTGATATGACACATGACTCTTTCCAGCCACTGAAGACGTCTACAAGAGAGACCTCTAGACAACAGATCCTTTTATATTAGTCCTGTGGGTTGTGAGGTGAAGCCTCAGACTGGTTCCTACACATTAAAGGACGAGGTTGCTGGTTCATGGTTTTTTTCCTCCTCACCACTGATGACTCAGAGCCCCTCACCAGCCTCGTACTTTTGGAGATTTTGACTCAGTCGACAAACCGTAAAGTTTTGGGCCTCATCAAAGTCGCTCCGCTCGTTTCCCACTTCGCTGCATCCGACACTTTGACAGATAGAACCAACTGTTCCCTCACCATCAATATATCTCACATCTGTGCTGCTGTTAATTCACATTAATGGATTCATCTGTTTGTCGGTGCTTTCATTTATTTATATAACAGGAAATAATTAGATTCACAACAAACACATGGGAACTTAATTTGTATCTGTCCTCCATCTCCTCCTTTCTTTTCTTAATAATCTTTATGTTTTGTCTTCTCATGTCGTAGGAGGGATATCTGCGCTTCCGCTAACAAGCCCTGTGAGACTCTGGGTCTGTCCCACGTGGCCGGGATGTGTCAGCCCCATCGCAGCTGCAGCATCAGCGAGGACACGGGCCTCCCGCTCGCCTTCACTGTCTCCCACGAGCTGGGACACAAGTAAGGTTAACAACACATCCCAACACAAACACACACATCACCGTGATGCAGGTACAAATAATCAGAGGAGGAAACTAGATGATAACAACTCACATTTAAAGGTCCAGTGTGTAAGATTTAGGTGAAAATGAATGGAAAATAATCCTAGTAGTTGTTTTTTAATCTAAATTGTACAAATTGTTGTTTTCTCTACCCTAGAATGGTTTCTTAATATTTAAATACTTTATATTGACATCAGGATCTCTACGGAGGCAGCCATTTTTTTATAGTAGCTCAAACTAGACAAACTAAACACCTTTTTAGAGGTTTTATAAAAGCTGAAGCTACCACAGGTTCTCCATCAATTTTGGAAGGGGAGGGGGAGGTGAGGGGTGTTCAGCTGCAACATGACACTCACCACTAGATGTCACTAAATTCTACACACTGAACCTTTAATTGAACTTATGCAACTGGTTGTTATGTCCTGCACATTGGTCCTACACCCTTATTTCACTAGTGTTTAATCTTATGCCTCATGGCTACTTACATGATGTCATGAAAAGGCTGCAGCTATAAGCTACATGTCCAAGAAACAAGTCTTAAATAAATGTAACGTTGTTCTTGTGTTGCACCGAGAGCCATTTATCCTGAGTGCAAACAAATTCGATGATGAAAAATGGGAAATCACGGTGTTCTTTCATTCTGTCATAACTTTGTTTGGCCTCAACTTTTACAAGCAGTAGATTTAACTTCCATTGTTCATCTTTTCAGACAGAACGTTTGACTCTAATCGCTAAAGGAGAAGCTCTTAGGATGAGGGATTGAGTTCTTGGCAAACACACTGCTTAGGTTGCTGGAATTAAAATGATCCCAATCCAATTTTTTTTTTTAAAGCACAGCGCCGCTACTCATTCAGTGAAGAAATCCAACATCATTATGTATATTAAAGAATCCCTATTATAAGTGGAGGATGAAATACCTCTTAGCGTTATGTTATGCAAGGTTAATACTTCAGGGAGCTCACAGACACAACTGCAGTGATCTGGAGCTGAAGCGCTCAGGGACACTGTTTATCTGCCTTTTCTCCGGCTCTGCAGTGCGTCCACGAGGCCAGAGGTCTGGGCTTAATCTATGATTCTGGTCCATCACCAAATAATGTAGTCTAATCAGGAGCATTGCTGGGATCATCCCTCTCATTCCAAAATGCACAAACCCTCATTCTTTTGTCTCTTGTTGTCTAGATCACTGCAACTCATTTTTCTCCCAGGGCTCCGTACAAATCAATCAAGAGCCTTCAACAAAACACAACAGCGAGGGTTCTTATATGAACCCCGTCACAGTCGCTCTGTCCCCGTTGCACTGAATCGTGTTTTCATAAAGAATCACCTCAGTGTCCTCATTTTTTTTAAATTGCTTTCAATTAGATGTTAAATCCTCCTCCATTTTTTTGAGAAGTACTAAATAAATAAAGTTATATATAATAAGTTTTGTATTATATTCATGCCAATGAGCGATAATATAACAAAGAGCAGATATACACAGTTTTATCTGAAAGCTTCGTGCTCAAAGCTTGAGAGGGCGATGGTGCCACATTACAGTTGCTTAGCAATGATTGAAACTTGTCTCGCCAACTCAGGTGGATTGACATGTGAGCTACTGCTTCATGCTGCACTTTATCATTATGGGAAACTTGTCGGGTTAAATTCAGGTCTCTCTTATTTAGGGTTGCAAAATTCCGGGAATATTCAAATTTGGAAACTTTCCATGGGAATTAACGGGAATTAATGGGAATAAACTGGAAATGTTGTGGGTAATTTATACTTACTGTATTTACCTTGTCATATACAGACATAAATATAAACATTTTGTTTTGTCATAGGCTGATTTGAGCCCTGAGGAAACTTCGGGCACTTGACTATATGCTTCTGCATCTTTGTGTCATTTTTAACATAGGTCTCTGTACAGTATTTGCAAATGTACAAAGCCTTTCCTTCTACATTGTCTGGGGTGAAATGTCACCACACATGAGATAGTGCACGTGGAATTGTTCTGTAGAATAAGATGAGAAAAAAGCTTGTAAAAAAACACTAATGCAATGCCAGAGATATAAATAGTTAGCCAAGCAATTGGAATCGTCTGTAAAAATATTTTAGAATTGTTGGATAAATGAATAGAAATAGGCTAGATGAACAGATGATCAATCCTCAATCAGCATGCTAATATATTTTCCCCAGTAATATCATCGAAACTTACCTGACTAGTCCTGCACACTACAGCAGGCCTCAATAGCCCTTTTTTTCTTCAAATTTCCCAAAATTCCCGAGCTTAACTCCCCATGGAAAGTTTCCGGTAAGTTTCCGGAAATTTACCGGAGATTTTCCGCCCCTTTGCAACCCTACTCTTATTACGCGTGGAAACAAATTTTCCCACAGGATCAGTTATTTCCTCTCTCTCCATTGTAAAGTAATCACCTTACAGTGAGGTTTCATTCCAGAGAAGTCTATACCTCCTGCAGCCTGCGTCATCTTCTCTTGTCCGTGGGTGTTTGGATTCACAGCAGATAATGAGGAGTGTGGTAGTTACAGAACATCTTCTGCTAACATTTCTCTCTATCAGCTTGTTTTATTAGAACCTTGGACAGTTTTCTTTCTTTTCCATGACATTAAAGTTCTGTCTCTCTGAAAGCATTGAAGTAGCTAAACTGAAAACACTTTAAGAGGTCTGAAGGTCTCCTTGTTATAAATGAGCCGTCTCTTTCTCATTAATACTGTTTTTATCCCAGTGCTTTCAAGCCTCTTCTGAGAAACACATCACTCAAACAGAAGCTAATCTGGTTCAGACCGGCCCTCACAAATGATATTGTAAATTACCTGTAAATATGAGAATATAATTAATCATATGACTATGGTTAAAGTTGTTTGGCCAATTTGATTTAAAAGCACATGATGTTTCCTGGTAAAGATCCAGTTCCTCGTGTGTTGAACCAAACCAATAAAAACAAGCTAATGTTCCATAGTAACCATTAAGCTGAGAACATAGCGATGCTGTGGTAGACTAATACTGGAGCTATTTATAATGTTTATATAACAGACGATTGGAGGAGATGGGGGGGATGTTTTCCATTTGACTGAAAACACCATGTGAGTGTTAACCTGATTATTGGACTCAAGAGAAGTTCAGCAATAACAATGTCTTATCTGAGACAGGTTAATAAACACGATGGTGTTAATATACAATAACATTCTGACAAGTTCATTTTTGCTGTAATACAAACGGGTTGAATTAATTAATAGACACGGCACTCTGTATTTTTTTATTTAATTTAATTTAACAAACTGTAAAAAGCTAAACATTGTCTCTTGTAATCCATCTGTTGATATCTCCATATATCTGCATCCTCCTCAGACTAACTGAACACAGAGTGCCGTGGACAGCTTCATTGTATTTGTCCATCTTGACTGTTGAGGTGCAGCTGAGCCCATAAGGTTTTGACAGAAGTTTATTGTCCACCGTGTGTGTGCATGGTCAACTGCAGGTCCCGGGTAAATAGTCACAGTGTTTTATTTTTACGTTGAATGCATGAACAGGTCCCGGGCTCACAGGAGCCCATTGTGCATGTACATAGCATGTCCTCCTGTTGCCATTCATGAATGATGAAGTCTCAACGTTCAGTAGTGTGCAGGAACTTTAATGAAAGGGGAAACAATTTATTTTAATTGGAGTCCATTTCACTTTGATTATTAATTCATCAACCACTTAGATCTTAAGTTGATTCTCATGATTTAAAGAGGAGGATTAGTGTCCGCCCTGATGAGCTTATAAGTGCTTGTAGCAGGTAATACTGTGTCGGGGCTAATTTCTGTATTGTGAATCAATGCAGTTGTAAATAAGTGAAATGTAATCCAGATTCAAGGGCGAGGGTATATAGCTGTGGGCCGAGCTTCACAGAGCAACTCTGTGTTTTTAACTCTTCAAACAGACTTTAACTGAGCATCCAAATCCAAGACTATTAATATTACCAAACAAGAGACACCAGCTGCTGTGTCCTTCAGGTTCAAATATGAAATGTGGTGAAAACAAGCACAATGTTAATCTGCTGTTTTATCAAATGTTCGAAATATCTCATTGTACGTCAAAAATAAAATAATAATAAAAGCAACTAGACCCATGTTATATATGTTGTTGTCTTGCATTATCCAAAATGTTCAAACTCAGAGAAATCCCTCATTCTATTCAAGGTAAAGGTTCATTTCAAAAAGCCGTTTAATTTGGCTTTTTTCTGGTGTAAATTTTGGGTCAAACAATGTATGATGAAAGAAAAACACACACGAGCCAGTTCATCCAATCAGCACCTTTTTGTTTTTTCTTCAACTGTAATGAATTGTGATATTCATCCAAAGTCATTTGTTTGATGTGGCCCCGTTGTCTCTTGATCTTGAAGTGTGTGTTCTGTGTTGTGCCCACTAACTTTAACTGCCCTCTCCGTGGGGTTTGTGCTTTTTATGTCACAGCTTTGGGATTCAGCATGATGGCAACGGTAATGACTGTGAACCCATTGGAAAACAACCTTTCGTCATGTCTCCACAGCTCTTGTACGGCACCTCCCTGCCCAGGTGGTCGCGCTGCAGCCGCCAGTACATCACCCGCTTCCTCGAGTGAGTGTCACTGTCCTGCTGCTGCTCCGCTATCTGACGTATATGACTGAGTGTGTTTTGAGGTTCAAGGTTTTAAGTGTACAGATCACAAATGCACCTGGGAACCGTAAGATACATAGTGTAGGTACTGTGTGGTGATTCATCATGGGAGCACAGGCCTGTCATCTCAGATCACAGCCGATGTTCTCAGCATAATAACCTGTCCTAATGCACAGGAGTGATGTGGGGCTATGCTCAGAACATGCTCCACACTTGGGATTGATGTGTCCCTGGGGTCTAGGGTTGCTTCAATCCAACTTTTGTCCTGATACAGATTCTCCTGCGTGCTCGACCCAGTCGCCGACGTTTTCCTGTTTTTGTGAACTCATCTGAACCAGAACATTTGTTTATACGTGAAATGCAAACTCCATCTTCCAAAGTTCATGTCTGTGAAAACAATTCCTGCCATTTTCTTTCTGCACAGACCAAAACTGACAGGCTTAGCTATAAACTGTGGAGTTCTACCCACTGTGAACCGTTTGCCTTCATCAGGATTTGTTAATCGTGCTGTAAACTTTCATGGAAGCAGTGTTTCAAACAAGCTGCATGTGCCCGGTCGGAATCCACAGATCAGCTCCACATGTTTTTTACTCTTATTTTCTGGTGTGGAAGTCGTGTGTGAACAAAGAGGAAACTTCAGGACACATTTGGAAGGTTTGTCGTTTTTTAAGCAGCTTAGACAGTCTAATTATTTACCTGCTGTGACTACACACAGGCCAGAGTATCCCTGTAAAGTAAATCTAACACGACATGCAGGGTGTGTAAGTGTGTGTGTGTGTGTGTGTGTGTGTGTGTGTGTCCACATACAGTGTGCAGCTACTGTGAATCCCCGTGTCTGAAACATTTCACCATAATTGCCCCAGTTGCTCAGCTCCGAGCATCTGGAATTCATTCAGTGGGTGTTGAGCCACTCGACAGCTTTGTAGCTTCTTGACTCAACGAGAAGAGAAAAAGGGCTGCGGGGGGATATTTACACTCGTGGGAGTCTGCAACACAAAGGCCGCTGCTCTGTGTGTTTGTCTCTGCTCTGGTAATTATAAGGAGACACACACAGAGAGGCCCCCAGTGCTCAGAGGCATGGTTCAAGAGTGATCTGTAGATTTATCAGAAGGAATTTGCTCTGACAATATTACGTTGGACTCGCTGATTCGATTTTGAGGTCGCTGTTGTTATTTCTGGTGAACTGAAATGTTTTGGAGGGGTTGAGTCAGGGCGGGGGGGTGGGGGGGGAGCAGGGAGGAGACGGACAGATGAGGAGCGGGGGGGGCAAGGCAAACAAAGCGGAGGGTTCAGAAGATGACGAGCCCGAGGCGCAGGCGAACACGGGGGTGAGCTCGGTTCAGGGGAACAGAAGGTTCTGAAGGTCGAGCTTCTCTTGAGCTTGAGTGATATGTTGGTGAACTGAATAAGTCTAGAGATGAGTGGAGTCTTTACAATGTTGATTTGTGGAGGGGCTTCAGGTGCACAGGAGGGGGGGGGGCAGCAGGAGGGAATCCTCAGATCACGATTCTCCCACACACACACATGCACATACATACACTAACACACACACACGTAACCAAAAACATATTCCTAACCTAAACCAGTGTCTGTTCATACATCAGGAACTCAGAAACTGTTCCTGACATAGTGTTTGTGCTTAAAAAAGTCCTGGAAAGTTAATAAAAACAAGTCCACACATACACATTAGGCAGAGATACTAAATTTGGACAAATAAGAAAAAAATGAGGAGGCATGAAACAGGAAGAGAGGAAGAAGTACGAGATCAGGGAGAAGAGAGGAGTTGTCAGAATTCAGATTTTGTGGCTATACATCAAATCACATGTTGAGCCCAGTGAAAAATACCAGTGGTAATACTGTTGCCAACATATATTTGTATTACAGTTACACATAAAAAAAAAAGCGATGCACTACACCCACTGTTCAGCATTTATTAGTTTTAATAAATTAAATGGACAAATACACGAACAGGAAACATTTCATTCTATAATAAATGAATTGACTTCTACCTAGAGCCGTGCAGAGAGTGGATTAAAAAACAGGATCCACTTCATGGTTGTTTCCTGTCTGAACAGTGACTGTCGCTCATGATGAGGTTAACAGGCTGTCACAGTCAGAGCCTGTGTTCCTCCCTGTGGGGCACAATCTGCATGTCGGGAGTTTTAAGATTATTTTTTGGCATTTTTTATGCTTTATTGATAGTTTCAGAGACAGAGTTGAAATGGGGCAGAGAGGGGAGTGACATGCAGAGAATGACCGCGGGCTGGAATCGAACCCGGGTCCGCTGCTGGCCGAGGCCCATGGGGGGGACGCCCTACCAACCGAGCTAAGGGCGCCCCCGCATGTCGGGAGTTTTAAAGTGAATTTTAATGAGATTGATTGCTATTACATTTCATCATTTGGAACTCATGTTGCCTACAGGTGATAGGCAACATGAGTGCCTACACCACTGTTAATATACCTCCACCATCGTTTCCCCATTGTAGTCTGTTGGTTAACAAACTGGATTCGGTGCATATCCAGGAATTAATTTTCACTTTCTTTACATTGTATGAGAGGCAGTTTTCCCAGTAATTCATGGATCTTGATGAAATATCAGGCATGTTCACAGGACATGGATATTTATGAGTTTGTCCAATTTGGTGCAGATTTAAATCTAAATCCTGATCGAGTGAATTTAAATGAGGCTTGATCAGGGGCCTGATGGGCGGTGACAGATGTGTGTGCTCACTGAGTGCCATTAGTCCCTCGGCAGATCTGTAAGTGAAAGTCAATAATCGTCAGACGGCATGTTCCACTGATCTGTGGCTGACACACAGAGACGGGTGATTACACAAATGCACAGCGTCGAACTGGTGCGATACAATCTAGTGTGGGAGATATTCTGACCAAACCAGTTGACGTTCCATGAATCAGACTGGAAATGTTCAGATATTAATGTGTAGTCTTTTTGTCCAGAGTTTTGTGAGCATGTTGAAATACGTCCTCAGAGTCTCCGCAGGAACTTTACACTAGTTTAGCTTTAGACCCTCGGGCTTGTTTCCTGGTGCAAGAACGAGTTCATTACTGTTAATGGGTTTACTGGAGTCACAGGAAACCTTGACTGGATGGAAACGATATTTAAAAATGGGAATTAACTGCCATCCTATTTATATTATCTAAATGAATACTGGACTAATCCATTTCAGGGGCTGGGGTAAGATAAACATTGAAACGGAGATGGTAAAAACCCGACACCGTCTTCCCACCCCTCCCCCCCTCCACAGCTTGCTGGTCCCCGGTATTGCTTCGTCTCCCAGTATCCCGTCTTCAAACCTCAGCATTCCCACTCCTAAAACCACTCAAATTTGCTCAGATCACTTTCTGCACATGAGACCTAACAGCTGATATTTGTCGTCCCATCTCATTCCTCTAAATGCCAGCGTTGGCCCCCATTTACTCTGTTATATGTCTCTCGCTGACCGGAGGACAAGGCCTCCATTGTGCCCGGCTTCAGAGGATCGGTCTGTAGGTGTCGTTTCATGTGGAATGTGGAGGGTCACACTGAGACGAGCAGTCGAGATGCTATCACAGAGCCACTCTTTAATCTCCAGAAGAGACAATTCCCAGAGATTTCACACATAATGTAGCATATGATTGCAGTTGCTTGAGAATGTGCATATATAGATCATTTTTTAGAGTTAATTAATCGGCGTAAACACTTCCAGGAGGGCTAGCTTCAACAAAGGCTGCAGTAAAAAACCTAATTTGCCCTCTGAGCTGCTTTTCAGTCCGGGGCCACTCATGGAGAACATTTTAATTGCTGCTGCTCGGTCGTCATTGTGAGATAAACTTACATCGATGATTTGTTGTTAAACACAAACAATCCACCTTCCTATAGTCTTAAATTTGACATGTCTATTTATTCTTGTTTTTTTATCATTTAGTTAAGTAAATTTTTCGCGAGGTTTTACAGAAATTGGGGGAAATGTACGTTGGAGATCAAAAGTGCCATTAATCAGAAATGTTTTCATGTTTTAGAATAGGACATGACATATATGACAAGATGGTGAATAGCCCTGGTACGTTTCAAGGTCCTGCATGACTTTGATGATGAATCGCAAGCCGCCGGCAGACGTTAGAGATCATCAGTCATGTACCTCAGAACTATGGGGTTGTTTCAGGAGACACCTTCTTCTCAGGCAGACACACCACAGGCCTGCTTGTGAGTCCCTGACATCTTGAGTCTCTTGTTCTGCAGTCAGCGATGTTTCCTTTTTCACGGTTTGGGGGCAGATTCCAAAGCTGTTTGAGCAACTTGATGGTTGGATGTTGCAATGAAGCCCAGCTGCAGCCAACCTCCACTGGGCAGACTATTGCTCTCCTGCCACGTTGTTCTGCCTCAGAGGACATATATCAAGTACCATTGCTTCTCCTCCCAGGACTGGTGTTTGGGTGGTGGTGATAAGTCTTGATGGGAACATTACATCCACCAGTCTTTCTTAATCCCGGGCTCACTCCAGCTGGCCTTCCCCTGGTCAGTGGAAGAAGTCCTCTGTTTCCCTGTTCCCCTTCTCGGACATGAATTATTTATAATGTGCATGTTCTCAAAATATAATTCAGATTTTATATTAGCGACGGAGCAATGGAAATGACTGTGTAATGTGGAAGGAGTTGCTTCTGGAGACAAACCACTGACTATAGAATGCATCTTCCTCTTCCGCCATCTGGTCAAAATGTTCCAGATCTTTTATTGGAACACGATATCATCAAAATGTAGATTGTTCCAGGAATCTGTCTATGACCTGCAAACTAATGATATCCGCTGAAGCAATGAATAAATTATATATATTATGCAAATGTTAGCATGTTGGATTTACTGTGAGGTTAATTATTACCTTGCTCATGTGAGCATGTGTCCTCACAGCTGCTAGGACGCTCTACAGCTTCCATCCAGATGGTTCTGTGCATGAACTCAGTGGATGAAATAGACTCACAGTGTTTTCAGATGTCTGACTATCAGGTTGCAGTTTAGCTGGAAGATTTACAAACGCTGCAGCTGAATTCCTGAAGTCAAACTCGGCTTAAAGATTCAAAATGCATCCACTGATCTACAACGTTTAACTTTACTTGACTCAGTCTGTTGTATTGGACGTTTCCCTCTGTGATAAGAAAGACATTTTATTCCCATGACCTATTTTCTGATCTTGACGGCACTCTGAATAAGAGCAAAGTGTGTTTAATGTTAAATAAAAGCATGAAAGCTGAACTCACTCTCCATCAGCGCGTAATTTACAAAGATGATTTCTATCGTCAACATGGATTAGTCTTGTGTAACCTTCAAGGCCATCTGAAAACCCACTTATCGTTGTCATTAAATTCCACTGCACGGCCGACCAGTCTGTTAATGCAACCAACTCGTGAAAACAGGAATTAATTTTCCTCAGAGATACCATCATGATTAATCATACTGGGAGGACGGCACTCGCTTCATTATCATTTCATAACTAAAGACACAGACTGTCTTTGTGGGAGAAGACGGACTCATGAGAAATATTCATACGACTTAAGGAGCCATTACACAGAAGATGTTGTGTTTGTGTGCACACCTGCATGTGATGCTGTGAGAACCACTGCTGCTGCTCGAGTCCAGAACTCAAACACGACTCAAGTCCTGATTTTCAGGACTCGTGACTCGACTTGGGCCCTGGTGACCCGGACTTTGACTCAAACACTGACTTCTGTCTGACTCCAGAAGCTGTAGAAGATGCTTCAGACATTCTCTCCATCAAACAAACATTAAAACAGGTTCAGTGTTTCTTTGATTTCGGGTATAGGAAGATTGTCGTGTAATTTCTGCTTTTCATTCCATTAAAACCCCTTTTCCCTCTGCTGGAGACATTAAAGTGCAATACATATGGATTACAGATAATTACAGGAAAAGGATAGCCCATCTCTTTGTGTCTGGAATAGTGAATGTAGTCTTACATGGAGGAAACGATCACTAGTAGAAGTAGAGTAGCTCTCTAAATGTTAATGCTACTCTATCTCTCTCCCTATATCTCTCTCTCTATATATATATATATGACCAAGAGATCTTGATATATGTGCTCCTCTTCCTCCTCCTCTTCCTCATCCTCCTCCTCCTCTTCCTCATCCTCCTCCTCCTCCTCCTCCTCCTCCTCACAGTCGTGGCTGGGGCTGGTGCCTGGATGACGCCCCGGTGAAGGACAAACTGATGGTGAACCCGGTGCTTCCTGGGGTTCTGTACAGCGCCGCTCATCAGTGCCGGCTGCAGTACGGATCTGGTTCCCGGCTCTGTGACGACATGGATGTAAGAACATGCAATAGAAACCAATAGAAGTCAAGAACCCCATGCAAGATTATGCATGACTGCTGTTCATCTTCTCTCTGTACTGGGCAGTTGCAATTGGTTGTTCTGTTCAGTTTTTTTCAATCGTACTTTTTTCAATCTCACACACACGCACACACAAACACACACACACACACACACACACACACACACACACACACACAAACACACACTCACACACACTAGCCGTCACACATCCTTGAGCCGAGCTTGTTCTCGTAAGGTTCTTTTTCTTCACAACCTCATTGTTCCTTGTTCCCATTCGATTCCATTCAATCCTTTAGCACATGCATTTCTTGCAACACACTAAAAGGGTCATGTTATAGGGGATGTTAGAAGAACTTCTAAAATTGTACATCAGTCTGCACTTAATAACCCCTTACTAAGGTGAAAATGTGCACTTAAAACTGAAAAAAAGTAAAATAACAATAGATCCATGCTATGAGACTACAAAGTGTGTCCAGGTGCATCTGGTTTGCTTGAATAATAATTAAGATTTGTGGTAAAAGAAGTTAAGGGGGGTAGCATCATGCTAATAGTTACTTGTCGGAATATTTGTCAAATTTTCTGGACAAAAATGAAGATTTTATCAATTTCTGATGAAATTCAAAACACGGGACATTCTGCAAAAAGTGAAGGGTTTTTAATCACAAGCTGAATCTACGGTATTTTTTCATTAATCACAAGACACCTGAGAATTAGTCTTTGATATTCAAATCAAGGACACTTTTAAGGAGAATATTTAGCAGAAATGAAAAGCATTGGATTTGGTTGAAGGTTTCCATTGTTGCATCAACATGTCGGTCTTTATCAAAAAGTTTATCAACATTTTGACAAAACTCAAAACAAACAAGTATTCAAACAAAAAGGAGCCCGAGGAAGAGTTAAAGAAACAGAATTAGTTATCGAGTCATTAACCCCTTCAACATCCTGTAGGAATCCAGGACACAAGTCTTCATAACTGCAGCATAAGTGGATCCACTTTTGCATCGATTCTTCACAAATGGCCTCTGTGCAATCTGTCTCCACAACCTGCTCCACAGTAAATAGATTATTTGATATGCTCTGGGACTGGGGGAGTCTTATTTTATTTTAAATGGACGACTGAGTCGATAAGAACAGTGTCAGCAAACCTGCTGCACAGCTTCTTCAACCCTGTGACTCCTCAATGTGCAGACATCAGTCAGATTAAACCTCCTCTCACCTGCTGAGCAGCTCCACACACTCGTCCTCCTGTTATCTGAACCAGAGTCAGCGTCGGGTTCAACTGCTCGCTGCTCCTCTCTAATGTCTGGATTTAACAGACCCTCGTCTTATAAAGGTTTTTTTATCCATTGTAGAGCTGAACTCAGTCCTCTCAATGCTTTCCTGCTATGAGCCATTCATATGAGCATTTACACTTCAACAGCTCAGTGTGACCTCCAACATGTTTAAACTCTCAGTTATTATAATGTCTCAAAATCTCACCACTGAGACTGGTTTTATGAACCAGAGAGGAGAAGCAGCGCTGGTTGTAGTGGGAACGTCCACACACTAAGTGAGAAGACAGCTGTCATAGAGGCCGAGACATGGCGTCTTTTAAAGACTAAAGCCGGTGTAGGCTGAGAGGTGCACGCTGGTGAAGTACATCCACCTCAGAGAGCAGGTGACCATCCCAGTTATCCCAGTTGAGCTGCTGTCAAATCTGGTGTTGAGCCGTCAGGAACATTCAGCGTGACTGGACTTCGAATACAGGGATAACAGCAGGTCCTCAGACGCCCTCTCTCTCTGCGGAGACTTTTCAAGTGCAAGCGCTTGTTCTCGCAAGGTGACAAAAAAAACTGAGCTAGAGAGAGAACTTTATTTTTTATCACTGGCTCCTTTTCACTCTCGGATAACTACAGAAATGCTCTGAGGTCTCAGTCTTCCAGCAGAGTGCATGCTGGAAAGGTGAAGATCGAGGGACTGGTTTGAAAGATTAACAAGGTGTGAACCGGTCTGGAAATCTCGAGGACTTAACACCCACACACACACACACACACAGGATTTGACAGAGATTGACTCTTTTCTGGGGAATTTGAGTAAATACGTTGCACATTTGATTATCTATTCAGGTCGTTCCTGGCTCGGAGCTGATATATAAATAATTTATATGCAGTCACAACATCAAACCATAGCCACAGGGGTGTACAGACAGAGACCACACACATTCCCGTTTCCGGCGGCAAGGTAATTTCTCAAAGTAACAACAAAGCCTCTCGATGAATGCAATTCGTTTCGTGCAGGTTTTAAAAGCGTCTGCGGGAAAGAAAAACAAGTGAGGTGCTTAAAGTTTTATAAAACCACCCGACGGCCGTTCTGAATCACAAATTCTCACCCACATTGTTTTTCTTGAAGCACTTTTATGACCTGCCTCTGGTTTAAAGTTCCCTGTGGAACTTTTTTGTAAATATACACCGTGATGTTAACAGTCAGTGCTGCTCACATGGTGGAGACTAATAACACTGTGAAGGGCTTCTACTTTCAAGTGTTCCTCTTTTACCTCCATGTTTCCTGCGCTCCACAGGACTCATGTGCTGAAAGCTGGGGCACAGAAGCAGGGCCAATTAACTGGATAAAAAGCTTCACGTTTAAAGCACAAAAGCAGAATTCAGGAATTTGAAGTCAACAGCCCCCGCTCCCCCAGCTTAATGGACTTTTAAATGTATTAGTGCTTCACCATCAAAAGAGGCAGAATGTTATATCTTCACAAAGAAACAGTGCAGAGCCACTTAAAAAAACCTTTAAAGCTCCGAAAGCATCAATTGCATTCGGCCTCGCTCATTTAATTGAGTGTTTCACCTTTCCCACTTGGCTACACCCGCACCCCCGACATTAATTCCAATGGATTGTGATGGATTTAGTCGATGGTGTTTGTGCTTATTAACCTGTAAACACAGAATGTTGTGGTGCCGCCTATGGTACAGAAGTTAATGCTGTTTTTCCTGTTCCGTGTGCAGCACCTGCTTTTTAAAAACCTGAAATGAAAGCCCCGCTTCTTCATTGTAAAACATTAACAATTCATTGCATCATTTGAAATAACTTCAGAGCTTGTTACACAACCTATTCAGGTCTTTTGGGCATGTTTTGCTTCCTCTGGAAATAATAAAGTAATAATGGTTTGTGGAAAGTTAAGGTAAAGTATACTAGAAGTCTGGTAGGCCCCTTCATCATCATATTGCATATACATGTCTCCATATCCGTATCATTAAGACCATTTGTATTTATTTTCTGGAGAATTTCTAAAGTTTCGCTGTGTTAAAGAAAGTGCAAAAATAATAATTGGATTGGATCTGCTCCAAAGGTTAATGGTTTCTTCCTCGACCTGATCTCTACCAGTCCAGGAAGTTTCAATTCAGTTGGGTTTAGTTTTCTCCGTGATCATACTGACAACAAACTAATACAAAATAAATGTCTGTGTTTGGATTCAGACTCAGACAACTTCAATAATCCAGGGCCAATTCATTTCCACATAATTCATGTTAATAAGACCCACGGAGAATAAAGATCACAAGCTGTAGCGGCAGCATCCAGACGTCCACAGGCAGAATCAGTGGGTTACAAGAACAGAGGTGAAGGGATAAAACATAATCAAATCAACAGGCAGCTCGTATCTGTCCTGATTCTCTGATTGCATTCATGGATTCTGACCTTTTATCCCGGTGCTGCTCTTCTGCAAGTTCTTGTCGTGTTTAAATAATGAAGTGACACAGACAGAAGCTTTGCAGTAGAAAAGCCGTCTTCAGAGTGCAGAGGACTAAAGTTTGACAGAACTATAGAGACAAAGTCAGAGGTTCTTCTGATTGTTGTGGGATCTTGACCAAAGGGATTAAAGGATTATATAAATTGGTTTGAACAGGGAGATCTGGGATTCAGGAGGGATTTTTCTGACTCAGTCTTTAAAGATTCCGGTGCCATGTGACGATCAGGCACTTTCCTCCTTCCCATTTCTTTTTGAAACGTTTCTCTGCAGTGAGACACGGTTCATTACGTCTTTTCCAATGTTTCTTATTTTCTCTTACGTTTTTTTAATTGGAAAAGCAGCTCAATTAAATTGTTGAAATCATTTACATCTGTTGTGTGATGGTTTTGGCCCCAAAAACGGCAAAATGTCCCTCACACATTCACAAATGTCACACAGCAGCGTGAAGAATGGGCCCAGACGATTGCACCAGTCAGACATCACTCCTTGATAAACAGCACATTTGACCTTTTGGTGTTATCTAAATAATTGGTCTTTTGATTCGTTATTGTCACAATTCCAGGTAAGTCTGCTGTCTGGTGGAGTTCAGTTTACAACGGACAAGATACTTCTGTTGTACAGCTTTAAGAAACAACTCGAGGACTGTTTAATTAATTTTATCCTTTTTTTCAAACACTATATTTGCTTTTTTCATACCTTTTGCTAGTTTTATGCTTTTATCCTAAGTCTTTGTTTTCTTGCTAACGTGTTCTTATAGAACTGGGTTATTTATTTCTATTGTGAAGCTCTTTGAGCTGCATTTTATGTTTGAAAGGTGAAATATGTATTATTGTTATTATTATTATTATTAACACAAGAACAGAAAGACGCTTCATGGCCGGTATGTGGTGTCTGAATATGCAGCACATTTCTTTACGCCGGCGTGCACAGGATGTGTTGTTGTTGTTTCTCAGTTGCATTGAGCGACCACTGTCACCTTGGATTTTGCACAAAGGATGAAAACTGTTATCAGGATTTATTATCATGTCTTCAAAAGGTTGTTCATCGGGTTGTGTATGAGCTGTAAGTTTAGAGGATGCAGATATGATGACATTGTGGGATAAACATGTCGATCATGAAGGTGATGTGTTTATTATTTAACATGAACACATGAGTGTAAATTTAAAGGAATAGTTGAGTTTGAGGAGAAATCATTCTTGATCTCCAGTGGAAATTCATATTCCAGAATAATCTGTTGAGTTGATAGATGAGAAACTAAAAACCAACAAAGGGAAAATCAATAACCTAGATACTAAATACACAGCAGCTATATCAACAATATCACAGAAGAACATTAAATAGTTTTATTTTTATTCATAATGTGAAGGTAAAAGCTTTTAAAGCAGTAACTGGTGCGGCTGCAGACAGGGCTTCAACACTTTCATAAAAAGATCTCTGCTCGTGTCGCTCAGGAGCTTGTGGTAATAAATGAGCAGTGACTAACAACAGTTGTGGAGTGTGATGTGTTTGTGTGTCTGCTTTCCTCAGAACGTCTGCAGCACTCTGTGGTGCACGGTGGGAACGACCTGCCACTCAAAGCTGGACGGGGCGGCGGACGGGACGAGCTGCGGTGAAGACAAGGTATGTTTTCCATTTCCTGCCTGTGAGAGAGGAGACGTGGGCATTGCAATGAGAATGCTGATTTTTTTTTTTTTTGTTGTTGACAACTATCATTATCATGCAGCGGGGCACAGCTACGTTCACCAGTCTGGCTGTAACACCACACACTGTTCAGTTTCTGCTTGACATGCCCCAAATCATCCATCCATTATCTATAACCCTAGTAGAGGAAGGTCTGGGGTCAATCCCAGCTTGCCTTGGGCAGGAGGCGTGGGCCACCCTGCACAGGTCACCACAGTATCACAGGGTCAGAGACAAACAACCATTCACATTTCCATCTACTGGTAATTTAGATGGTGCATGTGTTGGACTGTGGGAGGAAGCTGCAGGGGAGGACACCCACCAAGTACCAAGAACATGCAAACTCCATATTAATTTGAACACGGAACCTCCTGCTGTGAGGCTACGGTGCTAATCACTTCACTTGACCACTTTGCCAGCCAGTCCTCTGTTATTATGATAAATTACACAGGAAAATGACGATGCCTGTTATGAAGGCTTTTGGACTCAGGGCAGAATGAACCGAGTGAACCGAACCTCCATCACAATCATTAAACCTCTTTTGCTTAAATGTTCTTTTTTCCTGGTCAATCAGTCATCAGGTGAATCATGGTTACGTGGAAGCAAATCGCTTTGAACTGGTTTTAAATTCACCGTATCCCGACTCCTCTCGTGATTCATGTAGCAATGTGAAAACCAATTCAGACTTACAGTATAACATAGTTGCAATTTATTGTGATAAAACCTTGTTTACCCGGAAAGTTAATGATTTATTTGATTTATGGAGGAAGACTGCTAAGATGGACGAGCCTCTGATTTATAGATAACACTGCAGGAAACCATGCAATTAAAAATGATTCAGTAGGAGTTTGTGCCTTAGAAAAAGTAAAATAACACAGAGTAACAATGCAATGGATCCAGCACTCATTGAAAATACTAAATGTACCCACAAGCCTCAAAGTGGCCACAGTGAGAATCATGTAAAAACAAAGAAGATGACGTTTTGATGTGTTTTCCTCCATCAGTGGTGTTTCGGTGGGGAGTGTGTACCGTTGGGATTCAGCCCTGAGCGCATCAACGGCGGCTGGGCGGCCTGGAGCGAGTGGTCGGCCTGTTCCAGGACGTGTGGAGCCGGCGTCCGGGGCGCTGAAAGGGACTGTGACAACCCAGTGTGAGTTTCTCAGTCTACCAACGCTGACAGGTGTCTTGCCTTTTTGTTTTTATAGCACTGAAATAACGTCTTTGAATGTCCCACAGTCCCAAGAACAGAGGGAAGTATTGTCTGGGAGAGCGACGGCGTTACAAGGTGTGCAACATCTCCCCGTGTGCCCCCGACCTGCCCTCGTTCAGGAGCGTCCAGTGTGCTCACTTCAACAGCCTGCCGTACAAGGACAAGTTCTACAAGTGGGAATCAGTCATCAACCGAGGTGAGCAGAACCAACCTCTGCCACAGTATTTAAGCCTCGGGGGCGGAATACGCACTGAGGATGATTGGGTTGGAGCCCCACCTCTCTATAATCATATCTCTTCACTGAATTAAAACTATAAACTGTCATAAATCAAGTCGTCAGTTTTCTCGGTTCAATTTAATTTGCAGAACAAACGAAGAAAATGTTTTTCTCTCACCCAAATCTTATTGTAGCTACTTTGGCTTCCAGCTAGTTGATGTTATCTGGCAGGTTAAATGTATGAGGTGATTATTTCAAACTAAATAATGTTTGTTCAAGCGCTTGGAGATAATATTTATAGGAGTTTCACTTCAACCCAAACTTTGCTCGTTGATGTGCGGCTCGTTCTTTTCATCCATGTTCATGTTCTCTTCTCTCTTCTTCTTGTCAGTGAACCCTTGTGAGCTTCACTGCCGGCCACTCAACGAGCACTTCTCTGAGAAGATGCTGGACGCCGTGGCCGATGGAACACCGTGCTTCGAGGGCAACAAAAGCCGGAACATGTGCGTCAACGGCATCTGCAAGGTACTGGAACCACTGGATTGTCCTCTCCTCCTCTGGCGTTCTCTGTACATTTATTCTATATTTTCTAACCTTGTTATGAATGAGTGCTATACAGATGAAGTTGTTATTATTATATACACCCCCCAACGTCATCACTTGATTGTTATCTTGCATGTATCCTGTCCATTGTCGTGGAGGCTTGTTAGTCATGCAGGTTGTTCAGTTGACCCTCACCTTGTTTTTTCCACAGGCGAGTGCTGTACCTCTGACATTCTGTATGAAAATGAGCTTGTTGATAGAAAAATGTTGTGGCTGTTATCGGTGAAGATAACAAGCTGCTCTTGCCTATCACCCGGGGCCAAAATGCCAGGAGCTGATACTGAGTGGACGCTAATCTCAGACCCAGGGCTCTGACTTTCTGACATTTTCTTGACATTTTTTATGTCAAGCACCTGCGTTTTATTCCACCTCACCTGTTTCATTTTGTGTTACGGAGCCTCGCTGTAACAGTAAAGGCCAAATTGGTATTTTGTTTACGTTGACAGTTAAAAAATAAACATCTGTCATCAAAGAAATCCACTTCAAATATGAACATTTTCAGCTGATGGCATAGACTGTGTACGATGATGGACGTCTGGACAGCAGCCAGAAGTGAAGCCGAATCATTGTGATCGACCCCTGGTGGCTGGCTGCAGTATAGGTCATAAATCAAGCCTCCTCCATGCTGGCGGATGGGACATGGACCAAACTAAAAAGTTAAAGTACACATCAAATAGATAATATAATTAAATAAAATACTTTTTAGTTATTTGATGCTTTAAAAACGGGGTGAAAGATCATGATTGACAGCTGAGACAGGGAACCATCTACCATGGCTCCACTCCACGACCCCAGCATCCATCTGCAGGCTCCGACGGGGGGGGTCAGAGATATTTGCTCTTCCCACCACATTATTTATATGTATTAATATCTGAGGAACAGCCTGGACACTGAACCCTTTTCTCTGCTGCTGTAACAAACATGTCAAACATAAGTCGTCCATCTGAAATCAGCCATTACATACATTTACATGACAGCCAGGACATTTGTACTTGTCTGTAAGAATAGCTTGAGGGTAAAGTCACGTTAAGAATTTTAATAGGTTTTTACTATCTACATTATACATATACTTTTTACTTATCTGTCTACATTGTAGCGTTGCTATTACTGTGTAAGTAAAAAACTCAGTACATCTCCCACAGCTTTTCTTCACTTGGATTATGTGCCTCCCTGCAGCCGGTAGTATCAGCAGCACAGCATGTGGTCTGGTTATCGTGATGAAGCAGCACCGAAGAACAGCAAGAGATTTCCACTAGTATTATCTGTCAGAGCTGAGAAGGTCAAAGGTGCATGAGGCACGTTGAGGCAGTGCTCTGTGCTGGGAAATCTTTATTAGTATTCAGCAAACAAATGTCAGCGTAACATCTGGTATCTGCATCTGCATTTGCTGCCCTCATGGTACATGTAAGGTGTATTGATGAATGTTGCATTGTGGGATTGAAGTCGTTGTTTGTGTGTCACAGAACTTGGGCTGCGACTACGTGATCGAGTCCGGCGCTGTAGAGGACCGCTGTGGGGTTTGTCATGGCAATGGCTCGACCTGTACCACTGTGAAGAAGACGTTTGAGGAGAGTGAAGGACTCGGTACGTTCCTCATGTGTATGAGCCTCTTATAGGGGCGGCTGTGGCTGAGGGGTAGAGTGGTCGTCCTCCAACCTGAAGGTCGCCGGTTCGATCCCCAGTCTGACCCATATGCATGCCGAAGTGTCCTTGGGCAAGATGCTGAACCCTGAATCGCCCCCCCATAGAATAACAAAGTGCTGGGATAGTTGCACTGTATGAATGTGTGTGTGAAAGGGTGAATGTAAAAACTGTACTGTAAACTGTACTGTCATCATCAGACTAGAAAAGCGCTATATAAATAAAAATACAAATACAAATCCATTATACTGAAGATGTTGACAAGTTACAGCAGGAAATGTCTTAATGATAAAATAACTAATGGTCCAATACTATCTATACTCTTCTCATCTCATCATATACCAACCCACTGTCCATCCCTTTACTGGCTATACTAGCCCCATGCACAGACTTTTACCTTTTACCACTTACATATTCTTATATATTTATATTTATATATATTTTGTTGTTTTTATATATATATATATCTTTTTGAACTTTCCACTCCAGCAGCACAAGAACATTTTCATACTAGCCACTGACACAATCACATCATTGCATTCTGTACCATAGGGTCAGACCCATTCATGTACCTGTATCTGCAATGTTCTACCTATGTATATGTGTTTTATGTATGTATGTCGGTTAAGTGTATAAGCTACTGGATGACCTAGATTTCACACAGGATTAATAAAGTATCCATCTATCTATCTATCTATCTATCTAATACTATCTATGAATGATAAATGAGGCTACCTTCTGTTTAAATTATATTAAATGTAATGTCCTTCAGGCTATGTGGATATCGGACTGATCCCAGAGGGAGCCTGGGACATCCGGATCGAGGAGGTGGCTGAGGCTGGTAATTTCCTGGCGCTACGAAGCGACAACCCAAACAAGTACTTTCTGAACGGCGGCTGGACGATCCAGTGGAACGGCGAGTACAAGGCAGCGGGGACGGTTTTCACTTATGTGAGGACGGGACACCTGGAGAACCTGACGTCCCCCGGGCCCACCATGGAGTCACTGTGGATTCAGGCAGGCGGAACACCTTCACCCTTATGTTTCCAGTTTGTCTTGTTCCTTTGTGTCGAGTATAGTTTCCATGCAGTTAGCATTAAAGCTGAAGAATAACCTTACAACACTGCACATTATAACTTTACTTCACACTTTGCCTTTCTACAGTACCTCTGCATGAGATCCTCTTAGTTGTAGATTGTATTTAAAGATGGAGGACGAAAATTCTCCCTGAAAATGAAGCCAAAAGGTGTTTAGATTGTCCAGTTTTGGCCACTGTAAAAAACATGGAGGCCTCTGTAGAGTGGACCCACTCCTGATGTAAATATTAAGTATTTAAATATAAAGTAAAACCACAATTTGTACAATTAAGATGAAACACACTAGTGAAAACATCTCTGAGATCATTTTATATTAAATTTCTGCCAATAGATCCCTTTCATCTAAATCCTACACACTGAACCTTTAAGGTGGAAATGTATTGTTAATTCCTGATTTAGTTCCTGAGGATATTTTATTTTTGTGTGTATTTTTACAGTATTTGTGAGATGTTGTTTTTGTTGTGCTCCAGCTTCTCTTTCAGGAGACCAACCCAGGAATCCGGTACGAGTACACACTCAGTCAAAATGCCTCACAGGACAACGACCCAGTTTTCTACTGGAAACATGGTTCATGGACCGAGTGCAGTGTCACCTGTGGAACAGGTAAGAGATATAACCCACCTCAGGTTAGGCCATGAATAGTTTGGTAAATAAACAAACCATTGGGGAGGAAGAGAGAGGCTGGTAAATCCTTCAGTTCTCTTTCACTAGTTTTTAATGAAGGTCTAGATATGAACTATACTGGCACTACTTCAATTTGTGACTGAAATCTCATAATTACGCTAGTCCAAGCCAAACTCAAGACTTTTCTAATTCCAACTCAGTATTTAGCTTTTCAGTTTGTACGCTCGGTACAACTCCTGAGACTGAGAGCCCCCCCCCCCCCCCCCCCCCCTCCCGAAAAAGGTGCTGCTCAGTCTCATCTCCTCAGTCTGTTCCATGCCCGTCTGGATCAACATGTCTGACAACTAGAACTTTACTTTCCTGTGCTTTGGTCCATTTGCCTCATTGACTTTACCGAGTCCTCTCGCTTCTCCTGCTGCCAAACCCACTAATCATGGTTAGAAAAGTACAGAAGCACCAAGTCGCCCTCCTCGACTCCTGCTCTCCGAGTCAATCTCCTCGATCTACCCACGGAGCCCTTAGCTGGTGCGGGGCCGACCTGCGCTGTATAATTTGGTTTTGTGCACATTCCCCTGTTCCCTCTCAATCAGCACAGACTGCACAACAAACACATCGTACACATCGAACCCAGACAAGAGACGCCCATGCAGAACGTTTCAGACGATTGGATTTTAAAACAGCGGCTCCGTGTAATGATTTCGAAAATATAGTGAAAGCACCTCTGAGCAGAAAAGAGGCTAAAGATTGAAGCAGCATCACAAAACCTATAAATAAACAATTATACGACATCTATCTATATTACTTTACCATACACAATATCTATATATCTGTTTACTGAAATCCAGACGTATAAATCTGTATTTTTATAAATCTCTTCTAAGCTCTTGATCAAGTCATCACTCTTTCAGCTGTCCCTGGCTGTGTGGTTGTGATTTCAATTAGAGGCTTTACAGTGTGACTGAAAGGAACAAACACACAGTCGGCTCTTCCAGATGGAAGAATATAGGACTTGAAAGCATGTCACATGTGGCTGAACCGAATGGTTCTGTCCCTGCTAACTGAATGTTACAGCCTCAAAATATATAAAATAACGGTGGAAATACTCAACCATGGCACTGCTTGTTTAACTCAAATTATTTCCTACGTTCTATCGAAGGCACGAGGGGTGAACAGGTTTAAAAACTTTAAAAGACAGAATAATGTAACGTGTGTTAATGACGTGTGAACAGGCCATTGTTGCCCCCAAGTCTTACATTTTTTTTTATCCTTTTAATTACATCATGTAGCATTAAACCAACTAAAGGTTTTGGATTTGTTTCTCTCTTTTCAGTTTTCACTTCTATCTCAGTACTAAGGATAGACATCTGTGTTTGTTGGTGGAAAAAGATATCTGTGTGTGTGTGTGTGTGGGAATATTCTGGTGGGTTTTATAAACATTTCTTAAAGGTTTATCTGGTCTTTGGGGTCCAGAGCTGGATGCAGGTCTGGAGATGAGATGTTTCTCTGTAAAAGCCATTTGAGCAGCAGCACCTGTTGTTTCCATCGCAGCGCTGCAGAGTCTTTTCTAATGAGGGATCAATGCAGCAGAGGCGCCTGGGCCTTGAATAGTTGCTCTACTGACCATTTAACCCAGTACAAGATAGTACCCGAACAGAGAAGTGCAATTTGAGCAATGTACTTCTTTTACAAAGAAAATCCTAGATGTCCTACTCCACTAACTCTCATGTTATAGAGAACATCAGGAGACAAAGCTCCCCCACATTTAAAATGTATTAGACCACATTATCCGCTGTGCCAGATGTCTGAGCACGATGTGTTCAAGTGTAGTGGGAAAAAGGCCACGCAATCAACAAGGATTTCAGTGTTTCGATCGTTCTCATCCGGCCTCCTTCCGGCCTTCAATCCAGCTGTGGGAGGTGGAGGGTGCAGGTGGAGGTAAGCCATCAGCACTGTGGTCCTCAATTGGCCCTGATCAGTGGGCACGCAGAGGTGAGAGGTGTCTCATGCTCTGATGGGGGGGGGATCTCCTCAGGAGGACGGGACTAGTGATGCACAGATGTGTAGCTGAGATGAATCTACCACAGCCTCAGATATCATTTCCTTTGATGTGTTGCTTTGTGTAAAGCTGAAGGAAATAGAGCTTGACCGGTGCAGTGATAAATGTAACTGATATAGATTTATTGGTCAATATATAATTAAAATTTGCAATATTTCCTTAGATATCTTCATCATGCCATCTGACAAAAATGTACTTTTGATATTTTACTGTTTAACCATAATTTTAAAATAACTACATAAAATAATAAACAAATACAACCCTTATATATAAATCTTGAACTAAGAGGATATGTTTTTTTTACAAAAAATATAAAAATAAATACAGAAGTATTCATATCAGCAAATAAACGTTGTTTTACTTGTCTGTATTAAAGTATAGATAGTAACTCGCTGAGGAAGGAAAACATTTGTATTGGTTATTAGTTAGTTGTGCTACTGTTTCATCATTACAACTCATAAAATGTGGATTTATTGGACTCATTCATTTTATTTACCGCGAGAATTATTGTTTTAATCTGTGTCTCAGTGGTGATTGCTTTTGTATCCTGGTTTATGAAGTAGAAATGTGTTGCTGTGTCGTCCGTCATGTTATCTCTCTTTCTTTCTTAATCACACACCAGTGGTGTTTCCTGAGTTTTTTAAAAATTGTTCTGTTCTCTCCTCCCTCTGGTGCTTCAGGTGTTCACGGGCAGATTGTTCACTGTGTGGAGAAGAGAACTGGGATCGTGGAGGAGCAGTTCTGTGACCCCTCAACCCGACCTGACGATAACCGAACCAGCTGTAACAAGGAGCTGTGTCCAGCCATGTGAGTAGACGCTAGTTTTTTGCAGTGGCCATGGAAGCTAATTATCCAAGACCCTGAGGTAACAGCAGAAAAATATGCTATTTTAATTATTAGTCCATTTAATTTAACAACCAGAGGAGGAAGTCACCTTCATGGTCGGTTTAATCTAAATTCTTCATATAATTAATAAAGCTGTTCAGGGTTAGGGTTAGCCTTTTAATATCACTCTCATCGTCGTCATCCGCTTATTAATATGTTGACAGTTATCATTTTTGAATCAAAGGCTCGATAACATTCATCTATTGATCTGTGCTACACATTTAAGGCCTATAAATATAACTATAAAAAAACAAGCTCAGGTTCCAGTGAGATTTATTTTGAAACTAACTTTTTGATTACAGCTTTGATCTCTTTGATCTGTCCGCATGTCCAAAATACAACGAAACAGATATTCTCCAGTTCCCCTGCGTTCTGTCCATCTGTCGGTTCTTATCTGTCATTGTTTAATTTCACCCCTTCATCCTGGACTTGTTTACACCTCCACACTCCGACAGCGAGGCCTGTACTTACAAACGAATCACGGTTGTTTTGAACGGGTGGAAAGAGATTTCTTCCCATCAAACGTGACAGGTGTAAAGTGTCAGTGCCGGCGTGCTGCTGCACCGACATCAAAGCATCAGCGCTCTTCAGACGTCTCCACTCCCACACGTTCGATTCCAGCCGAGTGCAGCGGCAGCTTGTTAACGTGCGGGCGTGATGGCTCCTCTCAGACACGTCAAGGTGTCACGTCCGTCTCTGCAGATGAGAAGTGAAAGAACATTCTGTGTCTTTCCTTCTTTTTACTGTGATGTAAGATATGCATTTTATTTTCTTACATTTTCAGTGTTTGTCGTGATCCGTCAAACCCACGAGGAAATCCAGTTCAATCCAGTTTGCTGATGAGCATTCATTAACGGTCATCTGTGAACAGCAGGAGCTATAGTGTTTGTTTTGATTAGAGGGTTTTTATATTCACGCTGTTAGAAAATCAGCAGTATAATTATTTGTGTTGAATTGTCTCGGGGCTCTTATGAATACATTTTCCCTGTAGCGGGGATGAAGGACAACAACTGTGGATAATTAGCTATGGAGCAGCTGTAAAATGACCTCAGCACATGCTGCTAACAAATGTGATTTCTGGTTTATTTTTTATAACGCTGAGTTTGGAAATTGAAATATCCCCAACATGTTCAGCCTCAAACGTCTCAGTCGGTTCCTCTTTCTGTCCCTTTAACCATCGGAGGATCTTAACAATAGTTCATTTGTGTTGTCGGTGTTTGACTTTGTCGCAACGTGTCACTGAGCAGCCGGAAAATGTGCATTGTGTTTCTTTTGCCTTGAACAATCAGGCTCCTGCCTTTGATTGCCACCTTCTCCCCCCCCCCTTCAGTCTGCTCTCTGCAGGGCTCTGTTCCAAAATCACATCATCAGTTACTAAAGAGCTTTTTGCTGGTTGGACCCCTGGGCTGTGGAGATCTGAGAGAACAGAGAAACTCATTTTATTTTATTTTTATGTTTCTGATTTAAATAAAGTTACTGTTATTATTATTATTATTGAGGCACAAGGTTGACATTGTGTGGTAGGAGCCACAAAATGTTACTCTATTTAATATAGCTTTACTATTGCTATGGATCACATATATCCATCTATAGCTGTACGTGTGTGTGGATATATATTTGCACATCTGTAATATAATTAGCTGTTCATTTGTTTGTCTGAAAGATTATGGGGGAAAAAAATAATGCTCAACATATTTCCACTAAACCAGGTAGAAGAATGAGATATTGGGTCTTAGTAATCTCCAATAGGGGGACAAGTGTGTTCGATGTGGTGCAGCTTGATTAAATGGAAGGGGACTGCTCTCTGCTGAGTGTCATCATTACACTAAACTGGAGATGTTTGTGTGTCTGTGTGTAGATGGTGGGTCGGGGAGTGGCAGAAGTGCTCAGCCAGCTGTGGGAGCTCTGGCCTGGCTAAAAGGAGCGTGCTCTGCATCCAGGCCGTGAGCGTGGAGGAGCAGGAAGCCCTGCAGCCCAGTGACTGTGAGCACATGTCCAAACCTGAGTCTCTGTCCTCCTGCAACACAGACATCCCCTGCCCTGCCGACTGGACCGCTGGCAGCTGGTCAAAGGTGAGTCTGGGTCCTTGAAGGGTCCGGTTTGTTAGCAGCCGTGTGGTGTTTCATTAAGGAGGAAAATGTCACCAGGATCATTCTGTGAAAGGGTCTCATCTTCTAGTTATAGTTGTATTATGAACTTAGATGACTTCAAAATGAAAAATCCTAGAAATGTGCAACTGTGACTCACACACACACACACACACACACACACCATGTTGTTTTGTTCTGCAGCTCTCTTCTGTCCTTCAGGGATGTGAACACAACGGTAACTAACCTGAAGGAACTTCTTTTCTTATCCGTCTCTGCTCTCAACACATCGGCACAGAAATAAATGAATGACCTTCTAACACACTTAGTTGCACAACCCAGGAGTGTGTGTGAACACTTTGGTACCACTTCACCAGGTTTTTCTCAAAGTGTTTCAAAGAGAGAAATTCTGAAGTGTATTTCAAGCATCTGCAGCATGACACCTCCCAATGAAGGTGTGATCTCTCCGACTCTGCCTGTCTGTCTCATTATTTCCAACCACGGTTCGAGGGAACCTAATTTCAGTCAGTCCACCACTTTGCCTCAGGCTGAAATTTCCAAACAACTGTTGGACCAATCAACAACACATTATAGACGTCCTCCAGCCACACAGGATTCGTTCTGTTGTTTCCCCATTCCCTGACTTTTCCTCAGGTAACCACCAGCAAGTACATTCCGGTACCATTCAATTAGTGTCACACGGCTATGTCCCTGGGCAGGATGAACTGAAATGACTTGATGATTCTTCAGGTCACACCTTCAATCTCAGGATGAAATGAGCTCGCAGCCTCGGTGTGAGCTAATTTTCATTTTCGGTATGTTCTGGTATTGATTGACTGCCGCAGGATCTCACCTTCGCCTTCTGTTCTTTTCTAATTGGTTGTAAAGTTGTCGAGGCTCGTTCGGGAACTATAAACCGAAGAGTCTGTGCACTGCTGCCAGAGTTTTCACTTAGTCTGCATCACTCTTTTGACAGGACCTCCTTACGTTAAGATGTGTTATATAAATATACGTATATATATATATATATATATATATATATATATATATATATATATATATATATATATATAGAAATTGTAAGAAGAAAGTTTCATTTCTTTTATTGTTTTACTTTTAAAATATACTTTTAAAATAGGACATAACCAGTTAGGAGAATCGCTGGAGTTCTACTCTCTGGAACAAATATCTTGATCGGCATTTCTTGAGAAACTATGAAATCTATTTTAGCAGCACGCAGATGTAACATCGCACAAACCACCAAACCTTTTCTACTTATCAAAAAAGCCCATTTCCTTCAGGTCTATGTTGTTCTTTCCTAGGAAAAGAAGCTGTTTCTCAAAATCCTGACATTAACTGTATCATGACTGATGAGTCAAAAAGTAAAAGTATTACATTATTTGTATAACCTGTACTTAAGAATATTTTACGATACTTCACATTCATCAATCAAACGTAGGCGTCAGTCTGATCTTCTGATATATAATAACACGTAGCCTTAAATTATGACTTTATTCTGGAAATCCATCCAATATTTTCTTTTGTCCCCTTCATGGAATATTGTCTGAATTGTAATTTCCGACACACTGATAACCAAACTTTTAATCCTGTAGAAATACCAAAGTCCCTCCTGAGATAATGAGCATTGTTCTCTCTCCTCTCTCCTGCAGTGCTCACTGACTTGTGGAGCTGGAGTTCGTCGGCGGAACGTCACCTGCTCCAGAAACACCGGCGTCGACTGCGACCCCCAAAAGAAACCTGTGTCCGTCGGCCCCTGTAGCACTCAGGACTGTCCGCCGGTGGTGGATAACTTCGGAGGTCTCGACTGGTCGGGGAGCGGCTGGCCCAGCAGGGAGGTGCTCAACGAAATCAACTCCATACCCCAAGTTAAACCTCCGTCCAAACACAGCACCACCAGAGCCCAGCCGAGGACTCATAATGACCTCAACAACGCTGTGGAGGGAGATTTTCACTACCACAACAACATTGAGAATACAAATCACAAGCCTGTCCAAGTGGATGATTTCTACTATGACTATAACTTCATCAACTTCCATGAAGACTTGTCGGACGACTTTGGGGGCGATGGGAAAGACCCGGAGGACGGTCGCAGGTTGGATCCCCGACAGGAGGACACGTCAACCCGCAGCACGAATGAAAACCTCCCCAGTGAAAGGACGATAGCTCCCACGGCTGCTTCAGACGTTTTTACAGTCTCAAAGGCCACTTCCCACACAGTGAACGCTGAAGAGCCGCAGAGCACAAATGGGGACAATGTGAGGGACGGTGGGAACGAGTCTGCTTCAACGAATTCTGAAAATTTGGACGACTACTTCTCAGAGGATTATCTCCTGCCCGTGTCTGCTACTCGCTCTCCGCCCCCGTCTACAACTCAGCGCTCACAGACGCCAAAGGAGAGAGAGGACGATGTGTGGTGGCCTGAAAACATGAGCTCAATGCCCAGTCTGGGATTCACTACAGAGGAGCCGACACAGGATGTGACACGGAGACAACACGTGGAGGAGAACGACAACAACTACGACTATTTCCCAGAGGAAGAAACTCACTCTGAGGATGTCACTGTGACTCCAAAACATCCTGCTCCTGCTCCCAGGCACCAAACCGTTGTTAGCACTACTGTGGCTTCAACAGTGAGCAGACAGGAGGAGGAGAAAGGTGATTATTATTATGACCCGTACAGTTACAATGAGGAAAGAACTCCAGGTCCAGATATCTCTGCAGAATCAGACTATGAGGAGAATCCAGAACCTCCCACGCCAGAAACTATAATTCATGTTAAGACACAAGTCCAGCTGGATGAGGGCCCTTCAGAAACACCTCAAACAACCAGTCGACCAACATTGATTCCAGCGACCTTCCCATCGGAGGATCTGAACTCGGATCAGACTCATTTTAACGCGGTATATGCCACTAGTGAAGGAGAGTCCTGGGACTCTGACCTTGACCTCAGCACAACCTGGAGTCCTGCCCCTTCTCCCAGTCTGCACACCTCAGGTGACCGAGAGGCCTCCGATGACTCCACATCATTAACTGGTTCAAACATCAGACCTCCTACCGACCCGGAGGGAGCCACTCGACCTCCACCTGCTGGTTTCCTTCCAGCTGCGATGGAAGAGATACCGACACAACCTGCTTTCACTGGGACAACTGGAACCGACTCCACATCCCAACCTCCACCCTTTGATTTAGCTGATTTCGACTACAATGACATACTCGCCCCCCCGTTGGTGAGGAGCAGGGACCCTGGCTCTTCTCATCCCTTCCCAACGACCTCTGCAACGACCCCTGAACTCACCTCACCTCCTCTGCAGCCACGTCTTCCAGTTCCGACATCCACCCGAACGTCAGCTGCCACGCCACCCACCACCGCTGCCCACTGGCTCGCCAGCAACTGGAGCGCTGTGAGTGAATCTGCACATTCTCCACATCCAGCTGTTTCTCACTGTTTATGTCACATCTGCTTTTTATCAGGCCAGCGCAGCCTCCAGTTTGGGTTCGTGCTCACATTTATCTGAAATCTATCAAACACAATCCGTCCAAGAGCTAATGTGATATCATGTCAGTGTTGGTGAAGATTCACTGGACTCTCACCCCTGATGTGTTGGACATAGGATTTAAAGAATTTGCATTTACACACGCACACACACCCACCCACACACACACAAAATGTCTCCTCATGATTTGCATTGTTGTCACTGAGGCTTATTGAGCATCATGAAGAATAAGTGGCGTTACCGTTCTTCTGGTGATACAGTGCTCCACCAGCTGTGGTCTCGGTGCGATCTGGAGGAGTTTGGCTTGTAGCACTGGCTCCGACTCCGACTGCGACCCGGCCAAGAGGCCCGCTCCGGCCCAGAGGTGCTACCTCCGCCCCTGCTCCATGTGGAAAGTTGGGGAATGGAGTAAGGTGAGAGTACGACCAGAATGTTTTTTTATGATATGAGAATTTGCTTTACTGAAATCCTGTTTAAATAGCTTTTAAAATCAGTTTTCACAGAACACTGTCATCCAAAATTCATTCCAGCCTCTGATTCATATGTTTTCTGATCTGTTTGCTGTGTTTCTTTTGTGTATGTTTGTGATTTGTTGTATTTCTATTCAAAACTTTTTAAACTTCATTGCCCATCTTGACCAGAGCTCCCTGACATGGAACTGTCCTGGTTAAACAAAGGATAAGTGAATGATAATTAAAAGAAGACTTGAGTCGGTCGGGTCAGAGGTCATCCAGGTGTAGTAAGTCAAAGGTCCTGAAAGTGCTTTTTAGCCTTGAAGACATAGTTGCTGCTCATCCATCACATGAAGCTGTCCTCAGTTCTCCAGCTCCTCAGACTCACTCGTACTGGACACTTACAAGCTCCAGTATTTAAAACTCCATTATTAACTGTCATCCATGTAATTTCCCAGTGCTCCGAGAACTGTGAAGGTGGCGTTAAATCCCGAGAGGTCCAGTGTTTTGACATGAGGGATCAGAGGCCCCTCCGACCTTTCCACTGCCGGGCCATGTCCTCCAGGCCTCAGACCCAAATACCCTGTGAGGTTCAGCCCTGTCTCAACTGGTACTCGTCCTCCTGGGGTCAGGTGAGCAGCAGCAGCAGTAGTTGTAGAAAGTTTTAGATTAGAATACACGTCTCCGGGAAACTGGGCTTGTTTGTGTCATTTGAGGATAATTCACCTCTCATCATCTATATGCCATTGTCTCTGTGTGTGTGTCTGTTTGTCTGTGTGTGTGTGTGTGTGTGTGTGTGTGTGTGTGTGTGTGTGTGTGTGTGTGTGTGTGTGTGTGTGTGTGTGTGTGTGTGTGTGTGTGTGTGTGTGTGTGTGTGTGTGTGTGTGTGTGTGTGTGTGTGTGTGCGTGCTCAGTGCTCTGAAGTGTGCGGAGGAGGCGAGCAGCAGCGTATAGTCACATGTCCTGAAGAGGATCGATGTGACAGGGACCTTCAACCCAGCAACATCCAATCATGTAACAGCCAGCCGTGTGCTCAGTGGCTCACTGGATCATGGGGACAGGTACACTACATACACACAGACACACACACACACTAATACACACCTACATTGTTATAAGAATCCCTTCAGTACATTTACAATACTTGCATTGGGCATGTGTTTTTTGCACTGTAAACTGTTCTTTGGTTTTTGTTTGTCTTAAGGTTGAAGCTAAAAACGCGTCAACTGGACTTGATAGTTTTTTGAGATAATTTAATGACAGGATCTAGAAAAGACAGCGAGAGAATTTGGGATCATCTGATTGGATTAATTATATTAGCTCACACATGCACGCTTGTTATCAGTTGGCTTTTAAATGCATTGCTACCTAAGACCTGACCTTGAGGCACCAGACAGCATTTCACTGTTAAACGTACTGTGATCCATTGTAAAGGCAGCGAAAGAGAGAGAAATGTATTGACTGTTTCTGGAATGGCCAGAGAAAGAACTTCAGATAAAGTGAATGGTTTTAAAGGAGCTGAATAAAACTGTGACCTGAACCCGGAGGAGCAGCAAAAAATAAATGAATAGACTCGGTCGGGAGTTTTAAAGCAAAATCCTCTCAAGCTGAGTTTCAGTTTCACCGTCATTGTTCCGCTTGAATAAACACAGACTTTCCTGAATGAATCCAGTAACCTTTTTTTCTCCATCGAGAAGTGGAGGATGGATTTTTGAAAAGCATAGATGAGAGAATGTCACCTATCTGTGGGTAATTTCCCCAAAATCCACTTTATCCCTTCTGATTTACTGTGGTTAAGGCAACATTATTATTAAAGTATTTCACCTTAATTCAGTAACTTCACACCTGGAATATGGAGAATTGTGCCTCTGTTGCTCAGTGAAAGTCCTGATATTTTCCTGACATTTTCGGGAGTGAGAATGTAAATGTCCGAATCAGTTGCCCCGGACTTGTTCCATCTTTTTAATCTTGAAATCTGTCAGCTCTTTTGTAAAAGAACCAGACAATGTGTCAAGAGCCCATGTGAGAACAGGGCAGGAAGATTCACAGTGAGCGAGTGGGTGTGTTGATGAGTTTCTAAAGGAGACAGACGCAAAACTGGAGGAAAAATATGTCACAATGAAAAAGTGACATTGACAAATATGTCAACTGGGAAAGCAGGAGCTGAGAGCTTCTGGTGACAAGAGCCTACACCAGTTTCGTTGTGCGGTAAACAAAAAACATATGATTTCTTCAGAGGAATTCATATACGTCAATCCCATGCCGCCTGCAGGCTCTACCCACGTCTGACCAGGACAATGTCTGACCAGGTTCCTCATGTGGGAAAGGCAGAACTTTAATACACAATCAAACAGCTGCAGGCAGTTGTTTGGCAGTAATCCGAGCACACTGGGAATCACGTTGTGTAAATATCAGTTGTGTCCACAAAGGCAGGTGTTTTAATTCTTTAAGTCTTTTTAATCCTTTGAGCACATCAGCGGTGCAAAACCACCACGAGAGTCTAAGATCTTTAATCTTTAATTAAGCTAAAACACGTCCACTGCTGCATTTATATTAGAATTACCCCCGAACACATGCAATCACAAGATCCGCGTAAACTACTGCTGTCAATCAATCTTTATTTAGTGTATCTTGCACCTTTCAAACAAATCAGTTGAAGTTCAAAAGGGAAAAAAGTTGATGGAACAAGACAGAATGAATACTATACTACTGGTGCACGTACATCTGCCAAGGCCGAACACTTCTCACACATGATTGTTACGCTCTCACAGTGGAGATATGAATGAACCTGAATTCTTTCTTTGTGAGAAAAATAGTTGAAGAAAGTGGGAAAACAAATCCTGCCTCTTAATCTGCATCTCCACCAAAATTTACCAGTTTCTTCACGGGAATCATTTCTCCACTGGGTTAACTGGAAATGGGATCAGTAGTTTTGGCATAATCCTGCTGACAAATAAGTCAACAAACAAACAAACAAACAGAAGGCAGGTAAAAACACAATCTCCTTGGCCGAGGTGATAACTGGAACAGAGAGAAACAGGATGTGATAACACTGATAACGTTGCAGATGGGATTAATCTATAAAATAAATAACGGGATTTGACCATGTAAAGCTCAGACGACCTGTTTTCCTCTCTCCTCAGTGTTCGGCCTCTTGTGGCGGTGGAGTTCAGCACCGACTCATCGAATGTGTCGACACTAAGGCTGAGGCAGAAGAGGAAGTGGATCAGGCTCGGTGCGACCACGAGCCGCAGCCTGAGAGCACGCACAAGTGCAACTTACAGGAGTGCGAGAGCGCCCCCTCTGGTGAGTCACCACATCTGTAAACAAACTAATGCCTGTGAGGTTATTAAGGGGTTATTGAGATAATCCTTTTGTCTCGGATGTGTAAAACCAATAGAATCGGGTAATATGATTGACGAGAGCACAGTGAGGCTCCAGCTGGTGGTTCGCTGAAAGGATTAAACTCAAACCACTGACGAATGCTCCTCACATCCCAGTAGAGAAACTGGAGGATTTCTGTTTCGCTGCTGTCAACAACACATTCAGAAAGAACGAATGAGTCTCCAGCCAAACAACAAAAGAGAAATATGTTTACATCTGAAGTGTCGGGGAAGATTCTGTGGGTGAATCACAGCAAGTGTTTTGGATGCAGCACCGGGGTTTTCCATCAAGGTCTATACAGAACTCGTTCTATTTCTATATAAGCAATAACAAGTGTTTTATTTCATTTTTTTTAAAACATCCGATGGTCCCAGCTGTGTTTGAGAATCTCTCTGACTTTGACGGCCCTCAACAGCAGCACTGCCATCGCTGGGAATCCACCAGCGCTTCCTCTCATGATGCAACATGGAAAGGCTGACAAGCGCATCCTCAAAGGTTTCCTTTGTCAAGCAGGGACAAGAGAAGAACTTCTGCAATCAAAGAAACCATTCACCCCCCCGTAAATTATGGGCCTTGCATCTTCCTCTCGCTTGAAACGCATCATTCATGATTCGAGATTTCCATCTGCCGCTCTGGATTGAGTTAGGTTCCGTCACACAGGAGCCCCAGAAACCTTTTCAGCGGCAGCAGAGTTGAAGTTTATATCTGTCTTTGATGTGGATGTCTCTTTGAAGATGACAGTAGTGGTGTTATTATGCTCCTGAAGATGAGGAGTGGGTTACAGGGGCTGCCTCCCCCCCCCCCCCCCCCCCTTCCCTTCATCCCCATCATAACACAAGACAGCTCATCGTGATCTCAGGATATAAATATCAGTGTTGCACCGGTGGTTTTATACTTGTGTCATCTGCAACTTGCAACAAACATAACATTAACTTGTTCCGTGGCATTTCTCTTTGATATATCGGATATGAAATTGCAGTGTTCCTCAGAGGGCAGCATGTTACAGTCTTAACGCCGGCTTTGCTGACATTTTAAAGGCACACAAGGTCTTTAGGTGTTATCAGGAATATTCCAAGCGTATGATGATATGACAGCTGGTCATGCTAGAGCCGTGTGCGACCCATCCGCTCAGCAAAGCTTCAACGAGGCGATCGGGTGGTTTCATAATATTTTTCTCCTCCCGGTCGTCAAACCAGACGAGTTCTCAGTCGTCACCTTCACAGACTGCTGCACGTGCAGTCGGCCTTAAGAGAGGGGAAACTCCAGCAGCACTCATTGATCAGACCACTCATTTTAACTTGTGATCCTCAAGTCATCCAAGGCCACGTTGCGACACGTGCATCTCGGGAGGAAGGGAATTCGTGACAAAACTCCCTGCTTATGTTTTCACATTTTCATAATTCCCACGTGACACATTGTGATTGTATGTGCGTGTGTTACTTTGAGTTTAACACAAATCCGGTTGGTTATTAAGATAAAAGAAACCAGCAGATTGAATCCAGAAGAAACCGTCAGATTAAACAAATGAAAAATCCCTGCAGTTGAATTTCAGATATTCTCTTATCGGGGCTCGTGGTGCAGGGGAGTCGTATAAAAAGTTTGCTCGGCAGCGAATGTGCTTCATCCTCATATGAAGGAATTTCCCCTGACATCTTCTCAAAATCGTATTATTGCGTTTATTATTTCAAGTTATTTGAGGCCAGTGAAATGCACTGAGGGCTCTAATCAAACACCTCTCGTGTGTGAGTCTCAATCATCGCAGCAGTTTGATTAAATCCACTCTGAGACTCTCATAAAGGCAACTCAATAAGTTGGAATGAATATGTGTGTGTGTGTGAAATATCTATCAGAATATTTAAACTGCACAGTGATGCTTCACAAACATGACGATTATCATCCGGCCCACTGGCGGAGCTGAGGCACTATCCGAATATATATTATTCTATATTATATTGCCCAATAAATAATTAAAAGGAGGAAGGTGAGTTCACAGTGAAAAATAACTTACTGAAATAATCATCACTACCAGTAGAGAGAAGCTTTCATGAGCAACAAAATACAGAAGATGCATTTTAATAGCTACATTAATATATTACCTACATCAAACACACTTGATTGAAACACACGATTCTTTAAAATTCAAATTCAAAAAAATGTCTAAAAAAGACAAGACATACAATGTTTATTTCGGACACTTGTGTCCTTACATCGTCCAAAATGTTTCAATCAACTTTATCTAAGGTTAGTTAGTTTATCTTAGTTGTGTGTCTTTACCTGAGTCTTTGTTCCCCTCAGCTAAAACCTCCGATACCATTAACATGTTCAGGAAACCTTGGGATGTTTCTCTTCCCTATAGTGAAAATTCCTAAATGTCAAATCTGAGTGTTTTCCATGAATTCCAACGAGTGGCTGTTTCCTCTCGTCCTGTCCAATCTCCTGAGCATCACCATCCACATCGCTGCCTATAGACAGATATTATTCAGAGATATGCTGATACTGCATTGATCCAAAGAGCAATTCTAATAGGACACGGATTGAAATCCTCCCTCCAGACTTAATGGCGACTGGACGTGATGGAAGTGTCAAGTGATGGAGCAGAAGGTAGTTCCACCCCCTGCACGGAGAATGTTCTAACGTGTGGGCGTGTGCAATGAAGGCTTGTCAGCTGCACTCTTTTTATAGATTTCTTAGTACCTAATCATAAATGTCAGTAATCAGCGTGGACAATGGTCGGGGGAGGAAGGTTTGTCGGACAACATTTCATCTGACATTTGATAAAGGTCATGTGTCGATATAAACCTGCCGTTCTGTGAAATATTGACCAAAATGATTCTCCGGTCTAAATCCGTGTCAGAGAATGAGTCCGTGCCGAACCGATACTAGTAACTTCAGAATCAGAGTTTTATTGTCATTGCACAAAATAGTCCAACAAAATGTACACATTCCTACACACACACACACCTGTCCACATTCATAGAAATACAAGTTCAAAAGATAAACCAGCACTAAGTGCATCATAATAGACACAAAAAAAAAACATTGCATTTGAGTACAGCCACTAGAGTCTCTTTAAATGTGCACTCAAAATATTATTATTGACTTTTTATATTTCAATTACAAATTCAATTTCCATGTTACTTTTTTTTACATGAGTTCAATGTAAAGGGTCACAAATTAAGGTTTTACCAACATGTTGAGTTAGAGTTAGACTAAATCAATCATCGCAATGATAATTATAGGTTTATCATGATTAAATATTTAAATTGATTTGTTCACACTTACTCAGCATGATAAGAAACACTTCATTAGTGATGACCCTTAACATAAAATGTATGTAGAGAAATTAAATGGAAATTTAGCATAAATACATTAAATCACAGTTTTAAGAGTGAGGACACAGACGCTGGTAAAAACTGTGACTTTTATTTCAGGCTGTGAAACTTGTGCTGTGACACCAGGTGTGTGTTTGTGTGTGTCTGTGTGTGAACCCAGGACAGATTTTTTATTTTTTTATCCGAACAACATCTAACAAATCTTGGCTTCAAATCATTAATATCCCGCAATGAAGTCCAGGCTGGTTTCTCAGCAGTAGTGGGATGAGTTGATGTGAGTTCCTCCTGCACATGGACAGTGCATGTGTCTCTGAAGCATGGGATGAAAAAAAGAAAGCAATGCTTGTATTTCACATTAATGACGTTTCTCATCGAGCTCCCTCTGAAACACGTCCTCCTCTTTAACCTCTGACCTCCCTGATCCTGAACTCCGACCCTACAGAAAACGTCTATGTATTCAAATTATGAGCACATATGTCAAGATAATTTTTTCTGTTGTCTTTGTTTATTTGATTTCACCAGGGTTAAGTTTTTGTTGGATTGAATTTTTCTGGCAGCGGTGGTGAATTCATTTGAGACCCACCACCAGCTATAGAGTGAACCAGGAAAGATTTGCCAATCCAAACACAGTCCTGCAGTAAAAACACTGAACCCCAATGTGGTATCTATTTCATTTTGACATTAACATTTAGTCGTTATCCGTGGTTTGCTTTCCCCCCAAATACTGAGTGGTGTTGGGCTCAAGTCAAAATAACATTCACGAGTCCTGGATCAAGAATCTAAGTCATATCTCCACCAAGGCCCAACAGTCTCCTGGAATTCAACCAAGCTGCAACAGCACAAACTCATAGGTACTTTATGCTCTTTTTGGCGAGGGGGGAGAAATCCACAGAAATTTTTTTTTTTTAAAAAACTTCAAATTAAATCATGGATGCCGTAGATTGTGCATAATCCCGCTGACAGGCAGACAATCGGCAATGAAAACATTAATGTATTAATGATTCCCAGCATTGTTTTAGTGACCCTGGTTTGAATATTGGACAGTCGCTCAAACCGTTGGATGCACGTGTCCTTGTGTCGACCCTCTGATGAATTCCACATCAGCTGGATCCTGGCGGACCCTCACAAACTTGACTGGAAGGTCATTTGAAAAAGCGTGAGCTGCATTTAGCGTGAGGGGTTTCAGAGACTGTTTAATGAATAAATAATAAAGTGTGTGGAGCTGTCATTTAAAAAAAAAAAAAGAAAGCGATGCAGTCATTGTGCTTTTGGTTTCTGTTTTATAACACTATTCAAAAGTTATTAAAAATCAAATTAAAGATTATTCAGTTTGGTGTCAAAGCTCTACCACAAGACCCACTGGATTCATTTGGGTTTATTGAGGGGAAAAAAACAAAGTTAGTTGATTTCTCTTGTTACCTCCACCAAGGTGCTGGTGTTTGGTTGTTATTTCGCGGAATCATGCAAAACTAACAGATTTTCTGGAGGCGTGAAATCATTAATCTCCCTCTATCTGGTGTCAGCTTGTGACTAATGACAGACGCTGGTACGTCCCGGAGTTTCTCTCTTAATGATCTAAAAGCTGTTTCAGTGTTTCTTTTTTCCACAGGGAAATAATAAAGTGACACATTCTTTTCATAATAAGAACTCTGACATTATCCCGGAAGCAGCAGTGTCGAGTCACAGCTGAAGAAAGGTTGAGGGATGTGAGGTTACCTGAGCTCACCTCTCTTTTTCTATCTCCACATTTCCAGCCTACGTGTCCCGGCGAGGGGTGAAATATATTTTTCTGTAATTTAAAACCACCAAAAGATTTTGGAGGCAGGAGCCAAAGGTCTAAGCTCTTATCCAGCAGTCCTCTGAAACATCTCTATTTCATTGGAACAGACTGAAGTGACAGAAATATTCAACTTTACTTCACTTAGTGATAGCACAGGGATATTTCCTCCTCCTCCAGCGATCCCAGCCGGAGTCTATTATCAGTATTGGTATTATAATGCATCAGTAGGACGATGTGAAGTGCAAGGTGATAAAACAACAGGGTACTTATCGGGTAACTCTGCAGCTTTATGGAGCTTCACAGAGCGTTTTAGCTTGTTGTTTGTCTGTCCAGCCCAAACCTCCACTGCTCCGCTTCGCCCTCACTGCTCTCAGAGTATTTCAGTCTCTTACAAGCAGCTGTATTCATGTTAAAGGCTGTAAAACACCAGTGGGACCCCAAAGTGCTCAGCAGGCCGACACAGATAGACATGAAGCAGTTAGCGGCTACAGATTCAGATATTTCCCTATGGAGTCGGTCGACACAACTGAAGGAGATTAAATGTCCGGGACTGTTTCTGACACAAACGTGACAGCAAATGAAAAATGATGGTCTTTCTCAGTTATTGGATGGATTCCCAAGAAAGTTCCTATCTGAATCTTTCTAGGAAATAATCATGGATTTTGACACCTAGGCATAGGGCACTGATATCTATGAGTGTGAGTTATTTGGTGCAGTTTTATTGGATTTAAGGGACTGTTGGGCCTTGGCAGAGGTTTTCACTCTGAGAGACTTCCTCTGTGGACAGATGGGGTGTGGGCCATAAAACACCTCATTAACCTTTTAGAGAGGATCTTGGTGCAGACCTGGATAATCATGCTACGTGTAGTTTGGCGATAAAGTGGTCAATCAGCATTGGTGGAGGTGTTGCTCTCAGTCGCCTTCAGTGATTTAAAGTTCAGCAGAAATCCTGTCGTTGTGCAGTGAAGAACATATTCTTAGTTTGCACCCAAATATTATTTTATTATTTATCACTTTTAAATTATAACTCGCGTGCTTGATGGTTTTCATCACATCTGGAATTGATATTTTTTCCATATAGGCTTGTGTAATATATTTAATTATGCTCATTTCCATTCTATCCTTAACCCTTAACTCTTGAAATGCTCCTCCCTGAGCTTATGTCTTCCCTGGCTTGTCCATTAATGATGCAGTACTTAGACTCCTGTGACCTTTGACTTCAACCCTTAGGAACCAAAGCACAGCTACATCCGCTGATACCACTGATTCACAAGGTGAAGAGGGGCTGCAGAGCCATAATTGGATTTTTCTTCTTACCTAACCCAATATTCTTGTATTTTCAAACTGTGAAAGAAAAAAAAATCATATTACTGCACAACTCCTGTGTCCTTTTGTCCCTGTGTGCTGTTCAGTCAGCAACTGGGGATGAGAAGGGAAGCACAAAGGGAATATTGTGCATTGAGCTGGAGCAGTGACCCTTGTCCCTCACGTGTCAACACCTTTTGTATAAATCTTCTTTTTTCTGGTTCACTTCAGGCTGCAGGGGCGTTTACTGCAGCTCGGGAGCAATTCCATAACATGAACGTAGAGCCGAGCGCAGTGTGTGACTGTGACTTCTACTGCTCAATCAGGAGAGGCTTCAATTTGTAAATTGCAAAACAATCCATTGCTGTGCTCAGTTGAAGAAGGTGATGTGACATAAAGGAGAATGTTTGGCTCTAAGACACCTCCTGATAATCAAGGTTTAAAAGGGTTGCGTAGTCGTATAGGAAACCTCCCCCACCCCTCCCCCAAGGTCTCGACAGTGGTGCTGGTTGATGGGATCTAGAGAATGTTCAAAATGTATAAACAGAATATATACAATGATGGCACGCGAAGGGTATTGAAAGATAGATAAATGGAGTTAGTGACTGTTGTGCAGTCTCAGAATTTGTGGTATTTTTTATAACTAATAACACCGTAGACAAGCAGATGGACTGTAGATGATTAATTCCATTAATTGAGCTGTTTCAGTTTTTATCTCTTGTCACTTTCAATTGTTACGATCATAATAATGTCCCAGTGTGAAAACCCTGATTGGATTAAATTAGCAGCACTCAGAGAACTTTGAGAATTAGATTGTGTCTCTCCTGAAATATAATTCTCATATCTGTCCCTGTTGCTAAAAACCACAGCACACAGCAGTACGCAGCAGATTTATAACTGACCCCTAACACTGGAGTTGCCTGTGAAAGCCATCAGCGCTTTTCTTCCTCCTCTCAGAAACATCCACATTATTCCCCTCAGCTGAAATTACAGCAGGAAACTGTGGGCTGTGTTTTCTTTTTTTTCAAATGTGTGTTTCATTAAGGTGCGTTGGCCTCTGACAAACTGTTTTATAAGTTACACACATTCATTTATTGTACATTTGTTGGAAAGTGCCAGAAAATGCAGCGACAACACCAAACGCTCTCAAAAACTGGTTCATGTGAAAATCACATGAGCTGAGAAGTGGAAAACCAACATCTGAAGGAGAAGAGAATCTTTTCTTGTGGTTCTGATTATCATCTGCCTTCGAGGGAACATCCTGCTTAAAGCTCCAAACTCTGAAGAATAGAACAGAATAATTAATTAAAGCAACACTGAGTAACTTTACTGAGCATCAGCGCCCCCTGGAGCGACACGTGGGGATTTAATTCTGCTGGGCTCCTAGTCAAAGCTATGAAGTGAAAATCAATGTGTTGACTGTGTCGTCACACTCACTGAACTGTAACACAACTGAACGGTGGATATTACCCACGATCCCCGGCTTCCTGAACCAGAAAAGCCGGCGCTGACACGGTGCAGTGATCTGTTTCAAGGTGTCGGTTTTTATTTGTATCCACTCGTGTTGTCCGGCCTTTTAAAAGACTGCACAAGATGAAGCAGAATAAGAAGCAGAAGCAGATGTTAAAACAGGATTTGGCCTCAATCTCTTATGTATTAACATGCCTGTGATTCATTCGGCCTGTGTCAACTGAATATGACCAGAAATAAAGTCTGTGACTCACCTCTTCATGTAACCCCTCTCCCTCTCTCTCCCCCTCTCCCTCTCCCTCTCCCTCTCTCTCTCTCCCTCTCTCTCTCTCTCTCTCCCTCTCCCTCTCTCTCTGTCACCCACACAGGAGCGGTTTGTCTTCGGGACCGGCTGACGTTCCGTTTCTGCCACACTCTCCGCGTGCTGGGCCGGTGCCACTTGTCCAACGTGCGAGCGCAGTGCTGTAAAACCTGCAGCCAGCGTTCCCGGCCCAGCGGCACGACTCGCCGCTGAGGTGCAGCAACAAAACCCCCACCACAACGCGGGACACTGACTGCCCCACTGAGTGATGAAAAGTACTGAAAAGGTTTAAAGTCGACAATCTGAGCCTCCTCCTCATTTCTTCACCACCACAGACGAATCCTAAATCAGTCATATTCCAAAACTGCAAAACTTTGGAACCAATTATACAATCAACTGAGGCTGTAAGAAATTGGAAAAATATAACGAATCGTAGCCTTTTCTCTTAGTTAAATAATGAGAATGTAAACATCTGTTTTGCACTTATGTTATTATTATTATTATTATTATTATTGTTATTATTCCGTCTGGACAGATTTAATGAATCAATATGTCTTTGTAACAGATGTGGTGCTACATGAAATAGAAGAGTCTCCCAGAAATGTAGCCAGTGTCATAATACATCAATACATGTGTAGATAAACCACTTATTAACCGTTGGTACAATGCTTTCATGTTATTGACAGCAGCAGAGAGTGTACAGATTGAATCAGGTATAACATTCCCTATGTGGTTTTACGTTAAATGTGGTACAAGTTAAATAGGTGGTGCACAAGTTCATTGTGTGACGTTAATTAACAGCTGACCGCTCGCTAAGCCCTGCCCCCCCCCCTCTCTCTTAGATACAGATGCTATGTGCCTGTCAGGCTTTACAATCACCTGCAGCAGTGGTTGATCGAACTCTGTGGTAAGTTTTGAAACAAGGTGAGCTGGATTTCCGGAAGAGGTTGACAAAAGTCTCTGCGAAGAAAAAAATTACAAAACGCAACTTGTTGGGTAGAAGGGTGAAACTAGGCTGTCGCTCAGCCCAGCACACGTCTCCACCAAGGCCATGAATTCAATCCCGCTGCGCCACATTTCACACACTCATAGATTCTATAAATCTTTTATGAATGACTTTTTTTCATCAAGATACATGAGTTATTCCCTTGGGAAATAGTAAAAGGGTGACAAAGAAAAATGTTTGTTGTGGCAACGTTACAGGAGGTGAGAAAAACATCGGATTCTGTGGTATCGTGTGCTGACAGACAAACAAATAGGGATCAGTCAGTAGAGTTCATACCTCTTCATACCTCTGTTGAGGCCCAACAGTCCCTGTAGATGAATTCAAACTGCAACACATTTCAAACACTCATAGATTTTATAAATATTTTATGAATGATATTTATTCATCAAGATCCATGAATTATTCCCTGGTAAAAAACAGTTAAATGTCGACAAACACCTCATCTCACAATATTAAAGAAAGGGAAAAGAAATTCGGCTCGTTGATCTGGATCTCCAAAATGTATTGTGAGCTTCCCACACGACATCCTTCCACCAAGATTCATGGAAATACATTCAGTTGTTTGTGTGTCGTCTTGCTCATAAACAAACATACAAATCGACTAGTACACAATCAGACAATCAGAGATATTACCTGAGTTCATCCACAGCTTGAGAGGTTCCGCTCCTAAGCTGTGATTGGCCAGTTGCTTTCTGACGGAGCAGGTTTTAGCGAACGGTCAGTTAAAAAACGTCCGATGTCCACAGCATCTTGTAAGAGTCCTTTTCTTTTTTTAAAACCAATGTATCAGTAACAGTTGATGTAAACTTCTTTTTTTTATGTCACAAAGTAAAATGTGATATGTGAAAAGTGAAGGTGCGGGAAATTGTTGGTGCTCGAGGCCACGCAGGCTCCAGACGCTTCAGGTCGGGTATTGGCAGGGCCAGTGCCTCATCTACTTGAATATTGGGTCATTTGATGTCAATATGTGTTTATTAACCACTTGATTTGAAATGGAGTCAAATTCAGCATTTCAGAATAAATGTTTTTTTTTTAAGCAATTGTGAAAATGTTTAGAGTGTCACATCACATTTGGTTGAATAAGTAATTATTATGACTTATTCAACCTGATCCTTGTAGTATCCGTTGTGTTTTTGACATGTGACTCATTCGTCTGTTGTGCTTCTTCAAACATTCCGAAGAAAATCCTCACTGACACTCAGTGTGTGTGTGCGTGCTCTTGTACAGCTGACTTTGTGAGGACCAGTTTGAGTCTACAACCTACGGAGGACCTCACTTTCCCAAAATGTCCTCACTTTGTGACCCCCTTTAATGGACTGTTTGGGGGTTAAGACTTGGTTTTAGGGTTAGACTTAAGTTAAGGGTTAGGGTAACCATTTAGTTTGGATGGTTAGGGTAAGGGGCTAGGGAATGCATTATGCCAATGAGTGTCCTCACTAAGAAGCTGTACAAACGTGTGTGTGTTGCACTAAAGTCTATGCAGCAGGAATTGAAAAGTAGCTCAGACTCATCAATGCCGTCGCCTCCAGGCAACCTCCTATATTTCTATATATTGGATGAAAAAAATTAATTGCATGAGGAAAAAATAGATTAGAAAGAATGTTTCTTTGAGAAAATAGATTGGATGATATTATCCCATGAATCCAGCCGTGTCTGTGCAGCTCCAACTTTTCTGTGCTGGAGGAGACGATTGTTAACAAACCTCTGGAGTTATTTTCTGTATCTGTTGAAGTTAAACTGATGTCAGACGTAACAAAACCTCTCTGTTGACCGACGTAATGTGTCCTCAGGCAACAATCACCACCGGAACCAAAGTGAGGCTACATCTCACAGTTACAAGTCATTCTTTATTAGGTATTATTATTTGATACTGTGTAGTTCTAATGTGTATTAAAGTAAAATATAAATATCTTGTCTACATATATTATGTAAATGTGTAAATCGATATAACTTCGAAGAAAAATTCGTTTTTTTAAAAATATTTATTTGTTTGAAATTGGTTTTAAATTGACAGGTACTGTAAAAACAAGAAATTTGATCATCATCACATGCTTGCTTCACTTGTTATCTCAGAATTACATCCAGGATTCAGGTAGTGATGGTGTGTGTGTCTCTCTGGTGGAGTAATCATTATGGCAGATTTATTTCTCCTTGTAGAAGAGACATTTTCACTTTTACAAATTCTATTCCTTTCATTTCTACTTGAGTGTTTTTGTACTTCTAAGAAGAAAAAAACGGACTTTTCCATTCTGCTCACACTCACACTCCCTCTCTGCTGAGTTACACGTTCTAGACTGATTAGACAATCAGGCGTAACAAAGGGTCAATCAAATTATTTATGAACTTGTCCCCAGTGAAGTATTACAAACCTTGAACTGCAGCAAACATAATTTTAATCAATGTAATTTGTTCCTTTTTATATTTTTAAGTTCAAATTGAGACTTTAGACAAGTGGCTGATAAATGATGCTGACCTGCTCACAGTGAGTGGCTGTAGTGTTTCTCAACAGAAATAATGATTATATAGTTATTAGTGTTTAAACAGATCATGGAATTCAGTCGGTCAACGATACACTTTAAAGAGATAACATACAACTATTATAAGTTTTGGAGCAACTGTTAATTGTTGATTAATCAAAATGTTAAATATATATATATATATATATATAATGTGTCAAATACGACTAAATAACATTTATGGAAACCGATACATTTATAGCCGTGGTCCTCAAGAATACATGAATTAAGTCTATAAATACAGTAACACTTTTAAACTTAACGTTTTTTAATTCCACAGAAGCAATTTAATACAGATGTGTGTAAAGTTACCTGCACCACATGAAGAAAAACAACATGACATTAGCGCACACAAGCGTTAACGAGTGAATATACAAAGCATCAAACTGTTCATTGAATTCAAATCATCGAGTGTAGTTGGACTCACTTGACAAAGGGTTTACTAAGAAGTTAATGGTTTTTATTGGGTCTTGATTCCTTCAAAAGAATAAAGTTCAGATCATATCATGTTTGTCAGGATGCAGGACAACGGCAGTGCTTCACAAAGAGTTCAGTCATCGAGGGGAAATGGTTACAGGAAGTAGATTCTGCATTAAAATAAATAATCGGTGAATAATCATGAGGCAAAAAAACATAGTGAAGATTATTATCAGGCTCAAATCAGCTAACAAACAACTGCTGTTCTGAACATGTAGATTTAATCCAGTGTGTCGTCAGTGAAATCAATAATCAACAGGAGGCAGCGTCACCATCTTGGTGAACTCTTCATAATTCACTGTCCCGTTCGACTTGACGTTCGCTTCTTTGAAGAGGTCGTCCACTAAACACAGAAAACACACACAAGAACACAGAGAAGTGTTTCTTAAGTGACCGGGAGAAAACTGATCAAGACTCCAGTAAACAGCTTATTTGTTAGAAAGTGTCCCCTAAAATAAGATTGAGATAAGATTATATAAATCTGAGGTAATTTTCTTCTTACAGCAGCAGCACACAGTCAAAGAGAGGAAGACCGAAGACCCAAGTGGTAAGAAATGGAGAAATGTCCATAATATACGACTTTCACTACAGACAGGTGCAGTGTAATACCTGAGTTGTATCAAAGTAGTTATTTTGAAGAGTTTAAAACAGTGATGAAAGAGGTATTTCTACATTATATTTGTTCCTCGTGATATATTTCTTCTGCATTCAGGTATTGAGAACTTTAATTGTCCAGCCTCTTTGGAGATTACGATTTTAAATACAATTAATAATCAGTGTACTTTAAATAAAACAGCACATTAATTCATATTAACTTGCTACAACAGTTCAATCTCAATCAACACTCAACATCATGATACCCAGCATATGTTGATCTCAGCTGTGTCTTTACTGAGGCTCAAATTTGACCAATGTGTAAAGAGACAATTTGGCCCTAAAGTGAATTTTATTCCTAAAATCTCTTGTGAAAATCCATGTTTACTCATGAGGATGAATTATCTTTATGCTTGAAATGTTATTGCTAAAGTTGCACGTTCAGTAGTGGAGCATTTGTATGAGATAGTAGATGAATGCAGAATGACTCAAAAATGAAATAGAGTAACGGCTCTTTTGCGCAAATGAAACTCAGCAACTTCACAAATCAAAACCGTGCAATGGAATAGAGTTAATTTAATTTTTTTCACACGGCTGTGCTATGATCTACAAGTCGAGCCAGCGAAGATTCTCCTGAATATTCAGATTTACAACAGTGAGCTCATCCTCAGCTGCTTCCAGTTGATACAGTTTGTAGAGTTGAGAGCTTCTCAGTGCAGCTGTCTGAGTGGCGTCAATACTCGACGTGACGGAAGAGTCTCTGCTGGGAATCAGCCGAGCCTGGTTTGAATCTAAAGTGCCTGATGTGCACAGCGACAGGCAGCACCACTCAGAGTTAAATCTGTACGTTGCTTTCAGCCCAGAAACCCAATGAATAACTGAGTTTGACGCTTTGAAACCCAAAAGCCATCGAAAAATCAATCCCACAGATTTAACCGGAGACGAGCGTCTCTGCAGGAAACCGTCAAGACGACTGTTGTCTTCACTTCACTGTCAACAGAAAGACATAAGCTACTGTCTCCCCTTCAGTCCCAGTTTGAAAAACACATGTAAGAAAACCTGTAAGTGTAAATCAGAGACTGTATGTAAAGACAGATGACATAACAGGCCTCCATGGAGCTGAGGAGTCTCCATCACCCCCTGGTGGCTGGCTGCAGAATCGCTCATTAAGCCCACCTCCCTCCGTGTTAGCAGATGGGATATGGTCCAAATCAAAAATACATTTCAGAGGGTTTTTGTTATTTTAGGCAGCTCTTATCACACGGATTTGCTTCATATTTAATTGAATTGAGACTCGTGCATGTCAGCTGCTCCTCCCCCTGACTGGCTCAGAATGAAGTCATCGGCACAAGATGACAGTGTCTTTATGAGGGATTTAAAAACATTTAGTATATATATAATGTATCAGATCAGATCAGATTTCCCACCTAACGTCTTCCACTTTCATCAATATTCTACAACCAACAGCTGTCTGCGTAAAGACTGATAACAAGTGGAAACTAAACCTGAAAAGGGAGATTGGGACAAAATAACCCATCACCCTGCTGAGAACAGCAATTTGTCACTGTTCCACATTTGTCACTGCACAAATTAAACAGACAAGAAAACTTTTAGAGGTGTTGGTGTGTGAAATGTGTCACTTGAGATAGGTTATCTGTCTGCAGCTTCATACGGATGAGATGAGAGTGGTGCTATTAACCTTCTTGGATGATCAGACAAAATAATTAGTCCTGCCACGCTGTGGCAGTTTTGGCCCTTCTGGAATTATTTCACCAAAATTAATCTCCATAAATCATTCTACTCCAAATTTCACTTGATTATATATACATATTATATATTAATATTTATTTACCACAGTCTGACGACACTGTGAAGAAATGAAGTTTGTCCACATGGAGACAAACCTGAATATATATCCTGGCAAATGGCAGGAGCAAATTAATTTACTTCCTGAAAGTACAGGTGATGAGAAACTGACCAGGAGAGGAGCTATTATATTATATTATAACCAGGCAGGTCACAGGAGAGCAGGGAATTCAGAAGCACTGGTAAATCGTGGTGGATTTAGTGAAGTGCTGTGAAATCCAAGAGATGTTGAGGCCGACCCTCACCGGACTACTTTCCTAAATCTCATGAATATACAATAGGTACTTCACATTGAGTTTTTGTGAACCATGTAGGACTCACAGGACTTTGAAGCTACGGGTCAGCGCTTCACTGTTACAGTTTCATATTAAATCCAGTGGTGTAAAGAAACAAACACTCCAAACGCGCAGTAACCCTATGTGCTTGTATAACAATGTATAAAAAAGCCCTTTTATTGATTGAACTGGATGTTGTTGTTGTAGCTCAGTGTCAACACAGCAACTCATTCGCTGTTAGAAGAAAAAAAACCTTTGTGCAGAGTTTCTACTTTCCCTCTCTCCTTGGATTCAGCTGTGACGTTACCTTCTTTGTCCGTGAGCTTCTCTCCCAAGATGGTGAGCTTGGCCCGCAGCTCCGACGCCTGGATGTATCCTTTCTTCTGCTTGTCTGTCATCCTCAAGGCCTCCAGGATCTCTGACTTGGGGTCTTCCTGTTGCATCTGCCTGTGCATCATCGTCAGGAAGGAAGAGAAGTCCAGCTCACCGGACTTTGCTAAACAGGAATCGAACACAAAACATTGACCGAAGAAACGATGCACGAGTTGACAAGAATTGCATCAGTGCAGCACTTAACTCGGATGAGGCTCAGTGGAGCTCAAACCTCCGACAAAGCCCCAAAAATCCTCTTAAATTCAAACAAGCTGCAACAGATTTCACACACGCGTGGATATTAAATATGACTAAATGTGACAGATTCCCCGAGGGTCATAAACGGCCTATTTCGTAATGTTAATGAAAATGTGAGAAATGTAGAAAAGTGGGAATTGTCGGCTCAAACCAGATGTAATAAAAGTCACAGCGAGCTCATTTCAGTCATTTCAGTGAATGTTGCTCTAAAATAACTTTTTTAATTATCTTCAATTTGTAAAACCAAGTACGAGTTCAACTCGAGGATAGAAAGACTGGAATCATCTCGTCAGTTTGATAAAGAAAAGGTGTTTTTGGACTCAACTCTTTAATGTTGGTTTCACCCAAGGTTTCTCCCTTTCCCTGTTTAAGGGATGGTATATTTAAAAGTAATTTCAAGGGTCTGAGGTTACACCTTGTCACCACGTCTCAACACTGTTTATATTCCACTTCCTCAATAATTATAGATTTTTTTTAATCCATAAAAGCCTTGAAAAGATCTTTAAGTTAAGATTTTACAATATGTTCATATATTATTAAAAACTTTCACCTAAAACAATCGGTTTTCTATAAACAACCCAGGCGGTATGGTGGCACGGGTAAGTCTGCTTCCCCCCCACAGTCTAGAGACGTTGAATAAAGACTTAAATTGACTGTAGGTATGAAAATGAGTGTGAATGATGTGTCTGTGATTCACTGACGACCTGTACTCCGCCTCTCACTGTCAGGGATCATACTCCCAGATAATTAAATAAAGTTAAGTAAAAACATCTCGGCCTCTATGGAGCAGTGATGTGTATTAAAAAGTGGGTGTTACACAAAACAACTCAGGGTCGGTCTGTACAAACTCTCACAACCTTGTCAGACAAACTAGATTTATTGTGTGTTGTTATTTACCAATTTTGTGAACTTGGAGGTGCCTTTCAATTTCACTGAATGTGGGACTTGTGCCGAGGCAGCGCATCACTGTGATGAGCTCCTTGGCATCGATCTTGCCCTTCTGCTTCTTGTCGTACAGGGAGAAGCACTCCTTGAATTCTGGGAAACAATAAAGTTATTGATGTTTTTCAGTGAGTTCATCAGTCACAGAATCAGAGGTGTGTTGGTATTACTTCACAGGAACTAATTAGACTGAACAAGGTCAGACTTTGATCCTAATGTGTCCCCAAAACCGTTTTTTACTTGATTTAATTGAAATATAAATGACTGTACATATGAAAAGAGTGAATTAACAAACAGTACAATTTAAACATTAACTCATAATAGATGTAAAACAACTCGTGGTGCTGTGGAATACTCTTACCGTTGATTTGAACCGGTGTGAAGAACTTCGCCTGCAACGTGACAAAAGTACTGCATCACTTGTAAAAAGGAAATATCAGTCACATAGGAAAATACTTGAAATATAAAGTATTTCGGTGGAGGGAATGTCTTGCTCTCACCATTTCTGCGGCTTCCTTGGTTTCTGTTCAGGAAGCAGAGTGTTGACCGGAGCCTCCGTCACCTGTTTCCTCCGCCTCAGTTTAAAGTCCACCTCTATGTAATTTAATAAGCGTTGCTGTGGAAACACTGATACGAGACACTCAGCGCTGCTTTGTCGTTTCTATTTTAACCCCCCCCCCCCCCCAATAAAACCCACCAATTATTCACGAGCCACGGTGTGAGACTACAGTCACATAATAAAAAGGAAGCAGCTTGTAGCCACAAGCACTGAATAGATGTTATATCCGTTAACCAATATGATTAAAGACAATTGATATGAAGCACGTTCACAAATCAGGTAGAATGTCAGTTCTCATGTTTAATCAAGAGTCATTACAGGACTGTACGGGTGGTTTTTGCAAAATTTGTTGTACATTTGTTTTCAAATTTTTAAGTCATATTTTATTTTGTGATAAAAAAAAAAAAAAGGTATAAAAGGTATAAAAAGGTCACATGTGTCATTGATGATCTGTGTTTCTACTAGTTGGGATCTGACCAAAGACTCAAAGAGCCGCAGGCTGTACAAGGGCCTGAGGCGACACCTATTTACTTTTATGATTAAAGTAAAGTAGGTGTTTACCAGTAATCTGTCAAAACATCCTGTGATTCCCAAACAGCAGAGAAACAATACAGTACAATCTTCTCTTGCTTACATACAAATGAGCCCTGACTTCATTCGGACATGGTGTAAACACTTCATGGTATAAATACACAGTAGTATTTGGGACATGTGATAAACAAACACCGACAGTATAAAAATCAGCAGGACTTCACACACAAACCACATGTTCTTTACAGGATCACCCCCCCCCGTCGTCTCTGAAAGTAGCTACAATAATATCCGGTGTTTTCTTAAAAAAGTGGGATTCTATTAAGAAAAAAAATCCTTTTCTTTCATTTGTAACTAAACAGCTCAGATTAGCCTTGAGGATGTTAGCATCCCAACACTGGTTTTAAACCTTCAATTAAAGGTTCGGTGTGTAGGATTTAGTGACACCTAGTGGTGAATTGTCATGTTACAGCTGAATACCCCTCACCTCACCCTCTCCTTCCAAACATGAAGGAGAACCTGTGGAAGCTTCAGTTATCGTAAAAACTCAAAGGGTGTTTAGTTTGTCCAGTCTGGGCTACTGTAAAAAAAACATGACCCGCTCCTGATGTAAATATAAAGTATTTAAATATAAAAGGTCCCATTCTAGTGTAAAGAAAACAACATTTCATACAATCCAGATTAAACACACGAGTGAAAACATTACTAGGATCATTTTATATTCAATTCCTGCCAATATATCCCCTTCACCTTACTCTTACATGCTGGACCTTTAGAATTAACATTCCCATTGGGGCGGATTTAAAACACTTCCTGTGACGGGCAGTGCTGGTTTATGACATGTATCATAGTCCAGGTTGAGCAGAAGTGATCGCATCTGCAAAGTGAGACCGACTTTTCACCGAGCCTCACAGTTTGAACCTGTTAAAGTCTGTGTATCAGTGCAGGTGCTGCTGCCTGCAGGAGGGAACCTGTCTCCTCTGACGTTGGTGCACATTAATGATCCTCATGAGTCGAGTGCAGCCGCTGTCTCTGCCAAAGGAAATCTGTCTGAAGAAACAAGAGATGCATCAGTCGAGTCAAACACACGTAAGCAGCATGTGACGTCAAAGCATTGAGAAATAGTTTTCTTTCACACAGACGGCAGCACAGACCTCAGGTGCAGGTCAGTGGTTATTCTTGATGTGCAAGGTGTAGTAGGACCAGGGCTCTGGCATGTAAAGGAGTCCGGGGTACTTGTTGCGTAGCACCGGGTCTCTCCAGAGGTAGAGCACCCACAGCGCCATCAGGACCAGGGTAACGCCGAAACTCCAGAGCAGGAACAGGCCATTGCTGTCCGGGCCGAGGCCTTTACGCCGCTGGTGTATCACCACAGCCACCATGGCAAGGAAGGTGAAGAGGAAAAGTTCAGTGATTTGTCCTTCGGTCACCAAGTACCTGGAGGAGGAGAAACCAGGAGACGTTAGAGGAACTCAGAGAGAAACATAAAAACTTTAAATTTGAATGCCTCTTTTATTGTATAGTCTTCTGTTGCTTTTACAATTTACATTTGATGTAAATGTGTTGAAATTGCCTTGTTGTTGAAATGTTCCTACAAATACACTTGCCTCACCTGAAACTAACCCTAAAGGAACAAGTACAAGAGCAACACCACAAAGTTTCAAATTTAAAAAGTCACCATTTTCCCTTAAAAACCACATTTTGTTTGTTTCATACTCGGACTCTGATGTCCTCAATTTGAACTCCTCCACACGGTGAGGATGGAAATATCAGGGTTTGTTATTTTCTCCGTCACAATACAAGTAAGCTGAATCTATTTGTCTTTTTCAATATAAAATACAATTACCCCAAACATTCAAACTGTCCCGGTAAACATGATGACTTCAATAGGGTTTTGCCAAAGTGGTTTTTACACAAGGTGACAATTGATAAAAAGAACACAATTACAATATTTAAAATTGTTATAATAAATGTTTGCTGGCTTTATATTCACATTTGAATGTAAATGTGTTTGTGTATTCGCCCATTTGTTGGTTGGTTGATCAGCAGGATTATGCAAAACCAACTGAGCGGATTTCCACAAAAATTGTTGGAACATATATCGGACATGGGCCAAGACAGGATCTATAAACACCTGGTGTGGATCCAGGTATTTTTATCACTTTCTTTAACATTGTGGGTGTTTTTTTTACTGATATTCTCTAATAATTCATGGATCTTAAAAAAAATATTCATATATGCGACTGACCAATAGTAGAGAGCGCTGGGTAACAGCAACAGCCAACCAGTCCAAGGAACCTTTTTCTTTTCCTCTGTCTCAGTGAAGCAGCCGGTGAAGTACATGAACAGGATGATGAAGAAAGGGATATACCTAAAATAAAAAAAGAGGAAGAGTTAGTGTATTAACTGCACAACTGACTGTGGACACTGCATCTTTAAAAAAGGACAATGCAAGTTTTGTGTGAGAATAACAGTGATTATTGGCATTGTACTTAAAAAAAAAAAACTTTTCCGCTCAGCATGATCTTTAAATCCCAGATGAACCCGGCTGAGCAGAAAACATTTCACTAAATCTCAAATTTGCTTTCACACTGAAGAGTTTGCCTTATTATTTAATGAAAAAATTAACAAAATCATAAATACTGTACCACAGATGTTAAAAAAGTTTGTATTCTGTCATCAGGACACCTCAGACAGTCTAACTCAACAAAAAACCATTGTTTTACACCATAGTGAATCAACTTGCAGAATTTCTGTCACCTTCACCTCTGAGCATTGTTTTCTCTACTTTGGAACTTTTCATAGAACAATATTTAAAAAAGCCTTATACCCATCTGTGGATTGAAACGAATTAATTTTTGGTAAAAGCAATATAAAGAATAACAGTGACTTCCCACATCTTTGTTCAGAACTACCAGGAGCACAGAGACACAGAAACTCATGAAATCCTCTCTCTTCTCACACTGAGGCTAAAACCACTTCAGCCTGAGAGATGAGTTCATGCTCAATCTCTGAAAGGTGACTCACCCTCTGCTCGGCCGAGACCTGATACATTGAGTATTATTACTTTAATACAAGTACTGATGAGAACTGGACCAATCTTTCGCTTGATATGAGTCTATCAGATATATAAACGTCAATAATAGGTTTCTGTATCTTAGACATTATGGATTTTTCAGGGCTGATGCCAACACTCATATGAGGGAGTAAGATGTTTCTGATACAGATGTTATTTGATGTCATTAACAAGCTCTTATGACATAGAAATGTAACTGCGGCTTGATATTTTACAGTTAAACCATAAAGTTTATTATAACTATAAATAAAAAAATAATATACGTCTGTGAAAGGCTCATATCAGCTTTACTTCTCAGAGCACCAGTGTGTGAGGGAGTCTAAATAAAAATCTCTGCCCGATGTGTCCTCCTGGGTTTTTGTTCAGCTCTGTGTGTTCTGTCCAGAGCTGGCACACACATCAGGATCACAGACGTGGGTGTGTTCCAGCTGGATCAGCCATAGTGCCAACTGAAATTCTGTCAATTTCCACAATGAAAACTTAATGCCAGGGTGTTAACAGCTAGAGAGAGAGCTTATACAAATAAAATGGAAGTGATGCATCTTATCCTCTTATAAAAAAAAGCTATTTTCCATCTAATACAGATCTCCTTTTTTTTGTTTTACAAACAAACTGTTATCAGTCAGTTCCTCTGATCTGCTTCTTTCATCCTGCATGTTGTTGGATACATTTTTTTCAGTTCGCTCAATCATTGGCTCCAGCCCCCCCAACGACCCTCAAAGGGAAGGCGGTATAGATCCTGGATGTATTTCCTGAATCTAACATCTTTTGGTACTTTAAGCTATAAAAGGAGCCACAGATCAGTACACTGATAACGACCTGTTGTGTTAAAATGATCTGAATCTACACTTCACAAAGGCTTTAATTGGATTCTGCCCTCCTGGGTTTTGAAAAGATTCAACATGGATTATTTTCAGATTTATGAAAATAAGTGAATCTGACACATAGCAAACCACTCAGTCCTGTATCCTGCTGCGTTCCAGCCACTTCCCCAGCACTTTACACAAGTATTTATATGCACGACGCAAATAACCGCCAAACACGTACCACATCCAGTGTCCCAGCTGTTCATCATACAAATACAGCAGCTCAAAGGAGTCAATCTGTGAGGAGAGGAACAAAGGCCTTGTGTTATTTCGAGAAACCCTCGGCTGCATTAGCATCAAGGAACAAGCACTGTGGCTCTAACTACCTTAGGAAACAGTGCCACCTACTGTTTCAAGTACCATTTACAATGCAAAATGAGTGGTAATGACATCCAGACACAAAACAATACATGAACCAATGCAGACATGTCCATTTATCCATGGAGAATATAATTGTTGGTTCATCTCACCTGCTTGTTCCTTTCTTTTGATATTTAAATCACTTTTATTGCAGTAAATATTAACATGTTTAATCATTTCTGGCCTTAGTTTAATTCCACTTATTAATGTTTTTCCAACAAGATATATGAGATAGCCTCGAGAAATTGATTAAAATGTAAAAAAAAAAATCTAATCCGTTAAGTTGTTTTTATTTAATTGTCCTGACAATCACACCAACAGACCATAACGTCCTTGGTGGATGAAATAAATGAACCTCCAAATCAAATCTTAAAATGAAACAAACATACTATATTTACCTCCATGTCTACAATGTACTGGTCCTGTGTTATGTATCTACATGAAACAAATGTTGTGACAGCGATAAGGGCGTAGAAAGAAAAATAATGTCACTTCTTTACCGCCTGATATATTCTGCTGGGACGAGTGTGACAAGATAAATAGTTTGTCTGTTTGGGACATAGGTGGAGAAGAAAAATAGAAGTGACTTATAAAAACTGTCACTGAAAGATGAGCAACTGCTTTTTGTTGGATGACATTTTTAAAAAGGCAATTTCTACGGTCTAGACTTTTCATACGATGGGTATTACTTTCTCTCATAAGACCAAGATGACAGCAGAGAAAACATATTTTACAAAATGTTGACAACTCTCTCTGGGCTCCCAGTGGATTCCCAGCATGGAGTCGAGCAGTAACCAGAGTCTTACCAGTGAAGCAGGTTTAAGGTCTTTGATGATGGGGTTCTCTCTGACGGACAGGTGGAGCTGGTAGCCGCTGAGGACGAGCCGGTGGTTGACGGAGTCTCCCACCAGGTGGATGCTGGCTCCCATGACAAAAAAGATAATGCAGCCGTAGACTGCAGAGCGAGGCAGCGCACGGGGGCTGCGCTCGATCAGCTGAATGGAGCAGAAACACAAACACACATTCTATATTCAGTCACCTGCAAAACTAGTGTATTAATAACAAAACCAATTACCTTATTTGTCGTACACCGTAAAATAAATGAGACAAAAGCTCAGATATTTTCTGTATTTTCATCTAGATTTGTAAAACCATTTTACCACAAATACCCTTTTGTTGATAACCTTTCATTTGTCAAGTGAGAGAAGTTATTGGGATACGTGTTGCCTCTGAGATTGATTTTTTAAACATTGAACAGCTCTGAATCTTTTGGTCTCGGCCTCGGGTTTCACCCAGGAAGACTCCATTTGTTGTTAAAAGGATAAACCAATATGAAAAGTGGAGAGCGAGCTCTCTGCGGCATGAAAGAGGGAGAATCGACCAGTGCTTTTGCACAGACACCGGAAAAAAGCCAATACAATAAATTGCAATGGAATTAACTACTGTTGTATTGAGCAATAGACATCGATCAAGTCGGCCACGGACAAGAACAGCCAAAACACAAAACTCAGTGACATCACCACCAACATCCACAGGGAAGGGGAAAAGGTATCTCAAAACTTTGACGGCAGAAATATAGAGGCCAGACCACAAGATTCACAGCTGTAGGACCTGAACCCACTAAAGTCCTGGAACTGAGTTTGATGCACTGAACTTCTACAGAGGAGATGGAAAAGTTGAAGAAGAAATGATCTGCTCCTGAAACATTGTGTTTGTGCTTACCTTGAGCAGTAGGAATGGTGTGATGACATTGTAGGCCATGTGGAAATAGTCTCCAGCACTGGGCTTGTTCAGAGGAAACCATTCCAGAGGAAGGACGATCTTAAACATATGAGAAAAGAAACTTCTGCTGTTCACACAGGAAACGAAGAGTAGCTGTTCATTTTATATTTGTTTGCACTTTTTAAAACGATAAAATGAGCAGTGTCCCCTCACCATGACGATGGGCCTTCCAAAGTCCAGTATCCAGTTCTGCAGAGTGAGAAGGAACCACAGGTCCGAGTGGAAGTGCTGCTTCTTCTGCTTCTTCTTCTGTGGCACATTTTCCTTCACACCACTAGGAGCGCTGTTAACACACATTTACAGTGACTGTGAGTCGTCATATTTAAGCAGCATTATAAAGGCTAAAGGCAGCACGGACATTTACTACAGACAGAAACATAATGTAATGGTGTGTACTGCTGCAGAAAACTCTTAAAACCATAGACAGGGCAGCTCAAAGCGTCTGAGTCGCCCCCTAGTGGCTGGGTGCACTATAGGTCAGAAACCCAGGTTAATGGATGGGACATGGTCCAGACACTTCAAATCAATTTTCTGTGAGCAGTTTATTTTAAAACCCCCGTCAGCAGCAGGGACCTTGCTGACCAAATCAAGTCATTGAACATTTTCCGCGGTTGGGCAATTTGTTATTGACGGCTGAACACAGTCACTAAGAGGATGAGTGCGGCTGAACACACTGAGAGTACCTCAGCTCGGTCGGGGAGAAGGAAAAGCTTCTGAATACAGACGAGGAATCAAGCTTTTGACCTCCTGACCCAAACCCTCTCTCGCCATTCAAACATCCACACAAGTCCACACGTATAAAGAAGGAAACGTGTTTCATGAAATCACAAATGAATCAAGCCACAGAGAGTTTCTGCAAAACTCCAAGTGCATAACCTCACGGATCAGGACCAGCAGCTGGATGCAAGGATTGAACTCCATTACCATAACAGTGGCTGATTCATAAGTCATTTCCTTTTCACTGAAGGACTCCATTGCGTTTAGCCTGCACCAGTTTATTTGAATGTCTGAACTCTGGATGTGTGAATGTATCCTCTCTATGCAGCCTGAACGAGTTATACAAATCTAAAACAACAATACTGATCAGCTAACGATCCCACAATGCAATCTGACACATTTTACAGATGAGATATTTACCATCAATTGGCTCAATTAATCAATGTACTCGAATTGAAGATTAATATCAGCAATTTACGCCTTTTTCTTTATTAAATGTATTAATCTGTCTGCATTGATCCAGCAGTACCAGTCAGTACCAGTCAGTCCAGTCAGAAATCCAGCCTGGAGACAAGGAGCAGCTAAAACTCACCACCAGTCACATCTCGTCTATTTTTATCGGTCACGTGCAAACGCTGTGATTGACAGACAGTTCCTTATTAAGAACAATCAGCTACAATACTTTAAAATATGCAGACAGTCCCTTATCAACCACAAACAACTACAAGACTAAAAAAATATCAAATTAAATAACAATAAGTCATTTTAATATCAGTCTGCAGGTTTCAACACAGAGCAGCTTCCGTTTTGTGTTTTACTTTCACTTTAAATCTGCAGGTTATTAAACATGTCGTTGTTTACACCGTCACTGACCTCGGGGGTTTCCTTCCCGGCTCGATTCCGTTTCTTCTCCGCGGAGTCCCCATGTTGTGGATCGTTTCTTCTCTGGGTTTGAATAAAGATTCATGCAGCTCTTGTACTTTCCTCCATGTTTTCTTCTTCTTCCTCTTCTTCTTCCTTCTTTCTGACAGCAACACACACAACCACCCTTCACTTCCTGCTTCCGGGTCCCCGCCCCCATTCGCCCAGTCAAGGGGGCGTGGTTTCGCCCGAGTTTCTTCTTTGTAGGGCAAAAAGTTAAACCCACAGTAAGTAGTTTAATAAGGTTTGTATATTCATACACAAATTATAATAATACAAATATGGGAAAAAGGCGGACCAATAATATACTGATCACTGGTAAAAATCTCACGATATATATATTAATACATTATAGAAAGTGTCATTCGTGATGGAAGATTTTTTTTGCACTTTTCAAACGTGTTTTTTTCAGAAATAAAGATTATAATTATTATAATTAAGAGTATTATTTGCAAAAATAGCAAGAACTAAAAGAATCCAGGCCCTGCAATGTCAAAATAGATGTATGTTTGTTCATTCACCAGCAGATGGCGCCGTTTACCACTTTTCTTTTACCATAGTTTTATTAAAGAATGAGGCTCAGTCTCAGAGATTCTGTCAAGCCTTTCCATCTTCCCTGTGCAATCCTTTTAAACTCCGTTTTAAATATAAGTTATACGGATTATGCAGATTGCAACCTTTGTCAAAATTGCATGATATTATGCTTTATATCAGTGGCCACCAACCTTTTCGAGCGCAAGATCACTTTTTAATTCCAAACGTAAGCCGAGATCTACCACCCTGATATCTTCCAAAAAAAACACTCAGGAGGGTCATATTTTTTGCTATTTGTCTTAAAGGCTGAATTTAAAAGAAATACATATTCACAAAGTAAGGCAGTTGTGCAACTTTTTCTATTCAATGCACAATATTCAAATGAATATCAATTAATATTTACAATGCAAATTATGTAGCTTCTCAGTTCCACATCTTGTTTGCAGAGGAGCTGCTACTGCAGACAAATGTTTTTACATAAATGCTTTGATTTGAATATGGCCACAACTATGATTATTGCCTTGTATGAAAGAAGTCCCTTGTCCTCAAATAAATACCAGCACTGCACAGTATGAAGCCGTGCATCTTCTGCTTTTGCAGATATTTCACCATCAAAAAAACTTTTTAAACAAGGGAATCGTTTGCATTAACAGAAAGTTAATTTAAGTTAAGTTAAGTGCTTTTATTTTGAAAAGACATACAGAAAGTGTTGCAACCATTTGTTTGTGACATAAATTCATCAGATAAACACTTAAACTAAAGAGAGTACAAAGAGAACATCATGCATTAATATGTAGGCTGCAAAAACAGAAAGGGACATAAAAGTCATAAAAAGGATTTGTAGCCGAAATACATTTTACCTACTATTTTTTATTTATCAGGTTCATGATCAATGAGAGACAGTTTTTTTTATGTTGTCACTCAATGAGACAACACATCTCACTGTCAAACAGTGAGATGTGTTCAGGAGGAGTTATTTGATGCACACACACACACACACACACACTCACAAACTAACACAAAAACACATTCCAACACACACACTCTCTGGGTGAACTGAGGAATCCGTGTGCTCTCCTCTCACTCCTCACTCGGCTCATCATGGAGCTACTCCACTTTGCTCTCGTCGTTGCAGTCGCCGCCTGCACAGTGAAAGGTAGGCTCCTCACGCACACTGTCATGTCCACACTCACACAACCTGCAGGATCTTTTCAGGGGATAATGCATCTTCTTTTCTCACGGCTTTTGCTTTTTTTTCCTGTGTTCAATCAACTCTAGATCGATGTGCAAACCCCCCTCACACTGCCTGCTGTGCCAAACACAGAGTTTTGGGGAACGTTGTTGTTGTTTGATCATAAGTTTTAACATATAGGAGCAATATGAACCGACACAAAGTATAATATGAGTTCTATCTATCTATCTATCTATCTATCTATCTATCTATCTATCTATCTATCTATCTATCTATCTATGCATATATCTATCTATCTATCTATCTATCTATCTATCTATCTTTCTATAGGGCAGGGCGATAAAACAAAATCAACAATCACCCCAATTTTAATTTCATCTATATCCCTGCAGCAAAAGGCCAGTATTTATCCATTTATCGCATATACATTTAGTTTTTATGATGTTGGGTTGATATCATTTTTGGCAGTATCACCCAACCCAGTCAAATGTAAACGTTCTGTGCTTGTAAGAACTTGCAACCACTTGGAAGCAGCCTAATGAGCAATTTGCACATTTATCTTTATCTCGAGAGTTCAAAGATGACAGACATGACTTTTTCCAGTTTATTTTATAACTGGAAACAGTTCAGATGTTTGAAGACTTCTAAGATGTGTGAAGGCGAGTGGGTTGTATCAGAAAAGAATAAAAGAACATCATCTGCAAATTAGGAAAACGGATTCTGACTTGATTGTTTTGTTATAGGAGTGATATTTGGAGATAATCATGATATTTCTTGACCTGAATTATTGAACATAACTTGCAATCATATGGACTTGACCCAGAAAAGAATGTGTTCATACAGAGTCCAAACAAATTCTTATGTGGATGTGATAAGTTTAAGGAGACAAGTCATGAATGGATTTGTTCCGCACTCGTTAATGTGAGATTAATGTCAAAACTGAAATCATAGTTATTTTTGTGGCCTCATTACAAAACATTCAAAATCATTGATTTCATATTATACGTCGTGTTGATGTGGACTCTTATTACTGTTTACATCTGTGGCTGGTTTCTCTGTCAGCACCGATCTTCCTGCAGCTTTTACTGACGCTGTGTGTTTTGGAGACGGTCCCCCCCCCCCCCAGTTTATTCAAAGACTGAAAAGAAAAAACAAACAAAGATTTCTATGTTTAAAAACAGAGCAACATTGTTCTCCTTGTGCCTTTCACGCTATGTTGCAACACATATTTATATTTCTGTTCCCCTACTGCTTCAGCTTTTCAGTCTTGATGAATGAAAACCCTGCAAATTCAAAATCTTTATCTTTAAATAGTGATCAGCTCTTGAAACCCTCCAGACGTGCTGGGTCTCATCAGTTTTACTCCAGTCTGCTGGGAATTCTGAATATTTTAATTGAGGCAGTTATTGTAATGGTAGCCACACAGGCTCCTCAGGCTGCACTTACTCACTGGCACTTGTTAATTTAGGCTTCAGCGAGAGTGAGGGATGGAGAGAGGCAGATGGAGAGAAGTCCTGTACTTAAAGCCGTTGTCCATCTTTCTGACATCATTAGTGCTGTTAAATTGGATTAAGACGTACACAGGCTTTGCTTCCCATGTTTCTGGCTCCCAGCGACTATGGGGATGTTCCTTGTGTGGTCTGATGGGCAGTAAATCAACTGAGATGTATCACAGAAGCATCCTGGGACACTTACACACATCTTTTTCATCTGGATGCTGCTTGGACTGAAATTTGATTATGGTCAGATTGGGAGGGGGGCGTGGCCACATGGGATTTGGACATGGACAAAGACGTGTTTTCAGCTCATCTTTCAGTCCGTGTTTCATGTAAGAAGAGGATGTATCAGAGAGGAACGGGGCGATGCCCACAGACAAGCAGCTCCCTGCCCAATCATCAGGATAATGTGCCTGTCACAGGTGGTTCAGGATAATTGGGCCGTGGCCATCAGTGAAGTGAAATGCTGCCATAAAGTGCTCCACAAGTCAAGAGGGTGTTAAAATGAGGGTCAGGTCTGATCAGAGATTGTAGGGGACTCCGGTCCAGCTTCTGTATTTGGATGATTGCCTTTTTCTGGGCAGCATGTGTTTTATCACTTTGTTAGAATAGGCCATAATTTAAGTTTATATATATGTATATGTATGTATTTTTTTATTCTTTTAGATTCTTTAAAAAGATAATATTTAATATGAGGAAGTTCTGAGAGCTGCAATAAAAACATTGTAAACTTTGCCTTTAATTTCTCAGAAACTCTACAGGTTGGTTCCCAGTGAATCAGAGGGGACTTCTACAGAGACAGTCAACCATTCACATTCAGTTTAGAGTCTCCAATGAACCGAACCTGAATCTGCATGTGTCTGGACTTTGAGAGGAAGCTGGAGCTCTGAGCTTCCACCCGGGAACCCCCGCACCACCATTCTGTCCTTTTAGGTTCAATTCATATTTGATAAATGTTTTTTTTTTTCAGGACGGCTCTGTGAATGGAAGCTTGGCAGTGAAACTAACAACTGACTCCTCATTTGATGTGATCTACAGTGTCAGTCTGTCTCATGTTTTCTTGAAGTGATAATGAAAACATGTCCGACTGTCTCCGTCGTCTGTAGTTTCTCATCAGGGACCAAACCAGCGGAGACTGATCAAAGAACTGATGACTTCATACAACCGACTGGAGAGACCGGTCCTCAATGATAGTCATACACTCACTGTGAGCCTCGGCCTCAGCCTCATGCAGATCATCGATGTGGTGGGTGAACAACAGCTCCTCACACAAGTCATCTGTTATCATCAGTTAATATTATCAGTTTTTATACAATTTGCATCTAAAACCAACTCTTTCATTTATTGAGTCAAGTGTTTTTCTAATTGATCCAGGTTTTGCATCTTTTATGAGCACAAACCATTGGGTAGAATTTACACTTGTGTTAAAATTCAAAGCTAAATTGATGCAGTAAGCTTCATCACAGCTGATAAATGAAAACTGGAGACACAGATGAAGCTGGTTGTTGTAGAAACTCCCGGAGCATCATCATTTATTCTGTTTTAAACATTTCTTTCCATTACTATTGTCCTGAGAGGTGAAGCTAGAGTGTAATGTATAATACTGAGTAGCATGATTCTGCCTTCATTAAATTTTCAATGAAAATATTAAACATATAATATTAATAATTATCATGTTCTTTCTAACAGGATGAGAAGAACCAGGTTTTAACCACCAACATTTGGCTACAGCTGGTAAGACCTTTTCCCTCCACTTTGATCCCAGAAAAGTCCCAGAAAAGATTATTTGCAAAACTATATTTTAATAAATTTTAATGATAAATCCATCTATTTCCTATACGCACTTCACAAGATTCTGAAGTCTACCTGATCATGTTAAGGGTGAGGGAGCCATCATCTCAATCAGCCAATCATGTCGCTGTGACAAACTTTAAATCTCTTCTCCTCTCTGTCGCTGTCAGCTGTTGTTTTAGTGATTCTCTCTCTGTTTTCACGTGTTAGTCAGAATCAGAATCAGAATCAGAATGTATTTATCATGTTTAATGCCTCAGGATAGTATCGGAATAAACTAAATGCTAATGTGGCATTTAGAGAATAATGAAGTGGCCTCAGGTTTGGTTCCAGACATCACGACAGTGCTTTGTTGTTTCCTGCATGTGTGTCTATAAAAGCCTGTTACACTTGTGTTTCTACCACAGCATCCTCTCCTGGTGACGTCACTCAGCTCCATTAGTGGCTTGATGGGATGTGTAGCATCGAGAACAACAGTCCCTCATTTAATTAATCACTCACAGCAACATTTACAATTTCAGTGCTGAGGATTTTCAACAAGCAGCATTTTTCAAACCCAGCCGAGACAAGAACTGATGCAACCAAAAGGTCTCACACCCAGAAAACTAAATATCGTAAATATAGTGCTTTGAGGAATGTACCATTCAACAAATGCATGGGTCAACAACGGAAGACTAATCTCTTTGTTCAAGACTCAGCACTTTAGATGCACATGAAGGATATGGGACAATCCAGATGTCCTTGCCTTATTGTGGCCTGGACAAAATGGATATGAGCCTAAAGTGGATTGTAAAACAGCAAGAACGGCCCAAATATCTAAAAGTAAACAATTTGGAACTCGTGGTTGAAATGCATGGCTTACTTGTGGCCCAGATGCAGCCTTTACTAGTGATAGAAGCAAATTCTGTTTGATATTTTGAAAAAATTGACTCTAAAATCTCCATCGCAGATAAACCAGGTAGGATGAACACAAAGTTGTCGAAACCTCTGCGCACATCGTCCAGCACACAAACAATAGACGGTGTCAGAATATTGTGGAAGTGTTTGAGGAGGACTCACTAATGACATGGTGTAATCCTGAAGTAGCTCCAGAGCATCAGCACAGGACACGAGAGCAGACCCATTCCAAACAGGCAGGTTCAGAACAGACCAGTTCAACCAATTACAGCAACTGTCGCTGCCACTAAAAACACATCGTTGTTAATTTCCAGCTCGAGACACAGATCTGGGAACAGGTGTGAGGGATGTGTTAAAGCATGTTATGTGTCTGTATCCCACAGCGCTGGGATGATAATTACCTCCAGTGGAATCCAGAGGAGTATCCAGGGGTGACCAATATGAGATTTCCAGAAAATCTCATTTGGAAGCCCGACATTCTGCTCTATAACAGGTAGGCAGTGGGAGCTGGAGCCAGCAGATCTGCCGGCTGCTGCGCTGTAATTGGATATGCATGGTGTCAGACTCAGCACAATATGATTTGGAGAGGCGGTGGGGGGGCTAAGAGTCTCAGAGGGACGAGGCATTTTTGTATTTTTGTATTCCAGAGTTAAACGCCAAATTGGAACAATGACTGTGAGACTGCGGCACAACAGGCACCACAGATCTGATGTTGTTAGTTTTGGCTCCTGTGTTTATAAGATGAACGTTGGAACTCGTGCAAGAAACACAACTATACAAACAGGTTGATGGATCCAATTAGAACACAAACGAGGACAGGAGAACCAGGATGTAAACAGAAGAACTGTCCATGTCCCTCACAAGTTCTGTTCTGTTCGTCAAGAAACAAATCATTTAGACAAAAATGTGTAAGGAAGATGGAAAGAAAGAGCATTTTAGGATGTGTCCCTCCTGGTCAATGCCAAACAGATCCCCATTTATCAATCTGTAAATGAAAGATGTGAACCAATCACATTAGAGGGACTCTGCCCTCCATCAGCTGATAAAGGGGAAAAGCATTGTGCTGCATTCGTCTCTGCCCCGTGGTTTTAAAACACGGATCTGTTGCCGCTGCAAGTTAAGTTTGTCAAGCAGCTCCAGCACCCCCCCCCCCCCCCCCCCTACTTCCACCTCTGCATGGGGAGTTCATTCAGAGGGGGTGGGGGGCAGGGGAGAACGAGGGTAACCAGCGAGTAACCGTCTCCAGGGAAACTCTGTATCCGCCCTGGCTCCTCTCCTGCTCCGAACCCGATGCAATAAATTACAGTTGGAGAAATATTAGTTTTTTTTTTCCTCGTGGCTGTTTGTTGCATCCTCATAAGTTATGGCTCTTCTCCTGTATCTGTGCATGAATTTATTATGGTGTTTTCCAACAAAGCTGAACTCGGGCTGAACAATGACCCAGTAGACAGTGATGGAGTTCTCTGTTAAACCCACAGTGCAGACGAGAGGTTCGATGCCACGTTCCACACCAACATCTTGGTCAACTCCACGGGGAGTTGCAACTACATACCTCCAGGTAAGAGTCACAATCTCACTCAGCAGTCTCACAAATCATCACATTGGAAATAGTTGATGTTGGATCATTGCTTCATTCCTCAGATGTATAATCAGCAGCAGAAGCTGAGCAACTGAGATAAATAACTTATAAGCAGAATCTAAATTTAAAAAATGAAAAAGTATGCTATTTTAACATAAGCTTCACATCTATACCTTTATTTTATTTCCAGCACCTAAAATAAAATATGGGCAGATGATACATGATGAGATGTAAAACAGGGGTTTCCAAACTTCTCAGCCCCCAAAGTAACTGTGCCAGACAAATGCAGCCAGGATTGTTTTTAATGGAGCTAAAGTTCATGTTGCAATGTTTCCTGTGTTGCTGTAAACTGACCTGCTGCAGCTGATGCTGCCACTAATCTGTCATCATCACCTCTGCAGTCACATGGAGAAGAAGAAAACCACAGAGTTATTTAAAATGGGACCAGTGTACGGCTGGTTTCCCTTTGTCTTAGAGAAATACACTTACATAAAATGACTTTAGGCCTCTGGGAGAAGAAAGAGCATGGAGACAGTTTGTTCTTACTCACTTTCCAGCTTCAGAACCTTTTAAAACCATTAAAAAAAATGTAGGAAATCTGAGTACTTGACACAAAGATTTAAAAACAACTATTGTTGTAGCTTTTAACATTATTGCTAAAATATTACATAAATAGTATTCGATAGAAATCATCTTTTGACTCTCCTTCAATGTCTCATGACCTCTCAGAAGGTCGCGAGTGATGAGGTGTGGTACATACTGTAAAAGTTAGATGCTGTTTGTGGCTGGAATCAAATTGGATGTAAATTAAATATCCTGTGTCCTGTGTAAGAAAAAAGCTGAAACGAGAGGGAAGAATTATTTACATTTTTATTTGACTTGTTTTATATTGAATGTAGGCATCCCCTGTTGTTTTTGCATCTGATTACCATTAGTTGTCCACATGGAATAAAGCCTGGGGAATGTGCATGTGTTTTTCACATCAGCACAGAAAGCACAATAGACACATAAAGTTAGAGCACTTCCCAGAGTGGTCTGAGACTTTCGGCCTCCACTGTAAAGTGCTAATGGGTAAAACAGGTGATGGGGAACGAATCTCAAATGTCAGGAGACTGAGAGCGAGTCCAAACTTCACAGAAGTTGTTACACAAGATATAAAATGAGCTGTTGCTGCTGTAACAAATGTCATTGACCTGCCAGTGGAAAAAATAAATCTGTTTTATTGTTTATAGAAATAAAAAAAAATTCAAACATTGCCTGCTAAACGTTGTAGTATGGGATTTAAGGATCTGTTTGCAGGAATTGATCTTCTATGTTGCGTTTTATTTGGCTTGGAATGAACCTGAGAGTGGGTTCTCTTCCACAGTGTCCACCATGTTGCGGTACCCTGTTTCTACAGTAGCCCAGAAAGGACAAACCAAATATTGACTCTGCACCCCCCCAACTGAACTATTCTGTCCCGAGCTGTGTCATATACGATTGAGTATCAAAGACGGTGATTCTCAGTCGATGCGTTCGAGAAGGAACCGACACAAAGTCATGTGCAGAGTCTAAAAAACTTTTTTTGAATGTGAGAGCAACGTGTGAGACTTAACTCACAATTCACTGGAGACCTGTGAACATGTGGAAAGTATCTACCCTCCCAGGAGAAAGAGAATTTAACCTGTCAGTGACCTTTCTTGGGCCTGACATCAACTTTCACAGGAAATAGCATGTCAGTGTTCTTTGTGGGGGCCTCCAGCTGTAGAACTTGTGAACATGAACGAGAAGAGAGTTTAGAATAGTTTTACAGCAAAATCCCAATAACAACTTTGTCTTCTTTTGTTTTAAAAGAAAGAAAAACTAAGACGAGTATATCTTGAATTATATCAAACTAACACAGAGACACTTGTCCATTCCACGTCCCAACTTTGACATCTATGAACCAAACTATTTTAAATAATCACCCGACTGTATATAAAGTTGACAAGACAATACATCTCTGCTTCCTGAAACCAAAATATTCCAATCGGGGGGTGGAGCTGTGGTGGCGAGGTCCTGCCCAAACACACGCTTGAGTCCGTCTCAGCTGTCAATCATGATCTTTCACCACGTTTGTATAATTGAAATAACTGATTAAAAACAAACTTAATGGGAAAATGAGCACTTGAAAAGTATAAGAACTATTTAAACTGTTAGATGTCAAACTGCTGTTGTGACCTCTCAGTTTTTTCCAATGGTCTCGCTCCAGTTAAACAGTCATTTAGTGTCAAATGTTCCAAACCCACGGATCCATCACTGTCACAGAGGCTTTGAGCAGTGAAGCACTTTCCCCGATCAAGCCCCTGCCGACACACGTGTGCCAGATCTCTGCGGTCGTGATAGATCAATGACATTTTCTCCCCGAAACCATCAGTTCTTTGTATGTACACGTGCGCACATCAATGCATTGACACTGAGGGCTTTCCTGTGAGAGCTGGTGATTACTGCTCCGCCTGGCAGGCTCCTGTCCCCCTGTCATTCCCTGACCACACAGAAGCGTCAGCCTGCTACACCTCAGCATCTGAATCAATACCAGTGTAAAGAGCTCCATCACTGAATTTCTTCTGCATCGATCGACCTCGGCCTCCGGCAAATTGCCTGGCAACTTTGTTCCAAACCTTTATTAAATGCCATTGTGGCTCAAAACAGCAATTCGCCACTGGTTACTGCATTAAATGAATAAAACCACTATGCAGATATGAACTCCCCCCTTAGATCTGTCTTTTTCATTGAGGTTCATTGCAGTAAACTGGAGTCATTCTATTTGTCCGCTCCCCATTCATCCCTGCTGAGGTTTTTACAATCACTGAGAAGGAGCAGAAACCTTGTTTACTGCCAAGGTCTTGTATCTTTTTGAAATACGGAGGCAAATTAGTGTGGTGTCGGCCTCTGCTGACGGATCACTGCCCACTTTCATCTAACTGTCACATTGGATTTTTTGTTTCTCACTCATGTTAGGAAGGATGACACTTGAACTCCCAAATCTTCTCTGAGCCAAACCTCCTCTCAAGCAACCGTCATTTCTTTTTTCAATCACCCACTGGTTTACCACTGGTTGTGTTTGTAGACACTCTTGAGAATCCCATTACGTGCACGTGTCCCTCTCTTCAGCAGCCACATGACCGTGTCCCGTTTCAAACCCACGACAGGGATCTTCAAGAGCACCTGCAGCATCGACGTGCGCTGGTTCCCCTTTGACGTGCAGAGATGTGAACTGAAGTTCGGCTCCTGGACGCACGGGGCCTGGTCGCTGGACTTGAAGATGGTGGAGCCAGATATCAGCAGCTACACCCCCAACGGAGAGTGGGATCTCGTTGGTAAGAGGGACCGGTGGCCTGTAAAAAGTGCAGAGAATTGTTTCCACTGCAGTTCCGCTGTAGTAGATTGTGTTTTGTTTGACCTCACAGAGGTTACGGGAAAGAAGAGCGATCACGTCTACGAGTGCTGTCCGGAGCCGTACCCCGACATCACCTTCACCCTGGTGATGAGGAGACGGACGCTCTACTACGGCCTCAACCTGCTCATCCCCTGTGTCCTGATCTCCACTATGGCTCTGCTCGTCTTCCTCCTGCCTGCTGACTCTGGAGAGAAGATCTCACTGGGTCAGAGGAATACACACACACACACACACACACACAGACAATCCCATTGTATTTCGTTCTTACCAGTACAGAAATATTCTGCCTGTCCCATCTTTTCAGCAATCAAATTTCTATTTTGTTTCTATTCATCGATAAACTTTCAAACGTAGAGGTACAGTGTTTGAATCTCTCGACAGATTTTTTTACTGAAACTTGAATTATTTCACGAGACAAATTAACTAGATTCTCGCTCTTCGCTCTTCTCCATGCACTGTGGCTGCACATTCATCAGAAACATCCCTCTGTACATTTTATTTTCTGGCGCCATAAGAGAATTTCAACTGTAAAATGAGTTTGGCAGATGGCCTACGTCCCCCCCACTGACCTGATATGCATTTCTCAGTAGATCTTTAATACTGCCTTTGCTCTGGTAGGTGGAATGGTTCTCAGTTGAGGCCAGTTATTCCGGTCAGATCCTAACGGGTCTTAGGACAGATGTTGCTGCACATCATCTTAGACACTTTTGACTCGTTAAATCATTCTTCTACGTTCTCGGAAGAACTACAGCAGTGTCCAACAATCAGTGACCCTTGGGTCAAACCTGGCCCAGCTACAACATCTGTCCTGCCAGATGTCAAAACCAGCCCATCTGTGATTACGCCTGTCGTCCCAACAGATCATTTTGACAATTTGATTATTTTTATTTCACCGTATCGGACTGAGACACAGACATTCACAGCAGTAGTGAGTCATGGCAGCAACATGCACCGAATCGCTCCCTGTTTGGCAACTTGTAAAAGCACAAAGTTTGTTTTGTTACTGAAATGTTTAACATCGAGTAGAATAACAAAGCTTTTACTTTGAAAAGTTTAATGTAAAATGATTGGGTGAAGTTGAGCTGAACCCCTAACTGAGATGTGCTTTCCCTCCCCAGGCATCACCGTGCTGCTCTCCCTGACTGTCTTCATGCTGCTGGTTGCAGAGATTATGCCTCCCACATCCGACTCAGTGCCTTTGATAGGTAAGCCAGGTTCAAGGTGAATGCAGTCACTGTGGGTGTCATCTGCTATCAATGGCTGAGAAATTGAAAAGTCCTTTTTTTCATCAGGACTTCTCATATCACAGTGCCACTAGGTTTAAGCAGCTCTGAATTGCTTTTTAGTTAATGATCGGAGTCGCTCGTTTGAGGCCAGAGGACAGATTTACTCTCTCTGGCTGTGAGCTCGGCTTTTTCCCTTTTTATCCGCTTCTTTTCTCAGCATGACTTTTACTGCATGATGTGAATGTTGCCTCGCTTCCCCTCTGGTTCTTCTGCACCCAGCTCAGTACTTTGCCACGACCCTGGTCATCGTCGGCGTCTCGGTCATCGCTACGGTTCTGGTTTTACAGTTTCATCACCATGACCCCAACGGAAGCAAAATGCCGAAATGGGTGAGTTGGAACAAATCAGACTTTATGAAGACTGGCTGCAACCCCAGTCTCCAATTTAAATGATTGGATTCTGTTGTTTGACCCCAAAAGACCCGTGTGTTCCTGCTGAACTGGTGCGCCTGGTTCCTGCGCATGAAGCGTCCTGGCGAGGATCGAGTCCACTCAGCCTGTCACAACAAGGCCCAGCGGAGCAGCCTGAGCAGCATGGAGCTCAATGCCAGCACCCCGGCCTCCCAGGCCACCAACAGCAAAATCCTCTATGCAGGTGAGGAAGCAAAGCTCCTCCCCAAAGCTCAGGGCCCCTCGGTGGGCGGCGTAGAACCAGAGCTGGCCAAGATCCTGGAAGAGGTGCATTATATCGCCAAGCGCTTCCACGACCAAGACGAGAATGAGTCGGTGTGCAACGAGTGGAAATTTGCCGCGGCTGTGATTGACAGGCTTTGTCTCATGGCTTTCTCAATCGTCATAATCCTCTGCACCATCGGAATCCTCATGTCTGCACCCAACTTTGCCGAGGCCATTTCTAAGGACTTCTGAAACTAAGGGCCTTTGAAAACACAGTAGATGCCTGATTGGAAGTTAGAATTTAAACCAATCACAACTGTCACAGACGATCAATTTGTAAACTCATGAGGCAGAAATCTGGATTCAGTCACGTTGTACACGACCAAACATTTAACTCAATTAAGGGCTTGGCGGAAAAAGGTAGCTTTTGCCTTTTATATAACAATATACAATTATATATATATATACACAAGTTAACATTGACTGAAAAACAATTATACTGCATATCATAGTGTGAGTAATGTTGTTTGCTGACTGACAGAGATTGCAAATGTGGTTTGTTATGGGATGTTACCTGTGTATTCGTCATAATGGGTCTATACTACGATGCTAAAATATATTCCATGTATGAAATGTAACAGATACAATATCCTGCATTGAAATAAATCAGTGGTTGCACATGAATACTCCTATATTCAAATACTTTTCTATAAAGACAAATTATTGTTGATTATCACGATAAGCATAACCACAATCCTAAGTTTAACCATCCTCCTATTACACATGTTTCTTCCTTATGAGGATAATTAAAAAATGTATCAACAGCTGTACTGTGATATTAAACAAATAAATGTATTCTTTTTATTTTAATGGGACAGCATTTTATGTGTTTTATGCTTCATCTTCCCATGTCGGAAATAAAACCTATTTTTCGAGGCGGCCTTTTGTGACTGAAGAATATGAAATGCCATCTGTATTTCCCTCTATGACAAAACTGCCATCTAGTGACTGATTTTAACACACACACTCAATTACACCTGATCAGTACTCATTAGTTGATCCTTGGACAATGCTGACCGATAGATAGATAGATAGATAGATAGATGGATAGATAGATAGATAGATGGATGGATGGATGGATGGATGGATGGATGGATAGATAGATAGATAGATAGATCCTTGAGTCAGAGGTCAGGGGTCAGAATACATTTGGTACCCACATCATCCTAATAAAAATTGGAACAAATTAACGTGAACTACTGCTTAAAAGTAACAATTGTAATAGAGAATCCACTGATCACTAGTCCGTTCCAGCAGATGGCGGTAATAGAGGTATAAGCTGGTTTGCCAACTGCCAATAAAACAAAAAGAAGAAGGTGGCCGGAACCTTTCATCCTCAGCTTTTGTTCCCCGGATGATTTTTCGTGCTGCCACTCGTTACTGTGCGGCGTTGTTATTCCTCCGACTGGAAACTCGCTGACGTTCACGTCGTTGTATGAAGTTTCCGGATCGAACTCTAGAGTTTAACGTGTTTTCGAGGTAAAACATGTCGGACGCGCTGCTGCGGTGGATTCTGGACCAGTTACATCACGTGTTCGGACTGGAGGCGTGTGACGACATCGTCCAGTAAGAAACATTGAAGCTGTGAAACACCGGCTCACGATGCTAAAGCTAACTTTAGCTGTGACGTGTTTGAATAAGAGATACAAAATGGTTAAAATTGTAAATCTGTGGGTTGAGTTGTTTTCCTCTGATACAGCTGAAGAGCTTTGGTTTCCCAGCAGAAAGTAAACAATCTGACTGTTTATCTCTTTATCATCTTATTACTGCCTGAACTACCATTAAATTATCATTTTCAAGGTGACACACTCGTCATATCGAGCTTTTGGGGCCGACTAAAGTATCTTTAATAGTTTAGAACCTTCTTATACAATCACTTATTGAATTATGAATCAAAAGAGATAAGTCACACAGACATAAAGAGGAATTAAATTGGGCTGATAAGGATTCTGAATGATTTACTCTCGAATATCATTATCAATATCATTATGAATATTGTTTAAATAAATTAGATCAACCCCCTGATATTCAACAGATATATAAACATTAAATACAGACAAAGTTACACATGACTACACAATATTATTTTGGTTTAGTATCCCCAAAAAAATACACATTTTCTGGGTATGTTGTTATTACATATTCATTTGTTTGTATTAGTTCTCTTATTTCATTGTTTGAATCTATAGTTTGTAAAGAAACATTTAATTATATTCTGTATTTTATCTTATCAATCAAATCAAGTTTTCTTTATACAGCTTATATTCACTTTTCACAATTTGTGATATAAGAAAATGTCGGATAAAGATGAATGAAGAAGCAATGTATGGTAGAATATGTGAGTAGACATATTGTACATCAAGCTGTCTTATTTTAATCATAGTCCACGATCAGCTTCCACCATGATCATGATCCACTATTATTGTTCTGTCTTCTATTATTGTTTTGGTACGACAGAGCTTCCGTGCAAAAGTCTTCCCCACATGATTATACTCGTGTCAATGCTGTGAAGCTAAACAGGTTGAATCTTGAAATGCTTATTATGCCGCTCTGCTGTCCAGATACATTCTCTCCATTGAATCGGCTGAAGAGATTGAGGAGTACGTGGGAGACCTCCTCCAGGGCACGGATGGGGACAAAAGGCGGTTTATAGACGAGCTCCTCTGCAGATGGAGGAGGACTCAAAGACATGCTGCAGATTCTGGAAGTCTTTTCCTTCCTGTGGAATCTGTCTCACCAGGTAGGGCCACACGCTGCCTTGTGTCTGCCAACTACCTGTGCACAGCTAAACAATTCAAATAATTATTAATGCCACACACAATACACTGAGATAACGACATTTCTCTCAGGTGTGCTAAACTATTTTTGTGAAGGTAATTTTCTCTACTTTCTTAGATTCACAAGACCCGAACAAAGATACCCAGAAGAAGACTAAACGTAAAGGCCGTAACAAACAGGAAGTGATGACCGCGAGTCCAACGGAACCTGAGCCCGAAGTTGTCAAAACCCCCATGGATTTGATGAGGGTGAGTAAACATTGTTCTCCTACCACCTATTTCATGTAGATCCTTTGTAGATGATCCATTTCATTTGTATTGTCTTGCTTATCTTTTCCCTGTGTTCCAACTTGGATTTTCTCCTCCCTCAGGCTCAAGAAATCAGCAGCACCTCTTCAACAAAGAAGAAAAATAAGTTTGTCAATCTCTATGCTAAAGATGGACAGGACAGGCTTGAAGTCTTACTCCCTGGTCGATATGCTTGTGATTGCCTTGCTCAAAAGCACCCGCTTATCAACAACTGCATCAGCTGTGGTCGCATTGTGTGTCAGCAAGAGGGCTCAGGACCCTGCCTCTTCTGTGGAAGCTTGGTATGTAAATGTGAAATCTGACAGTTCTTAGTTCTTGTTAAGTTATGTATACTCAGTGTTTTGTTCTTTTCTTCCTGTTGTTCAGGTCTGCACAAGAGACGAGCAGGAGATCCTGCAGCGAGACTCCAACAAAAGCCAGAAGCTAAGAAAGAAGCTGATGGGAGGTGAGTGTCAAAACTGGACAGAATTATTAAATACTAAAAATCTATGAAGTCATGATATGGATTGATGCTATAAATGTTCTTTATTATGGTGACAGAGGTTGGGGAAAGAGATTATCTCCCACACCAAGAGGCCAAGATGAAGGCCGGCCTGGAGAAGGCTGTTCAGCACAAAGACAAACTGCTGGACTATGACAAGAACAGGTATCAAAACCACACAATCAGGAAGAGTGATCCCTTTAATTTAATGATAATATATATTACATACTCTTTGCTTCCTGTTCCCGCCAACCCCAGTGTCCGCAGAACTCAAGTTCTAGACGATGAGTCGGATTACTTTGCGACCGAATCCAATCAGTGGTTGTCGCCCGGCGAGCGTGACAAGCTGAGGAGGAAGGAGGAGGAGCTTAGAGATATGCGCTACGCCTCTCGCAAGGACAGGAAGATCACACTGGACTTTGCTGGTAGACAAGTGGTTGATGAAGGAAACAACCTCAACGAGTACTACAGCAAGTAAGATCGTCTGACGCCACTTGAATCAAGGCTGCAGGATCACGTTGTGTTGTCATGTCATAAAAACCTTCTTGTTTTGAAATGTTCATTAACGTACAGGTTGGACGAGACCCTCAAGGCTATGAACAATGACTCAAAATCACCGATGAGCTCGGGAAGACAAGGTGGAAGGCAAAACCTCAGGGAGCTGGTCAACCCCAACATAATGCAGGCTGCACCAGAGGTGGGTCCTCTCTGAGATACACTCGGCCCAGCAATACTCCCCCCTTGTGTTGCATCTTCAGCACTGCATATTCACATATTCTGGCTTTAAACTGGTCATTACCATTATCAAAGTTGATTGAAATTGTAAAATCAAAATGAATAATAAATAATGTGTTCAATTTAAACTGATAGTGATGGGTATGGCTCACAGCTGTTTCTAATAGCATGCATAGTAACTTTATACTCTCATGAAAGATGTTATTCATATTGATTGGTAATGATAATGATGATGACATGACTTTATTTTGTAGTTTGTGAACATTGGAGGCAGTGGAAACAACAGGAAAAACATGGAGCAGGGAAAGAGTCTGGCAGAGGACAAGGGAGACGAGGGACGCACCAGGTTGCGGCTCCAAGACAAAGAGCTGCAGGAGATGTCTGACGGAGGCTGGTGCCTCAGCATGCACCAGCCCTGGGCCTCGCTGCTGGTCAAAGGCATCAAGAAGTAAAGACTAAACCCAATCAAGAATGAGCTTTCACAGAATTTTTGTAGCCTATGCAGCTATGTTTTCTGTTCAGTTGAAACAAAGGTGTCATTGCATTCTGTGTGTGTGTCTGTGTGTGTCTGTGTGTGTAGGGTAGAGGGTCGGACCTGGTACTCGTCACACAGAGGTCGTCTTTGGATCGCTGCTGCAGCCAAGAAGCCCACTCCTCAGGAGATTGCTGAAGTGGAAGCCATGTACCGCCACATTTACAAAAAAGGTACATACACATACTGTGCACAGATCAGATCAGGAAACATAATGTGAAATCTGGCAGATAACTGTGTATTGCTGTTTAGAATTAAGTGCAGATGTTTGATAGCTCTCGTTCTCTGTGCAGAGCCAAGGTTTCCAAAAGACTACCCGACTGGCTGCCTGTTGGGCTGCGTCAACATGAGTGACTGTCTGGCTCAGGAGCAGTTCAGAGAACAGGTGAGTTAAACAGCACTTCCAAGAGATATGAGGCTAATGCCAGTTTAATACTGAGCAAAGATGAGATGTGATGGCAATTAATGTCTGGAACCAGGGTTAAGTGTCAGTCAGGCTGTTTTGTGATCCAATTCTATTTATTTAAAACAGTGAGAAATGTGTGATTTGCTTTTGGTTGTCTTTTGATAGACGGTTGCTGTTGTATGTAGACAGCTGAAACTTTCAGTTCCCCTCCTCCTCCTCCTCATTTTGCTTTTTCCATCCTTGCTCCCTCAGAGGCTTTGGTGACGTGCAGTCTCAGCTTGTCATGCACAGCAACAAAAAAAAACCCCAACTTATATAAAATAGAAAACCAGACTTTGTTTCATCATGTGGTTCTATTTGCATTATACTTCAGTCTTTTGTAGTATTGTTACAACAACAGTATTAGTGCAAACAAAAGAATCATCATTGAAATTTTATTAAAATGTTTTTAGCTACCTGATTATTCATCAGACAAATGCTTTTATTTAAATCATTAATAATAATAACAAATCAGTTCTTGCTTAGAGAAAATGGACCTTTTCATGTGTTATTTAACTAAACATTTTCTCTTGCATATTTTGGAAATTGTACAAAGAGACACACATATTCAATAACCATGCAAACTCTTATAATATCATGTTTACCAGCAGAGGTCAGACTACACCTTTTCACCAGTAGCTCCCTGCCAGCTCACACTATTAGCCACTAGAGGCAGTATTTACCACAGGACAATTCACCAGTGACACACATCTAAGCTGTTATTACCCCATTTAACTTCCACCAGAGTGAATGGTGATATATGCACATACCACTGGCTTCAGTCCGTTACTTTCATTGCAAAAGGATCTATTTCGTCTGAAAGCTGCAGGAGACACGAGCAGCGAATGGAACCCTGTTATTATTAACAGCAGGACAGAATGTACTGCAGCTTTCTCTCACTGTCACTTTATGAATTCCATGGACACTCAATGTGAAATCCTCCCTTGACCAAAGTGTTACGAGGACTCTGGGTGGACTCTGAATATCTGATGTGGCAAAGTGTGGAGCTGCTGCATCAGCAGTTTGCTCAGAGCTGCCTTTTTGTTCTCATAAACTGTTTACTCGAGCTTTTACGCCCAAATTACTTTAATTAATTGCAGTTTTACTGAGTAAAAACTGGAAAATTCGTCCCACTCCCCATTAAGTCATCTTGTACATACAGAGTCGCTCTCCCATTCGCTGTCAGTGGAACACATTTAAACTTAATTACATTGCCGTCCTCGTCTTGGCAGTTTTGCCTCAGGCTTTTGGAAAGACTCTGTCTGAAGTCCATTGCTCCCACACTCTCGCAGTATATTATGTTTGTTTTTATTAGAGCTGACACAAGTGCTGTAGTAGATTCATTGATTAGTCAATTGTTGGAAGATTAGTCTTGTTAAAATGTGTTTTTTCCCCCCATTGTTTTGAATGCTAAATGTTCCCCTACTCTCCCCCTCTCAAATGTGATTGGTTTTCTCTTCTTTCTTTGGTGATAAATTAAGTTTTTGAGCTAAACGAGGACATTATGTAGTTTTTATTTTGGGCTACGTGAAATTGTGATGGGCATTTTGAATGTTCTCTGACATTTTATACTCAACCAATTTTCCATCTGTTAATCGTGAATGTAGGCTAGTTTTTTCACGGCTCGGATATAATTAGACATCTCACATCTTGATATGTCATAGGTGTTTACATTTTGAAAAACAGGGTTGAGACGCACTACAAACGCTTCAGTGGGGGGTTAAATATATACTCTGCTTTTCCCACATCAGTCAGAGGAAAACCTGTAAACAAAGAAATGCCATTGGTTGATATGTTGGCAGCAACTTCTTGTTATTTTTAATGTGTGCAAACCTCTACACGTCTTGGAATTATCCACAGAGAAGCTGCGTTACTGCAGAAATGTGTAAAATGCAACACATTGTACAAACATGCCCTAACCATGCCCTCATACACATGTACACACACGCTTGTATTTGCTGTCTCTGATGGGCTACTGAAACAGATCACGTTTGGAAATGGCACATTTCTCAGTTCCAATTAAAACAGCAGAGGCATGAAAAAAGCTTGAATCCCCGTTCAGGGTGCAGTACTTGTGTTTCCATGGATCTGTGCTCAAACATTTCACATATTTGTCTTTCTGCACAAAGACACTTCTCTTATTTCTTAGGGGCTCTGAATTTCTTAGAGGGGGGGGGAAGACTTTAAATAGGTGTGCTGCTACATGGTTTGCATTCTGACTGCTGGGACCCGTAAATCTAAGGGCTTTCCCCTTTTGTACCCTGTCCTCATTCTCTCCTCCACCACTCATTCCACCCAGGGCTGTAAAATCATGTTTGCAGGCAGTGTGACTGCCCTTTCATCCTGTGAAAGGTTGTGTGTGTGTGTGTGTGTGTGTGTGTGTCTGTGTGTCTGTGTGTGTGTGTCTGTGTGTGTGTGTGTGTGTGTGTGTGTGTGTCCACTTGCACAGAGCAGCCATAAATAACACCCCCACCCCACACAAGGCCCCACAGAAAAAAAGAAAGAAAGAAAGGGAGATGTTGAAACTAGTGAAGCAACCAGAGAAGCACACCAGTAGCAAAGGTCTAATGATGAAGCTGAGCTGTTGGTTAAACTGCTTATTCCAGTCACCATTTTAAAAACAAGTGGGGGTGGTGGTGGTAGTTGTTTAGCATTTCACAGTTTAAGCCTGCTTCCTTTCATTTGAGTAGAGGAGTGCATGTTATGCTAGTGCATAGTAGCACACGGCTGAGCTGAGCTGCTGGGATGGGCGAGTGGGTGAGGTGTAGGATTTACTGTCCTGTGCTGGCAGCTGTGGGTGTTTAAAAGGGGGATGGTGAAGGACAGACAGCCATTATTCTTCACGCTCTTCTAAATCTGCCCCTAGTGATGTATGAAATATTTAGAGAAATTGGAATGTAGGTAGATCAGGAGAGCACGAGAGAAACGCCACCAACGACTAAAGCTAAATGTTATAAATACTTGAATGTCACCGATCCACTGTGTGGGCTGTCGTTCTCCTGTCGGGGCGCTGTTGTACAAAGCGGCGCCAGGAACCCGATACCCCGCTGACAGTCAGTGCAGGAAGACCACCCCAGGCTGAGCAGGAATTCCATCTGCTTCACTTGGACCAATTCATTCCCTCATTACAAACTGACTGGCGTATTGATCCATTCTCCCCCATAATCTCTCACTCCTCCCAACTCCCCAGTATCCCCTTGCTGCTGATAATTGGCCAGCCATTATGATCTGTACTCTGTCTCTCCACCCTACCCCCCAGTGCTCACTCAGCAATGGCTGGAGAGATGTATACGCCTGACCTGCCTCCTGCTGAGGGCAGGGAGGGTGTTGGGGGTGGGGGAGGGAAGATAGGTACATTACAGATTGAAAATTGCAGTGTTTTGCTTTGAGACGGCAGAGTGCGCTAGTTAAAAAGATGATGAGCAGGGAGCTCGTGGTGTTGGATTTACTGCAGATGGTTTACTTCACACATGCTAATGACACTCAACAGCAATACGGTAAAATTGTGCATAAAATGTAGTCAAAACCGCGGCACTGTGTGTACACATGCACAGATCTTAAGTCTGGTTCAAAGCACAAGCAAAGGCACATCAGACCCCATACTGAGCTTGAATCTCACCATCAACCTGCTCCTGCGGTGAAAGAATTGACTGGATCAATCCTCGCGCTTAATAAGGGTGAGATTTCTTACTCTGCTCCTCGGAGCAAATCATCAGCCGCAGAGCTGCATGTCTTGGTAAATATGAGTCAGAGAGGTCGAATCTATTGGAGAGGCACGGTAAGAGCAAAACCAGTGACTGTTCAGGGCCATATTGATTTTTATGTGTCTATGAGGGCAAGACAGGGCTTTGTGTCTGAGTGTCTGATCTGTACATACATTATCTAATCTCAGAGACTTATGAATTTCCTGATGATGAAATGCTGACACAGTAACGTAATCTGTAAGTTTCATCATTCTGAGAGGTTTTTCAACAGTTGTATCGTCGGTAGTATCTCATGTTTCACAGATAAGCATGTTTTATTAACCTGGGGTCTGCTGAAGGCTGACATACAGCGGGTCCCTTGGCACGTATGTATATCAGATAGACACATATTTGAGACCTGCTTTGTACTGGAGGCTTTATTGCAGTTGCTCCCAGCTGGTGTAGACTCATGTTTCACATTTCTCCTTCGTCATTTAGTCACAGTCTGTTCATATGGCGGAATGAACATAAATTCAGGTTAAATTCACATGAAAACAAAAAAAAACAGAAATATTCACGAGGCTACAAGGCATTTTGACATGCTATAATGGAAAAAGCACATGTATAAATAATTATGAATGATGTCTGGATTCCGTTTACTTAAGTGTCCAGCTTCTGGAATGTTTCATGTTGGCTCACTGTCACGCTGTCAAGCCTCACTGGGACAGAGTAAAGTATTTAAGGTTATTCCTAACACCTGTGCTTTTGCTGTTATGACAAGTCCAAACGCTGTGGAGTCGTATCAAGGCTTAAAAAGCAATGACACTAATAGCACTGCACGAGCAGTTGGAACTAAATAAAGTGAAGTCATTTTTAAAAGCATGATTGAATGGGACAAACGTCAATGCAATAAAATAGAATAGACATGTAGCATGCTTCAATATTGTTTCATTTTTTAAACTTCATGTCTAAAGAGATGGTTGAAGACTAAAGTCCTAGTTTTATTTTGCATTGTTAGGTTGTGTGTCCCATTTTTTTTTTTATACCTATGCCTCTAAATAAGTAACAGCATCATCTGCATATATGTGTAGTTTTGAAGGGAGATTAGCATTAAATAAAAGTAGTGGAACTAGAATTGATCCATGAGGAACACCATTGAAACGGTTTGAGGTCAGTGTTCAGTTTTTTGTTTTTTTAATGTGAACAGTTTGCAGGAATCAAAAAAGTACAAATTAAATCATACTCAAAACCATAATGCTGTTAAAATAATCTGCGTGACCACTGATTTAGTGACTCAGTGCTCATTGGGCTGCAGTATATTGTACCTTTTTTTTCCGGTATCCAGTCTGTAAATAAACCTTTATGTTCCTTTCATTATAGCTTTTTTTAAAACTGTATACTTAATCCCATCTGAGCACAGTATATACAGAGCACAGCTATGTAGAGCGCCAGCACGCCAGATAACAGGACCCATAGATTTCTACCACATCACATTCCTGCCACCCGAGCCACTTATCTGTTAAAAGAAGTGCTGGTTTCTGTGGAATTCCATTTTGTGCAAGCTCTCCCTCTGACCTCCAGAGTGGAGCTCCCGTGCTTGTTAGGCCGGCTGGAAGCTCGGACTGATGCCTGCGTTTCCTTGTGTGGTAATGTGATATTTATATGCTGAAAGCCTTCCTGCCAGCATGCCACACACACACTCACACGCACACGCACACACACACACACACACCCTCTCTCACAGGATACATTGGATGCATTCCAAAGGAAGGGAAGTCAGGCAATGCTATTTTTCTTCACCCTCTCTCTCCCTCCCTCCCTCTCTCACTCTCTCTCTAACATAGTGTGAATCCTTAGCAGTGGCGCCCCCCCCCCCCCCCTCTCCTCCCTCACCCCTCCCCCTCCATCTTCATATTTTCCACACTTTCTCTTTAACAGTATGTTTTACAGGTCAGGGCTGTGAAGTTGCATGTTGGCGCGGACTATTCAGTATATGCTCAGTGAACAGACGTGCACGCTTACATGCAATTGTTCGACATTTCTCTCTTTTGCCTTCTCCCTCCCTGCCTCCCTCCCTCTCTCACTCTCTATCTCTTTGTGCACAACCCTGTCACACACTAACACACTCGCATTCCTCCCCTTCCTCCCTTTTTCCTTGCTGGGCAGTTTGCCATGGCGGAGAGGTCAGACATCATGTGATTCTGCAGTGGTGTGTAGAATCCATTCAGCCCAGGGTCCCCAGGCACTGGATGACAACCAACCAAACCTCAGTCACAGGTTCTCAACAGCATGAAAAATACATAGAACCATCTGCCAGACTTCAAATGGTCTGCTACACTCTTTAGAATTTCACTGCTGTCCTCAGACCACTTCAATGAATGTCACACGGTTTCTGCTGCTGGAGGAAAACTGACAGTTAAGCCCCCTTTATTATCTCTGCTGCTCCTCCATTTTGCTCTGCTCATTTAATGGGAGTTGTTCCTTTTCTCTGAATCCTGATCACAGGATCTTTGGAACAATGATAAAGGCAGCGTGAGAGACATTTCAGACGGCCCTCTTTGATGGCGTGAAAGACAGCAGTGTTGATGAAAATGAGTCAGAATCAAGGAGAAGCAGCTAAACGCCGAACCTTATGAAGTGTTAGACTGAATGCTAAACAGGTTCAAATTCTTCCCTTTTTCTCTTTTAAAAGCGATGTGACGTGTTTTTGCTCTTTTCAAATCAGACCTCCTCAACTCGTGAGATATTTCTAAGCTGGAAGACAGTTTTTTTTCTCTCGCTCTTGTTTCTGAGCTGGAAAAATGTGTCTAAGTCGAAGCCGTTATATCGTCATTACTCCAGTTCAATCCTTCAGCAAATACACAGAAAGCCCTGCAGGGGTAATATTAGTGTTGAGCAGTTTTATTGACTGGAACAGAATAGGAATGACAAGACACGGAGCCTTCGATTTACTATAGAAAGACATTTACCTGCACCTCAATTATTATGTTGATGTGAGTTAGCTTGTTTGTTGTGAATTTTATCAACTGATTTTCTTTGTTATGAAACTTTTAATGTTATTTTAATTAAACGTACATCAGGCCTCATTCGCTTCCTTCCAGTTGCTGCTTGAGCTGGCTAGCATATCTGAATGGTGCAGATATAGATATAAATAAACCGTCCAAATAATACTAACTCAATTTGACAACTTCCAGAAAACATCCGCCGCAACTGACTCAGATATTTGCGTTCTCACATACAGACAGAAAATGTCCGGACTTCAGTGCGTGTCTGAAAGCAGCCTTTGAATATTTACAGCTGAAACATGTACCGCCGGTGATGTTGTTTAGTTATTGATGTAATTCAATAGGTAGATGTTTGTAATTCTGTCAGTACGGTTTTCTGCAGACAACACTTAGATCCTAACATATGTAACTGGAGCTGCTTTCTGTGTTTTATCTATTTATCATATGGATGTGTTCTCAGTCTGTGCCCTCTTTGAAATGAAGACACCGGCTGTGTTGAGCAGTTTCTGCATTAAACAAGACCTCTGTGGGGTTTAACGTTGTGATCTATTTGGTGCCTTGCCACAGGGAAACTCTAGGCCCCCACTTTAATGAAGCACAGAATCAATATGTTTGACATTCATCTCCCATCTCCACATCTGGTGTTTGTTGTTGATGCCCCAAAATGGCTCCTCATGAGGCCAGTGTCTGTGCCAGCTTTCTGTTTTGGAATGAGGAAATGAATGAAGGTTATGTGGTGTAGTCAGTAAGTACTTTGCTCAAAACCAGTAGGCGACTGCGTTTTCCTGCTATGATTATATCAGGAACAGGAAAAAGCTCTCAATTTAATCACTTTTCTTTGTGCCTGTTCGCATCCAAATGTGAGAGCAGGCATTGCTACAGTCATTACGCCGAGGTGAATTTGTGCATTTCTGCCAACATTCCCCAGGCATGCCTTTGCAATTGCTTTATGTCACACATGCCTGTGTGTGTGTGTGTGTGTGTGTGTGTGTGTGTGAGAGTATGTGCTCATTTGAGTAGAGATCTTTATCCAGCCAAGCCCCGACCGACCCAGCAGCAGTATAACTACAAGTATCTCTCCTAGAGAGGGCGAGCCAGAGAGACAGGGAGCGAGAGACTCTCTGCCACTGCAGGGTCAGAGATTACAAACTCAATTGTACTCTGCTGGGTGACATGTCGGCTCAGCAACTTCCTGTGAGCGACATCACAGCAGAGGAAAGTAAGGAGAAAGTGGGGAGGCGAGGAGGGAGACCATCCATGCCTCCAGTGCCATTAATCTTACTCTCTTTGTGTGCAGCAAACAAAAATTATATTTAGCTTCCACATGCACTTAACATCAGAGATTCTATCTTATTTTTTTTAGTAAATGATCAGTGAATAATAAAGGATCATTTAAATTGGAGAGCAAAATATATCCTGTGAATGGATTTGAAATTTGTATATTTAATCATTTTAATCTCTTTCAATTTGGCTGATTCTCTACATCCACAATTAGTTTTTATTATTTGATACATCTTCACAAAATGCTCCTGGATAGCAAATGAATGTAAAGTATTTGCCACATGTCTCTTACACAGTTAGAGCCGCACTCATTAAAGGTAAATGAAGCTTAGCAACCACATGGTCTCTGATCATATGGAGAAGACATCTTGAATTGCTAGATAATTTAACACAAGTAATTTTCGAAGGGAACATATTTACTTTTCTGTTTGATGTAACCCGTTGGAAGTAAAATGTAGAAAGAAACAACATGGGTTCTTTCAATGTTGAGTGTTTGGTTTTTGAAGATCGCCAGTGTTATGAAACAGGGTTTGAAAAATATCCATTATTTGAAAATTGATGAAAAACACAGGCAGAGAGTCCCAGATGGATTCACCATCATTGCTATGTTATCTGGAATGTTTTTATTTTGACAATCCAAATGGCCTCATGGTATATCTTGGGTTCAGGATCTTTCATCTAGTCAGTCATATGCAGCATCAATCTGGATCTGACTGTCTTAATATATGAGCTCTAGTTTCAAGGTATGATGTGATCATTATCGTTATTTTCAACGAGGCTCCATTGATGTGTGCTGTGGGAAGCAGGGACTTAAGAGTCTGCCCCATATACCACCAGGTACCTGTGTGCGTGATCAAGCAAGAATTAATGTTGAATATGACAGGCTTTCCCTTACAGCAGTGTTGTCTCACTGAAGCGTTTATGCCTTCATGCCAGACGCTTTTAGGTCAGCTTTCTAATTTAGAGCTGAAGGTTGTTGAGGTGAAACTACAAAAAAGTATCTGACCACTTTACCTTACCTTCGAGTGGATTATTTGAAAAGCAGCCAATTTGTGTCACCAAGAATATAATCTCAGCAGAATTGACATACGTTATTTGGTCTAGGTGGATTTAATCAGAGCAAAAAAAGGTATCAACCTGTAGTATTATGTGATTAAAGACAGTATGTGATATATTGAAGAACATCGTCACCTTTGTCCACCTCAGGCTGTTAAAGCTGTGGATGTGAAGATTTTACCACATTCAACACCGAGTTGTGAATTTCTTATTAACATGTCTACAAGTGAGTTTAACGTTAGTCATAGTCCAACATCAGTTGTTACTATGAATCCAAATGCAAAAGCGTGTATGTAAATTTAATTTAAAACGCGACTGAACCACTTTGAATGTTGGCATCATTTAAAATGGGTATTGAAAATCAATTGGGATTTTGCTGTCATACTCCCTCAACTGCCAGCTTCAGCTCCACTTCTTTCTGCTGCCTTTGCCATATGTCGTGACATTTCTTGGAGCACATAGTGCACAGGGCCTTTTTTGCCACGGTCCACTGAGCAAAAATGCCATCAAATGCTTTTGCAGGCTTAGTGTGCAAAGTAGAGTATTGATTTACATGCAGCATAATTTCCTTGCCTCTCAAGTTGGTGGTGGTCAGTGTAGCAAGAGAAAGATTCAGCATAATTTCTTGAATAATGCTGGCACTTCACATATCTCTAAATTGTACATTTCCCCTGCTGGATGTTTAAGAAAACATAGGCGTGTTACAGCCAATGACCTGTTTCCTCCGTCGTTTTCCCCCCATTTTTTATGAAGAGATTTTTCTCTTGAGTTATTTCGTCAGTTGTTTTGAGGCCAGATGTCTCTGTAATAATATTGGATTTGCCCAGAAGCAACTGAGTCATCCTCTCCTCTGACTTCAAATCCAAATGAACCTTAAAAGAAGCTGTTTGGCATTACCTAGAAAATGGAGAAACACAATAGAATATTTTTGCAAATATTTAAGGACTTTTTCAACTCTCAAATGAAGAGAAAATACAATGCAATGCAAAGAAGTTTGCACATTAAGAGAATTGATGTCGCTGTGTCACAACCACCATCATGGTTAAACAAGTATTTGTACAGGTTTTTCTTTACCAATTGTACTGGCTATTGATATTTTATATTCTAAAGTATAACGAGTATTTATGTCAGCTAAAGCGAATGTCCAGTTGCCTCAGTTATAACACCCGTAACTAGCTATGGCAAAACTGCCATGCTTTGGACTTACTTACAAAAAAAGTAAAAACTTGAAAGACAAACAAAAATGATAAGGAAAGGATTAGAGTGTTTCTCTGCTCTAACGTAACCTGCCAGCTCACCAGCTTATTGTAAGCTTTGTTGCTGCTGATGCCAACACAGCTCTCAGTTCTATTCCAGCTACTTCCAAGCAGAACATGATTAAATAGCTACAGTTGTGTGTGCATGGGTCAGTGTTTACATTGAAAACATGAACTTCTATCACATTTACTGTGTAGTTGGGGTTAGTTCTGGATGCTGGAGTCTCAGGGCTAATGTTAGCAACTTACTGATTCTCATAATTGGCTTTGGAAAAGTTTACACAACAACCCTAAACCATTAGCCCATGCCCTTTGCCATTATCAAGTCCTTATACTAAAAGCCTCTTCTCTATAAATAGTAAAAGTTTTCTTTTAAATACGAACAATTTAAGCATAATGACAGTCTGATATTCCGCCTCATTATTATTTCTACCAGCATTTCAAACCCAATGCTGTTTCTTTATTTTGATGTCTACATTTTTAACCACCTGGTAATATTTACGTGCAGCTTCATCCTCAGTCATTGAATATTTTATCATGTATGTAGCCATCAAGTGAATATTCAAGACCCTTTTACCATATTTTTGACTCAGCTGAAAACATGGTAAGGTTAACTGTCTAAACCATTTACAAACACTTCATGGAGCTTGAGCTTCAGCTTCATCAGAAAGAAATAAAAAATCGTTTCTGCTTCTTTGTGAAAGATTTGTTGTTTCAATAATTGCTAAGAATTTCAAGCAGTAAAGCAATGCAAGAATGTACGGCTTTGCCATGATAGCAGCAGTAGCTATCGCTAAAGGTCTGTTTCTTTATTTTGTTTCAATGAAGCCCTTAATTTTGGGGAGTTTAGATAATTCTGAGCTGAATTAGTGCAAAGGATATCCCCACGTGGCTTCTAACCCAATATATTTTAGCCCACTTGCAAAACCTGTGAAAGCATAAATTGAAAAGGGCTTTCAAAGAGCTCTTATTCATCACCTCTCTATTTAACAGTTCACTGTGTTCTCCCCTTGGACCATATAAGCAGGATCACCTTATCTATTGTAAGCTGTGTTACTAACCCATGGTCTTAGAGAAACCTAAAACTTGCCTTTGATAGGAATCAGTGGACAGCTTTCCTCCTGTGCTCCTTTCTCAACCCCTGCTCGTTGCCAGTCTCCAGGAGAAGGAAGAGACCACTATTCCCACAGAGGCTGAGTGAACACAGATGGGAAGGCTGGACCCCAAGCGTCAGAATATCAAAGCAAATATTCACCTTCAGAGACAGACGTGTTCATAAACTCCCCGGTCCTTCTCAATTTCCACATTACAAAATCAAATGCCCACTGTGAAGTGGTTTGTTAGCTCACTTAAAACACAAGCCTTTTTGCTGGCAGCACCTGTGTTAAGGAGCGTTGGATTTGTGGCACCGATAAAGGGAGATTGTGGAGGAAAATAAGAAGTTTTAATGCCTTCGATTCCCTGGATTGTTCTTTGATGTCAAGGTTTGAAAGCAGACATGGTAATTGTCTCCAGGGGTTCTGGCTCTGTCTGTTTGAGTGTGTTTGAGAGTGTGTCTGTGTGTGTGTGTGTGTGTTGTTAAAGAAACTAGTAAGAAGGGTGAAGGCATCTGTGATTTTTTTTCTTTTCCTATTTTTGTAAAAGCAGCGTGCTTGTCTGCTTCCACTCAAATATAATTATGACAGCATATTTATTTTCTCATGTTTGGCATTTTTTAATTATGAACCACTTTTTTTATTAAAAAGCTTTGCATGACATCAAGTCACTGTGTCTAAAAATGGTCATGTTTTTGAAAAATTCCATTTTCTACCCAACATTATAAATCCTTTGGTGGTTCTCCAATTCAGAAAGACTCATAAGCTCGGCAAACAGAAGCTCAACTGTGCACAAGAGAGAGAACCCATTTCCTTGGAAAGTTCCAGCAGTTAGCTTGTTGAGTCTAAAAAGCTTTGACTGTAGTGAAGCAGCCTTGTTTTCTTCTTGCCCGAGGGCCACCACAGGAGGTGAAGTCATAAACATGGCTGGGAAAGTGGAACTGGGTTAAGTGAGGAAGTCTGTGTGAATCTCTCTGCACAAACACATGACTTCACTACACCTGTCATCACTAGAGCTAGCTCAGAGGCTAATGGATGGGCTTGCTCTTTACCAACATTATTTTTTTTACAGACCTCAATTGTTGTGCTTATGATGCAAAGGAGCAGGGAAATGTATTTTAATGCTCTTTCTGCAGCCCAGTCTTCCGGGGGCGGGGGGGATTTTATTGGTGGGATGGTGACAGCTTGAAGTCATTTACATCAAGATGGTTACAAAGACTCAGCAGCTCGCACTCTGCGTTGGTTCTTAAAGTGCACTCCACAGTACAAATATACACAGGGAGCATGGGTAATTTCCCTAAATCCTGTGTTGACTCCTCACTTGATAGTTAAACCCTAATTTTCACAGTGATGGTTTGAATAAACTTTATTTTTTTTGCAATGGATTTCACTGTACAAACATACATTATGTACCCTCTTGAAATTTAACTTTTTTATCAGCAGCAAAATGTGTCAAGCAAAGGAAATGTGTGTTTGCAGTTGAGCAGACTGACACGGTGGCACTCTTTGGAAAACCGTGCCCCTGGTGCCGAGCGTCTAATAATGAGATGTCTCTCGTCGTGTCGAGGATATTAATAATGTAAAAATTCAGAAGCCAGTGTTGCACACTCCTAGATAATTAATGTTCACCCTCCAACTTGACACCAGTTGATTCTGTAGGTGAAGGAGTACGTTAAATTTTTAATCATCCCTTTGCAACTTGGTGGTGGCCGTGCTTCAATGATCAGGGCAAAGGGAGCTGCAACAGCTGCCTGTTAAAATCGATTTGGTTTGGGTTAACGTCACATGGCGTCCGTATGATCCAGAGACTGTGTCCATACAAGCTGAGGGTCCATATGTTTGCACCTTTTGCTGCCAGTTTTAAAAGGGTTGTAAAAGGTGTCTGAGAATTTGTTGGACATATGATTTTCCGTGTAGCTAAAGCAACAATCACCTTCTGTTCATTTGTAATACAAATCATTCGGTCTTTAGTTAAAAATGATTTTGCTATCTGTAGCCCATTATGCAAAGATTATATAAATTCTATAAATGCAAAATACAGTAAACGCCAGTTGTCACAAAGTGATCAAAACAAAGACAAATGCATACATGAAGATTTTGCCATGTTATTTTTTTGGCCCCGTTTCTGAGCAACAAGATGCAACGTTCAACTGATGTCTAAGAGACAACTGAAATCAATGATGCTTCCTACGAGGCCTCTGGCTACATTCACATGAATAGCATAGTTTGGCAGTTTGCCGTACTCCAATAGAGACGCTGTTTGTGTTGAGCTTTACATGAATTGTTGATGCCTTGTTATTGAGTATCTCTGTTGGCATGAATAAACATGTAAAACCAAAATATTGTTAATCCACCTGAGATAGGGTAAATCAATAATGAGCCAAATGGTATTACCACATTTTGAACCATTAAACCTATGGAAGGCTGATGTTGGAATTATCTAAAGGTGGCTTAGACCTTGTAAATTGTGTTGTTTAATCTAAGTAACTGGTACAACTACTGTAATGCTAGACAAGGTAAGTTCTGCCCAATTTACATTTTTAAGTCGGTCAGAACAGCATAGTCGATCCATCTGTTTTTAACTGTACATGTTGTTTTTAACAGAAATGCTGTTTTCAGTCACTGCTCGGTTCATTCTGATCAGCTCTACTTTGCCGCTCTTTCACAAAGTCAAACTGCTCTTTAATGGAACTCAACTCTTCTTGCACGTGTTTCACAGTAAATGTGATGAGAAAAGATTATTTCTTCTCGACCGCCAGAAGACTTTTAATGTGAAACAGATGGAAGTTTGAATTAGCAGCAAACAGCAGATGGAATAAATCAGAAAACAAGGAGGATTTTTATTAAGATATGAGAATATTTAGAAATAAAGCGTGGATGCATTTGACACACACACTATGAAGTTATTGACCAAAGAAAAACATGCAAAGATCATAGCTACCTACGTTAGCCATCTAAAGTTATGACTTTCCCAAAACCTATAACCATAATACATTATGTATGAATTTCAACCAGAACTGTCTGTTATTATTCCAAATTTTAACTTTTGTTTGTAAAGCATGTGAGAGTTTAATATTTCAACTGTAATGAGTTACAATTTGGGCAAAAATCCGGCAAATTACGAATTGTGTGGGTTGGAATTCACTCAAGCTTGATTTCTTGAATAAGTGACAACACTAGTTTGGATGCATTATTTTATCAGAGCCCTGTAAGAAAATTTGCATAAACACTGTGCAGTAATACATATTATCTATGTATTACCTGAAGAACTAATTAATCTTACTCTGTATTATGGATACAGTTGGTTTAGTCTCAAATTTAAACAACATTTGTGTGGTACATTTTTTAATATTTCCTACAGCAAATTTTGGGGGCAGTGTTTTTTAATTAAAATGTAATTAAACATGTACATACAGTCTTATTTATACAAAGTGTGTTTGTGGTCTGGTTTCATTCAGCGATAGAAAAACAATACTATTAGTGCATCTAAAGGTTGAGAGGAAAATACAGCTCCATTGTCCTGAGGGCATATGCATTAGTTGGAGGGTTAGTGATCAGAATCAGGCTTGTGTTGTGTGGAGAACATGATAGATTAAAGAACGATTGGCGAACGATTGCTGTTGCATACAGTCCCCAACAACACCCTTTCACCTCCCACATGTAGCCCCTATAGCTCAGACACAACCCATCTGTTTCTCCATTCCCAGAGTGAAACCAGCCTTGACAGAACTGGCCAAGCACTATTTCAAAAGTGTCCTTTCTGGGAAGACACAGTTGGCTGTGTGTAGTTCCCTATCTATCAAAATCTCTGCTTCTGTGTTCTTCCCCTCACCTCATGCTCTTATTATCCGTCTTTCTAACTGAAATGGTATTCCTTATTTTCCCTCTCTAGTTTCTCCCCCCCCTCTCATTCTCCCTTCATGCTGTGCCTCCCTCCTCCTTATTCCACCCTCCTCATTTTTAAAAGCCACATGCTCCCAGCCCGTCTGGCTCAGTTGCACCCTGCCAATGAAGGGCTTTTTATTGGGCTGAGATTGAGTGCAGCCAAGCAGGGCCTGGCTAGGGCTGAGGCTGGGGCCAGGCTCGCAGTCCCCCAACCCCCCACCCTCCCAAACTGCACAGCCCACTCCACATGCCTGTTCTGGTCTGGCCCTGTTGCCCAGAAGGAGATTACTTGTCTCTGCTGCCCTTAATTGCCGACAGCAGCTGAAAAGAGCCACAGAGAGAGACATTGTAGAGAGAGGAGAGGGAACAGTGTTGGCTTGTTGAGCTGTCACTTGACAAGCTTGGATTCAAAGGTTTGTGTTCCTTCTGTCAAATCCTGGCTCAGTATTTAGCTGGTTTTATTAAGATGGATGTTGTTTTCATCAAACGCTGCTTGCAGCTCACGGTATTTTGGACTGTACTAAGTATGAATGCTGCACTAGAAAGTGTGCAGAGGAAGGAAAGGTGATGAAAGACTCGCATGAAGAAGAAACCTCAGTACATGATACTTTAATATAAGGATGTGTGGAATGAGCAGTAGGACCCCTGTGCCCTCTCCCTTCCTTCTAAACCACTATTTTCATAGCCAATAGCTTCCTTCCACTAGCTTCTTCCCTGCCGTCCCTTTTCCCTTTTTCCAATGACTTTCGTATTATTACAGTTGGTTATTGTTGAATCCCTCCTGGCTCGATCCCAGCAAATTAAATAGTGGGCAGCGTATTGAACTGGCAGTCTCTGAAGAAGCTGTGAAGCTCCATGAATCTTTCACCTCTTCTTTTTTGTTTAGCATTTTGTATTTATGTCTACATTTATCTTGCAGCTACTTGTGAAAATGTTCTGAATCCATATTTACAGCCAAGTGTTGTCTGCTCTACTCCTACTCACTCAGGTTCAGCACATATTATCAAAGCCTTCTGTGTTTAGGCTGCAAATAAATAGAGCCTTCACTTTAAAATAGTTTGGGCTTGTGCTGTTTTTTTTATTCTTTGACCAGACAAAAGGATTAACACAAATCATCAACTCCTGAATTATGTTTTTAGAAAGACTTCCACATTGTGGGGAAATATGCTCATTCACTTTCTTGCTAGTAAATGACATTACTCTGATTGGTAAATATATACAATATGAACACGAGTAGCTGGTTACCCTGGCTCTGTATTAAGTTAACACATAACATTCCACTAAACATGTTTTTTTTTTTACACTTCAGCTTTCCTAACGTTACCGTAGAGTTGCTAGGGCAAACCAGTTTCGCTTAGCTAGCTGGTTTCAGAAAATACTACGAAATAGAAACATCAATGGTGAAAAGTAAGTCGTGACTGGTAAAAAACAAACGGGAAGCAAATGGTGGTCACACAGGAACACGCATCAACGTTTTAAATGGTAAAACCCTTTTAAAATACATAACTGATGATTTATCTTTTATGGGCAGACTTGGTAAGTAGATATCTATGCTATGAAAACCGTTTTGGAGCCTGGTACCACAGTAAACATGCTCTTCTGTGAATAGTCTATGAACCCGTCGAGGCTGCAGCGTCCATGTCGCTCTACAGTCTGACTTCTAACGGCAAACCAAATTTGCCCGGAGCAACCAACTAGTGATACTCGACTCACGCTGGGGCATTTTAATGCACCTGTCACAGTCACTATACATATACCCTCAGATCTCTCCCATGTTAAACACTTGGGTCTCTCTACCCAGAATGCCCTGGGGCTGTAACCCTGACCTACCATGCCAAGAAACCGTCACACTAACGACTTTGGATCACTCTTTACTCAATTCAGAGTGACAGTCATTGTCACCCAACTGTGTTTCCACATAAATCCATCTCACAATTTCTTAATTCAATACCTGTGTTTCTCAACAAGCTCAGATTTAATTGCATTTGTTCAGGGGGTCCAATCCAACGACATTAAATCCTTCCTGATGAATATGGAGGGCTTCGGCAAACCACCGTGTCACACAGCCACAATGTTTCGTGCCCTTTTGATTAACATGGAATGGAAACAATTAGGTGGGGGGGAGGTAGCGAGGCAGAGCAGCACATTCAACAGCTTTAAATGCTAATTAGCTAATGGAGGATGAAAGAGCAGGCGACTGGCCTGGTCTCACATGAGCACACTCGGGCTCTGGCTGCAGCGACGCTTATTTCATCTGATTCTAGAAACGCCACCACCATTTTGTTTCCTTGAATACCCCCCCGACAACACAGCCATCTTGTGATCTCCAATGAGCCTGAACTCATCTTTTCAAGAAGTGTCCCTTAACAATTACACCTCCATTATTTCCCCTTTCAGATTATTCTCAGACCCGTACTCTTGGTATTTGAAATTCTTTTAAATAATATATAATCTTGTAGTGTTTTTTTCAGGGCAGCAAACAACCTCAGGATGATGTAGATGTGTTTAACCAACATTTGACCCAATTTCAGCTGACTGATGTCATAAATGTATTCTTGGTCATTGCTGTTCACACAAGACCAAGGTCTATAAAAGCTGTTCCAATCAAATCACTGCTGAACCATTACATCAGACTTTGTGTAAACCTAACAATGAATGACAATGACTCATGGTTCTTTAAAAATAATCACTGTGCACAGGGTTAAGTCCCTCTGGATTAAAGTGTCTTCTCAAGTGCTGAGCATGTGCATTTAAAAGAAGACTCGATTAGGCTGCTCACCTAAGTAAGCTATTTGAGAAGGACTGCTTGGTCTTAGCAGTTCACAGGATCGATCTTTACATTGTCAGTGTAATTTCATGTCCCCTCTGGCTACTTTAAAGACAGTATTCCTTCTTCCCAATCCGACGGGTGTTAATTGCTACATGGGGACACAGAGGCTTAGTATTTCTTAGATGCATCCTGATGCAGACGTGGGCAACTTTTCTTGGATGCAGAGACAGAACTTAGTCGATTAATGTTTTCCTCTATGTTCTTTTATTTTGCAATGTCCCGCTGCTGTATAATTATAGCCACCGCTGCTTCAGGATCAGTTCAGGATGCAATTTAAAGGTCCGGTCGTCTTTTTCCAGTGTCAGACTCTTGTCTGTCTTGAGTGTCCTCCCTCCACTCTCCTGCTGACCTGCACTAACGGGCAGACACACAAACAAACAAACAAACAAACAAACACACACACACAGGCTGCAGACAGGAGAGAGGTTCTTCCCGCAGATTATCACACAACGCAATTTTTTTAACGTCATTGTTGCAGAAGAAGCGATGCCCCGTTAATCCAGGAACATAAATATGAATTCAGCAGGTTTTATGAAGATTGGCTCGGAGTGTGAGTGATTAGAAAAAGAGGCGCTGGGCAGAGTCACTTGTTGACCAGCGGAGTAATGAGCTTCGATGCTGCCAGGCATCCTAATGCAGTGAAGGCTGAAGATGCAGCACACCAGTCTAAACTGAATGAATGTCAAATCAATGTGGAGAACACTGGCCACTGTTACAGAATGACTGTTGTAGTCAGATTTCTGAATTGAAAACCTTATAAACCTTGAATTGAAAACCTTGTAAAAGATGTATTCTCTCCCCCCATAGACATGCTAACCATTGTATCTGTCTTTAGAGGTTAAGACTAGTTTTAACTTTATCCCAATTGAAATTAAAGCCCACAATAAGCTCTGTTTAAGAGAAATGTTATGATCTATGTGAATGTGGGCAGGTTTTTTCAGCTTCTGTGAGAAGATGCCATCCAGGAAATGCAGTTTGAGTAATAGAGACAGATTTTGAAGGCAAAGCTATCACTGTGTTTTCTTTTCAGAAATTATTGTATCTTTTGTTACAACAAACGCAATGCAAACAGTCAATATACCAGGAATGTGTGCGTTGGCCTGGATTTGATGGATTTGAACCTGGTTCATCTTATTTTCTTGACAAGCCTTCAGTCTTTTTGCTATGACTGCACCGTGTGGAGGCGCTGAAATAAATGAGGTGTCTGTTTTTCCTGCAGGGCTGTCATCAAACTGAATGCATCCTATCCACTTCCTTACCATATCTGTTGCACTTTTGTAAATAGGTAACAAATGTTTTTCTATTTTCACAAAAGGCAAAGTAATTTACATATATTGTTCGCCTTTGTAGTGTTCACCAACTGTTACTGAAAGAAGCATTGATAGCTCAATTGTCGGGGACACTCAGGCCAGTATACTTTATCAGCAACGCTTGTTTGACTGTTCTTGAGAAAATATGAACAATTTAAAGTTTTCTCTTGCTTCTCTCTTTTGTGTTTGTACAGAACTACTTGCGATACTTTTCACAGAACAACCTAGCCCGACTATTGTAATGTCTTCTTAAGAGACTGTCGGAAAAACTGCACCATTATCCACAGTCTCTCCCTTCTGTGTGCCAGACAACGTTTAACTCTGCATCAAGTGTGGCCCTTCAGAGCAATAAACACTTTGGATCTTTGATGTTGTTCGACAACACATTGTAAGGCCTGACTCTCTGGCATAGTTTTGGTCCTTGAGAGTATTAATGGCAGTAGAATTGGTGTGTTTGGGATTGACCCAAAATAAACTAGAATGGCACTCAATAAAAGGAAGTCCCCCCCAAGGGCCAACAGCCAATTCAATCAATTGCGTATAATTTGCACACACTCCTAGATATCATTCCCCTGAATATGCCAAGATCCATGAATTATTTCCTTGGAAATTGGAGAGAATGTCAAAAATCAGATAAATACCCTTTGTCTGGGTAAGCCCACTAAATTGTTTTGGCCCTTGCCCCATCCTTCCACCATGTTTCTTCGAAATGTGTTGAGTTATTTTTGTGTAATCCAACAAACCAACAAACAAACATGAGTTGAACCTTATCTCCTTGACGGTGGCAAGTATCTGTGTTCAAGGCAATGACAATGATAATGTTCCACAGTTTAATGACTCACTGAAGTGTAATTGATCATGTTTGGAGCTGTGTAGTACAGAGGATTAAGCTCGATCAGACTTTAGCCACACAGGGAACAATATAGATGGAACGCAAGGAGGAATTTAGTGTTGATTTTCTTTTTCTTTTTTTAAATGGGATTTAATGACGATTAGAATCTTTACCTTGTTTAACCCGACAAAAATCATGGGTTGGGTAGTTTTGTTGAAGAGCTGCTCTGGGAAATCTAGGAGCGGATATACTTGACGGGGAGATCTAATTTAATTGGAATTACTGTCATTTGCCAAAATGGGATCAAGGGGCTCTTTCAGGGTTGCCACTGATGTCTAATGACTCGGAGTGTTTACTTATTTTACCATTCGCCAGTGTATTACGATGAAGTTGACACAGACTGCAATCAGAAATAAACGTCTCTATCATCTTTGCCCAGTTTGTCAGGGTTCATACAGATGGGTAGTCCACTCTGTTGATTTCCCTTAAAAGCCCCAAATTTGTCACAACCTTCAGTGCTCCTTTGAGGCAGATAGGGAGGCTGTGAATAAGAGAAGTGGGAGACAGAGGAAAAAGCATGCTGTCATGAAAAGAGCCGCTTCCTGGCTGGCTAGATGCAATCATGGGCACTATCTGATAGCGCCGGAGGAAATTGGATGAGCTGAGAGCCGTTGGCTGCCAGTGATGGGAAAGATGACTCCTTTGTCACTGTGTCAGTCAATTCCCTACTCTCACCTGAGAGATCAATCAATAACACAGCGAGAGAGGGAGGCTTTCTCTTGTCTCTGGGCCCCGGTATGCTGTAGGCTGCTGTCAATTATCTGCTGTAAAACACCTTCTCCTTCATCGGAATGTGGTATGGCAGGTTTTTATGGTGTGCATAAATATGTCCGAGACGTAGTTAAATGTGAAGCTTTTCTGCAGATTTCGCAGAAAGCTTTTAGTAAATTATGACATGTTAGAAGGTAAAATTGAGTGTAGTTAATAAGTGATTTTAATAAGTTTTAATTTGGTGATGCAGTTGTGTCCTTCACAGTGTCTATACACACAAATAGTTATTGTATGTCTGGGATTTTTGGTGCTGGTTGTAATAAATTCAGTCTCGTCCTTACTGCTCGCAAGTGGTGCAACTGCTCTCATTAGCAACTGCATCATTAGTCGTGTAATTATAGCGCATAAGACCCAGCGAGACTCATAACTATCAGTTGCTGTCAGGCATGTACTATTACATCAGGCAAGGAGGACATCTAGCATGATTTAGGCGTATAAATAGAGACACTCACTGAATGATTCATAACTGGGATGCAGGGCATTATGTGTGTTTTTTTTGTGTTATATTTCACATTTTCTGTGCACAATATGGCCACCGCTAAACTGCGATTTTCTCATCCCTCTCTCCTGAAGTGCCCTGCTACCTGTGAGGAGTCCGCCTCCCCATTCGTCTTCATCTGCACCAACCCTCAGGAGCTGCTGGTGAAATTCTCCATGAAAGGGAGGCACAAGATCTGTAAGTCCTACTTCTTTCATGTCGGGGGAAGTGAAGTGTATGAAATTAGCCCGAGCCGACCAAGGATTTTTATTATTTATTTATTTTCCATCAGCCTTCTCCTCTCGCATTTGTGTAGACATGTAAAAGAAATTATAATGCAAGGCACCGATCCTAATTACTACATTTTCATTAATGAAAGTACTAAATTGCACACAAAGCACCCTCCCACATACAGTACACATGTTCAGATCCACTCTACGAGCCATCTGTAAAGACGGTATTTTGCTGTCAGGTTGCCTGGGGGACAAGCCGGGCCTGGATGTGCTATGTTGTTGCTGTATTGTGTGATTTATAATAGGTCTCAAACACTTTTTCCCTCTGCTGCCATAGCTGCTGCTGCTGCAAAAGGATGTACCTGCAAGCTCTTTTGTTAATATTTCAAAACCCTCTAAAGACTTGAGAGGATTGTTTATGCAGCTGTTCCTCTCACAGATCTTTCCAGATCGATGGAGATGGAGAAGGAGAGGCTGAAAGTAAAATGTAGCAGGATATGTGCCCCTTTTTTATTCCACCAAAATGAATGTGATGGCCCCGTCTCCATCTTTGTCAAAATGAGGCCCAGTTAAGAAGGTGCATGTTTTAGGGATGTGAGCAGGTCTAGAAAAATATGACAAGTTCGATTACTAATAGTTACAGTCTATATCAGTAATCAAATACTGTTTAAGTCTTTCGTCTAGAGGTTTTCACGCTCTTGCACTTTCCTGCTACAGTACACCTAAAGTGTCCAATCAGCCTACTAATGTTCTATTGTTTGATTTAAGTCATTTAAGTCATCTTAAATTGTTTATACATTTCATTCCGTCAAAAGCACAGTCTTGAATAAAAGTCTGAACTTGATATGCTGACACAGTTTTATAGGTGTGCTGTCGTAAGCACAGAATGCTGTAGGGAAAACTACTCCTACATTATTAAAACCGAGAGTAGCTTGTGGTTATATGAATCAGCAGCTTTTGATTTTAGATTTGATGAACCTGCCTGTGGAAAAGGGTTAACCATTAATATACTGGCAGCTGCAGCTTCATTCTTTTTCCGTTAGATTTTTCTTAATAGACAATCTGAATTTCGCAGATTTCATTTCTGAAAAACAATCAAGTAGCAAAATGCCCCCTCAGGTAAACGCTACCTGTGTTTATATTTTGACAACATAGGATTTTTACTATCCACAAATAAACACTGGCTACTCCGTGACATTTCACATTTTAACCTGCAACAGCACTGTACTGTGTTTACTACTGTGTTTTGGATATGATGTCTAATCACGTAAATCATAATAACTTAAATATATTTCAGAATATCACAAATATACAGATTAGTTACTATATGCATGGAATTTATTATCCTTTCCCCTTAAAAAGGCTTTTTATGATCCATCATATCTGCAATATGTTGAGTAATTACATATCCCGTCTTTAACGCTCTTCTCGTGTCGTGTACATTGATCACAATATGCTGCCAGCGCCACATATCAGTGCAGTGTTTAGATCGGTTATCCTGATCCATTTGACCGACCCAGTCCAGCCTGTCTTATTCACCAGGCAGCCTTTCACTTTGTCACTTCCCCCCCCCCATTCCACCTCAATTCCCTCTGCATCTCACGGGTCAAGGCATTGCCGCTCATCCTGCTCAGAGGGAGCCAAGCACAAGTATTTTTTTTTGCTCCCACAGCAGCTCACATTGACAAGATCTGCTTGTCACTGGCATGGCCGGCCATCTCATGCCTCATCAGAATGAGCAAGTAAACAGTCCAGTTCCCTGCTTTTCCACTGCGTTCAGTAGACCCAGGGATTTATCGTATTTGTCGTGTTTTTTCGTTGGTTAGTGGTAAACATCAATATATTAATATTAATACTTGGGTGTAGAAACAAAGCTCAAAGTTGACAAATAATAAGATAGCTAGAATTTTACTTTGGCTTTATTGTTTATGTATTTCTCCATTAGCTGTTACCTTAGCAAAAACTACTTTTCCTGAGCTCCATTACGTACAATAAAAATGCTACATAACTGCTACATTCGCCAACCATAAGACAAGACTACTTAATAGTATTATCATTAAAAACACAGTAAAATAACAAACAACAAACGTAATGTATATGTGAATGTCTAAATTAATTAAATATACTGTCTTCCTATTCTTCAATCAGGCTGTGTTTTTCTTCTCCTGCCACTTTTTTACTCAATACATTTTGGGTTGGAAATGTGCAGCTGTTTTTTATTTTTTTATTTTCCTAAATGAATGTAAATTTAGATTTGTCTTGACTGAGGAGCCGAACAAATGAGCTGAAAGCTGCACGATGCTGCAGACCTTTTCTTGTGGGATCATCAGTATTAGAAAACGTTCTGCTTTAGCGGGAGCTTAGTCATTTTGTTTATTGCAGCTGGAAGCTTGAAGGAGAGAAACGTCCAAACACTGATGGACGTTCTCGGATGCATTTGGCAATTACCAAATAATCTGATGCTGCCTTTCTCTGCAGCCAGTTTTACAATCAGCTTTGTAGATAATGTGTTCAGCACTGCTAGATACAAATTCAGGTTGATCAGTCATTACCCTGTGGGAGAGTCTGTGGCATTTAAAATGGCACACAGCCCAGGCTCACTCCCTGTAATAAGGGATGTGCATTATGGTTTATGGCTACATCCTGTGAACATTTGTGTCTATGGGCGTGTGTGTGTGTCTATATGGGTGTGCATGTGCGTGTGTGTGCTGAAGGTCAGCCTGGGTGTTGAAAGCTATTTGGCTCTTTGACATAACCCCGAATTTTCTTTTTCACTTCCTTACAGCGATCCCTCTCCTCCCCCGTGTTTATAATAGCTTGACATTCTCTATATGATGTGTCTGTGCACACAGGGCTAGAAGTATGAAACACAAACCATAAACCACGAAGACATTTTCTTCATGAAGTGTATATTATCTCTTTATACCAAATGTCAAATCACACCGGTTTTCACCCTATAATAACATTTATTTTATTTTTAGTGAATAGTTTTACCTTCTCAGCTTTGTTTCCATAGTGTCAAAATTACTGGGCCTTTTCAAAACATGTTGAAAATTAAATAATAAAATAAATGTAACTTGTCAGGCCTCAACAACTTGTTCTCAACATCATGGAGAGTTTACTCTTCCGTGGTCGGGGAGACAATTGACCACAGTGGGAAGTATCATTATCTGGTAACATGCAGGGATCGATGTCTGTAATTGACAGTTGGAGGCATAAACAATATAATTGTATGACTAAGAACTGACTTAATCTGAACAAGAGCCTGTAATTTGAGCTCAGACTGCTGTAATCAGTTATGAGTTGAAAGTGTAATGATGACTTCACTGTGAGGTGGGTCTATCGCCTTTGTAGCTAGACCTCTAGTTACACGCCTTCTCTTTTACTGGGCCTGTTTTTGCTAACCGAGCCTTGCTCTTGAGCTATTTTTAATCCTCCTATTATGAAACCTCTGAAGTATTAAAATCATATTGCTTCAAAGCAGGAAGAGTACACACCTCGATTAATGTTCTACGAATCAATCAAATATCTTCATGACCTCGTTTGAAAAGTACTTGACAAGCAAGAATCAACACACACAAATCTCTTGTCCCACATTAAACTGACAAAAGCACAGGATTAGTCAAAGATGTCCAACCGTTCAGGATCAGTCTGAACGCTGTTCAAAGCTTGGGTGGGTCTTCTCAAGACACCTGATGTCTTTTGTTCCAATTTAGGATTATTTGCCAGGCGTCAAAGTAATGCATTGGGGTGACACTGGGTGAGATGCAAGGTACCTACTGGACACGTCAACAGCACATTGTAGGGTCAACATATAAAGCAAACAATGATTCAGACTCGCACTTAAACCTGCAGGTAATTTATAGTCCTTCATTAACCTGCATGTCTTTGGACTTCGGAGGACACTGAGGTACCTGGATTAAACCCACGCAGGCACAGGGAGAAGATTAAAAGGGATCGAACCATGGAGTGTTTATAAAGATTGACGATGTGTCTCCACTTCTGATCAAATTAACCTGGATCTAGGTGCTGCAATTTTGCGCTTTTAATGATGTTTGGGTGTCTGCTATGATATTAAGGGTCTCGATCAATTGCGAGTCAGTTTGTGTTATCAATCCTGCAGTCAACCTGTCTTTGAGAAAAACTTATCTATACATTGACTTTTTAATTTGGTCCCATCTGCTAACATGGAGGAGGCGGGGTTAATGACCTATATTGCAGCCACCCAACAGGGGGCGATCAAGAGGATTTGGCCTCAATTTTTGGAGCTATCACATTATCTATCTTTGTATAAAGTCTATGGTTCAAACTTGGAGTGCTAAAAAATTCATAATGAGTATTTTGTCAGAGGTAAATACGAGCAATACATTCACACATGAGTTAAGTTTATCAATCAATCTCTACAAGAAGGAAGAGAAGAGCTTGTTACCCATTATTAGAACAAAAGTCGTCCAATGTCTTTTTAAAGAATAAGCGGCCATTTCGAGCTCCTCACTCAGTTTGGTGCTGAATGTCTAACTCTTGTGATAATACATATGAATTCACAGAGTGAGTGAGTTTATGAATACTGGCTCATCTTTCTCTATAAAGATTAGTCACACTAATGGCTCTCGGGCAGATACAAAGGAGCTCTCTGTGGCTGAGGTTTGATCCAACTGCATGCAGTGAAGGAAGTCATTGGTATAATTGCCAAGATTAAAAACTCAGCTACAGCAGCAGGTCTGGATGAGATCTGTTTTATATCTTGCCTTGTAAGACATTGACATATAGATATAAATATCACTGGATACCTGCATTTCAATGGGCCTCAAGGTCGACGAAATAGTTCTGTCCTGAGGCGCAAAATGTATCTATTTCTTTATGAGCCATTCCAAGTTACCTATCTGGAACATTTCATATATGTATCTCCATACATAGCCATTGTTTTTACAATGTCTATGATGATCCTTTATTATCCAAACAATCATTGCTCCTACAACATCATCTCATTTTTTGGAAACTATAATACCATGAGTAGATGTACACTGTGGAGCATAGGGTTAGCCAATTCTGTTTAGTTTGTGTTGTATCATCAATCCATCCACAAACAGAGGTTTTCTAACAACAGGAGGAGGCTGGTGTTTGATAAAGGGTGTAGAGGTTACAATGGAATTGCGGTCATGCATTCAGTACAATACTGTAAAGCTCAAAGAAAAAGCAGGCTGGGTAATAAATGACCCGTCGCACGGTTTCTTACCACAGTCAAACTAGAGGACATTGTTGTTTCAGTACAACAGCAAACAGTCCTTTACTTTGCTAGAAACACAACAGAGAAGCCGCCGGTGGGTTTGTTTGCGGTGCAGCCAAGAAAAACTCATGTTGTTTCAATAAAGAGGTCAGACAATAATTGGTCATTTTTTTTCCACAATGCCAGAAACGACAACGTTTTGCTTTTTCAGATTTTTACTACACTGAACAACAGATTATTAAGCATGGACTTCAGTTTAGTATTTTCTGATTAACAGAACAGATGTGTAATTGATTGTATTACAAAGACATTAGGATTTTTAGAATAAATTGTTCTTTTTCGTGGAAACATCTCTGGATGTAGACGTCTGTTTTTCACTGACTAATTACCTCTGCCAAGGACGTTATGTTTTCATTGCTGTGGAAGATGGGGGTGTGAGTCAAGGAAAAACCCATTAACTTGAGGAGCAGTTGCGATTAAGAGGGCGGATAGAGTAATTTATTTTTCACTTTCTTTAGCACTGCAAGATATAGTGTTCCTTGAAATTTTTGTGAATTCCCCCAAACATTTTTTGAATTCAAGGGGGGACTGTTGAACCTCGGCGATGGTATGCGCTCTACTGAGTGCCAATCTAGTTTGTGGTCTATTTTGTCTTAAAAACTCACACATACTTCACATAACAGTATCTCAATTTTTTTTATAACAACTACAAAACAGCAAAGTGCTTTCTTGGAAACAGCCAAGTGATGTAAAGCTAAATACCAGCCAATCTTTAGGCAATTTTAAGGAAGGTTTCCAAGAGATCAGCCTGAAATGGTAAATGCAATATAAAGTGGCAGCTAGAGAATGTAAATACACTAAGTGATTATTGTTCTTCACAATCTTACCACTCATCACTCTCACACTGCACACATATTCACGAGCAGCCCCTGAATGCTCAGCTTATCATTTGTCTCCATGTGCTTCGATAAAAAAAAAATAAATACAGACCACTGAAATCCAGTACAATACATATTAAGCACACTTTTGGGAATTGCTTGAGGCTAAGAAATCTATATTTACTTGTTCCAGTTTAACAGCCACGTGCCAAGGGGCTAGTGAGTATACATCACAAATAAATGATTCTATTTATTTGGTTGTTATGCATTCAACATCATATCCCTCGTACACATTTCACTTCCAGTTCTCGTTTCAATTTAATTTGCATCCCCACGCATATATTAAAGTGCTGCTGCCATACGTAGGCTTTTTATCCCTCAGGTTGCTGCAAATATGGAAATAACAGAATATATTCCCACTGAAAAATATTGGAGTTGAATTTTGCTGTACTTACCATCAGCCACATTGTTACCTTGTTATTACCACTTTGTTTTATGTGTGAAATCACAGCACCATGGGACTGCAAGTAGAGAGACAGACAATTACCTAACAAATGTCCACCCTCTCTCCTGAGGTGGCCATGATTTTTTTCCCCCTCTCCTTTGTTTCCCCCCTTCCTCTGTCATCTACTACTGGGAGACAGAAAGAGGTCAGAGTGGCGGAAGTCCTGTTTTGGTTATTTATTCATGGATTTTCCATTTAATATTCATGCCTTTTTCAGGACTATCTGGCTGCAGAGGAGAATTTGCTGCCTCGGAGGCAGCCGGGGCCAAAAATCAGGTTTCAGCTCCAATGAGCCCAGTGGATGAAGGCGAGAGAGAGAGAGCGAGGGGAATGAGAGAGCGAGAGAGCAGGGTTTCATGTGTTCTCTAGTAAATGAGAGGCAGGCCTTGAAGGTGACAGGCTGTGTTTATTACTGATCTGTCAGCCGGTTAATGGGGAGAGGAGAAGAGCGGAGAGAGAGCTGAGCTGTTGAGCAGAGACCAGAGTACACAGCCATGGAGGCAAGAGAGAGCCCCGAGCAATAACTTCACTCGACTCGATGGGCTTGTCTTCACAGATACAGTGACAACACTCCTGCTGAGCTGCTAAATTAAGCTCACTTAAAAAAAAGAGAGGGAGAGTATCTGGCTTTATTGTCATGAAATTATTATTTTTCAGTAAACAAACATTAAGACTGCATGAGACCTAAGTATGTCAAGGCTTAGACATCATTCTGCATGTCAGAGAACGTGCACAGGGGACACTGAGTCTTTTTCTTGGCAGTCTCTTTTGTACGTGAGTCAAGTTTCTGTAAAGCATATTAAAATCAACCAGAGTTGACCAAAGTGTTGTACAATAAAATAACTTAACCTAAAGAGAAATGACCCAGAGTAACATGTTAAGAGCCAAAAATAAATAAATAATAACAAAAGAGTATGGATGAATTTAAAAATGATAAAATAATGATGGCTTAAAGGCAATTTTTAGAAATGTTTCCACCTATGAACACATGAAAATGGATTCATGTGCTCATTCTACAGACGGATCCTCAAACCATTACTACACTGATGGTACCAGTCAATGTTCTAGCATTGTTCATCTTTCCTGCTTTCAACGTGCCTCCTTACAAGAGATGAGTCAACCAATCAGCTTGTGTGAAGGTCTGCACGATGCCTCGTTGAGATTTAGGATGTGTGCACGTTCTCTGCAAGCCTTTCCCACCTGAAATTACCCATAACACACTACTACAAGGAGTTTCACACTTTGATGTGTAAATTCTGATAAGTGTAATGTTTTTGTCAGCGCACAGAAAGTTCCCGTAGTGTGTCTTGGCTTTATAACATTTTAAGCCAGGCTCAATAAATCCTGTTTTGCTCTATTCTCATGTTTTCATACTGCACTTAATTCAATAAGAGAATTCTGGCAGTATGTACTATACTGTATGTCCCGGGGTTATTATTTGTATTTTGATGTGGAAAATAACATGAAATAGCATTTTTCGAACCGTGTAACCTTGACAAAGACACGCTTCACCTGAGAGCTTTGTAGTAGTTCACTGCACTTGAGCTCAGAGGTTTTATCAGCTGCCTTTGGTAATGAAAGCTCTTGGCTTTCTGTGTCGCTATATGGACTCAATATTGCTGTGCAAAGAAAATGCGCTTTGTTGTCGCAATAGATTTGTCTTCCCTTATCTTAACCAAGCATTGGTGCCTTTATCAGTCAACATAACAAAACCCATATCCATCAGCGTTTGACATGCCACTGCTTTCGTGGGTCTCACATTAACTATACAATCGACATGCTTTCTGCATTAATCATGAATATTTGATGCAGTTGTTATTTCATGTAATCTAATTAGGATTCAAGCCCTGAGGTGGCAGATCCATGTTGCTTTTCTATTATTAGTTATACCCTTTTTTAAAAAAGATTTCTGCCAAACTGGCTTAAATGAGCTATAAACATAAAAGTTGGCCCAATGAATCTTGGCCCATGTGTTTGTGGGGCTGGTATCAAAGACCAACATTTTTACTGTAAGTTGCATTGACTTGAAATTTAACACCACCTTCTTGCCTCTCTTTAATTTTTAAAGAAAAACATTTTTGACATCTCCTAAACCACAGGGTTGATCTCTCCCTAATTGTGTGAAGATAATCACTGGACCAATCTTAAGCTTGGAGGCTTAGCGGGGAATTGGCCATAATTCATTACTAAATTGCTAAAGTTTTGTTGGATATCTTCACATCGTGTTTGGGTCTAAGAATTCTGATTTAACCACAATCTGAATTGTCACATTGATTGTTCACTCCTAGGTGCTATGAGAGCATTCCTAGATAAACTCAATGGAGACATGCAACACAATTGAGTTTTATTCAAATCCAACGAAGAGGGGACAAATGACACAATTATTGAAATGCTGCAGGCTCCCTAATAATGAAACAAAGTGTGTGATCGCTCTCACTCCTTTTAAACAGAATGAAACTAACTGAAGTGACTGTGCTGGGTTTTGTGAAGCCTGCCACCTGCTCATAGCTTTAATGTTGGCCAGTTGAGCTGCTTCCTTCTGTCGAGCGGAAAAGGGCTTGAACCCACGCTTGCTGCTCGCGGCTATAATTACTATTTAAATAAGTGAAGAATTAATTAGGAACATTTACATGTGGAATGTATATTTTACATCCGTACCCTCTACGTGGCCCTGGTTTAAATAGCTTGTATCTGTCTGTGTGGTGAAGGACTTTAATGCAGCAGTGTAGCAAGCCTACTGTGTCCTGTAATGTATTGTTGCACAACCTAGTTTTTCTGATGAGGCCTGAGGGGCTTACACTCTTGAGACTAGAATTGATTTCATCTTGGGAATTGTAACGTGGATGAAAGTGTATCAAGCCGAGGGATTCCTGTTCCAGGCGCTCAGATCAGTGGATTTCACAACATAGGTTTTGAAACACAATCATTTCCACTTTAAAAGTGATCTTTAAAAGCAGCTGCTAATAGCTCATCAATGTTCAATCGCTCTTCTCCCGAAAGCAGCCAACACATCACAGCTTCTGCTATAAACTTACATTCTTCATTTATACTGGTGAGGGTCGGTGTGTGTTAATGGAGACACACATGGTTTCGCAGTGTTATTCATATTTATACATTGTTTGGAGACTGGACCTCAATGACGTTGGCCGTCGGTGTTCTTTGCCTCTGTCTTTGTCTCTAAACGAAGCCGGTCACTGTCATCAATCTGGGTCAGCATTGAGCGGGGGGGGGTGCAGACAGGTTAAACTGCACAACGCGATCAATGAGTCACTTAAAGGGGTTAAAAAGACCGAAAGAAATTTACTGATATTCTTATTTTACTTTTACATATAAGTCAAACAAACAAACATGTTTGATAATGGATCTTTTTGCACAATATGAATAATAAAATACCAGAGGTGACATTTTACTTTTTAAGACGCGTCAATGTTTCTTAATCACCTCACTTACTTTAGAAAAAAATTGAATGTAAAAATGTTTTATTGGCTGACAAGCTGACCCAGTTTAAACAGTTTCCTGTTTCATTTGAACCAGTGTTGATTACTTAATTAATCAATATAAATTATATTAATGTGCAACTACAACAAATACAATATATTGTTTTGTAATTTTCTTAAAGGAAAATATCAAAAAATTGAAAGATTTTCTGCTTTTCTTTGGCTAATATGATACATTTTAATATCTTTGGTTGGACAGTCAAAACTGGACATTTATATCACCCTGACAGTATTTTTCAATGTTTTATAACATTGTACAAATATTATAATCTGTTGCAGCTGTAATGCGAAATACCCTAAGAGTAAGGCAGCCTAAAACAACAGCCCTGCAATAAATCCTAGCTTGAAGGGTATAATGTTGTGTTTGAGGTGTTTCTGTTATTTGGACTCATTTATATAAATTGAATCCAATCTAATACAACAGCACCATGAACTACACTCTGTACAGTTGAGTCATCCGCTCTGACCTGTGAACACTGTTATATTAGTGTAAACATTGACACACTGCCACTCATATGGCCATTAACATTTATTTCAAAACACATCTACACCAATGTAATCACCTTGCTGCACTTGTGAGAAAGATCAACAGTACTTATTCCCCTCAGTGGAGGCTGTCAGCTCTCTGTCAGCTGTCAGCGTTTTCTCTCTGTCTGTTTTCAAAGGAGCATTTGATTCTGGTAGTTTTCCTCTTCCCTCTGAAAAGCAGCAGACAGATGTAATAGCCATTAGCCTCGGGGAGAGACAGCGCAGATGTGTCAACAAGGCTTGACTTTTACAGTCCAAGTGAAGTCAGTGCAAACAGTGGCTGTGTAGAGGCCCGTGTGCTTGAGCAGTGATCCAGGCGCACGGCTGCGCGGCGTTGCCCCGGGACTCCAAACAGACCGTGACTCTCGTTCTCATTACAAGAGTGGGTCAGACCACCCCAATACGGAAAAATAAAAAATGCCGGGGGAAAACCTGAGTGCTGTCACCTCGCTGACAACAGCCCTGCGACCTTGTCCTTCATAAATATGTAATACAACCTTAGATATACTCTTACTGCACCGTTTTTACAAATGCTCTTAGTATTTTTGTGGATTTGCTAAGGCTGCTACTTACTGATTAATTATTGGCATCATTTTCCAGCTCTTTTCCTAATTAACAGATTATCCTTTTGTACATATAGTTCCACAAAAAAAGAACATTACTCCTATTTTCCTAAAGCCCAGTATAAGATCTCAGACAGCTTGTTTTTTCTGTCTCAGCAGCACATAGATCCCAATGCAGAATATTTTGCTTTGGTGCTAGAAAAGTTTGAATCAATGATCACAATAGTTCAATTTTCTTTGTCAATTACTTGTTTAAGCTCTGTGTTGGTCTATAGCTGCCATTTGACCAGCCTCAGCAACTGTCTCATTATCTACACCCACTCATTTCTGCCTTCCTTACTTTCCCATGACCTCCAAAAAAACCCACAAAAATTTCAATTCTTTATCTTAATTTGATCTCAATTTGCTGTAGCATTCGCCAGATGAAAGAGTAGAAATTCTAATTAAGCTGTAATGGCAGCAGCAAGCTGATATTTCTTCCTCCCTGCACATTTCTACCTCGTCAGCCCTCTCGCTCCCCGTATGTTTAGCTTGATCTCTTCAAATTTATTTCCTACTTTGTAACCAGAGGCAAGAGCCCTTGACTTGCTGCCCCCACAGCCGCAGCCAAGGCAGCCATTTAAGTTGTGATTAAAAATTAATGGTTGAGTGAGAGGCAGCAGAGAGGGACCAGGGGAGGGCAGAGAGAGACGGAGACAATGCCTGAGCAAGAGGACGGGGTTTGGAGAGAGGAGCGAGCCCAGGCAGCAGCTGCTCCCTGATAGAGGGTTGGAAGGTCCTCTCACAACTCTGCTGCGTTTAACTGCTCTGCTCACACCCCACCATGAATATTGCATTACCGCATTATAAGGCTCCTTGTGTTTCCCCCACTGTGTGTCGAGCAGAGCTGCAGCCACGCTGCCAAAGCATGCAAGTTAAGGCTGACCCCCCTTGGGAGGGGGCGTCCACGTCCAGGCAGACCTCATGATCGCCAGACTCATTCAGAGAGAACGCTCATAGGAAACTATTTACATCCATTGAGCAAAAAGGGATATGGATAGTGATGAGTAATACATAGTGTATTATAATACACTTTTAACTTTCTGTTAGCTGAAGTGCTTGCCAAACCAACTCAGTGCATCGTGCTGGCTCTCTGGGCATTTCTTTTCAAAGCTAAACAGAAATATCAAGGAAACGCACAGGGCTTTGACCTTGACTCTGCCAGATGATGAGTAGTGGCACTTAGAACACGGTCTGCCCTTTTCTTCCTCCTGGCCTCGTTCTCTATAGCGTTTCATTTCTAAACGCAGAGACCATTAACCACTGATTTGTGCACATATCTCCGTTCCACATTATTACCCTATAGTACAGCTCATTCAGGAGTGAAGGTAAAAGTGTAATGTTTGGAATAGCTGCCTATTCAGAAATGTAATATTTTTCTTTTCTCTGTATAAACAAGGAAGTGAATTAGCAGTTTTAAAATTAGCTTTGTCGCAGATAAATGAATGTCTATAAATGGAGGCAAGTTAATTTATATTGCACAAAATACATATATAAATAGAAAAGGCAAAATAATAAAAAAATAAATTACATTAAAAGGAAGCATTACAAATGGGAGTTAAAATTGAATTTAAAGCTAAATAATGAATATATTGTCTAATTTATTGAGTCTGGAATTGTTAGCTAGGCTAGCTCCATCCAGTCGTCATGCTAAGCTAAGATAATTAACTGAAGCTCTATAGTTGGTAGAGTACAAACATAACGTTGGTGTATCAATCCTGTCGTCTTACTTCTTTGTGTTTGTTTGTGTCACCGTAACGCTGTGTGCACGCAGCTGCTGCAGTGTCATAGGGTTGGTTTATTTTCACTTTGAAATAAAGGTCGTCTTACGGCTCATCTGTGCCCGACTCACCGCACACAGTCGTCTGTGTAACCAGGTTTACAGAGATTGACCCTGGTGGAGGTTTTATTGCAGACTGCCGTGTCTTTGACATAAACCCATTTCTGCCGCCTCTCCGAAGACGTTTTAAAGTTGATAATGCCACGGTGTTTAAATACAGAAGTCTTAAAAGAAGCTGGAGGCGAGTCTGTAGAGAGCAGTATTCAGGAGTTAAATGTCCTTAGCTGTTAAACAAAGTTCTGCTTTAAGCAATGAAGCTGAACAAGTCTGTGTACAGCATTAAGAATGACTGAAGCTAAGGAACAACATGACTGCACTGGCGAAATTACATTAGTGCAGTCATAGACCATTAAATGAGGCAGCATTGCTACAACTTAAAACACTTATATTAATAATTGGTTTAAAAGGTTGATAAGGTTGATATGAGCACTGGTTAGGATACTAAATTTAATAGGTCTTTACTTCCTGAATGATGCATCACATGCTTTCTGGAAAATATACATGTTTTATTAAACTAGATCCAGAGTAACGATTTAACCCAAAGGATAAATTATCACATTATTGCATGTAGGTGGTTAAACTAACAACAATCCTTTTACTTATGACATGAAGATCAAAATTAAATATTATTTCATTTAAGTCTTCTGCCACAAGAAAGCTGAGATGTAAACTTTGATGAAATGTAGCAGTAGTTAGTGTAGCAGTGAAGAAACAAGGACAATGGTTTGACAAGAAAATGTGTTTTTACCTCAAACATGTTTTTTTTTAAACAATGTGAAACTGTTTCTCAGTCGGAGGCTTCTGCACTCTAACTAAACACTAGAGCTTTCCCTGTCAGACAGAGGGAACTGTGCACAAATTAGGATTAATACGAGGAGTGGGGTAGAAATAGGTGTCATCTAAGAATGTGGAGTTTAAGATATAATCAGATTTGTAATATTGCTGTTGCCACCTCCTCCTCGTCACCCACCTACTTACTGCTACACTGTTCCTTCCGTTCCTTCCACGCTTCTTATATTATTTGTTAATTCTGTCCTATTTCCTCTGCTGCTGCTGCCGTCTCTGCTCTTGCTTTAGGTGTTATTTGCAATGCTAATGAGGCGAGGCAGCAAGTAATGGTTTGTAGGGAAAAGAGGCTGCCTGCAAAGATGGTGATATGGTAATATAGCTCACTGTGGCACATAGACAATTCTCATGCAGAGTGACTGCACACATGGTGTCTTGTGTAGAATCTCACGAGCGCTGTCAAATAAGGAAAAACAGATCATCAGAGCCTCGTGGAATGTGTTTAAAGTTGTGGCAATTTTAAAATGAAGTGTGAAATCACTGTTTCTGGCAGTATGTCTTTTTCTGCTTGAAATGCTTTTTTTCACATTTACCAAGTGAATTAACAAAGAAAGCACCTTTCATCTTTATTTTAAAATTGTAAATATTGGTGATGACTTGTTTCTTCAATCAGAAATGGCTGACAATTTATTCAAGAAGACAGAATCTAGACAATTTCCAATATGAAGAAATCTAAACCGTCACCTCTTCTCTTGTCAAAATGTGTTGGGTAGAAAGACACCAGTGATGTAGTGTGAGGTTTGATTCAGTATTTCAGGAGTGTGTTAGGAGCTTTGTACTTCAATCCTGTACCTCGCCATCACCTATTCTTTCCCTATCGCTGAAGTGGACCAGATGTTTCTTAGACAAGGACCAAAGAGCCATTCCTCAATTTCAACTGGTGTAATCATCGGGCAGCTTTCAGCAGGCAGATTCCCACTTATCTCCCCACTGCCCATGTGATTGAAATTACAGTCAAGGCAAGTAAATGGATTATTGAGCGATTGTGAGTGGCTCACTCTGCAGTGCTGGCCGTGTGTGTGTGCTCTCTGGCTCGGCAGAGAAAATATCTAACAATAGCTATATACTGAATGTTTCGGCTCTCAGATGTCTACAAGGGGTATTTATGTTATTGATTTTTTTTCAGTGGGCAGCACATAAAACCACTCTGTTTACAGTAGGGTTTTATGCCAGCCTTGCATTCACGTGGGCTTAACTATACACTGAGAATCATTGCTTTTACCTTGAATCGTGATTTTCCAATAGCGTGTTGCAGACATTTTCAGTCCCTCTTGTATTGTCGCCTCTATCGTGTCACAAATGGTTGTTACAGTTAAACCAATGCTGGCGAACCCTCCTGTGGTGTTTATATAATACATTTATATTAATCTTTATTTGAATGTTTAGTGAAATGTCTAATTTGATCAGTTAGTTGAGAAACATTCCTTCACTCTGTGGTGGCTCCCTTTTGTCAGGCAGCAAAGTCTCCAATAGTCTCCAAGTTGACCTGAGCAGCTCGTCTCACATTTCCTTTGTTGTCTCCTAGTTTATTTTTTCTTTGTTTGTATAATCCAGAGATGAAATGAGAAGTTGGACAGAAGTAGATGGAGTCAGTACGTTGTTTGAGTTGGGCGAACTAGAAGATGTGGAGTAGTAAGGGGCAGACGGGGGGGTGGGGAAGAGGATACAAGTGTATGTTTATTTTAGCCGCAGTTGTTGTGTTGTGGGACGACTGTGTGTGTTTAACTGGCATGTGATCAAACTCTCCTTTAAGCCTTTTTTGGACTTGCTCAGCTTGATCTCCGTCACTTTTCCTCCATTGTGCTCTGTTGAAACTCCAGGATGTTTTCATCTCCTGTGGTTTATAGAGAAACCTTAATTCATTTTCCATGAAGTGATACAGGGTCCTTCTCAACTGTAAGGGACTGACTATAGTTTCACCTTTTCAGCTGATAAGCAACCAGTCAAACTTGTCAGCAAACAGTTGCTTATTTACACATCAAGCTGTTATACAGCTGTTTCTACAGACCATGGTCCCACAGGCACACTCTTTTCAATCTGTCTCTTCCCACTCCTTAAACACAACTGGGAAGTTCATTAATGGAAAAAAGTAAAATCTTCATATTTATTATATTTTATTGTGGTTGTCAGATATAATTCTATACTTTTCAAGGCTGGTTAAAAATATCTAGAGCAGGTTTAAAAGACTCCATTCATTTAGTTGTTGTTGTTGTTGTTGTGTGATGGCTCAGTCTGTTGTGTTTCCAGTAGCCTGACAACTCAGTTATTTCCAAAACGCTGCCAAGAACACATTAGACAGTTGGTGTAAAGGTCAGCAGCATTTTGGCTCAGCATGATTCGAACCATAACCAGTCTGAAACAGCTGAGCAGACTCCGAGAGTCTGTCCGACCCTCTGGTCAGGTTCATTGAGCAGGCTTACTGAGTTAACCAGCTGTCAAACACATTCTCTCCTTTTCATTATTACAACACACTGAGCAACTGCAGAGAAAAACACAAGCCCAGAAGTGATAAGGGTAATAAGGTCCGTCACTTTTACTGCATTCATCGAGCTCTTAGTCACTGGCAGCTTAATATTAGCCCTCGTTTTCCAGCACAGATTTCATTGTGAAATTGGTGTGTTTGGGTAGTGCGCCACTTGAAAAGGCTTTTCACATGAGATTGCCTGCTCCCCATGGGGTTGGTACTGGAGCCTCCGCAGGCTGAGGGGGAAATGAGAAAATGACAGATAGTCTTTTCCAGTCTTTAGAACGACTTGTGCGAAAAAAAGATGAAAGACTTCGCACGTGCACTGGTTTAATCAAAAGTAAAGATACAACTAATGCAGTATTACTACACAGTAGGTACTTGAACTTTTATTAACGTTTATTCACTGAATAATCTTTACCAGAGTAGCAACTAAGTATTTTACTTTATTAATAAATCTGCCAGTTATTGAAACGACCTTGTTTCTTAGAAAAGATGTTGATATACAAACAATTAGCAGTATTTACTTTCCGCAGTGTAACAGCCACTCAAGGGTTTATAGACACTCACAGCACATGATTATTGGTTTGGTGTAAAACAGTAACAGTTCACATTGACTTCAGACACCATGTGTTTGATTACATTGAACAAAAACCACAATCGTCCACAACAGTACAGTCCTGTACAGCTGCCATAATAAACAATATAATCCAACAAGGGATTACGATTATAATAACAATTAACTATTTGTTAAGCACCTTTCAAACAAGAAATGCAGCTCAAAGTGCTTTACATACAATATACTTATAAGTAAAAACAAATCAACGTTGCCACCACAATGTAATTGGCAAACAATTAAGGTTGATTAAAAACATTAGAAAACAGTGGAAATGCCCATTCACTATATCTAAGAGACAAATATGTAATAGTCAAATGTCTTGTTTTGCCCAACAACCTAAAATCAACCCACAAAAATAACTGCTGATTCATTTTCTTTGGGTTAACTAATCAATGAATCAGTCGGTTGCTGCAGCTCTTCTGTGACACACTTACGATCTAAAATGGTCGGATGGTGGGTTGGAATCTGTGATGCAGTGAAAGTAGCAAACCAATAACTCTGTATGGCCTTAGTGGAGGAAAATAAGCCTGTCAGGACGGAGAAGATGAAGTATGTGACATTTGAATTGACTCTCCGAAGGAGCCGAGGCAGTGTGGTCTCTTATAAGCTCATGTATATTGTCTGGATTGAAGCATCAGTGACTTCTTCCTTGTGCCTCAGCTCGCTCTGCAGCTACAGTTTTCACCGGGTGAGCTCTTAAGTCTTTATCTCGCTCTTTCTCTCTCTCTGCCTCACATAACCCTCTTCACACTTCGCATGAGAGCACCTGAGCTTTCAGGGAAAGAACACACACACACACACACAAACACACACACAAACACACACACAAGCACACCCACTCACCCACACAAAAGGCACACACATCAACTCCAGCTGAGCCCCCTGCTTACAGCGGTATTAGGACTGCATCTTTCTCCCTCTGCTGTGGAAATAGCCTGATTACTGATGGCTGGGAACGGATATTGCCCCACACTATGAGTTCTCCAAGAGAAAAAAAACATCAGCTCACGTAAATGTGTAAACTAGACCTTTGTGTACCATCTTTGCTTTCTGCCACTGGCTACAAATAATTAACAGAACAGATTGTATTTGCTGCCAACATCCAAACTACTGGATTTTCTAAAATGATCTCTGTCCACATCTACACATTTTACGTGACAATTCATGCACACTGGTCATGCGTGTGCTGATGTAAACAGGAAGCAAAAGATCTGCTCTGTATTTGTTGCTTGTAGCTACAGAAAATACTACTAAAAAGACATGACAATGGTGAAATGTAACGGGGGATTTCTTTCTTTAGAGTTACGACAAAGTTTTAACCGCACTTGGCTTCACCACATGCCAAGTCGTTACTGATAAGAACCAATCAGGAAGTGAATACAGGTGGCTTCTAAATATATTGGGTTTTCGTGAGTTTCACAAGTTAAATGGGGCCAGCAGTATTTTTGGGCGCTCGGAAAGTGAACAGCAGGTGTAAATGTAGCAACAGTGATGCTTTTGAAAACTGTGGATGGAGCTTAAACCTGTTAAAAATACCAATTATAATCATTCATCTTAGTTTAAGTCTTGGATTTATGTTTTTAAAACCAAAAGTAAGTCATCTGCCATCAGTATTTCTTTTGACTCTGAGCCAAAACGGAGTTTGAAAGCCAGCCAATCGAGATGAAGGCTCAGACCTCGGTTTAGAGAATAAAAGAATTGCCTCAGCAAACATGAAAAAGATTGCCTCTCGAGCCATTTCCCTCTCTTGTACCCTGACTGCACTCACATCAAACAGCCCTGCTGCTGCTCAAAAGGTCAAAATCAGCGAGAAGCACTCTGCATCACTTTGCTTTCTGTGAAATGTTACACCCTCATTTGATAGGACAATTTCAAAACAAATGTAGAACAACACCATGCACGACAAATTTTGAAAATGTTAGTTTTAAAGTACTGAGCTACAGTCTAGTACATTTGTAAAATAGAATACTAACACGCAAGTACAAACATAGAAGTGAAACAGTACAGGGGAATGCATAATGCATGTTAGCATAGAGGGAAACACAAGATCTGGTTGAAACCTGCTGGTCCTGCTAAACTCTCACACATTCACTCCTCTGTACTCCACCTCTTCCTGCACCCCCGCTCCCTACAACAGGCCTTCCTCTTCTTGCTAATTATCAACTGCTCTGCCTTATTCCTCTCACAGCGAGTCAGGCTCTCTGGGAGCACAGTTGACCCACTTTACATGCAGACCTGTAGGCTAAAACCCCACTTATGGCCCCTTTGTCTCTTTTCAGTAAGCCCCACCTATGTATGTATAAATAAACATACAGTACATATGTATATACATCTGTCTAAAGAAAATATGCCCAATGAGTCAGTTTCCTGTCATGTCGCGTGTCTTAAATGTATTATTCACCTGAGTGGGAAAATTGCTGTTGGATTTAAAAATGTAGAAAAAAACAAAAGCGCTTTTTGTAAATACCACACCGCCCTTTCTGAATTTGGCCTTGTATTCCCCCCTGTTTTCACAAACTACATCAATATTTACACATTAAAGCAAACAGAGGCAACAGTGCATCTTATTAGTGCTGCGAAGTAAATATCAGTGCCCGTGTCACGCTCGGCTTAGACACAGACAAGACGGGAATATCCGGTACCAATTATAAACCAGCTTGTGTATCCGACTCGTGGCCGCTGACGCTGCCTGAAGCCCCCGGTGTCTGGGCCTCCTCCGCTCTGAAGGTTACACCATGTCCAGCATAACTACATACTGTAACTCATCAGACTGAAGTCATCATTAACACGGCTCCCTCTTAAAAGCACGGAGCCATTCTGAACATTTCCATCATTAGCCCGACGTGCCTCCTCGGCGCCTCCCTACCCCCACATAAAAAAAAAGAAAAATCAATAGCATCTGCTGCCTTTCAGCTCGGCCTGCTTCAGTGCTGAAGGAGACAAACAGTGGGTGAGCTAAATTGATTAAGTATCAAGCTATTTTTAGAGATGATGATTTCCAACTTTGTCCGAATTGATGAAGCAGTAAAAACAGAAGCAAAGCTCTAAAAGCACGAACCAAGTTGTGATGATTCCTACAAAGAAACTCATCATCCAGTACAATAACTCTCTGGTTAAATAAACATGAATGTGTAACCCATGCCTGCCACAGCTTTTAAAATAATAATGATTGGGCTCCAGTGGTGTCTGTGCGGCGTGAGCGTTCGTCACATGACCACCGTGGTTGTGGGTAATTAGCCTGTGACACAGGACCTTGCTAAGCTAACAAAGGATGCATATAGGAGAACTAATTACATTTTGTGGCATATTTGCCATAATTATCAACCCCACCAACCTTCACAGCCACGCTCTGTTGAGATGTTCGCCTCTTCAAGTATTATCGCAACGCGCGTGACGGCACACTGTTAATCAGGAAAGGGCTTTACTTCCTTCACCCGGCCTCCCCTTCCCCCAGCTGCCTCTGTTTATTTGCTCTGCATCTGTTTGATGTGTTCCTTCGCCGGGATAACAGAGGAACCCACTGGCGGAGGAAATGTTTGTATGTGAACATCTATGTTCCTATAACACTATAGATTTCCCGGTATTGTAGGGTGATATTGTGGGCTTAATAATAATGGATTGTATATATGCATGTGCTCCTTTGTCAAGCTGCACATAGTATTTGTGAACACCCATGTGTGGGTCAATTTGTTTTTTTTGAATGAATTCATCTGTGTGCTGAGTGTCTGTCTGTGTGCATGAGAATAACATGGCTCAATTTCCATTTTTATGAACAATCCCGTTACCTGTGTCAGGGAGACTGATGGAGAGAGGTCTGCTGGATCAATGTCACCGGGCCTCTGGCGTGCCAAGGAGCTTGTGCACCGTGTTACTGCTTCCTCTGCTGAGGCTCAGCCCCTCGCCGACATACTCACACACACAAGCATGCACAGGAACGAACTAGATACACTTACATTTGTCAAACATACACTATTTCCCACCAATTCACATTCATCCCTCAGCGTTTCTCAGCCGTCAGTAGACAGCATACGTTCTGACATTTGACAGGCCCATCAGCAGTTTTCCTCCTCGCACTCTGCAGACAGCCAGCCTGTGGAGACCCGAACATAACCTTGAGCTAACTTAACCTTGAGCTAAATGAGCTACTTAACCAGACCCACGGGACTCCTCTGATATTTGCTGGTCATAATGTTAACCATGGGTGCACAAGCCTCTTAGCAATAACCTGTGAATAAGACAAAGGAGACATGAGAGAAAAAAGGTTTCTTTAAAAAACCCCAGCTGTTAATATTTTTTGTCAGAACTGCTACTCATCCACACAAAAACACACACACACCATTTGACGTCGGCATTTATCCAAAGTAGTGAGAATTATATGCAGTGGGAGTGAAAGCAGAAGCCCTGGCAGTGCTCTCCTCTCCCCATTGAGCTGCACCACACGGAGCACACAGATAGATAAATCCTCGAGCAGAGTCAGATTAATCAGGAATGATGGCGGCTGTTAGACAATGTCAGGCAAATAAAATGCGTTCCCCCGATTCTTGTTGATGGCAGCACATGAACACTACTTGCCAAATTAAATCCCCCTATGGGCTTTTATGATAAAGAGCATGAACATAGGCTGGCAAAGTATAACAGTCTGGGATTTGACTATCAGAACTGAGAATTCATCCCCTCGTGTCTCGTCTCACACTTGTAAGGGAGAGGGTTTGATCTGCTCACCCACCGAGTGTCTTAAATATTTGAACGATGGGAAGCAAAGAACCTCATGGTAGCTCAGTGAAGATGTAATATAATAAAGCACCCTGCAGAAAGATTCTCTTATTACTGTATAGTAGTTTGCTACGGGCATTAACATATCTGTTTTTCACATATGTGCTGTATCTCTCTCAGTGCTGCACAATCAATAATGAGAATCTTATTAAAGCCGATATATCAATTAAGCCAATTTGGCTCATGTGGCCTATCACAGCTATAACATTAGACGAACATGATGTCTGATAGTTGCAGATATAAAAACTTTTTTGCAGAAACACAATGCCGAAAAACATACTGGGCTGATTTAAAAAAATTTAATATACATAATTTAGTAAAAATCCATATTTTATAGATGGTGAAAATACATAAATTAGTTAAAGAGCTCCTAGCTAGTTGTCATTTTCAGAAGAGAATATCCACACAGAAGAAAAGACGAACAACCCACCTATCTAAACGTATATAACAGCATATATTTCAATATCTTTACTCCCTAAAATTGCAGAAACAATACAGTGTCAGTCAGACTCGGCTCCTTTGTTTTGTTCTTTATGGTTTGTTGCCTTTTTCCTTTTTCGGCACTCGGTCAGATAAATCATAATCAGTCAGAGAGGAAATCATATAGCTCCTTAAATGAAGCCATACTTTGATGGATTCACAGGGCTCCACTGGTATTGTATTCTCGCTGCCAAGTTTCCACAGATGACTTGATTATAAAATATTGTTTCCACAGAGTGCAGAGCCCAAAGTCCGGCTGATTTAAGGGAATATTTTGACATTTTTGGAAATGCACTCGTGAGATCAGTGCCTCTCTCATGTCAAGAAATGGCCAGAAAATCTCAAAATACCAAGTAACTGCCCGTATAAACTTTTCAATGTCTATTAAATTTTATGTTCAGAATAAAATAATAAGAACTAAGCTAACCTGGCTTTAACATTATATTTATACGGCGTGGACATGAGTGCATCAGTGTTCTAATTTAGCTCTCAACAAGCCAATAAATCAGCATTGTACTTATTTTGAACAGTCATTTAGCAGAAAATGTCTTTGCTGAGCAACCATTTGCATTATCATGATTTGGGTTTATTGGTTTTCTCCGATTTTCTGATGAGATTTCAGGTTTAACGTTGAAGTTACAAGAGATTATTGGTTATATTCTATTTGTGGTCAGAATATGCATGTGGCTGTTGTGTTAAACAGTATTTATGAATCAAGCTGCTTCATGCAGATACAAATTTGGTCAAAGTGTGCAAATTAGTATATAAAGTCCTTCCATATAATCCACACATTAAATATGAATAGTTATGAATGGCAGCAGAGAACGGACTGCCTCACTGGTTCCTTCCCCCAGAGATGAGCCGTGCACTTGAGCTGACTGTTAAACAAGCGCTACTGTACATCACTGTGCACGAACAAAGCAATACACAAAGCCTCCCATCTCCTGACCTTAAGTTTAGTGAGCGTGCATATGTGTGTGTGTGTGTGAGTCTGTGTGTGTCTGTGTGTACCCGTGTGTGACTCTGTGAGTGTGTTCCCTCCACCTTGTATCAGTGTGTGTGAGGAGAGAGTGCCTGCAGGGGTGTCAGCGGAGGTTTAAGATATTCAGCTTGCTGTCAGCACCAACACATTTCTCCCTCTGCACCGCTGCACAGATATGGAAATCCAGCCTCCTCAGAATGCAGAGCACCAGATCAGCTTCAATTTATTCCATTCTGCTCTCTCCCTCTCTCTCTGCTACCTCCCTCCCTCCATCCCCCTCTCTCTGTTCTCTCCCTCCCCCCCACACACCTCTCCTGCTCTCTCCACTGTCTCCATTCTGTCTTTGGTTTTGTGTTTGGTCTGAGCTGCTCTGTTCATGGCATATGCCCCAATGAGGAATTGCAGGGAGGTGAGAGGGTTTTTACCGAGCGGCTTCAAGTCTTAGTGGAGAGTAGAAGCCTCATTCTTTGAATCTAGTAAAGTAGAGGAGGTGAGAGATTGCCTGAGTGAGAAAATTTGAGCACATATAGTCCTGTGTGTGTGTGTGTGTGTGTGTTTGTGTGTGTGGTGGGGGGAGACTTGTTTGTATTGTGCACATGCAACAATGTACCTGTCCCCTCACTCTTGTTAATTACCAGCAATAGAACCGCGGCGGCCCACATTGCCGGTGGTGAAACACAATTAGTCAGTTGCCAAGCCGCTCTCAAAAAGGCTATCTCACCAACACACAGTGTCATCAGTAATCTAGTCTCAGCATAATCTAAATGCCAATGTCTATCCTCTGTGATCCATCCCCTGCCCACACTACATTTACATTCTAATTAGATGTGGCCAAGGCCGCTTTATAAGGACCCTTTTTAATAACATGGCTGCATTCACCTTCTCACAGTCCCATCGCGGCTGTAAAAAAATAAATAAAACGAAAGAAAGAAGTAGGCCACACTTTATATTTTGTCCCTTTGACATTGTGGCTACTGAAGATTTAAGTAGCTTTTAAAGCCCTCAGCACCCGAGTGTGTGTAGCCTGACAAGAGGTTTTCTTGTCTCTGGAGGATGAATTATAAATGGAATTGCAAGAAATGAGATGTGGTGTCAAAGCAGGAATAAAACGCTAACTCTATACACATCATTCCCCATTCATCACACATTCAGGCATCAAGGATGTTTAATTGTCGTCTCTGTAGGATTATGTTTAACATCTTTTTGAATGAAGACTTCATTTATGATATTTGTACTAATATTTGTAGTATTTAGTATGTTATTTGTAATAACTCTGGTTTTAAGTGTAATAATATAAGAAATTCTCAAGCACAAGTTTTCTATGTTATTAAGCAAACATTGTTATCTATGTTCGTTTTATGAATCTAAAATATGAAAACTGATTTTCTGATCTGCTGAGATTCGACAGCTCTTTAAACAACATTCACTCTCAGTACTTTTAGCTTTAACAGTAGGAAGATGTGACAGAAGCTAATGTGAAGAGAATACAACATCTTCTGGATCGCTGCCCTCATTTTCACTCTTGTGACAGATCCCTCGAGGCAGGTGAGGAGTCTGGTTTCATTTGAAACTGTCAATTGGTTGATTTCAGGAGCTGAAAGAGGAAGATTGGCAGCTGTTTTCACAAAGTATGTAGCTTCCAACACATTTTCCTGAGCGGCTGTATGTTAGAATTCAAAGATCTGAGTCAATGCCGTTGACATTTTCCAGAACTTTCATGGTGCCTGTATAGGATTTTCCTACCATCGTCACCCCTTACATCTGCACAATACTATTATGACAACAGAGCCAGTCTCATTTCACACATACTCCCTTCTCTCTCTAAGCAATACCCAAGGTCAGGTTATAGATACAGAGCAAACTAGCAGTGCATTGTAGTGTCTACATTAAAGGACTTTCATATCTAACTCAGATGCCCCAGACAGAGAGGCACCAGCTCCAACTCTTTTGCATATTTCACCAGTGGCAAGACGTAAGGTCACAATGTGATTTAGGAATGCAAACTTTAGACTTAACTGTCCAATAGGGTGCGAGGAGCTACATGTAACATAGAGAGTAACAGCAATTCTAGCCTTTCATGGATGATGTGCTGTTAGAATGGGTGACGCAAGTAGAGGGAGATATACTGGGATGCTGTGGAAGACATCTTCATACTTGGGGGGGTGACAATTGCTCATGTTACTCTGTTAGCGTTTGTATGTTGTTCCAGCTTCTGGTCTCTTTGATCCATCACGACTACATTAAACTCTTCTGCATAAGACATCAGCTGCTGCCTCAGTTTTCCTTTCAGCAGCTTTCATCACACCGCCCACCAGTAAAATGTCTGAAACATGTCAGAGTGAGCTTGTGTGAACAGGAAAGAGTCCGGAAAATTCACTGCGAGCCAGTTGGCGTGTTGATGACACCTGACAGAGGCAAAGCTGAAAGAAATTATACAAATATCTCAGGAGGAGAAAGAGGAGCCAAACATGTAGAAGATACAAAGATGTCAACTTGGACAGACGATGAGATTCAAAGTCTTTTGGCAACAAGAAGTGACGCCAGTGTCGATGTGCTGGAAACAACAACATGTACATTTCAGCAGCAGAATTTAAATGTCCTGCCTCCTAGAAACTCGACTCGGGCTTCAGCTCTCGACTCAATGTTCCAGACATTTTCCTGAATATGTCTGACCCGGACAATCTTCTTCTGCTACGTTCTTCATATTCTTCACATTTTCAAGAGTTCATGTCTGAAAACGTCAAAAGACACTCGAATCAAAAATATAAAAACAAACACTTGACCCTGTACATTTACCTGAAACCTGAAAATCACCTTGATAAACTTAAATCCTCACATTTCCTATTATGTTCAGGTTAATAAACTCTGGCCCTTTATGACTTCTGAATCATTCTGTGTCCGCTAATGACCTGTGACGCTAAGTGGGGAAAGCGTGATGGAGTTTAACAGCGTCGTTATCTTCATTGACTCTATCATTTTTTTAGATCCTAAGTTAATTATTACACATGATCTTGTACAAAGATTACCTCTCATAACCAATGCTATATTATTATAAACTCTACTCTTTCAGTTTAACCATTCAAAATTTAACTATACTTACAGTCTAGTATTTGCAACAAGAGACTTCTGAAGAAAAGCACTTTTCCACACAGAATATACTGTAACCATTATAATGTTTAATGTGTTTCAGAAGGCTTTCAAATCTGCAAAGCTGTTTGTTGTTTGTATTCACACAGATTGACAATGGGGGGTTTAGATAACATCTGGGCTGGTTTAGATATCTCAAGATAATCTTAAGTGTGTCTTTTTCTATTAAAACATAAAACCACAACAGTGGATTGTGAAAATAATCAGATCTGGAAAGTGAATTAGAAATTAAATTTGTCTAAGCAGCCTCACAGTGTCTTTCTGTTCTCCGGGATCTTAGTCAGGACAAAGGAAAACATTAATGCTTAGACACAGATCTGCGGGGGAATGCTAAGTACATCCATAATACACATATGCCTATGATCTCATAATATATTTATACTTTAAACAAGAGTTGACAGAGCGCACGGAATTCATTTTATTTCCCTCTGTCGTGCTCACGTTGTCTCCAGATGACTTCTCTGTTTCCCATCGGCTTGAGAATGAAAATTAGAGCCTGGCCTCGACAATGCATCTACTCAAAAGGAACAAACACAAAAAACACGTGTTTTATTTCACACCACATGCAGCTTCAATAACAGTTACACCGAAAAAGAAACAGGAAGCGAAGAGTCATTTTAACCATATTGTTTTTGAAAATGAGCAAAACAATTCTAATTAAATTCAAGGCCGTGTTTGCGTGATATTTATTGAAGAAAAAAAAGGTGTAATTGAAGAAACGTATCTAAAGGTGTGGGGTTAGTAGTTGCTATGTCCTCGCTGTAAGGCAGCGTTCAACAGCAGCACAAGAGAAGTGACTGATAAGCTGTGTGGCTGTGACCCTGTTTTCAAGAATCACTCTGTGGCCTCAGGGACAAACCTGCTCCGTCTGTTACGGCACATTCATACAGGCAACTCCCAGTACCTGATAAACTCTCTGGCTCAGTCATAACAGGTTTCCAAGTTACTGTGGGAAGAAAAGCCAGCTCCAGTGTTTTCTTTACAACTAGTGAGGTTTGACTAACAGCACTGTTCAAAAAAGGAAAAGTCAGACATCAGTGGATCTACAGCAGAGACGCTAGTTCAAGACAAGAAAAGTCAAATTTTTTTATTTTTTTATTAAGAATCTGTGTCTCATTGCACAGAAGTAGCTTGAAATTGAAATTTGGTAAAACCCTTGTAGTCACCATGAGCTATTCTGAAATGCTCAACAGAACGTGAAGCCAGATTGAACTTCAACTTATAGTTTCTGTTTCGCCAAAGGAATATTTGTATTAGTTATAATATATACACCTGAGTCTGTAGCTTTTCAAGAGCAGCACTGTGTCCACGAGTAAATCCTGAAATGAAGAAGAGCACATTGAAAGCAAGTCGAAAGGAACTGATGTGCAAACTGGTAGACATTCACATTTTAGTGAGACAACAACATTTATTTTATTTTTACTTTACTAACATATGCTTTCCAAAGTAACTGGTCCTGCCGTACAAAGTAAAGTTATTGCAACATGCTTACACACGGTGTCTTCAAACTAAAACGATTTCCCTCCAGACGAGACGTTCAGCTTTGTATCAGAAGGAATGTACGTCCATACTGACACACCTGAATATGCAAGTCATGTGACCATTGCCATACACTGGGCATGTACATACAAGTCTAAACAGGAAGTAGATTGTCTACTTGGCCTTTGGTTGCTTAGTTGCCGAAAATAACACAAACGAGCGACTGTGCCTGATGAGAACCAATCAGGAAGCAGTTGTGGTTCCAAACGTCTCTATCTTTTTCTGTTCTGACTGAAATGCAGCCCAGGAGTTCTCAAACAAAAACGTGGCCAGCGACATTTACGATCTTCTCCGTTTATCGGCAACAGCGATGTTTTATAAACCATAGTAGAGGAGGAGGCAGTGAACTGAATTGAACCAGGTTGCATTTTATTGCTTGGGAGTTCCGCTCCTCGTTTCCAAGGGTGTGAATGCACCATTTCATTTTTCAGTCTGTGAGCGACTTTATTATTACTAAAGCAAGAAGCTTCCTTTTGTCTATGCACAGCGTTAAACATTTGGAGAATGTATTTTTACTGCTTTGGTTGAATTCTCTCAGGAGACGCTTGAAGCAGAATTGCCAGTGAAATATTATTAAGAGACCATGGATGTATAACAGAACCCAAAATTAATATTCATTTCTTAAACTCAAACTGGGCTGCAAGCGGGTTTTGAATCATTTAGTATGTGTTTCCATTGCACTGAAGAGTTTTCACTAGACTGCGATTCCCCTTTTTGCCAGGACATCTGATTGGCTGTTGACATCCAGTGACTCCGAAAGGCTCTGCCACGTCCAACATTCTCTGGCTGACGGACTTTAAACTGTTCGCACGTCATCTAAGCCTTCACGGTTGTTTCGGCTCTGCAGTAAAGCGATTTTGGGGAAGTTGTTTATCATGTGTACTCGCAATGTGAATGTGGAGTTTGGTTTGGAAAGAAATCTGCCGGAGCCAAGTAGCCACAGATGGGAGCCTTGACATCAGGTCTGAGGGGAGAGTATTTTAAAGTCCATTACACTCAGTATTGAATTTGTGTTAGCGTAACAGTTTAACAAAATGTTTAAGTCAGGAAGTTTTAACTGTGATTGCAATGTCAACAGTGTAGTCTAAGAAAATATATTGGTCCTCAAAAGTTTTTAACACTGATCCACTGAACTGAAACTGAACCAAAGTTTGATGTAGGCTGAAGCCTTTTTACCCGGCATCGCCTCCAGCATGTAATCAATATGTATACAGTGTAACACCCTCGACTAACTCTCAGCTGAAGCTCACACACATTGCCGGCAGTACTTCTCCTGGAAATAATCACAATCTTTGTGTTGTTTATCTCTGCGCCGTAGAAACTAAACCTGTGGGTGTCGAGACATTCTTAACAATGTGTCCGGGTTCTACTTCTCTCTGTATCAATTAGCATTTTACTTTGGCTGTAATTTGCTGAGCCTAGAATTGTAGTGTATTTAGAGATAATCCCTGTTTGTGAATCAAGCAGGGATTATGAGTCAGCGTCGGTACAGTGTTGTCTGATCTGACGCTCCGGGACATCAGCAGGTGAACATCATACCTCCCACTACATTCATCATGAGTGAAAGGCAAACTATGGAAAATGCCAGAACCCAATTCTAGAGCTCATGTCTGAAATTGTCTCCTGCATCTGTGAGGGGACCATTACAATTCTTCTTTTTAAAAGTACCAATGAGCAGCTGCAGTTCGTGCCTGGAAGCCCCTCGAACACTGAAGCTGTTCAGGATCGACCTACTCAGATTCCGTGTCTTTGCCTGAGCGTTGGAATTGCTAGCCCTTCAAGTGTAAGCTGTCAATCACAAAGCGCCGAACGGACAGTCTGAAGGTGGTGGGAAAAGTACTTTTCAGTTTGTCAGCTGGAGGTGGTCTTCATCGCTCAGGTCTGTAACTTTGGGAGACTGACAGGTTGAATTTCTACAGCGGTGAGCCGGCTGTGTGTTGGAGTGAAAATGGGCAAAGCACCAAATGCTGTTCTGATTCTATTTTTCCTCGAAATTCCTCACATATTCACATTTTCTGTTGCCTGTTGGTTGGTGGAGTGCAGCAGTGGCCTCTGTGCAGTTGGCCTATAACGAGCAATACGTCTTAATAATTGTGACAAATGTAGTTTTCATAATATAAAACTTAGATGGAGTCCAGAGGCGCACTGGAAACTGTTGACCAATCAAATCAGTGTGGGTCAACTGGCCATTTGGAGCAGACTTAAAGAGACAGGACAAAAATCAAGTTTTTTAGACAGAGGCTGAAAAGAAGAGCTGCAGCAATCGACCGTCTTGAGGAAAGTGATGTGCTTTAAACATGTAAACATTGTTAAGTAATAACCCAAATTAAACATTATGAACCTTAATAGGAATCATAAAATGTCTCCATTAAACATTTATACTGGGACTTGACAATATCCGGGTAAATTACAGTGTTTACTAAATGTTACCCCCACGTCTTTACTGCTATACGTCTGTCTGCCTCCCAACCAGCACCACCTTCACGGTCCTGACGTGTCAGACACTGGTTCTCCAGCAAGTTGTGACTAACTGTCATGTGTGTGACTAAACAGGCTGAACAGCATGCTGTTGGTTGGAGAAATCATTTAGCCATTACAGCCCCTCAGTGTCTGTGAATACAGCTTCAGGCTAGAAGGTTTGGACAGACCGAGAGATGGAGAGAGACTGCTTTCTCTGCAGTGGGAAGCAGGGATGACGCTTCCTTCTAACCCCTTGCAAACAGCATGCCAACACAAGTCTCCAACAGCACCCTCTCTATCCACTTGTAAATTCACCAGCTCGGCAGCACAGGAAGGGAATGTAAATTAGGTGTGACTAACGGCAACATGGGAATCCAGGCAGTATTTCCCCTCCTTCTCTTGCTTTTCTCCCTGGCTACCAAGGAATTACACCCCCTCCCCCTTCCCAACCCCTGTATGCATAGAGAGAGAGAGAGAGAGCTCTTAAATGTACCATATATAGAAGGATGACACACTAGCTTCACCTGGCAGAGTTTGCACTGCATCTCTTTTTATTTTCAGTCTTTTTTATGACTGTAGTCATCTTTGGCTGCATCCACACTACGAACCTTTAGTTATACAACCTATCACAGTTTTTTTCCTGCCGTCCACATTTCTCCTACGTTTTCAAATGCCCAAAATTGAGATGTTTACGAAAAGCTGCCTGTTCTGTTTTATGGCAACATAACATTGTTTTCATTTTGGAAACAATGTTGGAGTCACTCGTATTCAAGTCCGATTGGTTCTTACCAGTCCCAACTCGACTACCAGCATCAAAGGCAAAACGTGACAAACACTTTCTTTCATCATCGATTCCATTTCCTCATTGTTCCAAGAAAAAGAAATCCCCTGTTTGCCCATTCAATGAATTTTCTGTAACTAAGCAGCCAACTGCAGAGTCAACAATCGGCACCGGCACGCACATGACCAAATTATGTTCACTTGATATTCATTTAATACGAGATGAAATGCTCATCTGAACGAGGATTGTTTAAGTTTAATAACTAAATGCTAAACACGCTCTATTTCTTCTTTTCCTCCGTTAGAGCTTTTAAAAGAGGGGCATTTAAGCCAACCAATGCTAGGTCCTGAAAAAACATGGAAATAGGTTTTGCAAGAATATATGAGTCATATAAACTAAATAAACTAGTAATGTGACTCAATGAATGGGGATGTTGTTGGGTTGTTCAGTGATACTGGTGTCTACACAACTATTTCATTGATTATTCATGACCGTGTCTGTCCTAGCCGTGTTAAAATGTAACCCATAAAGAGAGATAGATAGATGGATATGGACATTATAGGGATGTCAGAGCATATTTCTTGTCACCACCATTAAATCCTGCCATTGAGTTTAATATTGTTAAAGCTTTTCCACTCCGGGCGCTATATTGTGATAGACTCTGAATTGGTTATTGTGGGAGCCCAGTGGGGATGAATGTCACACACACTGTTACATTCAATCAAAGCTGGTGATGCTCCACTTTTACCTTCACTTTTCTGTGTCATCACGGCTGGAAGTAATTTCCTCATGTCAAGGCGCGCTATCTGAAGGTGCATCAACATGTGGTCAGAGTGTAGCGGTTCTAGGTTTATTATCCAGGTGCACTGGGACTGGTGTGTAATGAAAAGATGGCATACAGAATTCTGCCTTTTTTTATTTATTCTGCGGTGCGTAGGCAGTTACTCTCACAGCAAGAGAAGTGGCGACCAGCTTATTAGTCTTGTGATTATTATTGCAAGGAAGCTGATGGCCCAGCATGTTATTGATGTCAGCAGACCTCTATTTCAGTCTAATAAATACTCTTTGCACTGCTGCCCCTGGATTTCCAAGGGATTATGCGAGTTCTGTCTCCATCATCGATGAGCTGTATTCTCTCCGCTCGAGTGTAATGGGAATAGTATGCATGCAGTCATATTTGTGATTATATAAAAATAGTATCCGATTGTCGTGTATGTATGAGCGACTGTGTGTGTGTGTGTGTGTGTGTGTGTCTGTGTGTGTGTGTGTGTGTGTGTTTTACGGTCCTGGTGATGGAGAGCTAGCCCTCTGCAGACAGCCTGTGCTTATTTTATGGCCTCCTCCCCAGCTGCAGCGTGTGGGCAATAAACCTTTCTCCAGCAATCTCCAAACAGTCCAGCAATCAATGGGAAATTATCTCAGCCAATCGATGGGCCAGCCTATTTCTCCCTCTCTCTACCTCTCCCGCTGTCCTCCTATCTGTATCCCTTTCTCCCTCCCCCTCCCTCCCTCCCTCCCTCCCCCTCCTCATCCCTTGTCTCGTTTTTGCTGTCTCTCTGTTTTTTCCACCCACTCCTTCACTCACCCTCCCTCTCTCCGGCTTGCATTCCCTCCAGCTCTCTGGGCTCCGCAGCACCTACTCTGAAATGCGACAGCTCAGCAGCTCCAGAGCCATTAACAAAAGTCGCCTTCACACATGGAATATGTAACAGCGTTGGATTGACTTTCCTGGAGAATATAATGAGTCTGACCCGCTCATACAGCCAGAGAATACTCCCTCCCCTCCCCCCCCTGACAGTTGTGACAACAAGGGTACTTACTGTACTCTGTGTTAGTTGTTGCTGTTGTCCTTGGTTGTCCGTGGCCAGTTGCACGGAACCTTGTTATTTTTCCATGTTTCACTTAAGGATGTATTTTAATGAGTTCACAGAATTGCCTAAAGTGTTCTTCTCAAACCGTTTCCCTGGAATAGAAATCAAATAAGTGGTTTCCATCATTCAGTCCTTTAAGCAGTATAAATACTCGGAAATCACTATGGTGACAGAGCTGACGTTACAGCTAATTATTCAGGTTAAGTCTTTGTTGGGGTGTGTTCACATGTAAGCTTCAATAAATGAATAAAGAACACTTAAATTGACTCAAAGAAATTTGTCTTAATTTAAAAAAGTAAACATGATGAATCTGATCTCCAAATGGCTTTAAATATTGGGTTTTGTTAAAGATAAAGGGAAACGAAACAAACAGGAAAAACTAGTATTATTGAAGCAGGTTTCTCTCAGTAGTTTTAATATTTTCTGCACCTCAAGTTTTATATTAGGAAATTATCATTTTCAACCACTATGATCAAGATGATTCTATTCAAAGTAGATCATAAAACCAATTGCAGGTGAAAGAGGTGGTTGGTGGTTATGAACCCACAGAGAATCATCAGCTCTGCGGCTCCTCTCGGCTTCACAGGGCTTTCCAGCGTTTTTCATCTTTTGGTTTTGGTTTTCCTGCCCCAGCTGTTTCCATTCACTCTCACCGCACTAATGGTGTCATTTCGGTCGCAGCATTGCGGCTGTTGTCAGTAAAAAGGCTCTAAAAACCAACCATAAGCTTTACCTGCCCTGCGTTTAATGGCAGACAGGCAGTTAGTGAATAGCTGGGGAAACACATCGGCGCACAGAGCAGCTGAAGAGAGAAGAAACAGAGTGATTATTGAAGTTGCATTTGCCAGGTGGTGATGACTTTAATAAATGCTAATGCTGCTCCATGTCTGTTGGAAGTGCAAACAGACGACTGTTTGCTAACATCTTCTATGTTGTGTTTACATCTGGTCTCGCTGCTGCAGGTGCCCTAATTAATTGATTAACTAATTCATGATTTCTTCTTAATTTCAGCACTCAAGGTAATGTACTTGCCTTAAGTGTCATAAAGGGAAATCTGCATTTTCACCAGTTAATTTAATATTTTTCTTGACATAACAGATTTATCATCATCTAGATATCTACTGATGACTCGAGCCAGAGTGATGGGGATTTGATTTGGTCCGATACCGATGCTAGGGAGTAAAGATTTACAGATACTGATATATCTGTATGTCGTTATCAAATCCTCATGACAAAGAAATGTAATTGAGGCTTGATAGTTTACATTTCAACCATGAAGCTTATTAGAAAAACTATGGATACAAAGAAAACCTAAAACACATGGTTCACGTCTTTGTAAACAGTGTATTGATTCTTGCCTAATCAGGCATTTTCAATTGAAAACAACCATTTTTCCCGGATGGCATTTCCAAATACAGCACATCACAGATACAACTAATACAATATTTCAGGGTTTGTCCTGAATATTTAAATCCTTTTTTTAATGTAGTGATGTAGTTTAAAATATATTTCGTTCTATTCTCCACTGTCGGATGAGCTGATGGGAGAAAACCGCTCTATCACTTAAGTTTGCTGCGACGAGTTTGTTCATTTTGTAATATAAAAAAACCCAAATGATCCTACTTTGACAACTGCCAAATTCTAAAAGCAGTTATCTGCCTCTTAGCGTCTAATGTTTATTTTCGAATAGAGTACACACTAGAGTGGAACTACTCTTAGACCACTTATGCTGAAAAGCTTTCTCTAAACCATGATGCTTTTCTGTTATGGTGGATTTATCATCAATCTTGGGTAAACTTTTTGGCAGCAGTCAACCAAAAACAGTTCCAGAGGTGTTTCCACACCTGAGCAGCAGCACTTGCTCCTGGCAGAGCAGACAGACACTGACAGCCATTCAGACAGAGCTTGGAAATGGTGAGCAAACAACACTTCTCCCCTAAACAACTTGTTTATGCTGCTCCTACCCACAGAGTTCGGCTATAACGCGACAACATGAAAAGAAAGCACAAGTGACAACCGCCACCCCTGCCTGTCACACTTGTATCATATTTTCCTCTGCCTCAGCCGCGGGGAAAACATCCAGCTAATGCCACGGATTGACAAGCGGGAGGTGTTGGGCAGAGAGGACGGGAGGTTATTTTTCTACCTCGCAGTGAAGGATGGTGGTCAACACGGGTTATCAAAACCCAGCATGTTGTTCTGCACGGAAAAACAAATTGAAATGTGATTGATACAGGGGATGTTGTATTGTCACAGCTCCGGTAGATTGGGAGGTCGGCGTCAGTTCACTGGCTGCAGGAGTCTGTTTACTCACCATATCTACGAGCATTGATATAAATAGCAACTCGATTAAAACCCTCCAGAGAGTCTCTGCTGTTTTCATTCTTTGTAAACATCAGCCGAGGTTCACATGAAATAGCCGGCAACAAATTCGAACCATGGAAATTCCTCACAACAATGGAGGTTACTGTTTTATGACTTGAAGATGGTGGTTTCCTAATCAACAAGTTTGTGCAGGTGCTGGTTCGCTGGCTCAGCTACGAAATCCAAAAGGATTAATGACAGAGTTGTAGGTTGTTACATTCTTGGCAGAGTAAGAAACGTGCTCAGACTTTAACATTCCTCGGATAAATCCATGGAGAACACTCACAACTGCTTGTGTAGTGTGATGTTTATTAGTTACCGCCCGGCACTCTCACTTCTCTGTTTCCACCTGGTTCAACTCGCGTCTGTCTGCTGGAGGGAGCTTTCATACCAGTATAAAGGGTTTAGGCTCATTTCCAACCATTATACAATCCACTGTGGCATCTCCCACCTCTTCATTGGGACATTCCTAACACTGCTGCCACTAGGGGTGCTATTTACAATGCCTTTCGATTCAATAATCAACACAGTTGTCGGATAAAGATGGATGATTATTACAAATTTATACATTTAATTCTCATATCATGATATTAGTAAGCATAGGGCAACATCATGTAAATTATCAAGCGTCTCTAAAGCCTACGAGGCGACGCAGAGCTGTGATTGGTCAGCTTGGTGGCATCGCATTTCTGGCAGACTCGCCGCCATTTTTTGAATTTAGTTGAAGGAACAACGTCTTTCTCTTCGTAGTTGCAGTTCTTTAAGAAAAGGTAACTGATCTTCAACATCTATCAGCTCCAACTCCAACCTGATCCGCTTAGTAACACTCTCCATTGTTCCGATGTAAACAGAGACGCGCTGTAGAATTTGTAAATTCACAGACCAGAAACCTGAAACATCCAACACCAGCATAGAAACTCTTTGTAATGGACTTACACACACACACACCTTCGCAGAGCTATGAATGCTCGGCCCCGTGAGTAGGCTACATGAGTAGGCTATGTGCGCTCCTACGGCGTGACCAGTTAGCGCCTGTGCGAAGCAGCATAGCAACAAAAAACAAAAATTAAGACAAAAAGCTCAAATTAGACAATCTAATGAGTTAGAACAGTGATCTGTCCCATAAAATCTGATGCCGTCTGTTTGTATTCATCTTGTAACTCACTCGTGGCCTCAGTTGGGTTTTGACTCTGGAAGCTAGGTTGACAACTACACGTCACATGATCTAATTTTCAAGATTTTGTTTGATATCTTTGTTTTGCTGCCAACAAATTCAAATTAGACTAAGAAGAAACAGCTGATTTCATACAAATTCAATTTTATATATGTCAGAACTTATTGAATAAATTTGTTTCCGTCTCCCCACAAACAAACCACTTCATACAAGCATAACAACTCCAATGCAATAGAGTTGAGTTTGGGGGAAATTAGCTGTTTCCATCAATCTTTTCTACTGAGATATTTCAAAAACCACGTGAAAATATTGTAACTGAAACTTACAGTTTCAGTTACAATAGCTCGAGCCTTATGGTCTTTTCAGCCTCTTTTAAACAGCCTGTTCAAGGTGACAATGTTGTGTCTTTACTGCGCCTCACTCACTGTTCTTCATAAAAGACAGTGTGCTGTGTCGTTGGAGGTTATTCACACATCAACGTCTGTGTAAAAAGGAGAGCCGACACATCACGCCTCTAATTCCAGAACACCACTACGCCGTCTAAAATCACACACTGGCTTTACGCTGGCTCGCTTAGTCCAGTGTAAACAAGCAAACCTGGCATAATGAGGGGTCATTGTAATGGCACTGTGTCTGGATCTGGTTTAAAGGGGCTTCGCTCGCCCTCTCGCTCTGTGTGTGCCTGTCTCCTTCCATCCCTCCCCAGTCTACCCAAGGCCGCCTCTAATCAGCAGGCCTTGAGCTCTCATAAAGGTCACTCTGTCCCTTTGATGGTGTTTTGATTCATCCCTTCCTCTTCTCTCTCCCTCCCACCCTTCCCTCTCACCCCCTTTTCTCTCACAGGGAAGCTGGAGAGCCAATACCACCAGGGTGCCAAGAAGGGGCTGGTCCCGTCAGCTGCAGAGTGACGTCAGAGGAGAGGCTGAGGACAAATCGCCTGGTCTCACGGGAACCAGGCAAATTAGGTTCTCCACGAATCAGCCAGTTTCCACAGGGGGAGTCTCAACCATTTTTCAGGAGTTGTCAACGCTGGAATATTCCCAGTATGGACTCATTCACTCTGTCATTTATTTACTGACGTTTGCATCTCACTAAAGAAATGTACACTGCACATAAATATATAATCCTTGTGACAATTTGATGCATTTGTCTCTATTTTGTACACAAATATAAGCTTTATAATTTGCTGTATTCCAATTAAAATTCAATTTGTTGAAGGAAAAAAAGGAAATCTAGTTGTTTCTCAAAGCAAGTTCCAGCTCAAAGACATGAGTTAGAACTTAGATTAACTTTCTTAAATTGCGACACCAAAGAAATATATTGTAATATCTACTCAACAAGCTAATAACTACAGGAGTGCTTTGTCCTGACATATTCAGGATCTGAATATGAAAACACAGATGTCAGTTGCTCCGGACATTTTCCATAAGTGTTCCCTCCAGTAAGTGGATGTTTTGACATTTCTGACACTGAATGAAAGATCCTGTCCCTCTCTTCTCTTCAGTGGTCTGTCATTACCCTTCTCACGCACGAGGCCACATCTAGACCAACAATAGCACTCAGTTAAACCATCCACCTTCTAATTCATTTCAATGAGACCTTTGCATTGGCAACGCAGTGGGGGAGGGGAGGAGGAGAGCGACCCAGAGGGATCCTGGATCAACAGTGGAATCCAGCATCACCCAGCAACACACTGTTTAGACTAATAAAATACAGGCATGTGCATATTCACTAACTTTTATTGTTTGAACGTGATTCTGTTGTTTATCTCACAGCTGCAGGGGGAGATAATTATTACTTACCGTGATGTTTTGAGTTTTATTGATTTATTGGGTTAGAGGTGTAGTAACGAGCAGTGGATGAGTCGACAGGCTCGTGGGCTTCTTGGGTGGCGACGTCAAGGAAAATCCTCGGGTTCTTTGGAGGCTCAGATATTTAGAGTCTAAACAGCACCGGGTTATCCAGCCCGAGTGTGAGCCCCCCACTTTGAAACACATCTGACGCTGCACAAGTTTAATATTGAATATGCATATTTCCGATGTGGCGGACCTGTGGTCACTGGTAGTAATGTGATCATAATATAAAGGCTGGTTTATGGTGTTTCAGAAAAAAATTATCAATGGCCAAAATGGAGTGAAAAACCAACACTCATTTGGGATGCAGGGTCTTTCCTACAAAATGCACAACTGTAAGTCAACAAACATGTGAAATATCACTTTATTAAAAGTGGATTCCATTATTTTCATCCGTGTTTATAAATCTCGGTGTGTAATTGAACAGTATTTAAAATCTTTAGGAATCGATCCAGTAGATCAGCCCCGCCAGCTGCGGGAGCATTTCTTTTATTAACCTTTATTCATACTCATTTAGGGAGGCCCTCATTTACAATGAAGTCAACTGACATCTAAAGGTCAATTCATGCTTCTGCAACAACTATGAATGCTCAGCCCCGTGTGTAGGCTTTGTGCGTACCAAGGTCATAGGGTCGACAAAGAAGCACGAGTCAGCCTTTACCAACATGGCGGCAGTAGCTACAATGTAATCTTATGGGGCAACTGCGACGCTCCACAAAATGTTCTCTTAAAGTTTTATCTCCAACCAAAAGCACAATAGCTTCACTTCTGTGGAGCTGTCATGTTGTTTACTGTGTGATGCGAACACACTTCTCAGGACAAACTAATAAGACATGTGGAGACGCTTTCTAACACCAGGTGTGAACTGGTGCGTTTGTGACTGGAACAGCTGAGACGGATGTTAACAGCAAGTGTGAACAGGAACTAGTTGACTCCCCCTCTGATGATAGAAGCTGCTTTAGTGAGTAACGAGGGCAAACACATTTCATTTTCGCAAATTAATCCATTACGTGTTGTGTATTCCATGTCATAGCTCTCTTTAATGTGTCATACAAAGACCTTGCTTCTCTGTGGATCTTATCAGGGGCAACTTGCTCCCTCTGAGTTGTTAATCCCACTCCTGGTAATCACACAAATGCATCAGCGTGATTGTACGTCCTAAGTGTTGCAATAACTTAAGTCACGGCATTAAGATAAGAGATTCTGCAGGATTACAGCTTTTGCAGCTGTTTTTTTTTTGCACTGCTGACTTTGTCCATCCTCCGGTTTTAAAGACTCTTTAGAGCTGGAGCCCCTCAGTCAGATAGTCACTGAGCTACACTCACAAAGCCTGGTGTTTTAGTTTAATTACCATCGTTAAACTGTGACTCACACGACATTGGCGTCCACCCGTGTTATAACAAAGGTCAGATTCATGACGGATTATGTCATCTTAACTTCCTCTAACAGTAAAGATAAGATCCCACTCGACTCGGGAGCCGAACATGCACCGACGACTCCCTCTCAAATCATTTCTCTGGGCTTCTTCAAGGTCCCACTCCAAAGATATCTGACACTTTTATTAATAAGTGTGTCCTCTGGTTCCTGTGCTGTTGTGACAGGCTCCGACTGACACCGCGCCGCGTGTGCTTTCATTTTGTCTTTTTTTTTTACCTTTTCTTGCATTGCAGATCGTGTGTTTACTTCCTTCCAAATGTGTTGAGTGGCTCTTTTGCTAAGCTGTTTCTTGCCCCAGGGGCGTATTTCACCAGTTTGAAAAGCAGAGCATGAATCACCAGCACACACACAGACACACACACACCCATCCAGAGCTGTTGTGTTTTTGCCTGTGCCTCGCATTGTAATTCGCTGTTGATTATCTTAGATTTACTCTTGTTTGAGTTGCAGATTAGCTACAACTCTCCTCTCCGGCTCCTTTCAGTGTGAGAACGCATAATTGCTCCGGCCCTCCCTGTAATCTCCCAACCAGAGAATGTAAGAGGTCTCTTTTGTAAAGTTTCTCCATAGAAGGTGTTTTTTTTAGTTGTTTTTTTTAGAGCAAGGCTGCTTAAGAATTTACTAAACTCGGCCCCCAGTGAATCAACGATGACAGCTACCTGCCCTGTGGGTGGCCTTTTCTTCTTTCATACAGATCTGGGCCATTTCTCCAGATGAGAACCGACATCCAAGTTCAAATAAACAAGGCCTCTGGTCTGTTGCGCTCAACAATTAAGCACATGCAGTTTTTTAACCAAGCCTCCGTAAGATAAACGCCATGAGATCATGTGCTGTTGGTTTTTCATGCACAAAAGATGATGTGATGCATTTGTGTGGAGAAACTGCTCTAGGTGATGCGTTTAAATAATAAAACGGCCATGCTGTCTGAGTTAGAACGAGCTGTAACAGATTTAAACGCCAGGGGGAATTGTCTTGTTTTTAAAGGAGTGGGGGGGGAGGTGGAGATATGTAGAAAAAGACTGATACAACTTTTTACTATGAAGCTACAGCCAGGAGCTAGTTAGCTTAGTGATGGAAACATGGCAACTGTGCGATCGTGCTAATTTGGCCGTTGAGTTTTCAGAGTTTACTCTACTGGTAAAAGGAAAATAAGTCAATTGCCTTTTTTTTCAGCAGTTTTACCGCGGTTTGAAAAACTTGCGTTAATCTACTAGTTTTGGTCTGAAAGAGGTTAAAGTCAACCAACCAGCACGAGGTCTTCATGAGACCAGTCGGTTTCCTTTACGACCAATGGTGAATCGGGTGCTAGTTCTGGTTGGTTCCACTTGTAAAGAACCAGTTTGCTTCTCCCCGGGCTGGAACCACATCATTACCACATCGTACGTCCCTGATGTCCCAACAACACTCGCGCTTACTTCAAGCACAACGTCAACAATGACAGACGACAGCGTCTCTTCTCTGTTTTATTTAAAACACGTTCAATCTTCTTTGCAGACGACTCAAGCTCCGTTTGTTTCTTTAACAGTGATCACGATGTTATTGTTAGTCTTGTCGATCATGATAACCCCGCCCCCTAGCCCCTGGGCTTTTTCTAAACCAGGGCAAGAACAGTCTCCTTTTACTTCTGAGACCAAACTCATTTTCAAATTTACATCTGTTGCTGCAGAATGTTTTTTTTATTGGTGCAGCGGGTGGAAATTATTCATCTAAAATTGTCTTTGAACAAATTATACTAGTTTCCCTTTTATTCCTAGGACATTGTAATTATTACATCGCTGCTCTATTCTGCTGTGGCTGCTTGTTGATTGATCTAATTAGCAGATAGAGCGTCATGCTGCTGCCGGTGTTTGTGTTCCGTGTCTGTAAAGGTCAACCACAGTTAGCGTCAGAGCTAATTATCCACAGGTCTGGATTTGCTCGGGTCCCCCTCTGATCAGGTTTCTTTAAAAATGAATGAGGGAGGTTGTGTTTTCGTCTGGTTGTTGGTTCGTCAGCAGGATTACACAGAAACTACAGAACAGATTCCCATGAAACCTGTAAGGATGGGACAAGGTCGAAGATAGAACATACAACATTTTATTGCAGAGCCGAAACAAAGGGGGGGGGGATGGATATTGGATGAATCACACGAACAATCAATTACGTTTTAATTAGTGAGTTTTAAAGATGCTGGTTGTTGGATTTTGACCAAACCTGGTTTCCTCGTCTCCAGTTTTTGTGATAAAGTCTTAACCAGCTGCCAACATCCATCAGTATTTTTTTCCCGAAAATGTCAAACTTCTGCTTTCCATCACACCAGCCTAGGATCCGTGGTGTTTCTGTGCTCGAGAGCTGAGCCTGCGGCGTCTTCTGCTCCGTCGCGAGCCAAACACCCTGCTGTTAATGATGCTGGTGGATCGGGGAGAGGAACTAATCAGAGTAGATGAAGCAATATAACAAGCCGGGTCCGATCCAATTCTGAGCACCACCTGTTTCAGGAGGGGAAACTCAAACTGCCGCCGCCGTCCAACTTCCATCCAGTCAGCGGCGCTTGCAAATGAAACTGGACGTTTGAAGAAAGAGGTAATGTATTTATTCTCGGTTTGGGCAGAAAGAGACGCCCGGCTGAATTTCCTGATTAAAATTAAATGTAATTGACTCCGGTCCAACAGTGTGGCCTCCTCGCCATTAAGCCAAGTTTCCAGTTGTAGAAGCAGCAGGACCTTTGTGTGCTTGCTGAGAGACTGATTGGACTGAGGGCAGAGGGTCCCTCCTCCCCCGCCATCCCCCCATCCCCACAGGCCTGGAAGATGAATTAGGCTCTGCAGCACTTTAGAGGGGGTGGTGGCAGCCGGGGGGGGACAATACAACCTGGGAACGGCTTGTGGCTCATCCATCTCATAATCTGTCACAGGGCGCCGCCTGTCAAACCACAGTGGACGTACAAAAGGAAATATTTGGACAAGCACATTGAGCTCTTTGAGGACAATTTGACGGCAGAATGTGACGACCTGAAATCCCCTTTTACCTAATCAACATTTCAGGACTTCACTCTTCACACGCCTCATCGCCTCCACCGAGCCGGTGGGAACTGATCCCTGCACTTTCCTCATCAGGTCAATGAGTAATAGATTACTCCGATGCAGGAACCAGGCTTTCCAGATTCCTCCCCTGCTCTGCTTTTGTGCCGTGTGTGTGTCATTGTTTGTTGGCTGTGGTTGGCTCGGAGGTCCGGGGTGGGCCCCATCCGAGGGGTCCCTCAGGGCAAGTGAGTAAACGAGGGAGATCTGAGGCTGGATGTGTGCATGTGTTCTCTGTTCACGAGGAGCTACAAGCTGTTTGGCCTCGCGGCGTGGGAAACAGTTAATGTTCACTTTATGGCACAGCCCACAGTTTACTGTGTAATTTCATTGAATGAATCAGGTACTAATAAAATATTACTTTTTTTCCAGCTGTAAATGTAGAAGAAAACAAGTGAGGAACTGGAGGGTGTTTAGGTCTCCTTGTAAATGTTGAGCACAAACAGGATAAAGAACCATGAAACAAAACTTCACTGAGAAAACTAAATAATTTACCCAAAGTGAAAAGTTTCTTTAAACTTTTTTGATTGTACAACCAAAATACACCTAAAGTAAATAACACTATCAGAGTCAAAGAGTCGACGGGGGGGGAGGGGGTATATTTAACCTTTAGCTGCATAACAACTTATATATAACGAGTAAACCTTGATGAGCCGGGGACTCAAATCTGACAGTTTAAATTGCCTTTGCACTGAGTCGCCTACAGTTACGATGCAGTTTACAGTTAATTGACAAGTCATTCATTATTATAGAGTTAAGCCCCTTTTCTCTAAGTTTCTTTAGCCACAGTTACTCCAACATTAGTGAGGCCCCGCTCCATTGTCATTTTGGAAACGTCCAATGTTTTCACCAAAGCCCCTTTTACTTTTCACTGTAACCCCACGATAACCCAAGATACGTGAAACCATAATTACTTTGTAGGTTCTCAGGTATCAGTGTTTTACAAATTTTTCCCAAACTACACTTTTGTTGCAGAGTAATGTGTCGAACAGGTTTTTAGTATTTATATACCAAATATGGGTTTCCTTTATTCCTTTCCTCTGAACTACCACATTACTTCTCCCGTGTTTACATGGTGTCCAAAGGAAATCATTTTATTCTGCGTTTTATTAGTTCCTGTTTCATACAAGTACATTACCTATAACGTTATCATGATATTTCCATGGACGACTGTGACCAAAGTATGTTGTATACAAATCAGTAAATATTCGAGTATAGAACCAAGCAGACAAAAGGATCGTGACCTGAAAGGAAAACGACTGAGTCCTCCAAAGCAGAGCAGCTGCAATAATTCAATTAAAAATGGATTTCCCATCACAAATGGCCTTCACTCGCTGCCTCTTCTAAAGATCCACTGATAAGTGATCAATTTAGTCCTCGACCTTTGACCTTTTCTGAATGAGATGGTACCTGCAACAACACAAATCTGGTGGTAGATGTTTAGAATTATGAGCACATTCATTTTCCAAAGAAACACTTAGTGAGATATTCGACAATCGGCTTTAAAGAGACTCCTGAGAATAGAGAGCGGATGGAAAATATAAATGTGATCTGATCTTCATCAAGTCATTTCCACCAGGGCTAGCTGCACCAACAATTATAGTTCTCCATGTCTTTATTGAACAGGCCGATGAAACCTCCTCAGTGCTGCTGGGAAAACCGAGCGAAGCGTAGGATTTAATAATTGGTCGATCCTCGTTTGGCAGCGGTGACCTGAGAGCAGCTCTGCCAGAATGTGCAGATCAGACCTGCACAGTGTTCAGGAGGAAGATTGGACTATTGTTCCCACAGATCTGCTTCGGCTCAGACGGAACCTGAGGACGTCTGGTTTGGGTTGGAGCTCTGTCTGAGTCGCTCCAACAGGCAGAGCAACCTCCACTGGGCTCTGCTGATGGGATGATGTTCTAGTGCTGGTATGCAGAACCAGTGCACTCTTTACCTCATACATAGTTCTGTGCTCTTCCAAAACCATTCAAAACCATTTTTCCAACAACATGGTGGAACGACAGGGTTCTCTGGCAAACTGGACCACTCCAGATTCGTCTTAAATCTGCATCTCTAGATGTTTGACAGCCATTAGATTCAATATGTCAGTATGTATTGGTGAGAGCTTGATACTGTAGCTCCTTCCCCTGATGGTTACTCTGCAGATTCAGGCTCTGACATGGCAGCGTTAAAGGGATAGTTCACCAAAAAAATGAAAATTCACTTACCACTGTGCCGATGGTGGGGGGAGGGGGTGAAGTCTGTGAGTCCACAAAACACTTCTGGAGTCTCAGGGGTGAACAGCGTTTCAGCAGAATCCAATAACAATTGAAGAAATTTGAGAACTCTCTGCAGACGTAGTAACATAGGAGAAAAAACACCACATGCCTCCATAGCGCTCGAGTGGTGTCATCCAAGTGTCCACAAGCACCGACATTCATATTCGACTTGAAACACAAGTTTAAAGCCTAAATTTTATCTGTTATCTTCCTCGGAGCTGAGTTCACATACTCACAGGCTCTCACAACTTCCAGTAGAGGACATTTTGGCTAAAACACAGTTTAAATGACCTCATTTCCAGTCCGATATGAATGTCTGGGCTTGTGGACACTTGCATGACACCACACAAGCAGTATGGAGGCATGTTGTGCATCTGAAGATAGTTCACTAACTTCTTCAATTGTATAACGCTGTTCTCCCCTGAGACTCCATAAACTCTATATGGTTTAAGTACAGCACATCGACTTGTATCAGTTAGACTCCAAATTAAATGTGATTTAAATTCATATTCCACCATCTTTGAAGACAAACTGATGAATAAATGGAGATTCTTCCCAAAAGGCTTCACTTCCCTCTTCCTGCCACATTAAGTCTGTGCTCTGAAAGCCCCAGCACCAGGACGTCTTCACAGCTCCTCAGAGCTTGTCATCGCACAAGAAGCCACACTGAGGAGAGTTCAAATGATCGCTGTCTTCAAGGCCCTTTCTGTCAGGAGGGCTAAATCTCTCAACACAGGGATTTTCAGGCTTTACTCTCTTCTTGAATATGTAAAATGGTCCCTTCCAGGCTCCTGTTTGCTCAGGAGCCGGCACCGGGAACTGATACATAACATGATTACTCTGGATTAACTGTTCACATTCTGCCACATGAGAGACAACAAATGCGATGCTTGTTTTCTTGCCGCAGGCTCATGGAATGTGTACCTATTCATGGGATTGTTGAAACGTAATGATGTGACAAACGCTTGGATATTTGAATTTGAGGAGACGGCAAAGAAGAAAACATTTAGGGAAAAGAAACTCCCAACCACCAGATAATACATCTTTATTTCTAGATTTGTTCTCGGATACATTTTGCAAATGTCTCATGACTGTTTTATGATTTCCGTTGGATTAATTTGGTCAAGACCAAATATTAAGCCAAATAAGATGCTGAACTCGAATGTAGAACATCCAAAATCATTGCTTTGACACTTTTAGCCAGAAGAGCGACGTGGAACGAGTAAGAAAGGAATATTAATATCTCTTTAACAATCTGTGAATCCCTCGTTTCAGCCTTTCTGTCCAAACTCCAAGTCACATATTTAATCTGTGAGTTTTTCCAGGACCCAGCTCTGTCTTTGATATAATCTCCCATATCAAAATGTGTCCAGTTTTACTTTATTGATGCCACTGCAGATTAACCGCTCGGCTCGCGGCTGATCTCATGCTGAAGAAAAGGGATTTCTCCCGAGCTTAATGCATGTTGTTGTCTCGTGACTCCAGTCCATTAAGCACTAATGGTACATGACCTTCGCTGGTGTTTGCTCGGCTATATCGAGACAATCGAAGCACAGAAGACAAACGTGCATCTCTTCCCCCCCCCCGCGCTCATCTGAATCTGCTGTAACAACACTTCACTCATTCACTGCTCCCTCATATAACAGCTGCACAGTGCTTTCCTCAGAGTTTATCCATCCTCTGTTCCAACTGCAAAACAAATGGAGATCTCACCTTTGTTGTTTTAACACCAGCTCTCTGGAATTATCTTCACCAATCTAATGGATTTTCTGAATGTTTTAAAAATCCGTCTTTCTGACCAAGTAATATCATAGACCTCCATCCCTGTTAACTTTACTTCCCATGAAGTATTTGCACACTACTCCAGTTTGCAATACATATCCACCGTGTGCCTTATGACTGCATACTATGTCGTACTGTGGAATATGTTATTAGTGCTTAATATTTTGTGTACTTATATGTTCTGTTTTTGTGTACTTGTATATTCTCCGTACTTGTAAGTGTACACCGTTGCTGAGAGAGAAACAGACGTCTATGTTCTGAACATGTGGCAGAATTGACAATAAAGTTGACTTTGACTAACTAATGTTTTGGTTCAGTTTTGTTCTTAACTGTGTTTAATATTTAATTTGTTTTACTGTATTTGTTTATTCTTTTATATACATTTTGAACATCAGTAACAATAACTGTATAAAACGATTGATGACGTGTAGCCACCCAAAAGTAAAGTCAAAATATTTTGATCGGTGGCTGGCTGCATAGACCTGACTCCCTCCATGTTGGTGGATGGGACATTTAGACAGTTCATATCACACAGACGTTTGTTCAAACTGTTCGTATTCCTGATATGTTTGGATTGTATTTATCATTTGATTACATAAAAATGGGGTGAAAGATCATGATTGACAGCTGAGACTGTGTTTTGATTGGTCGAGGGCAGGTTATTAGCGAGAATCTCAATTCCAAGCCCCCCCCCCCCCCCCCCCCCCTGATCACTGCTATCCAGACTTCTGCTCCATATATCGTCACCATCGTCCATCTTTAGATAATCTAGCAAAGCCTCATAGCTTTGCTTACATTTTCCAAAGATCTTCTTACACTGACATTTATTATGTTGATAAGGGAATCTCCAGAAGTCATTGAGGTTCATCCACTGGGGACCATAAACGTCAGAATTTAATTTAATGTCTATCAACACATTAATCTTTGAGCTAATAAACTCAAAACCAAAAATGTGGAGCCGTAAGAGGACAAGTCAGTGGATCATTAAACCCTTGGACAGTAGGATGCATCCCCTTGGGACCATGATCATCCCATCCAGTAGTTAGACATATCATCATGGACCAACGTGACAAACCGACACTGAAGACCAGCTGCTAACTTGACTGATATGAAAAATAGTTTTTTGTTTTGTAATTACACTATGTAGTGTCACCTTCCTCTCCTGCCTCTGATGAATGTGTTGTGTTGCTGTCAGCCGACAGATCCTTAATCTAAACATGCTGAGGAACAAGCCTCCTTTTCGACGGGCTTCAAGGCTTTACAGTTTCTTTTATAGAGTAATGGAAAGACGATCACACGACTCGAGCCAGCCCCTCTGTGATTCCACATGGCTGCCTGATTAGCCCTTTTTTCCCCTGATGGAAAACACATGGCTTCCACGCAGCTTGTTCATTTCAGGTTTCGGTCGGGGTAACGCTCAGCAGCGAGAGTGCTCGGTTCGGAGCCTCGGCCTTGAAGAGCAGTCATCATCAGAGAGCCGTCCCCTCTGGTCCCCACCAGCCACTGACTGTTATTCAGCTTTCCAATGGAAGCTGGCCGGTCCCTTGGGAATGCATGAGTGTGCCTGCCAGCAGGAATGCATCAGGGGCAATAGAGAAAGATGGAGGATGGATGGAGGATGGTGAGGAGCTGCTGCTGCTGCTGCTGCGTTTGCCTCTGTGTGAAAATGAGTCCATTAATTCAGCCTCCCCCCTCTCCCCCTCTCCCCTATACCTCCCCCCAGCCCTCCCTGTGCCTGTTGTCTCTGTTTGTTAGCGAGATGATTCCTTCTGTCATGTCAAAGGCAACATTATCATATTCCTGTTGCCTGGGAAACCAGCGCTGAGCCAGACAACGACTTAAAGCCTCCGCGGTGTTAGAAGCCGGGGAACATGAAAGGTTATCCACGGCTCTGTGACAGTCGGAATAGTGACATATCTGAAAAGGTCTTATTGTTGGATGTGTTTTTTCTTTCTCTCCTTCTCCTTGCTTTAACTCACTCACCGTTACCTGATAATTTCCACCCTCGGTTGTTTGTTAATGGATTCAGTTCAGTGAAATAGGAACACGGCTTATAGGCAGACACAACAGTGATATGTTCAATTCACCCTGAAGCGTGAAGATCAAGTTTTGACCGCAGCATTGTTTCCTTCCCGTCCAATCAGACCATCTACTGATTTAAAAGTGTTGACATTCAACGAGACGATACGGCTGCAGAAACATGAACCTGCAATTATGAACTGATGATATCGGTAACTACCTTAAAAAGTGTGTTAGCCATTACACAGCATGTAACGGATTATCCTGCATGAAGTGTTTATTATTCACCACTTTATTGATATCTCGTATGGATTTCAACACCAACAGCAGAGAATCCTACAGCTTTATTAATGTTTAATAAATCATCTACTGAGGCTTTTTTGATCAGTTAGAAACCATGAGTATGATCAACGTCTGGGTTGCCAGGTTGGGACACACGTCCCTGTGGCTGCTGTTTATCCTCCTGCAGCATGACGCTTCATCTGCTGATGAGCTCTCTGGTTCATCATGAAGACCACTCGGCATCTTCCCTCCTGGAGAAGGTCTACGGAAAAACCGTCTTTCTATAACATTATAACAACCTGCGAAAACATGTATCAATAACTTATTCATGTTAATATCTGTATTTTGATTAGGCTAATTACATAGAAAGAAACCCATGAGTTATTTTATTAATTAAAAATTCACGCAATGTATGTTACATTAGAAAAGCTAACCTATGTAATCAAGGGTAAAGCACAGGAATTTGAAGAGATATGGGCACCCTTAATGGACTTTCTCAGGAAACGGTAGATTATATATCTGTAGGGATATCGAGTGTGACCTTTTATTGTTTTATTTTCTGTTTTATTTTCTATATTATTGGTATTATTTTACGTAGGTATGTAAGTTTGTGTGCGTGTTTCTTTCTTTATTTATTTTTTTGTATGTATGTGTATGCAGTGAAGTTCACCTGCATTTCATTGTGCAACTTGTGTGGTATGTGTTATGTATTGTTTTGTGTTTTGTACTGGAAATAAATAAAAAAACATTGTTCAAATCAAAAAAAAAAAAAAAAAATTCACCAAATTGTATAAAAACATTATAACATTTGGCGTAAAATGAGAATAGTAATCTTCATGGTCTATAAAACAAGTGTCCCTATTGTGACAGGTATTCTATAGACATGTATGAGTGCATGTTTATACAGTAGTCTGTTGTTTCATTGGTCTTTATTTCCATTATTTTTAACTTTTAATTAAGTATTATTTTTTTAATGTTCAATTTTAAATGATAAGAGTTTTTTTTGCTTTTTGCCTTTGATATAGTCGAACATCGGAGGCAACAAGCAAAACTACTTTTTGCAGCGAGTTTCTATATTTGCTTGTTTTCTGACTTTTGCAGCGCGTTTCTATATTAGCTTGTTTTGCAGCGCACGTGTCCTCAAATTGTTGAAGTTGTCATCCTTTTTTGCACGTGTCTTTTCTATCTGCAGTGTGCATTGCATTGAGCTCTCTCGGCCTCCGTAGATATTTTACGGGATTTCCCCATTTCCCCCCTTCTTGTAGAAGCAAACAAATCCAATCCCGGTCCAGTGGTGGCTCCAGCTCCACATCTTGTCTTTTGTCAAACCCCGGCTCTGTGGACGGGGACAGTTCAGTCCGCTCGGGTCCGCCGCTCCGGGGTTTCGCTCGCGCTCCCGCTGCTCGGCTACATTGTATCAGTTCCCACACGAAGCAGCAGCAGCAGCATCGCTGGACGCGGAGGAACCGAGGAACTAACCCGGAGGAGACGCTGCTCTCTGCGGGATTAATCGCCACAGGGTCGCCGCAGGAAGGACCGGAGTCAGGTCGGGCACCGATAACGATGTTCCCGGGACTCGGTCGTCCCCTTCGGAGCGGACGCGGTCTCTTGGTGTGATGGCAGAAGTCCAGTGAGTCGCTGGCCTCTCCTCCTCTTGTGCTGGGAGTCTCGGGGAGTGCGCCGCTTTCCGCCGCTCCACATTTCTCCAGAGGCTTTATTGTGAATCCAGGCGCTTGTTTCCACGGAGCCGCTCGCCGCCATGGCCGGAGCGGCGCTTGGGATAGGAGTGGTTAGCTAAGTCGGTAAGTTGCTCCATTTCCTCCCTCTCTCTCGTTATTGTTGGTTCATGCAGCGACTCGCCATTTAACGTCAGCCTTGCGTGCGAGGGAGGGGAGCGGGCTAGCTTCCCCCCGTGTAGCCGCCGCCGCCGCACAGCATGCAGCTAGCCCGAGCCTGGCCGCTGCGCTCCGGGCTCATTGTTTCACTCCGCCTGCTAGCTTACCAGCCCGATTAGCCCCGCACACGAAGCTAACCTAGCCTAGCTCCTTGGAGTAAAGTGGTGCCTTGTAGAGACGGTAAGTTAGCTTAGTTAGCCGAGTAACGGCTTTGGAGCGCGGGTGCTAACGGCCAGCCCCCCCCCCCCCCCACCACCACCACTACACACATTGTGTCCCTGCATTTGTGTAATTCCCCTGTAAAGTTAATTGTTAGAAAGCAGTTGTGCAGAGTTAAAGCAGCAGATTCCTCCAGTGTGGTGGACACTGTCTCCCAAGCTGGGGACAAGAGAGACCCCCCCCCCCCTCAATGGGTCTGAGAATTTCAAGAAAACCCCCAAAAATGTCATGTTTTTCCACTCTGCAATTGAGGTTTCAACACAATGTGTTTCACTTCCACCACTCTGGTGTGTGTGTGTGTGTGTGTCTGTGCACCAGAGTCTGCTGCAACTTCAGGAAACCAGATCCCATGAAATGGTGGATTCTGGTCTAATAAACCTTTTGTAGTTTGGGATTTGTGACGTGGGGGGTGGTTGGGTTGGGGCTGGCTGGGTGGGGGGGATAAATTGGGACCCTTCTGTCCAGATTAGTAATTTTCTTTTCATTGGCTCGTGTTGTTGAAGTTGTTCAATCTTCAGTGAAGTGACTCATTCAATTACAGTTTTTCTTTTTTCTCTTTTTACTAGACCACTGCAGGTTAACCCTGGGCTCTGCTTTGTGGCCTGTGAGACTGAACCACATTAAACACCGGCCATGTCGTTTCACTGTATGCTAACTTCTAATCATGCAAATTATAAAATAGGTCTACTTTGCAGAAATTATATATTTTCTTTACCTTTTGACATTTTTCATTTGGTGGGGAAATATGCATCGTCTAATGATAGTTTTTAAAAATGGAGTCCTATGTTGTCTAATGTTGAATTTGGAAAACCTTCTTCAGGATAAAGCTAAAGATTTGGTTGCCACTGTAGAATCGAGCTTGCAGGATAAAGTTGCCACTGCCAATGGTTGTTCCCAACTAATTGTGTTGCATATTTCAGTTTTTTCCATGTGCGACTTGCTTAGTGCTGACAGTGTAACTGCTAAATCCACCATCTGGTGCGTCCAAATGAATGGGCTGGATTCAGGGAGTCATTTTCATTATCTCATAGCGGGGGGAAAAAACAGCAGATTCAGTTTTAGGATGAAGTGGAGCCAGACTTTAGGAAGAAGCTCAGCCAATGCACTCGTCAATATTAGCTTAATGCAGATGTATCTGTTCAGAAGACAGATGGAGAAGGTGGGACCGTGATTGGTCACTATGCTTTGAACAAAACAAATCGAGGGGATCTATAATCCATTACCTGTTTTAGTGTTGTAACTAAGAATCTGCCATTAAAAACCATTCATTCCATTGATTTGTCATTAGGTAAATTATATTTTAGAACATAGGGGAAAAAAGGCCCAATCCTATTTCCTAAATCCAAGGGGACATTTTCAGATGTTGTGTCTAAACAGTTCAAAAACCTATTGATTTATAAATGGATAAATGGCTGTAGAGCGTTACCCACTAAAGATTTGACTAATTGTGTCCATGAATAGAGATTAGAGTTGCCATAATACTTGTTTTCCTTGAAAGCCATTCAGTGGAAATCTTTGGTGTGGTTGTGAGCCACCTATTGTCCGTGCTATGTGTGCAGATACAAACACACCAGTAACCAAGACAGAGAGGACACTTTGGATATCTGGCAGGGAGACGCCTCACTTGTTCCTTAAAGAGCCTGAAGCGCTTCCCGGCTAATGCTGCGGTTAATTTTCAAAAACCAGTTTGGTCACTTGGAATTTTGGCAGATCGATTTTCTGGACTTGGCAAAAAAACAACTCTGAGCTGGTGAAACTGATAAAAAGGAAAAACCATAAAGATAAATGCAGGCGTGCGTTAAATGACTGGAATTCCCTCCCACACAGAATTGTAGCAGCACTTCACTGTACTGGGAATCCACTTTGTTCCAGTATGCCATGCAGTAAACACACGTCTCATTACGTGCATTACTTGGACGTTCTTTCCTCCCAGTAAGCAGCAGATGTGTGGTGGTTTTGTTCTGCAGCATCTCAGCAGACATACACAGTTCTTGGGTTCTTGGAGATAAAAGTCTTGATTTCCACTTGCATACCGTGAGCAATATAAACTGTAGATATCAATAGGGACGAAAACAAACAGGCATAGGGACATAATTAATAGTTGGGATTTTTCAGGGTCTCTCACAAATTAAGTGCTGAGCTTAACTATAGCAGTATTTGAACCATTTAACTAAATGAGCCATGTTTGGGTCTGATGCACAACGAGAGGATCAATGGCTGCTCGAGCTTCTCTAATGTGTAAGCTGTTCCTATAAATGATTCAAGGTTTTCACTCAGACTGCGAGGGTCTTAGTCGGTATTGATCCGTTACCGACTGACTTCTGTATTGATTTTATACAATGTGAGAGGGTGTATCTTCAGTCATATTACTTCTTATTCTCTACGCTGTTCCTACTGAAATCAATACAAAACATAATAATATAGCAGTGGCACGCCCCAGACTATTTCACATAGCCTCCAAAAGTGACTCCATGTGTCTGGTAACACAAAATGTTAGACATCTGGGGTTGAGATTAATTATTGTAATAGTCAAACATTGGTTCCTTCTCATCTTTACAAGGAAAGTTCAAGAGCCGATCTAGTTTTACTGGTCATTTCTAGTGGTAACCATTGACCGGAGCTTTGCTGCAGCACGCCAGGCGCATTTTTATACAATTTGACAGAGCCATCAATTGCAAAGTGGAAGTGAAATTTAAGACCCTGAGCTCCACACAATAACATGACATTTTATAGTGTAGTCAGAGTTGTGTAAATTTTGGCCAGTGCTTGGATGCGGGCCCGGGCGGAACATGAGCGCAACGCCACTTGAGGAAACCCTTGTTTTCTTATTCACCAGATGTGATTCTTGAGATAATGGAGCTGCTTGGAAGTGATGTGTTTTAGATGGTGGAGTATAGAAACAACTGGTAATAAAATGGACTAATGTATGTGATGTTGCCATAGCTTTTACTCAGTGTTGTTGTAGATACACGACTGGAGGGAAATATGATTCATGACCTGCAAAAACCCGTTTATTATTGTGTTTTGGGTTCATTTTGCCCATCGGTTCACCTTTTAAAACCTGTTCCACACCAGGATGGACATCCAAGAAACAGTGTAAGGGGGGGGGGGGGGTTAACCTTAAAACAAGCCGTGTTTGTTCAGAGGTCCAGGGCAACAGATCAGTCCAGGACAAGGGGATTATTTTGGCTTTGTGGGGCTCCCGTCATCTCATGGCTGGACTATATCCTTTTAAAGTACCTTTTTCAGATCACTCGAATTAAGCCATTTATGAATGTCTTTTTCACATATGCGATGCATTCTTGGTTTCTACTTTGGCAGAGATATCTAAAAAAAATAAATAAAACAGACCTGCTAAATGAGAAGCATATGAAATTCTTGATTTCTTTTGTGCAGTCAGTGGTGAGTGCACATTGACAGATTTAGATGAGACGGAGGATCTTTGTAGTTGAAGCCATCACACAGGGTTTTCCCAGGGTTGAGATTTATTCCGAGTGGTCCACCTTGAGTGATGGGGGATGGGCTTGTTAAAGCGCTGGAGGGGGGAGGCTCCAGCAAGACAGCATTACGTTCATCATCCGATCTGACTTCCAGATAGGCCTCAGTAATTGTCAGTTAAAGCCAATGCAGATGCACAAATCAGTCTGTTTTGTATTCAGCTCCATTTGACAGGAATATGGTTTTTGAATCTGTGAATAAAAACATCTAGAAAGATATTTTTCTCAGGATTTCATTCATCTTTTGTTGTTTGTTATAATCTTACTGCTTTAGAAATAGATTCATATTAAGTAGATCTGCAGTTATTATTCAAACCATTGTCATTATCTATTAATTGTTGAAATACTTATATTTCCAATTTTCTATTATTCTCAACTGTGAAGATAACTTTAGGTTTTATACGGTTGGCTACTCAATGATATTATCTTGGGATTTTTATTGCTGATGTTGAAGGCCGACCAATTTATTAAGGTAATTATTAATATCCATTAAGTCGCAGGCCAAAGACTGAATGGAGTTCTTTATTTCCCTGTGTCCTAAAGCTGCATATTACAGAAAACAGTCATACACAGAAATTGGCAACAAAGTTTAACAAGTGAATAGGTCTGTATTAAAACTTTACTGTAATATGAGTTTTGTACAGAACTTTGTATAATGCTGGTGGAGAGAGAATCATCACATTGAGCAGATGTCGGTGGAACTTTTTCACAGTAAACAATATTCAGCTGCAGTCTCGAGTGTTTCAGAGGCACAGTGAACCTGAGAGGAATATTTAAACACTCTTTTATAAGCAGCAGTGGGAAAAGTTGCCTTTTGACTCCCAGACCTTCACCGTCTGTAAATATCACGAATTAAAACGGCTTGTTGCTTGTTTTTATTTGCTTGTTCAGCGAGTTGTTGTTGTTCTGACAGCTTGTGGTTTACTTGAAATGCCATCGAGTAAACAAAGGCTTTGAAATGGATTTGCGCTTCTATAGTCAATATTGATCCACTCCAACCCCCCCCCCCCCCAATATGTGTACCTATGTGTACCAGCTTGGGTCATTTCTCATGAAGGCAAATACATCTGAGTTGTTAGTTGGCCTCCGGTATTATTGTTGTATTTGGAAATTGTAAATATTAGCTCTCTGTTTCCCCCGTGGCTGCTATTTAGTTGCTGGGCCATAAATCATTGGAGCTGTAAAGTTGTGTCACGGGTCAAAGAATATGCAATTCTGCTTGAGTTTTTATGGCAGTGATTGGCAATTCGCTGCAGTGAAATCCAGTTACAGCAGAAAAGAGCACACTTTGAGTGCTTGTTGCACAGTTGTTGCTTTGCCAGAGCCTGGTGATCCATCTTTTCCTGGGACGCAAGCCCAGGTTACACACATCTCTCCCCCCCCCCCTCCCACACGAGCTATAAAGATATTGTCAGCTTTTGTGGTGCGGTGCAGAAACGCTGTCTCATTTGCCTCTGGTCTGAAGTATCGCCTTCCGCGTTGTCGGGAAGAAAAGCCGTCGGATTCACGAGTCAATTCAGGCTCAAATTGAAGAGAGTTTTTTTGTTGTCGCAGTAATGAAGCCCTGTCAAACGCCATTAGTACGTTTAACACACTATTGCTCTCAGCACTGTCTTTATTCACCCACTCATAAGCAACACGACATTGTTTGTAACTCTCGCTTCACTTGCTCCTGACACTGGTGATCTTTTCACCGCAAAGCACACACACACACACACACACAACAATTTCCCCGTTCGACAAATGCTTGATTAATACGTCAGCGTGAAAATGGTGTTAAATCGCTGCCGCTCTGCTGCAGACATGGCCCATCAATTTGTTGGCAGAAAGCGAGTCTCATGTCCTCCCAGATGCTGTAAAGCCCCGATTTGTATCTGTAGGAATGTCACATGCTGTCATAAATACACATTCATTGAGTTTGGGGTTTAGAAATGGTCTGTGAAGATTGCGATGTGTGTGAGATTTCCTCCGAGCGCATCAATACTGCATCGTGGTGGCAGTGAGTGGGTGGTTCTGAGGCGCCGGCCCCGTCGCCCTCATCACTCTGCAGAATCCACTGTTGTCGGAAGAATCAAAGAGGAACATTGTCTCTCGCCGATGACACGTGCCTCACTTGTGATATCGACGGGCGAATGAGATTAAATCCACAGACGGAGAAAATTGAAAGCAGCACAAAGTGAAAAGAAACCTTCATCAAGTGGAACGGCAATTTAAACAAAGTAGTGATTCTATTTACAGTTCCACTACTTCTTCTTATAAAAACCACACTGTATTGTTTCCTCTTTTGTTTAGTAATATATTGACATGAAAGCAGGTTCAGTTTGTAGACAAATTACGTTTTTGTCATTTCAGGCTCGCAGTGACGATGACCAGTATATTTTCCCAGTGCTTGGTTAAAGAATTAACTGGGATTAACAGCTTTGTTCATTCTTCTGAACAACAGTGCAAATATCACGGGGATAGTTTAGCAGGAAAATAACGTGTTTTCAGCTCTTGTGTTGTAAAAACATTGCCACAGAAACTAGTACTCTCTCACTTTCTCCCCTTTTTACTTATTACAAAATGGACTGAACCACTGAATCCATTAATCTTGAACAAAAGTCAGTTCCAGCAATTAGTCGGTTGCATTAAGGCTCTTTAGGGTTGACTGTGGTGGTCGTCCAGTTTCCCTTGGCAACCGCAGTTGGACCACTGTCAACCATTTTGTACAGACTGGTTGCTCCTGTTGGTTTCCAACACACCAGCAATTCCACTGTCGGGGGTGTAAAGTCCTAAGCTGAGACCAATAAAAGTGTATTTGTTTGTTGGAAAAGGCAAAATATGTTTTGTGTAAATAGGTTTACATTTATTCATTTTTTTTATAAACCAAGAAAGATAAATTGCTACTTATTGTTTCTAGCTTCTCAATGATAGGATTTGCTTTATGTTTTTTATCATAATTCATAGATATTGTATTTTTGGGCTTTGGATTGTGGGTTAAACAATTTGACAACATGGCGTTCTGGCATTCTGCTAATAAATTGATTACTCAAAAAAATAACTGTACAGTGAAAACAATTGTTGGTTCCAGCCCAGCACTTTTTAAAATATCTTTCAGTACTTCGTATAAATGACGTTTGCTTTTCCAGGAAACTGAAAACATCCAGAAAGCCCTGGGGAATGCACAGAATGGAAGATGCCCTTTGAAATATTAATGCAACACAACAGACCGTCCTGGAAAACCAGCAAACTCTAAAGAATAATGGTAAACCTGTTCAGACATAACTCATTTGTGGTTTCCCCCACATTAATATAGAAGACAAGTGACAAGCTACTGATCTGATCAGGCGGCAGGAAGTCATTCTCTGTCCCTGTTCATTTTCCATCAATCGAACAAGACGATGGAACCAGATTCACTTATTCAGACAGAGAGTTGACGTCATGCTCTGATGGACATGTGTTACAGTTTTCCACAATGGAACACACGGGGGATGGAAAAACACACAACATCCCAAACCTTGACAATGCAGCTAATCAAAAAACGAGCAAATTAAGCAACACTTGCAGTAATCATACACTTTTCACCCGCCCATTACAGAGGGGGGGGGGGGGGGAAACCCAGTAATGACGCTGGACGGATCACACGGTGTAGCTGCAGGCGGTTCATATTGATTTCTTCTTCAGGGCCGTGGCTGTGGTGTTTACTGCACATTATAAAAACGTCTGCTCTGTGGACATTTGTCTAAACAGCCGGGGAAGCAATCTTGTGGCTTTAACATAAGTGGATTGGACCGTCCTGACTGGTTTGAAAGAAAAAAAATGGGTGGGTAACGTTTCACTCAACAGCTTAAGACAGATTTATGTATTTTGTGTTGATGTTGTGGTATCTATCTGCCGGGCAATGGCGGCTGCATCCACAACATGGAGGCTCTCCAGCTTGTTCTTCTTTTTCCACTGCTGGTAGAATTTGTCAAGAGGAAAATGAAGCACGTTGAAGAAAATGCTCGATAATTCTTCTTTTCAGTAACATTAGACGAATGTGTACTTCTGGAAGCCTTCCTCTTCCCACAGTCGGCTTTGTTTATAACCGGCAGAGTAAATGGAGGATAACCAATTACTCTGGGCGGATAATAAATGCACGACACATCCTGATAATGTACAACACATCCATCTGGTGAGGGAGCGGTGCCGCCACAATCCGCGGGTTAAATGCTCCTCTGAACTATAAATCAGTTCCCACGCAGGAGGCACCTACACGAGCAGCAGAGAGGCAACTCGGCTTCTGCTCGGCTCATTAGCAGCAAAGTAATATTGAGATCCTCAAAGCTGTGAATGTGTTGGACACACTTCAAACGATAACAACACTTGAGCCATTGTCCGTCCACATGTGGTGGTGTCTCAGGTTTTTACTTGCACCACACGGAAATGTGATGGAGAGAAAAACACCCTGTGACTGACGGGAGCACAGAACGTCTGACTGTTTGCTTTGCATTTTAATTTGACAGGCGTTATAAAAGAAGATTGGCAGTGTTTGAGAGAGGGAGCGCAGACGGGCATGTAGAAGAGAAAGAGGTGGATTTGACAACCGAAGATAAAGTGTTCTCGATTTCAGGATGGCCGAGCATCTGATCCCTGACCTGCAGCTGACTTGAAATTTTTTTCGAGGTGTATTTATCACAGTGGCAGCACATTTGTAAACATGGCTGCTACACCTGTGAATTAAACGGATGTATTTTAGTCAATCAGGGGTTCGTGGGTACTTTTGCAAACTGGTGTAAATCCCCCAAGATCCCTGATGCAGCACGGAGGCAGCAGTGATGGTGGTAGTTTCTGGAGTCTGAGACCACATGAAACGGGCGAGGGCTCAGTTTTTCTTGAAAATGATGGACGAGGGTTAACGTGAGTTGAAATGTGGGAGTCAACACCGGTTAAAAGATTAAGCAAACATCCAGCGCCAACAAGTCGTTATTAGGGCTGCCCCCCCGAAAGTTAAAGATCTGAACCATCAGTTGGAGGCGTCTCAGTCTGCTGAGATTTTTCAAGTGTAGTGTTTGTTTGTTGCTCCTGGGGACATTTCAGGCCCCTGAAGTGGCTGCAGATTGAGCACTTCTAGTAGTCTGGGTCGAAGACAAGAACTTCAGTGGATGCATGCCTGAAGACTTTTGGGGTAATCTCTCTGAACAGCTATTAAAATATGTATGCAGATGAAAAAAAAGCCAATAGCGGAATGGAAGCCTCGAGATCTTGTCCCTCGCTTACAGATCCTGCCTTTTCCCCAGAATCAGTTTCTAGAGAATCATTGATTATTTTTATGGAAATCTGGTTTGTCTGAAGAGAGTCTTGGTTGTCTACAGCCCGAGTAATCAAACTGAACTTGAGTAGGAACAAATGTGAGCGAATGGTAATAAAAGTCCAGTTTTATTGCTCCACTGGATGAGGCTGAAGAGAGATGCATTACTGTTGCTGAAATGACTCATCCGGCTCACACCCTCTCTCCCATCGATGCTTTTTATAACGTTTCAACTTGCGGCCGGGATTGAGTGCGCACGTAAGTGTCAGCGCTCACTGTCAGATGTCACTGCCAACGCCTGTAGCTAGACTCCATTGCAAGATGGATCCATATCAGGTGGACGTAAGAAGTTGTGCCTACTATAATACGATGGGCAGACAAATCGGATACAGTAGAATTAACTGTTCAGTAATTGATACTGTGTCAAAAACTCCCAGTATCAAATCAATTGTGAAATGTGCGTCTGAATTGGTGCCTACTCCTGATACTCATCAATTCCTGAATGTGACACTCGTGCCTCCCAGGAGCAGATCACTGCTGCATTGATTCTGGAGAAGCCACCATGTGAGAGCGAGGCCGGTATATGAGACGTGCTTTGTTGACTCGGCTTCTCCCGGGGCAGCTGCTGGAAAGAGAAGCTGGCAGTTATTTGAGGTTAATGGTTGTCCATGCCCTCGCTCTAGTTAGACACTCGCATGGCAACACCTCAACTGTCCGTGGTGCAAACAGAAGTGCAGTATATGAATCATTCAGCAGTGGCCTGGTTGTCTCCTGGTAGTTTGACGCCTGACTCCACAGGAGCGGCTTCACTTCTGTTCTGCTGCTGCTGTTGCTTTGTTTTCTGCAAGTCAGCCGTTCACAGTCCTTCAGGTTATTAAAGCTGTTGTCTTATAGATTTAAGTGTCCAGAGAAGATGTATGCAGATGCCACTAGCTCGACTGAATTTATTCCATGCAGGATATTTCAGTTTTTTCACTGAGACTTTTGTTAGAATCCTGTCTGGCAGGCTGCCCGTTCAGGAATGCACGCAATAAAGAAACAGCCACAAAGACAAATACACAAGGACACAGATAAAGACACACACACCCAGCAGTGTTAGACAAGGGACTGTCTGCTCTGTAGCCCTGGGCCGTGTCCTTTCACAACTCTTTCTTCTCCCTCTGCGTTTGAGTCAATAATTTACCCAACACATTTATTCAAGCCTTGTTCTGTTTTCACCCTGAACCAAGAAGAGAAAACCTTTATGTTGCATTGAGTGATGGGGACAAAAAAAATTCCATATAGACACATTTTTATTGCCGTGTTTGTCACTGCAATTTTCTTTTGCAACCCAAATTTATCTTTTGCTTTTTAAAATGTAGTTACAGCCCCAATGAAATAAGGACCAGATTGAGTTAAGTGTTATTTTCTTTGGAGATTTGCATTCCTTAAGCCCACTTTATCTCCTGTGCACCATCTTTCTCTCCTTTAACCTAATCTCCACCCCTACTTTCATCAAAGTGGCAAATAACGTTTTTTTCTGAAACCATTTGTGCGCACGTGTACGTACTTACTTCTGGTAGTAAAGTGTATATTGTGTACACTCGGCATCCAAGTACTGCAAAGGTTATAAAGTCCATCTTGAAACCATTAGTACCTTAATAAAACCTTTGCGATGTAAAACTTTAAAGCAAGTGTTACCTTTAAGCTGTTTCCATCGAGTGAGGATATTTTAATTTTTTGGTGAACTATCCCTTTAAGTTTTGTGTTATCTTCACATTAGTAATCATTTATCTTGATTTGGAGCTCAAATGTAAAGTCTCTACTTTGTCGGCCGACTCAAAGTTCAGCTTGTTTATCCTGAACGGTTTGGAGGAAAAGAGGAAATGTCCATTTAACAGAACCCATTTAATCTTATCTTGAAGTGCAGCACTGATACAAGTGAAAATGAGCCAGAGCCAGGACCCAGTGTCTGTGCACATCAGGAAATGTAATTAAGTCACATGGACTCCCTGCTGATAAATATACAAGTCGTGCAGTTTCTGATTGTTATCATTTGGGCGAAACAGCTTTGTTGACTCGTCGCTGCCATTTTTCTACCTTTTGTTGTTTTCAACATAAGTGATTCACTCCGAGTTTCTGGAGTGAGCCATTCTCAATCGCCAATACAGAATTTTGAAAGCTTTTGTTGAGGCCTAAAATGTTCGATTTCCTTTCAGCTTTTCTAAAAGAAATTGAAATCTTTAAGTTTTAAGGTTTTCTCTTTCCTCCAGTAACATTGCAGGTGCAAAACTGTTTTTCTGAATATTCAATCTACAGATATGTTGTGCAAAGAAAATGAACAGGACACAAATGTCAATTGAACTGATGAGGTTAAGTGGCATCGACAGACTGAAGCAGAGTATGTCTTTAATTGATTTGATTATGTTATATCATTTACAATAATCACACATTTTAGTCAGGCATGAAGTCGGTGAGCTTCCAAATTGACCACAAGTACAATCAAGTGTGTCACAGTAGCCGCTGCTGTTACTGTATCGAATCTCAATTACAGAACGTCGAGACCAGAGATAATTACGGGTGCTTTTGAGAATCTAAGTGACTGGCTTTTGTAATTCAGAAATCACGGCAGAGTGAAATGGCCGAGCATGTTAATGGAGCTGCTCCTGTTCCCTGCTGGTCTCTTTGAGCACAGGAGAAATCAAAGTGGCACCTTGTCAGTGTTTTAAGATCCGGGCTTCCTTACACCAGGCCTATGTGCCACAGACGAGCCGCACTGTGATTATTTTTCTGTGCTCATGGGTTGGTCGGATTCCCACTTCAGACTGGACACCTCCTTTTCAGCTCCACTAGATTTAGATGTTCTTGTCGTTTATTAAAGCATCCAGGGAGTGAAGGTTTCCGTCTTTGTTTGTCTGTTTCAAATAAAAGTCTGGCTCTAGTTTAATTTCAATTACTATTCCTGACAGAAAGGGCTAGAAACCCATAACCACTGATGTGTAGCTGAGGAAAGTAATTGGGACTTAGCTGTAGCTTGTTTTTCATTTAGGGAACTGTTGGGCCTTGGCAGAGGTTCAAACTCCACCGAGTCCAACTCTAGTTTGTCTATATTTCCATTTCTCCTAATTTTAAGGATCAGCTGATATTTCTAATCATACTTCCCAGAGAACACGTTCCTTTGTGACAGACACATGCTTCTGTGAATGAGTCTGGGATCACCGTGTCAAGCATTTCCTCTTTCAAATAACAGTAAATGTCATCGCTGCAGCTTTGATTAGTGCCAGAACAACAAACACATTTATTTGCTTCTAATAATTCAAAGTGTGATATTTAGCTCAATTTGATTATAGTTCACACAGACTTGACTTTATCTTCAAGCAGCTTAAGAGCGAGTCTTTATTCTTTCATGTAATCGTTTGATATCGTTATCAAAGGGAACACACGCAGTCCTTTTCCGAGTCCAGATTGTGATTTTTGGTTTGAAAGTTTTCTGCTCATGTTATGTTTTAACCGGTGGCTTCTCTGGGTGATCATCTCTAAAAGCTATTGCATTGTAATTACAGTGCCCTCGACGAGCACTCCATTAAGTAGTTCTTGTTCTAAGTGTATACATTCGCTTGTTATCCCCTGTTTACCCACAATTAGAAGCTTTTACTCACTCAAAGATCATCGAGCCCCATCTGCTTGATTTAAAAATATATATTTCTCCAATAACCTATGTTTAAAACGTGTCTCCTCAAACTCTGCACTTGATTAAATTCTTGCAGGGTTATTTTTGGTTGTTTTTACACACAGATTTTTTTGGGGAGTTCACTTTCTTGGGTAGAATCTGTATGAAATCTTCCATTCAATCCGGATTGAGGAGCAAACTGCTGGATGTCAACAGCGAGTGAATGTATTTGGATCATAACGTGTAACCGATTGATTTACTTGTGTCCTTGAAAACCTCTTGGTTTGGGTCCGGCCCATCTTTGTAGAATGGTCTAAAGATGACCAGACAAGGAGTCCTTCAGTTTGTGGTATTACATTAGTAAAGTCAGGTTTTGTCAGATCCACTGTTGTTGAGTCAACTGCTGATGCCACAAATCCAGGGAGAATAAACAAAGCAAAGCAAGGTACTGACACTAGTGCAGGATTTCTATCACGTACATGTTGTGCGTCATTTTTCCTGAGAGCTGTTACAGAGAATAACACGGTTTGAGGCAGTTTTGTGCGAGAGCTTTGTTATTTTTACTGCTTCACACCAGAACCTGGACATCGAGGCCTAATCAGCCAGAGATCTCACACGTCTTTGGTTACTGTCAGTTTGAGTCACGTAGCTTCTTGTCCATGAGACGCAGGAAGGTGCTGCAGCCTGTAGGAAACCAAATGTGACCTCTTTTAGTTTCTAAAGTAGGTTAAATGAAATATGATTTATTGAGCTCCATTATAGCTCGGCTAAGTTCACCTATTGCTGGCGGATGTGAGATCCTGTCGTCGACATATTTTCTGATAAACATGCTGACTGGGCCACATGCTCCTCATTCCCATCACCTGTAATGGCTTTTTTTAATTGATTGAGAGAGTACCAGGTTTTATTGATTCTGATGCCATTATCGATTTGCAATTGTTTTGATTCTTAATCAATTCCCTTAACGATTCCCGATCAGTTCTCAGCATGGGAAGAGGTAGATCGACACAGAATCGAGGAATGAACTGTGTGTAGAAACAGTCCTAGAGAGGCTGTTTAACCAATGCTTTCTTTTATATTTTCTTAGTCAAAGAAAAAAAATCTGCTTTCGTGGCAGTAATATTATTATAGAATAGGATATTCATCCTTGCTGCTGCCCGGTTTGGAAGTAGTGTAGCTTGTGCATACAGTGCTGAGTCCACAACATTCCTGGAATTTCGGATCACGTTGCTGGTTTTACCACCTTTACTTGAAATAACAATTTACTGACATAAGAACGAGCATCTTCTTCCTGCAATGAAGCCCCTGTTTGGTTTGGTTTCTTCCTCTCCATCATGAGGATTCCACATTACAAGTTTCCTGCAATGTAGCTGTAAATGTTTGATGTCACTGTTGTTGCAATGAGTCAGGAGAACTTGCCCGTGTTGAATACTTCTCCTGAAATAGTGAACACGGTGTCTTCTACAAAGAGTTTACAAATACCTCTGGGTTGTTTGGATGAGAGTAGGATTGCTAGTCATGACTTCAAAGAAGAAGCCAGTGTTTTTTTTGTCATACATTTTCTATATTGGCAGTAAAAGTAAAGTCTTTAAAGTGCTGCAGTCCAAAGTCAACGGCCCCAAACACTCCATTGAAAAGAATATGAATCAAACAATCTCGGTGCTCTGGCCATGTGTTTTTATTGCTGTAGTTCTGTGTTGGGTGTTGGCTCAGCACAAGTGCTCCTGGATATCCTTCACCTTTCAACCAGTCGGTGCTTGTTTGATAGACGCAGCCACAGCTATGCAGGGCATGTAGCTGAGATTTCGAAGGCGTAACACTCCTCTGTGAGCGATCGTAAAACCATTCCTCTTCCCGGCTTCTCCGCGAGACGAGTAAAAGTAAGTTTGGTGAAGCATTTTTCAGTCCTTAATGAGATCTGGAGCTCTGGGAGCCGAGATGAGGCAATAATCATTATGACTATATATATATGCCTCAATAAAAAACATCATAGCATGGTGAAACTTTTTTATGATTGTAATTATAGCAGGAACTACTCTGAGCAAAGGCCTGGGCTGAGTTTCCTGCCAGTAAATATGCATTTATTAAGACTGAAGCAAGGCCCCGGTTTTAAAGTAGCTACATTTTAATACCGCTTGAAAACTCTCAGACTCTCATTCAGAGGTAGTTCTGACAGAGATAACCGTACTGTGTAATTTTCATGTTGACACATGTCGTCTTTGAGAGTGTTTCTCCTTCATGCCTGAGCTGAGGAGCCCGATTTCAAACTGTGCAACTCGCAGTGTAATTACCTGTTCTGCAGTCTGACTTCGGATCTCTCCCCCTGTGTGTGTGTGTTGTTGCTGTCTGTCGCACGTAAACAACAAGTCAAAGTGGCTTGATGAGCCCTGCTTGTGGTTTGTGCCTGAATGGAGACAGTTTGAGAGTTCCAGAGCCCTTGTTTATAGATGACATAACTTCAGTTTCATGCACAGATGGTGTTCCTATCCGTCACATGCCGAAAACATTATGCCAGGTCCAATTTCAGTTGTGTTCCATGGCAAATTGACCAGAAATCACTTTTTTAACCCCCCACCCCCACCCAGTCTTTTTCCTCTGTACTTCCAATGCAGCCTCACCCCTTCATGTGGCCTCTGTGATAGATAGCTGAATGAAACTGGATCTGTGAAAAAAGGACGAGCACTCTGGGAGATGCACAGCCTGCGTGCCTTTCGCTCAACGGGGCACTCACTGGGACATTTCCTCAGTGTGGGCTTTTTCAAAAGGGGCTTGCGCTGCAGTTCCGGCTAAGGGCAGTACAGTAGGTCAACAGCCGATAGAGTTACAACCTCTCCTTTGTGGAGGTGTTGAACAAATTAGACCTCACAACTGTTTACCCAGTCGAACAGGGACAGCTGCATCTCCCCACCCTCCAGAACCTGCCACCGACTGTTGTTCCTTTGGGGAGCCATCTGTGAGGAATAAGTCGGCACGGTGATCAAATGATTGTTCCGCAGTTTTACCTCTGTCACTGCTGTGGGGGGGGTGGTATGAATGGGCCCTTAACTGAATCAACATGAGCTCTGTGCATTATGTGACCCAGCTGCCATGTTGGACTGTTGCTCTAATGAGCGCTGGGTAATGTTAGATGGTACAACACGACTCGTTTCCTGTCAGTCAGTGGGAACAACCAGTTTTAAGACCGGAGCAATAACCTTTTGTTGTGTTTGTTGTTTTTTAAATATGTCGATATCCCTGTACAATATCTTTTGGATGCTGACAGTTATTCAAGATGCTACAGGACTTGAGTGGTTAAGCCCATTTAAAATAAGCTGTGTTTAAACAAAGCTAAAAAGAAAACGTGGATATGAAGTGAATTTTTAAATAATACTGTCTACCGTTTGGCTGTTATTGTAAATTGAACAGATAAATAAGTTCAACCCCTTTCACAAGTGGGGCACAATACCTAAGCATAAATGGACAATTTCGGAAGGTTTTTAAATTTCACTCACTCGTCTTCACTGAAGCAGAATTTTTTTTTTAAAGTTCAATTTTACACCAATTCAGATCGTGATTCGGCTGCCACTCACTATTATTTCCATAATCTATTAACCTGCTGTTTTCAATTCATGGCTCGTCAGGAAAAAAAACGAAGAATAGTTAAAAAGGTCTGTTAAAATTCCCCATAATCCAACATGATCTCTCTTTGTGAGCTTGTTTTAATGGACCAACAATCGAAAAACGCTAAACACTCGTTTTATGATTTAAATACGACACAGAAAGTGTCCAGACTTAATATTTGAGACGCTTGTACTAGCGGATCTTGATGATAATTATGATTAATTTCTTCAAACATTGCAGCTCTGGATTCTATTAGAGGATCCCTATGGAATTAAACCATTGTTTCATGAGGTCATAGTAATGCACTGTTTACTTTGATACTCTAAGTGAAAATACCGTGACATGAATATGGATCAAACGCAGCCAAATAAAATAAAAGAGCATGATTTATACATCATGTAAAAACGTATGAATCATTATTTAAGCTATAGAAAGTAAATACGTCTACTAAACAGAATTAAGAACCTACATTCGCAATTTTACCGACCGGCTTTTCAGGGCTGCTCCATGTTTACTGTATTTTGTCAGTCGCGTCTCTGCAGCACAAAGAGAATCCTCGGTGTTTGAGGCAGGATTGATCTCATCAGCCTCACCACCACCCCTAGAGTCTTTTGTGCTCAGACGTCCTTATCCTTCATGTGCTTCATAGCAAAGGGAGAGGAGAGCCAAGGATGTGAGTTTTAATTATTTACCTACATGCAGTGAGCTCTCACAACACTGAAAGTGCTACGATTTCCAGAAAATAGTCTCGACCATTTATTAGTTTTTTTTCTGATACTGGTTCATCCTCTCATTCATCAAAAAAGCCCACTCCGGTTTCTAAATGGTCGTTAATCCGAAAGAACCATTGACCTGAATTGTGAAATTCAAGTGAGTAGCTTCAATTTATTGAGGTTCAGATAAGATTTTTTTTTATATCCACGTTTATCTGCTGTGTGAAGATATGAAACACGACGACCTTTGGCCTATATTGTGTAAAAAGGAATACAACCAAGCTGTTCTCCTGAGACATAAACTGGTTCATACAATGGTTTTAAGATCCTCTGTTAATGCAAGACTGCCGATGTGCTCTTGAGTTGAAAAGGCCCGGCTCCATAAACCATGTGGGGTGGGGGGTGCAAGACCAGCGACTCCCTATTTCCTTATTTATCAGCATTGACACTATCATTGGGGCCTTGTGAAAAGCCAGCCAGTCCCTCAGAGCGGGGGGGGGGGGGGGGGGGGCACTGCGGCTGTCAAGGCAGGATTTAGGCTACATTTCCCATGGTTGCCATGACGACTGTGGGGAGTGATTATGAGGAGAGGGTTTTCGGAGCGGGGCCGTCACACCAGTGGGTATTACCATACTGGTTTGCACAGCGATCACCAGAGAGTTACTGGCTCGCGATCAAACAGTTTCTTGTGTCTTACTTCTACCAAATGAAAATGCTTGGCTCTTTCGTGGCAAAGCTGTGGGTTTTTAGAATTATTAGACTTATCTAACAGTGTTTCTCTTATGTCTCTCTAGGGAATATGTGTTTCAATGGGACAGCAACGAGCAGAACGTGAGGATTCTCTAACCCTTGCCCCCGAGTCCCAACCGTCTGAGAGGGTGTCGGACCTCACTGAGGAAATCCTGGGCCGTTGGCACTAAAATGTCCCTAAGTGGTGGCACTGCAGGCGGGAAAGGTGTGGACTCTAATGCGGTGGACACTTACGACAGCGGGGATGAGTGGGATATAGGTGTTGGAAATCTGATTATTGACCTTGACGCTGACTTAGAGAAAGACAAACTCGAGATGTCCGGTACCAAGGACGGAATGGCGGCACCACCCAGTGCCGTGGCAGCGTTGCCTGACAACATCAGGTTTGTTAGCCCAGTGTCTGGCTCTCAAGGCAAGGAGAGCAAATCCAAATACAAGCGCAGTAAGAACTCTAAAGACAATAGTAACAAAGCTGCTGCCGGAGACGGGGGTAAAAAAGAAACTGCCGGACGGACTCAGGTGGAGCCGGCAGGTACAGCAGCCATCGCAGCAGCTGCTGGCGGTAATTCCACCTCTGGGAGGAACATGGAAAAAGGGGGCAAAGCCTCCAGAGGTGTCCTAGGTGGTAAAAAAGAGAAAGAAGGGGCTGGTGGGAAAAGTAAGAAGGACAAAACAGATGGAGCACCAGTCGTAGCCATTGCTGCTGCAGAGAAGGATGTTGTGTCTCAAGCCCAAGTTGCTTTGGGGAATAGTCGTAATGCGTCCTTTGAGAACACACAATCAACAGACTTGGCTGAGGCCAATCAAATGGGGAATATTGCACTTGAACCAGTTGGGATAGTACCAGCATTGACCGCGAAAACTGAACCGGAGGAGGTGGAGAATGGTAATGGTGAATGCAAGACGTTAAAGAAGGTGAAAAATGAAAAGGTAAGCTCTTTCTTCTATTTACTCAATTTTCTTGCTGATCATTGAATTTGTCATTTCACAGGATAGTTTTGTATCATTTTTGTCTTTGTAGTGTTATCAGGCTTTATTGTGCCATTGTGAATTGCTCCAACACGATTTATTTTTTTAAATCTGATAAAAGTCATTTGCAGAGTTAAATACATGGCTTCAAAGAGGTAAATTGTTTTTGCCAATTGGTCTCTTAGAAATAAAGACATTATTGTGCTGCTTGTAAAAATTGATTTCTAAATGAAGCTCTGCCGCCTGGAGGAGTGTTCTGCAGGTTTTTCTCATCATGGCTGTTTAATTTCAGTTGTGCCCTGAGCTCATATGTTCCAGACAGAACAACTCCCCTCAGTTATCTGTCTTCCCAGAGGCCAGCAGCTCTGGATTTGTGTGTGTGAAAGGTTTATTTTGAAACAATACTGTCATAACATATTGTTGTGTGCATTAACGCAGTGAGACACCACAGAAGTGAACGTTGCAGGGTTCTTGACAATGTGCGTTGTGCTCGGCTCGCCCGGCAGGCATAGAGATGTTCTTCTTTCCCCCCCCCCGAAGCTGCCTGACATGTGATGCATACAAATATCTACGGTTGTTTTCTCTCTTACTACCACTCGGTGTGAAAGGGCACCCTTGACGAACATGTTGCATACTCTGTCTTCAGGAAATAACCCACTCCTACTTATCTCGTTGTAAAAATTGTTCCAGAAGTGCTTTGATATTTATAAAAATCTTAAGCTCATCTACGGTGAAATTAGCACCAGCCAACATCTGTTGTAATTAGCCATGGGTGTTAATGTGCTGTGCCGAGTCAGACTAGGAGATAATAGATAATGTCAGTCTTATACATCACATTATGCCTGTGAAGTTAAGTAAATGTCACATGGCGTTCCACTTTTCCTCTCACAATTTCAACGCTGACATTGTTGTACAAGAACAATATAAAGATCCGTGAGGCTGTTCACCCACACTTATCTTGTTCACTCAGAGTTGATCTATCGCTGTGTCTATTGTGTGCCTCATAGCAGCCTTTTCATGCTCTCCCAGTATAAAAGACGGCCGAGCAGGGAGGTGCTGAGGACTGTTTTTGTCTGTCATCGTGTTCCATTCTTAATCCCACAAGCCCCAGTAATGCCTGGTGGAGCAGTGTGTGGGGGAGGGAGCCTGGTGCAAAGCACGCCTTCGTCGGTTTTCCTGCTGCTCTGAAAGTGGCATGGGGGAAGGGCGGTGAAGACGCCTGCTTGGCTCCTTAAATCCAGGACACCCAGCGATGAACACTAGCCGCAGAGTCTCCTCGGAGCGACTGCTGTGAAAGGAAATTTCAGGAAAGTCTTTGTAATCGTAATGTCTTTAGAATGAAAAGGCCTTTTGAGGGGGAAGCACATGAATTGGTTGACAGCCGTGAATAAAGGGGAGAGAGGTCACAGCTGCTTTCAAGCAACTAACCTGTGAAATTTATCTCTGATGGAGGAAAAAGGATGTGATTATTTTGTATCGCACAACAATCTCGACTGGAGGAGCAGTTTAACGGTTGATGGATCTGTTTAAACTGCATAAAAACGACATATATGTTTTTGTGTGTGTATATGAAAAGGTCAGGAACAACATTAATAGAAAAAATGGAAGCGAACCTAGTGCACGCAACAATGAGGTTGACAATGACCCATTTTTACGATTTGGAATTATAACAGCCTTATTCTATTCCATTTACTGTTCCTTTTAAGCTTAAAAGTATTTTGTGCTTAAAGAACCAGAGATTAGAAGGTGTCAGGTTAAGCTGTACAACCAAGATTTTTTTTCTGTATCACAGATTAAATCATTAATAATCATTAATTGTCGATAAACACAATAGTTGGTTGTTGTCCTTATTGAGTTAAAAATGTATTTGTTGCAATATCTGCAGTTCCAACTGTGACCACTATGCTACGATTCGTAACACAATGCTATTGCTAACACTTACAGCTTGGATTATAAAGTATTGGACTCAACATGTTGCCTCTGTAACAGAAATCAACACTAACCCCCCATTGGACATTTTACATGACTGTTTAATCACAGATGTGGCAAACGAATCCCATTTCCTCAATAGTCATTAGCCACAGTAGCTTGGTTTCCGTGTGAGGCTGCAAGTAATGATCATTTTCAGTATTGACGGATGAGCGTGTTTTTAAGCCAGTTAATTGTAATGTATGACCAGAAAATTTGAATTTGGAATTGTTTGCCATATGTACTTATTCCTTTGCGGTGGATTGACTAAATGTCGCAATTCTACGAGTCATTTACTACATTCAGTTTGTAAACAAAATCAAATGAGGATTGAAAAATGTAGATTCTGCACGTGGCTCTTTAATTTCTCACTGTTTTTCCAGAATGAGAGAAATCTGTCGAGTAATATGGAACTTGTGTCCAAATATTTTTATGATTGGTATCTTTTAAATCGTCAAATTAAAGAATACAACGAGACAGTGTTGTTTTAGACTAACGGCCTCATTGTAGCTTGTCTGTTAATTTAAAAGCACAAGCTGTCCCTTGTCTAAGTGTAATCCAGGCATTAATCAGTATGTGTCTCAGTAGCAATCTTGTTCTCCATGGTGGAGGTGTAATAGCCTGGCTACATCGTCGGTGTCCTAAGTTAAAGCTCCCCAAAGCATTTGCTCTCGGATGCTGAATAAATCATCTCTACTTCCTTGGTACAAGTGCTAACCACCTCTGAGTGTGTCTCACTCTCCCACCTCTCATTATACAAATCTAGAGGAGTAAGGCATTCATCAGCTGCCTCAGTGTGCCACTGGCCTTGATAAATGGAGCGGCTCTCATGGAAAATTACATTGGCAATGTTACTTTGAAAAGGGGGGGGGGGGGGGAGAGAGAGGGGGTCGAGAAAGAAAAGGCTGCACTTGAATGGAAGAGCCCAGCCACCGCTCTGCATCGCTGCTGATGTCCGGCTCGGGGAGTGCAGGGATCTCATGAGAGCAAGCTTGAGTTCTTTCTCCTCGCCTTTGCCTTTGCCTGACTGACTGTTGCTATTGTGTTACAGCTCATTCCTTTTAAGTAGTGCCAGCTTTTAAAAGCTCTGGGATACAGGGGAGACTGACTTATTTTAAGAAGAGGAGCAAATTGCATCAAGAAGCTCAGTGCAAACGGAGGCGGCTAGCTAACCTGGCCATGCTAATTCTGTGGAGATACGCTGAGATGTTGCTTTATTAACAGAATGTGCAGCAGAGTAAATTTCTTCCGGTTGATAAAAATGTACTGAGATGCCTTTTATGATTGATCAATTATGTTCTTTACATCATAAAAATATGCATCATGAGCATTTAGCTCTCTCACAATACCGTTTTCAGAGGTTTTATTGAACTGTTCAACAGCTTCAGTAATAGTTTCAGAAAGCCCTTAAAAGACTTGTGTGGATGCGATTGGAGGATGTTATAGTTTGAAAATTAATGTTTTGATAGGAGACAGGATTCTGAGCTTCTCTCTCTCAAGTTCTGTTTTATTTCTTTCTTTCAAAATATTCTTCATTCTCACATGTTTATTAGACTATGCCGAGCCGTGCTTGCCTTCCAGGAGCTATAAACATGTTTGATTTCCAAAGTAGTCGAATGATGCAACTTACCAAGTAGTTCCTTTTGATCATAATCTGACTCGTATAAACATAAAGGGAGTTGTTTTATCTGGGTTTCATTTTCCATCTCACCAACATGGTTGAACTCCATATGAGGACAGAAAATAAGAATATTTCTCCACTGTTGATCATTATAAGGCAACTGAATGCAAAGTCTGATCAAATAACCGCATTTGCGTTCAGTGATCACTGAACTCGCTTTGTTATCCACAGTCCCAGATTCAGAGCTGTTGGGATCTATGCATTGTTACCTCTGCTCATTTCAAGCTCTCGCCCTCAGGGAGTCCCTCACTACTACGGGAGGAAAACATTTGACACTAATTGTTTTCCATGTCTGCCATCAGCCACTGCCTCCACACTGATGTGAAATGTGTTGAGCTTCTAGGCAAAATAAAGCAGCAGAATAGAAGGGGAATATAAAAGACAAATCAAGGTAGTTGTTAATGGACATGCTGGCAATTCAGTCTCTGTTAAAAGGAATATAAAAATGTAGTAATATTAACATTAGATGGATTTTTTTTTTTAAACGTCTTCATGAAATGTGAACGTCCTATGTCCCAGGGTTACTGCATTTTTCAGTAGACCGACACGCATGCCGTGCATACCGCACATTTCCAAGGTTTACAGTGCCCTATCCCTCACAGACGTGCCAGTGCAAATCAACACAGTAATAAGCACGCAGTGGCTGCTGTGTTCATAGAGCACAGTCCCGTATTTTCTGCATCTGCACTTAAAAAACGATTTTCAGATCAATGTTGTTAGTAATTAACCTTAACCCTTAAGATTCCTGTCAGAATTGTCATAGCAGAAGCCACCATAACCCCAGTCGTCAGCCTGTAGAGCAGACCACAGCTTCAGAAATTGAATTGGAAGAAGAAGAAGAAGAAGAAGAAGAAGAACGCCTCGGCCCACTAAGTTTATAGTCTTGTTAGAGAAAAATCATTGTCGAGAGGCACCTTGGATTGTTGTCTTTTGGTGGGGGGGGGGGGGTGTATTTCATGCTCCTCAGTCATAAACTCTGCTTGTAGGCACATCGACCAAAGTGTTGTTTAGGTTGTTTTATGCCCCATTTCTCTGACTCATGAAGGCATCACGATACTTTTTTACCAAAAAAAACCCCTCCCTACATAGCAGATCATTGATTTATTATCTACTTAAGGTTTTTCCTATTGACCAGATCAGACGGCAGATCATTCGCTTGTCTGAAGACGGTAATGAAAACCAGAAATACCTTTTCTGTAATAGTTTGTCTTCTCTTCACAGATTAATGGGCATCTAAGGGAAAGCATGTAAAATGGCCATGGTAACATCTCAGATAACAAGATGATGTCTTCCTGGTTTTACGTTTCCAACAGTCCAACACCCAAAGATATTCAATTTACACTGACATTACAAAGGGAATCCTCACAGTTGAGAGGCTAAAACCAAAGAACATTGACATTTTCCCTATTATTTATTTCAAAAGATCAGTTAAGTTGATTAACAAATTGTTAAAATTAGTAATACAGACACCACAACCTATTTTTGAATCATTTTCATTAAAGGTCCCATAACAGGTCATGTCTGCTGTGTGTGAAACCAACAGCACAATGCAACTTGATTATAGTTTATTTTGATATTATTTTATCACTTGATTTCACATTCTGTTTTAAATCAAAAACATCACAATCAAACAGACCAACTTGAAAATAAAAGACCTATGTGAAGGTTTTCTACAGGGCCACCATTAAAAAAAAAAACAATCACAGATCTGTCAGACAAAGCCTCCGTCATGCTTTGTCTTTTCCTCCCCCGTCTCGCTCCTAAGCTTTCCACAAGGTGTGTTGTGCAGTGTCTGGATCAGCTTACTATGAGGGAGGCATTCGTGGGGGGAAGGGAGCGAAGGCTTGTACGACTAATTCAGCTCATGAAAGACTTATGCAGCGAGAGCAGCTGTCTTCCATTGTCAGGCTGCAAAATTTCCAGCGTGCCTCATTTCGCCTCTCAATGCGTGAGTAGCGAGCGAGCGAGGGGAAGGCAGAGCGCCGGGGAAACAAACCGAAATTGGAAGGAAAAAGAGAGAAACGAATATCAGGACCTTTTTGGTTTCATGAGCTCAATGTGGGCCTAGTTCTGTTTTCTCTGTTTTAAAACAGTGGTGGGTGTGCGGTTGGACCAGGGTCTAATAATAAACCGTGAGCCTATTCAGACCCAGTGCGCAGTATGCAGACAGATACAAAAAAAAGAGGGCTCTGCTGTGGTGAGAGGGGAGAACGAGGGCATAAGAGGGTAGAGGGGTTGGGTGGGGGTGGGCAAAAGAACTGCCTGAGATTGGGCGAGGAGGGAGGCGAGGGTTGAACGGTGTTATGAATGGATAGAGTCTTTAACCCCCCCAACACACTGAATAGTTTGTCACAGGCTGCTGCGGCTGTATGTGGAATGAGGGGAACTGGCTGAGAGCTCTTGGATTCCTGAATCCTTGAGGCATGTGGTCTGATTAGCAGAACAAAACCCACACAGTGGGGAGGAGCAGACGTGCCCCCCCCCCCCCTCTACCCTCCTCCTCCTCAGATGGAATTTTCTACCAGCGAGGGAACGAGGTGGCTCAAAGTTTGTACTGCCTTGCTATGGTTGTAAAAGAGTTTGCAGGACTGTGTTTGGGGATTTCTCACTTGTTCCTCAAGTCTTTGTCTCAGCACAGTCTCTATTGTTCTGACCATGTGAATGGAGTTTCCTCCCCGCAGGTCTTTGCCTGCGGCGGTTCGACCCCTTCATTTTTTGGGACATTTGCCGGTGAATTCATATCGAAACGAAATGCTTGAGGAGAGACATTTGAAGTCCAGGAGCTTAACTGAAATGTTTTTCAGTTCAACAAAGAGGAAGTTAACAGCAAGGCAGTGTTTGAGCAAGTGTGATTATGGAGAGGATTACGTTTCAAGCCATCCCCCCCCTAATACTCTTCTAAGGGGATTGTTGCAGCCAGTTTGTTAAACGCAACGAATTCAGGGAAACACTAATGTTTCGGCTGCGAAATTCTTCACCACCATTTTTTTTTATTTTCTCTTTGGTCGCACTGCATCAATGAGTTACTGTTTAAAATCTTCAACCGAGGTTCTTAAAAATTGAACAGATAATCCATCATGTTCCATTCATTATTTTTCCTGAGAAATTTGTTAAAATGTAAAGTAAAACACCCAATTTCACAATGTTAAAGTAACGGATACAAAATTCAGATCTGCATAAAAATGAATGGATTCCATGTGACATCATTACTTTTGACTTTATCCTGATGACGAATAAACAAAAACACAACCTCTTTGGTGAAGATGGCTTTTCGATTTATCGTGTTTTGATCCCTCGTGCCCTTTATTTTTGAGCTATTGCTTCAAACTAATTGTGGCGGTCACCAACAACTATCTTTTATCATTGATTATATGCCAAATATTGAATCACTTTATTGGTTGGTTATTAAAATATCAGTATACGAACAATGGTTTGATTGACCAACAGTCCAAAGTCCAAACCTGCTAAAATGACCTTTACATTTGAGAACGCACTTCGTTTTATATTGAATGATTACTCAAGGGATTGCTCATCTAAATGAAGGTACCAGCTCCGAAGTTGTTGAAGGGAGATCCTAAAAAATATTCGTCCGAGATGGCAACAAAGAGCAAGATCCCATCTGAACAAAAGAAGTTCCTATTTTTTTTGCCACAAACTACATCTTCCATTGAGCTAATATGCATGAAATTCAAGATTTTCTTCAGTTTGGTTGCGAAATGGGATTCTTCTCATAATACATTGTTTTTAGGCTAACAGCCAGTATGTCTTGTCTAGATGGGAGTCTACAAACAGAGTGTGCTCAGACTTGCTCTGTAGACTTGTCAGATTCTTATCGCAGCTCAGTGCATCAGCTCCCACTGTTGTTATTATCTATAATTGGCCTAAATATTCCTTGGTTGTACAGTTTTTGGGGGAAAACGAGTATATACACGTTTATGGGGCTTTTTTGACGGTTTCAGATTCTGGAGTGTCTTTTTATTTCTTTTTATACGCTGGACGGGAGTAATTCTAGTTTATGTGGAGTGCCCATCATTGGAGATGATGATGTTGTTTTCATGTGTTGCGTTCATTAGTTCATGATTAAAACAGTAGTCGCACAACGTCTTATGGATTTGATGAAATGAAACTAAATGCTAGAGTAGTGTTTGTCCTCTCGCTGTACGAGATATTTATGTTTTTACAATCAGTCTTTTTAGTGTCAGCTGCCGTTACCCACCACTGGGCTTGTCATTTTACACGCAGTTAAACCCTCTCGGAGGTAGACAACTGAGCAAACACACATAATGGCTAATCCATTTTCTTATCTGTCAGATGGTGTTGTTTGGGGGGTTGGGGGGGATGTTTTTTCTCTTGCTGTCTGGCTGAGGAGGCTCACTGGGCTTATCCCTCTCGTTTCATTTCGCTGGATGTCAAAAAGACTGTCTGCCAAAAATAGAGCAGCAGTCCACATTTCAGCACGAGAAATTGGAGAAGCAAGTTAGATCATGTGTGAGCCTTCCCCTGCACTCTGTCTCGCCTAAGAGCCAAACTGAGAGGTCAGCCTGGAGAGCAAAGCTTTTACACAAGCTCCTCTCTCTAATCCACTGTCTATCGTGCCCATTTGGAGCATAATTGAATATCATCTATTTAAGCGTAAATAACTACCTCTTGTATATTAAATAGAATTTAACAACACAAAAGGGCTGCCGCTTTCTTTTATGACAAGTATGCATTTGAGATTTGCGCCGCCGCTGCGCGCCTGCATGCGAGTGTGCCTGCATGCTTCCAAGCTTGGAAGTACAGATCTGAGATGAAAGGATTTTCTTTCCTATTCTAATCCACACAGACAGCTAGGCCCTTGTGATTATTCCTGCCCCCTTCTCTCCACTCATCTCTTTGAATGCCGGGCCTTTCTAATTCACCCTAAAAAGGGTTTCAAAAGGGGATTATACCACTGATAGAAATTAAAGGGAGAACACGTCTGTCCTTTGGGACCAATGTCAAACATTCGGGTTTCGACGGATGCCTGGGCTGTGCACAGTATTCCACTGGATTTGGAACAGTTGGTTTGCAAGTCTCATTTTTTTCCAGTAGCATAACTACTGATGTTTTATCAAGAATGTTTTTGAGAGCAGTGCTGGGTAATAAAACAATATGAATGTCCCATAAAATTTTTCATCGAATATATTGAAGGCTCAATATATATCTGATATTTCTCATGGATTGTGTAAGCACATTAAGGAGGTAAAACACTCTACTTATAATATTACCGATTTGTAAAATGGTTTTCCTGTTAATCAAGTGTTTGTCATTCTCTGCCCATGAAGAAGAAAACCACAACCTTCACAGTAAATAGTTGTGACATTTATCTTGATAATTGTCAATATCGACTGATGTGAACATTTTATATCTTGATATAATCTTCGGATATGTCGTCCGGCCCCATTTGAAAGGTCACTGATGCAAATGCTCAAGTAGTTGTTACTGAATATTTCCCCCAGAGATTGACATGCAGACAGCAGCACCAGGGCCAATGATTGTTGCTCAGCAGGCTCGTCTTTACATGGAGGAATGAAAAGTCTGGCAGGTGGTGGCTGTTCTGTTTTTCAAATGATGCAAATGGTAATTTTTTCTTTTTTAGAACAAAGAACATTCATCATTGTCATAATATTAAAAGTGACTTTTTAATTGATGTCCTCTAAGAATATTATTAAAGTTGACTGTTATGGAGAGACATTATGCTCCAGTCGGTTTAAAAATAATTATAGATTACCATAATTTAAGTTGTCGATAGAGTATTAAAAATGAAACATTACCCATAATTCATTATTGTTAGGGGGGAAATATAAGTGGTTCATTGAGGGGCTTATTCTTTTTGTTCGGCACTATTTCCCTTGGATTTGCTAATTCAGCAAAGCATCCGTTGGTTCTCATGAGATAATTACACTGAAGCTCTTCATGTTAAACATGTTGGGGGTGGGGAGGGGCGTGGGGGGGTAGTAGAGCATCATGTGGCTCACTGACCTGGGCCTCAGTCCAACAACTTAACGCTTCATTACCACTCAATCCCTTAAATCCTCACCCCGATCTACTGCTCCTTCAGAGAAATGTATTAATAAATGAACCATGTATTAAGGGTAGAAACGGGGCTGGATTGTACTGTTCTCCTGCTTTAGCTAAAGTTTCTCTTTGCTCGCTGCCAAATCCTTTCATACTCGATGACGTGGAGCTATTTGACTTTGGCATCAAGGATGGGTCGCTGTTTACACGACATTTTAAATTTATGCAGCTGTCAGTGGCTCTTTGATCGGGGCCTGACTTGGCCCATGAAGGGCAAGAATATTAAAATAACGATATATAAAGAGTTATGACTGGGTTATTGTCAGCAGAACGACCGTATAAACCAGCTCTATGCCGCAGATGACTCAGCCGAACGTTGACTTCAAAGTGCGTGTTGAGTTTGGGCATTATTGAATACCAAACCAGAGTCATGATAAACGGAGGCGAGCTTAACAGCATTCCCTGTTCCAGTCAAGAGTACACGAGAAAATGTACAAGCTAATAATGGTCCAGAATCTAAAGAAACACTGAAGCCAACCACTTGTACCTGGTCGATTTTATGCAACTACTTTTTTTTTCACTCTTCTTCATCCAGCAAATCAAATTTCCTTAATAGTGCAGAGTTATGATCTGCGTGTCCTATAAATGATTTGAATTTGCATGATTTACTGCATGAAAAGCCTTAAATGCCATAAGTTATAAATGTAGGTCGTCCTCTGCTTATACCACTCCTCACAAATTGGTTGTGTGCCAATGACTCCAGTGTATGAAGGTTTGATTTTCTCATGCTGTTTCCGCTCCTTAAACAAGAGTACCACATGCATCAAAGTCACCCCTGCCACAGTGGAGTTCCTTTATGAATGCTGATCTGCTCATGGGAGGCTGCATCAGTGTCCTTGAATTCAGAAGCTTTACATTATCTGATTCTACAGCAAAGTAAAGGTCCTCTGTCAAAATAGTGTTTTTCATCCTATTTCGCTGTTTTGGTCCCCTTTGTATTCCAGACCCATTCGCTCAGCAGCCTTGGCAGTTGTTTTTTTATTTATTCACTTCACATACAGGAAAGGGCTGGGATTTAGGTCGTACTGCTGGAAGTTATTAATTATATGTAACTGTGCAAAAAACAATGTTTAAGAATCCACGTGGGTATTTTCACTTCATCAGACTCTATATTGCCCAATGCCTCAGCAATGCCTGGGGTCAACGTTCACATTAATAATGAAATAGCATCTTATTTTCAAAAATACATGCAAAATGAATGTGTCTGGAGTGGGAAGAAACACGTGTAAACAGAAAACGTGCAAACTCCACAAAGGAGGGAAAATATCTTGTGTGCGATTAACTCTTATTCAGTTTGAGGTTGACACGATGCCAGTGCTACAAAAAGAAAGAGGTTGGGTCGTGGTTAATAAAAGTGAATATGGCTGTACATTAAAATATCATGAAAGTGTAGCAATTCTCTATAATGTCGGTAGTTTGTTTCTTTGTTCTAATCAAGGTTGCTCAGTTTCCCGATGAGCCACACGGGGATACTTCTGTTTGTGTCATCTCATGAACTTTAAATTCTTGGATGTGTTAGACTGAATTGTTGTTTGGGTTTCCAGTGATGTGTTTAGAATTACTGTGCGTCATCACCTTTTTAAGTTGGCACGGGGAACATGTAAGCAAATGGCTGCTTATTTACACATCCAATAAGTAAAGAGCAACGACTTTTGGCTCCGTTTTTGGTCTCCACCCACTCATAAAGGAAGTATCTGTTTTTATATGCCAAATCATCCACTATGTCGATGACTGTCTGATGTTTGGTGTTAAATAGATAGTAAACAGGGGGCTAGTAAATCATTTTGGATGAAAACAGCCATGACGGCCTGAGAGTGAGAACCAAAACATGAAGATGTGGGAAGGACATTTAAACAACGAGTTGAGACTCACTGTTAAGCACATGAGGCCGTGTGGAGCTGCAGATTCACGTGATAATTCTCTGGAGGTTTATCACTTCAAGTCAACCCATTGACATTGTCATGTGATACTCTGGTCTGATTTGAAATACTGATAAAAGCAGCTTTAAGCGTTACCTTCATGTGCAAGTCTAGATCCCCTTGTTGTAACTGTGAAATCATTAAGGAATGTAAATATGAAAAGAGGCTTATATTCAGCTGGGTTTTGTCTTATGGTGCTTCACTGGTGCACAGATGGGATGAGGCGTTGAATGCTTGGCATGTTAAGTGTGGACATTATTCTTCCTTTGCTTGACATACAGGAAAAACTTCCAAAATTTGTGGTCTGTGCAGTTGCTGTTTCGCAGAGATGACTTTTCAGCCACCACCCAAAGATTCAACCAAGTATGCAGCATTGATGCTGCGATACTTTAATGTCCCCAAGTTAATTTCCTCCCCAGCACTAGAATTTCCCAGCACCCCTAAATGCATCCTGGGTGTTAGTGTAGTGGCAAGAAGGGAGGATGTGTCGGCGGATCAATGAAGGTGAAGTTAATATGGAAATGAGCTCCTCTTTGTATTGGAGGCTGGGGAGTTGTTTAGCCCTTGACAATGAGCTGAGCTCGCACATTCAATTATATTTTGTAAGTGGGGCCCTTGTCCATCTGGAAAACTAAATTATATTTAATCATATCCATTAGGTTTATGTATCCCTTGAAGAGTGAGACATTTTGCTGTTGGGTTCATTCACTCAAGCTATATGTCATCATTATTGTGGTATTTTTTTACTATAAATAATATACCTCATGTTATTACTTTAGAGCTCCTGGCAATTTGGTTATTGCTGATTTAATGGGACTTACTTTTAAAATCTAGTCTTGAATTTTGTACCGTATGACCTTGAGACTATTCTTCCGCGATGTTACCATGTGAGCTCATAGAGAATAATGTAAAATCTTTAAAAGCAGTGTATCCACCTTTTGTTGTGTTTCATACGTGTTTCTTTTTTCTACATTGTGTTTGATGTGTAGCTGTTAGTTGTGAGGTTTGATTGCTCTTCACAGAATGTCAAAGTAAGCAAGTAAGAACCCCCAGTGAATTGTAAAAAAGAAGGTTTTGTAGAATTTTTAATATATACCGTGAGGTTAATTATTTATTCCAGTCTCATCTCAAATGTAGTACTGGGTATGAATTATTTAACACCACGGAGGCAAATTGTTAGGAATAAATGTACTTGAAAAAAAGCCTAAAATAAAAGGCAACTAAAGCATGAAAAATGTATTTGTGCCTGCTGTTCTGTGGCAAACTAAAATTACAAAAAAAGCAAGGCACAGACACAGCTTTTTGATTTTCATAAAATGTTAACTCTTCATTTGAAAATACAAGTCACATGATTTAACTTAAACTAACGATACACGACGCTGACCTCGCTGGCTCTTAAGATTGTCAGTTTGAAACAAAGTCCTCAGGATTAATAAAGATTGAGGTATCATCTGTGTGTATGGATAGCAGCTGTAGACAGGGAGAAGGGGGGGGGGGCAGTGACTACAATGACTGCAGTGACTGTTTATTTTTATCAGGGCATTAGCAGATTAGGCACTCAAACTAACAAGGTCATCAAACTCTGATGGTGGAGAGCAGCAGACCTCTGCTAAGCAGCTGGCATAGAGCAGGGAGATCTGGTGCGTTATCGTGGGTTTCACTTTGCTCCTTTGACGTCTCCACAGCCCGACTGTATGATTTTAATTATGTCAATACATAAATATTGGATATAAAATGTGTAGAGAATCCTTACCATCAGCTACAGTGTGTAGAACTATACTTTTATTGTTTCTCGATTCGACCACCATTTTGTTTGGAACTTACCACACAAGGGGCATATGCACATATTTAAAGAATTAATTAGAAATATAAAAACTTATTTCAGGATTCAAATGGGAACAAGCTGTAAACACCTGAACAAAAAAGTCCTGATTTACCCTTCTGCCATGTAGAGGCTGATTTAAATGCAGTGTGCGAAATAGCATGTGCCATTCAAATTGTTGTTGTTGATATAACCCGAGGAACACAAATGACTTAAGGACAGCAGGAGGACTTTCCTGCCCGGTTGTAGTTTCAAGGGTTTTTGTTGTGAAATCGAATCACCTCCAGTGGTGACTTGTCCTTTTGATTGAGCAAGTGTCTGAGGAACATTTCAGGGCTCAGCCTAGTTTTGTGGGTGTACCAAAGAGAAAAATCCACTGAGTCTCCTAAACCTTTTCAAACAGCTCTCAGGTTGATTTGATAGATGCTAAAGTAAATGTATTTTCAGGTGAGCTTGTTTTGGCATGTCTTCCACTTCTCACGTAACTCCCTGGATTATACCTAAATCACCTACAGACTATAATTATCAAAACAAGTAAGACATGCTGTGCTGTTAAAAAAAAATACTCTAGTGAAACTCACCCTGTCTTCTCTTTTAGAAACCTGTCTTTACAACTATTTTTCCCCTCTCCCCAGAAATGGTGTTGAAATGTCATGCGGTGCGAGCCACAGCGATCATTGCCCCAAGGTGTATTAAGGTGTAAACGTCTATTGGGGGGCTCGAGGCGGCCGTGCATGAACTACGGGCACTCAGTAACAGTGCACATCATCGTCCATTAAGACAGGCATGGTTCAATGGGAGCTCTTTGAAACAGCCAACAGTCGAGGTCAATCAGAGTAGCAAGCGCGAGTGAAAGTAGCAGCGTGAGGGACAGCGTGCCGAGCACAGCTCAAGTACCATCTGCAGAACAGAGCACACGCCTTCTCATCTGCAGACATATTTCAACAACCACGCACTCACTCACCCGCTGCACCTTAATCATCTGCTGAATGGCCTTTTCTCTGAATTGACAAGCCTAGAATGGAATTTGGAAACAGGTCAAGGGATTAGTAATGCTGCTGACTGTTATGTAGGTATAGTTAACATTTTATTGAGGTTTCATAATTTAGACTGAGCCATATTGTTCAAAGTATGTATGTAGCAGATCTAGCTGCTGTCATTGTTATTCCCACAATTTGACACCCACCTGACAAGTCTATATGTGTTGTTATGCAAGGTATAATTATATTCTTTGTTTTCTGTTTGCGTCATTCCAAGTAACACAATAGAAAGTAATTTGGCATTGTTAAGATTACAACAACAAAAAAAAAAGTAAAATTGTGTGTGGCTAAGAATTGTCTTTCCAATGTTTGGATAAGGCACCACCCTCAGATGAGTGTCGACATAACCGCCTAACAGAGAAGATCTAAAAATAGTTTGAGGTTAGGAGCTCTGGGGAAATCTCACCGCCTGAATAACAACTCGTTTTCCTTGTGTAATATGTGGGACTAATAAAATGTTGGTTATTTCGCTGATAGGGCTTTCCGGATAGGATGTCTACGAGTGTTTATCTTTGCTGAAGTGCTGTGGGCCCAAAGGTGGACACCTGAAACCCGAGTTTTGGTCAAAGCTGTCAACATTATGGTGAATTCAAACATTGATGGACACCGACACGAGGAGCACAATTTCCTTTCCCACTCTGATCTCAAAGCCTCGGTCGGAAACCTCAGACTTGTAGGCAGTCAAAGAGTGAATCATTGGTATTTGGGTGGGAATCGAGGTGGCTGAGCTGTTGATGACAGCCTCTCTGTGTGTTGTCAGGTTTCCCTTTGCTGTGAGATAAGATTTATAAGTATGGAGAGGGCTGGCAAGAGAGAGATCCTCGTAGGCTCAGCTTAGCTTATCTGGGTTTCTTCTCCCAGCACAGCCTCTCTGCCTGTTGGACGCAGAGTGGGTGACCTTGACAAGAATGTGGCTTATTGTTGTAATAGATACTGTTGTTGTCAACTGACCCATGGTCAGAGTGGGAGGATGAGAAATGGGAGACAGGGGAAAAGGGAAGAGAATCACCAATTGACGCTAGCAGCATCCAGATAGGATTAAATTCAAATCTGTCCTGGCTAATGAGAAGGTATGCTTTTGACATATTCACTATCTTACAAGAAGTAGTTTCTCCAGGATTCAATGTTGCATTGCAGTTAACTTCAATAACATCTGTTTCTGAGATTCAGTCCTTTATCAAGAAGAAATCGTGAATCAGAGCTACATTTTCCAGCCTCTCAAATGAGAGCATAGCCTGGTTTTCTTCAAAGCATCATTGTAAGCCAAATATTTTTGGGAAGTTTGGTCAAAAATGGAAGACGTCACAACAGTCATATGACATTATTATTAAACATTTGTCATTCTTGGCATAACAATTTATAAAACAATTGCCCTATTGTCAACAATACTCGCCAGAATCCAATGCTGCAGGGGTTAGGTTAGCATAGTTTTGTTCTTGTAAATAAAGTGCAAATAGCGTTTGTGCAGGTATCGCGACATGTAGGCTTTCAACGTGACTTGTCAGCAGTATACATGAAGAGTTGTTGTTCCTGCTTCCACATAAAGACCTTTTAGACCTCATGATACCCAACCCTCCCCCACCCTGTCGTCGGACAAACAATACCAGCCTCAGACTCGAGGCAGCCGGCTGGTCCACCGAGAGGAAAGGAAGGAATAAGGTTAACAAGGTCAGGCCTGACCCAAGATAAGAGAAAGTGTTCCAAACCAGCTGCTGGTGTTAACCCAGTCAGCCAGTTTACCTGCCAAAATCCAACCTGAGCTAAGCAGGTACAAGGGAAGATTTCTGTAAATATAGCTTATATTTCCCATCCACATCTTCTCTTTAGCCGAATGACACAAACTAAATTGTCTTGAAGTAGTTAAAAGGGGGAAGACCTGGTTGACTCCACAAGACATACTGAGGTGTTTACATGCTCCCACCTCTTTTATTGGGCATGGAAAGGGTTCAGTAAGTTGGATGGTGTCGTTAGCTAATGACCTAGAATAATGATTAACATTAAAGAGCATCTTGACACTAATTCCATCATTGCTAGAAAGGTTTCTGCAGATATTTGTTGTACCCAGAGGATTGACCCCAATTTCTTTGGGACTACATTGACAGCGTAGAGTTTTGTTTGAATATCTAAAGAGGGGAAGTGAGATGGAGAATTGTGAAATCATTATTTGTTCTCATATTTTTATAATTCATCCAAAAAGCATTACGACAGATTTAAGATAATTTATTACATAGGTTTTATTTATGCATTTTATTCACCAAGTTAATTCCTAAAGTATAGGAGCACAGCCATATTTTAAGCAGCACCAGAAATACATGCATTGAGACCCTCAGAGAATATGTAAACTCCCGGTTTTACATAAATATCGGTCACATTTTACTATTGCAGTTTGATAGTAGTAGTAAAAGAGAGGCGTTTTTCCTCTGCGGGATTTTGCTTCAGTAAGAAAATTAGGCCACTGCTTCATAAGTGAACAAATTGGTAAGCTCCACTTATCTTGGCTCGGTCCTCTAGCCTGCAGTCCCATGTGCCTTCTGTCTTTTTATATCACTTCTACTTCCCATCATGTGGCTGGTAGCTGTAGGAGTCGTCTCTTGACTACGGTTTGTTTCCCTTTCATCAGGGAGCGCAGATGTCTCCACAGGTAAAGCCTCTCGTGCTCTTGGAAGATGTTTCCCTTTGAAAAAAACTTTGTGTACCTTTCTTTGGTGCGCCGGTGCAGTCAAGGGCATTTGCAGAGGGGTAGCTCTGATTTGCAGCACACAGCTATAATGTGTCACACTAAAAAAGATATTACATTTGATTACCACGGAAATTTACAGCAAATGTGAAAGCGCCACTTGTCTTTGTAACACTTGGGCTGTGATTCACAGTTGATGCGATAGGTTGTGAAGTGAAAGTTCGCTCTGCGCTGTGTATGAAGCTCTTACAGAAGGTGTTTCTGTTTATGACTCGTCTTTCACTGTTGAAGGTTGAGTTGTATCATAAAAAAAATAAACTCATCAGCATTTCCTGGAGACTGGTTTAGTTTTGTAGGCTTTTAAACCGGGTATCTGTAGGTTTTTTAAAAAGTCTATAAATCAATAGTCTGAATTTAAATATGATTATGTGGGTCTTTGAGTTAATGCTACTTCCACGATGCCTTTTGTCTGTGGTGAAAAGAGGCTGTGTGTTGTAAAGAGGGTCACGTGATCTCTGCAGCTGAATTGATATGTTCCTTCCTGCCTCTGTCTGCTGCACCCGGCTGAACCACCCCTCGCCTGAATAATGTCAAGGACCCAATTCCCTGGACTTAACCCACAGGTCATATCTGAAAACAGCTTATGTGTTGTTTTCTATCTTACCAATGCAGAGATATTAGCACGCTGTAAAAATCTGAAGTAATTAAACAACAGCCAAACTGATTACTGAAACACCCTGGTCAAAAATTATCGCAATCCACTTGGCCTTGTGTGGCTGAGGGAAAGATTTTGGATTCCTCCTGCCTCTGCATTATAATTTAGTATTCTCTACTTGGCTACTTCACATTATCATCAATTACGAGAAAGAAACTCTGATATTCCTTTTATATCCGTCTTAAATTTATTTTATTATCGTCTTAAATTTAACTCGCCCGAAACCTACAGAAAACCCTGTTAAGATAAAATACAAGTGTGCTTTACATTATGACTAGCTTCATTTTTATCCCCCACAGTTTGTCATTTATATGCATAGTATAGTATAGACCCGTAATATTAAGGAGTCATACGGCAAACTACTTCTTTGTCAGACAGTAACTGCTCGGAGTGAGATCCCGGCTTCCTCGTTAACAGATTGTAGGTCATGGGTGAGCGAATTCATCACAGCTTTACTTTCCACTCTGTATTATTTATGTGTGGTTATGTTTTCCTGAAAGCACAATTAGCAGCTCAAACCGAGAAGAGTTGCCTAGAAACGGAGTGCCTCTCCCAGCTGGCGGTCAACAGTAGATGTCAGGTGTTCCTGTTTGTGCTCTCGCTCTCTCGCTCTCTCGCTCTCTCGCTCTCTCGTTCTCTCGCTCTCTGTTTCTGAGATTATTCTGGGCGTCATAGAGAATGAAAGTGGTTTCAGTTAAGAAATGAGATTTGTGCTGTATTTGAAAACAAGTGAGTGGGCTTTAAGGACTTGAAAGGGATTAAAGTCATTTTCTGTCCCCTTTTTTTTTTTTTATATGTCCCTTGGTGGATCAGAACATTTCTTTGTAATCAAATTAGAATAGACTCGTGCATTTGTTTTCAGGTTTAGCTTAATGCAAATAACCGTGTTACTTCCCAGTGATGTGATTGTATGATGATTACTAGATTCTCAATTGTCTTGAGTGGTGGTCATTTAAATGCTGTGCTTCTTTAAATTCATTATGTGGCTTAAACAACATAGCAGAGATTACCAGTCCTTCTTCCCTCCCCCACAACGTTTCTTCACTGGTTGTCAGTGGTCCTTGAAAGAAGCACCGACCACAGCCAGCAGGAAGTGTAATCTCTCTCCGCCGGCCCCCGACCTCAGTAACTCACCAAAGATATTAACAGGCTTTGCCCCTGGAGTCAAAAAGAATTACATATTGAAGCGGGAACACTGAACTTAGCCAACTAATAGCACTTCTGGAAGGATTCCCTTTTACTTAATAATGGACCTCTGTGTCAGGAAGAATTACATTTTCTCTTTTTTAAAGCCGGTGTTGTCTTTCTTCTGATGTTGAGAATTGGGTTGGGTTTCCCCGGCTTTATCTCTTTCGTCCAATCGTTAAATTATCGACCAGTTCCAGTTTATTCAACCATTTTCCTTCCAGCTCTTCATACATGATTACATTAAGATTCAGGATGCTATGTTGATTGCCAAACAATTCTCAGTGCATCGTTGTGGCTTCAGCTTATGATGACCAGACTTTTTCCGTTTAAACACATTTACAACAGGGTAACAACTAATCAGTTCATATGTCAGGTTTTAACAATAAATAGATATTTCTTCCAGTTTCCTGACCCCTAGATAAAGTCTTTCAAGGTCCCTTATTCATCAATTGATAATGTACAAGTATTCTACCAGGCAGGTTGAGTAAACCACACGCTTGATTGCCTTCAAAGCAGCTTACGTGCATTAGCTCAACATTACATATGGATGTTGTTGTGTATTATTTCCACTTCATGGTCAGAGGTTGAGATGATGGAACCACACCTGGGGGCAGTCCGACTGTCGCTGTATGCGTTTCCTGACCTGATTTCAGAACCCTGGTTCACTCCCAGCTAGTGTCAACTGAAGGTCTCCGCTTCTGTTTAAAAGTAAATGCTGAATCCTCTCAGGCATGAATATCTGTTCCGGAACGTCACTGTCACAGATTTACAAATCCAGTCTTTCAAGATAGAGCAGGATAAACAAACACGAGCAAAGTGTGTGTGCACAAAACCAAGGAAGCATGTGGCGAAACTGCTTATGGTGTTTATTTTATTACCCGGCCCTAATACAGAAAAAGCACCAGAAAGAAAACATGTGATTCTATGGTGTAGGGGTGATGCATATTGAACGACATTCTCTGTGACCTGGAACAGCAGCTTCGTATCAACGGCTAAGCCATGACCACAACATGCATCCATAATCCTGTGTTGAACATGAGGTTATGTATGTAAGCGATAGAAGTCTGCACAAGGTCCATTGTTAGGATCGAGTATTGACTTTCTACCCTTTAGACCATTTTGCAGACAGTATTATCCGTATTACACATAACAAGGTCACAGGATAATTGTGTTTTTCACCACTCAGTATTCCCACTGCGTGACGGGGGAACATATTCCACCAGACAAACATTCTGATCAGTTACAATTGATGATACTGTTCGGACGAATTATTTCATGAATTATTCCTCGATACAGAATTGTTGTTTTGCACTAATTACAAAAAACATACTTTTTTTTTTTTTTTAGTTAGTTCAATTAATAGTGCTGAGTTTATTCATTATTTCCAGATTAATTTCCATTGGTAGAAATTGCTCAATTTAAGCCGCACTTAATATTCATTACTCATTAATTTATTATCAGAAACTGAATTTCTCATTCATGCCTCAGTGTTTGTAGAAACATGTCACATTTTACATGTTAAGCCAAACTGCTGTCCTCTAAATTAATAACTAATGGATGTGCTTGCTTAGCATTTACGGACAAAGTGCACCAATTGTTCACGCTCTAGTTTATCGTGAATTTGTACCAAATTAAATGGTTATTTCCCGGGAAACTCTGAGGAGGTTATTTGAGAGATTAAGATTAACCGCTACCAACAAATCATCCGGATCATTGATGGTGACATTTACTGTCATTTCTGCAATTTTAGCAATTCAATATCAAGTACAATTGTGATAGAGAAACAGCTATTTGTACATTTCAGTGGGTGGCAGAGTCAGGTTCACCGAAAAATGAAAATTCACTCCGCTGATGGTGGGTGGGTGAAGTTCTGAGTCCACAAAACCCTTTTGGAGTCTCAGGGGTAAACAGCTTTGAAGCCAAATCCAATACAAATGAAGTAACTGGTGATCAGTGTTTCAAACGTAATAAAACTGACGATAAACATATCATGCATCCATACTGCTCCTGTGGCGTCATCCAAGCTTCCAGAAGCCCCGACATTTATATTCGACTCGTAGTTGCGTCATTCACACAAAGTCTGGGGCAAAATGAAAGACTCAGCTCAATTTGGATGACTGCATTCAAGTCCAACGTCGCACACATGCTAAGCCACCAGGACAGGTGTCTCAGTATGACACTGCCGCGTAATCCTTTCCTAATCCTCGCCCAAGATCAGTGCTCAGTTCCCTAATCCCAACTCTAATAAACAAGTTAAAGCTGAAGTTAATGTGTCCAGTAAAAAGTGCAGCCTGTGTCCGTCTGCCAAGAGGGAGTTATTGTGTGATCGCTGGAAATCCAAACAGAGTTCCTCTCCCGTCAGCTCTGTGAAATAAGCTCGACACCAGTTAAAGATTCATAGGATTTCTTTTTTGCCAGCCAGTTAAACATTATTCTTGCCAGTGTGGCTTTCTGGAGGAGCTGGCACGGGGTTTGAGTTAAGAAAAGGTTTGCGTGACACTCGAGCATTGTGGTTTTGGAGGAGATTTCAAAATCCGTCTGCAAAGTCTCGCAAGCAGGGAAGAGATCTTGGAATTTGGCATCGAGCGACTGCTGCGTAGAGCCTTGTGTAATCGGACAAGTTGTGTAGCTCACTCACATGTGGGTTTTTTCCCCCAAAACCCCGGACAAGACATCAGGCATTTCACTATGGAGGTTTGCATTCCGCAGCCCTGGAGCGCAGGCCCTTTTGTTCACTCATCCATTCACAGAACTTGGAAATGGAAATGAGTCGCATTGTTCTCCCACATTGTAAACTCGTCCCATTTCTGTTTTGATTCAAATCTAATTCGTTTATACGATTCCAGAGAAAATGGTTACTTTACTGTGGCTTGTCACTTTTGATTGTGACAGATGCAACAAATTAATTCCCTCGACTTTCAAGCTTCCCTGGTAACAAAAAGATTTTAAGTGGGAAATTAAAGTTGAAGCTCATCCAGGTACAGGAAACAGTGGAGTTAATTGTTCACTATCACCAGTATTCAGTTCGTGAGTGACATAAATTGTGTAATTGAAAAGTGTTATTTTCCTCAGGTCATTTTAAATGATTGGCTCATCATTGGGTTATAATAAGGTAGTTTGACTCATTTAACTAGCACTTAATCTGCATTCATATTTTTGACTGATCTATTAGAATACCTTTGGGCTGTGGGTTTGACAAAATGAGGCGTCGGGTGAACTTGATGTTGGGAAATTACGTTGGACATTTCCCTGATATTATAAAGACCTAAATAGAAATTGTTGATAAAAATGCTCTCTAGATTTATCCTTTATGAAAATAATCATGAGCTGCAGACCTAGTTTAGGCTCCAGGCAGTTTCTATTGTGAAGGGTTTAATTGTTTGAATGGAAGGAGAAAAAAACGGGAAAGCTAAAGGAGAGCGTTTTGAGTGGGTGGCGACAAATGAGTTGTTTTCATGCAAGTTTAGTTGTTTGTGTTTGGTCAGTAAAGGAAACGAGGCTGAAGGTCCCTGGATTCACAGTTTTTAGCAGAAGATGTGTTTTGTTAAATCTCCAACAGCAGCTCAAAAAACACAACAACCCTTAATGTTGCTGCCCATGAGCACTTAAAACACCTTGGTCTCTGGGTTTATAGATAAGTGGTATCCAACAGCAGGCAGTAGGATTTAAGTGAGTTTAATTATATAAGCCTCGTAGCCTGTACCCAACAATGTAATAGAATAAATAGGTCATTGCCAGGCCTTTACTGTGCCATTTAAGTTTGGTTCAGAAAAATACCCAAAAGGTCAGTTTCCAGAATGTCAACACGATGACTTGGAGGAGTTCAGTCAATTTGGAGGCGGCTCTGCCTGAACCTGTTTGCACCTTTTCAACGCTCGGCTGTCAGTCTGAGGCCGGGCTGGTTGTGTGGTCCTGTCTGCGACCCTCTGTGTCTCCATAAGGCCCAGGAACAGTGTGTGGTGACAGCTCGGCTGATTACCTGTCCTGTCTCATTCACTCAGCCGGCCTGCAGCTTGGCCGCATCGTGCATCAGAAAGTGACAGACAGTGATTATGATGTCGTTAGGCCTGACTCTCCGCTGCTCTCTGTGCACACATTAATTTGCCCGTCCTCCGAGCACCGGGCGAAATGGGCTAACCGTGCTCATTTCAGTAAACTGTAAAAAGTCTAGAGCTAATATTGAATTTCATCCGGGACTAATGTTTGGTTTTCTGATGATTAATTTGGTTATCAATCCTTATCAGTCAAATCTTATTATGAGGAGGATACAAAGATTCATAAATAAATATTTTTATACTGTAACATTTTTGCATGTACTAAGCTTATGTGCTAAAAAGTCGGATTTCAAGCATGACATACGAACGGATGTATTCTTCATTCTTCTAGAAAAAAACTAAAAACATATTTTAAATTCAGCAGTAATTGATCATGGTGATTTGTGGTTGTCAACGCCTGTCAAACCCCCATCCCCCCCTTGATACACATCAACTCTACTGCCTCCGAGGCAAAAATACTCAAACTACCAGTTACAGTTTTCAATGGTTTTGCAAAAAAGCAGCAGGGCTTCGAGCTTAAGTCTAATGCTGCCATGGCAACAGGTTATTGCTCAGATGTGGATGTTAAGCAGATATAATGTTTGATGTTGATAAAAATAATATTTTTGAATGTGAACTGCCGTTGTTGAGGAGAAAGGGTCAGAGGACCAGTAAGTTCCTTAGGATTTATTCTCTTGGGATCGTAGACATAAACGGCACCAATAGATTTTTAGTCTGAACCCAAGGGATGGACCAACCAGCCGAGCAAGAGGCCAACCTATCCGTCCCTATAAGGATCCAAATGAAGCCGTTACTGTGACATCTGCAGCGTTAAGCTCTTTTAATTCTCCACATCACACTTTGCGGCAGTAAGTAGATTAGAACAATTATTTAAAGGGTGTACACGCGTACAATCCCACGTGTCAATTGTTATTTTGTCTTCTAAGTCTAATTGGATCCAGTATTGGCAGCATACTCTCCAGCACCGAGTGGTTTATGCCCAATTAATAACTGTGTGGTGTTGGCTGCAGCGTGGCATTCCTCCCGCAGCTCAGTGCTAATGACTCGGAGTGCTTTATGTCGAATGCCTTGAATACAGAGCGTCCTGGTGTCGCCGTGGCCCTTAAATCCCCATCAGTCTTCCGGCTTCTCTTTCCCGCCTACACGCTCTTCTACCTCCCGTCCTCTGTCGCACTTCTCCTCAGTTGCACTCATCATCCCCCTGCCTTCTTCCTGTCTTTTTCATTTTTCGTTCTCTAACGTAGTTCCCGCCGTCTCTCTTCACTGCTGCCACAGTGTGTCAGAGCAGGTGGAATCAATTACTGACCCTCAGCAGCGCGCTCCCTGCCACAGCTAGCTCTTTAATTGAGGGAATTAATGAGTGATCAGTCTGTGAGATAATTTGGTGTCATGGATCTCGCTCGGCTGTGTGCGAGAGAGAAGGAGGCTGGGGGGGGAGGGATTGTTTGACCAATCCTGCATAACTAATTCTGTCCTTCCTCGGAGGTGGTCAAAGCGGTTCGCGTGTCCCCAAACTACCTCCCTCCCCCGCCTGCTAATCGCCTTCTCGGGTCGAGGAAAGACAAAGTGGCATATTACAACACTAACTGCAGCATCACCCTTTTCTGGTGGTTTAAAAACAGCTTCGACAGACCGCAGAAATACCAGAATGTCTTTCATGCGTTCAGCACCGTTCTCACTTCCTCTCACTGTGGCATCCGTTGGCTGTATCTCAGCATCTGCTCTGTACATGTTTATACAGTGGTTCTGAAGTGTCTCATGTGTTTCTTCTCTCTCTCTCTCGCTCCCTCCCTCTCCCTCTCCCTCTCTCTCAACCCCCACTTCTCGCTTCACAGATGGAATCTCCTGTCTCCACGCCAGCCCCTCCCCCCCTCCACCTCCTGGCCGCAGTAGGCAACAGTGAGATTTCCTCGCCGTGTGAGCAGATAATGGTGCGAACACGCTCAGTGGCAGTGAACACATCCGATGTGGCCCTGGCTACCGAACCCGAGTGCCTGGGGCCCTGCGAGCCCGGTACCAGTGTCAATCTGGAAGGCATTGTGTGGCAGGAGACTGAGGACGGTAAGTGAAGTGGTTTTAAAAAAAGCTCTGCAGTGAAAATCTTCCCTGTGAAACAAAACAGTCTTGGATTTTGATGCAAAAGAATATGAGAGATATTTTTTTTTTTGCCGTTACCTCCCCAGTGTGGTTGCTTTAAGATATCAACGACGTATTGGTTTTTCAAGGCTTTAATGAAGTCTCTGTAATTAAAAAAGAATCATCTTGCTGTCATTACTATACATATTTAGCCCATTAAAAGTAATTGGATACGCAGTGATTGCCTCCGGAGCTGGTGATGGTCCTAATGTGGGCTTTAACAGCACACATGCTGCATTATACTGCCAACAGGAACAGTTGTTGAAAGGAAAGTCTTAGGTGGCCTCGATTTGCTTTTTTGCCGGGGAGTCTGCAGACGGGAGTTTGTTGCCCACAGATATCTGCTCTCAACAACAAGCCTGGTAACACAAAGCCTTTTCTTTTTTAGCCAGCCTGCCAGTTGGGAGAAGAGTTGGCTCCTCTCCTGCAGTGCAGTCCGAGTGAAATGTTCGGACACTCTCGGTTTCTTTTTTTTACTCCCTTTGATCGAGAGCGCATTCAGCTTGCTTAATTTTAGGATGTATCACCGGCACCATCGGGTTCTGCCGGGTCTGGAAAAACTGCCCCGGTTCTCTGTCGTGCATGTGAAATAATGCAAACACCTAATCTTCAAAGCAGCTCACGCTCGGTCGCTCCGCGGGCATGCAGAGTACAAATCGCCCACACATCCACAGTGCTGCTTGTTGGTTCACTTGGAGGAACTAAACAGAAAAGGTCCCTGCCTCATCAACATTCCCAAAGCACAGGCCCTGCCATTGAGTGCCCCCCCTCACCACCACCCCCACCCCGTTCTTTCTCTCTTCTTTTTTTTTGATTTTTGCTCAGCCCCGGGCTGTGTCTGATTCACCCCTGTCCTCCTCTCTATTGCGGCTCTTTTCTGTTACCAAGCATCCAGCCAGCCAGCCCCTTGACTCTGTTTCCAAGCAAACTGGGAGAGAGTGAGTGCAAGGCAAAGGGTTGGGGCAGTGGGGGGGGGGGGGGATCGACAGGGCTGCTTCTGTTAGTGACATAAACATGGCTCGGAGCCAGCACCAGTACTGTGTTTGTGCTCCCTCATTCTCTGCCTCCCACAGAGTGATTGACCCTCCCCCTCGCCCTGCCCCCTTCCCTTTCACAGTCCAAGTCTGTCCTCTGCCTGCACTCACTCTCTCAAAGCTGCTATTTGGGCTGAAAGAGGTAGTGGGTTGGCCTGATGGGGCTGTGTTTTCTCCTGATTCTACTCTATCTGCCTCAGTGGGGAGGAGGCCGGTGGGAGCTTTTGAGTGGTTTTAAGAGCCGTGTGGTGGGAAGGGAAGGTAGCAGTGTGTTTTGCGGTTGGAGGGGGGGTGGGGGGGGTGCTCTCTCTGCAGGTGTAACTCACAGGTTGTTATGGCCATCAGAGCTGTAAAGACCAGCAGGGTCTCCTGAATCCAACTTCCTTTGCTCTCTTTGAAGCCTGGTTTCCATCTGAGACGAGACAAGTATCAGACACTCACAACACGGGCGATAAAAAGGTGAAGAGATCTGTCTGATAACAGCAGCTGTGAAGTGGCCCTCAGATGACTCTAGTGTTTTTTCTGTGAGATGTGGTCTGTAATGAATTTATTATGCTTTTTGAAGATATTACAGCTTGTTAATTGTTGACAGAGTCAGCTTCTGTTTTGTGTTTAACGACTCAAGCTACATTTTAGTTTTAAAACATATCACTGTTAAAAACCTGACATCCACACTGCTCTACAGTTTGAGAGCCTAGCAAAGAATAGTTTTTGAAACACCTCTGGCCCCGTGTTAGTTTGACAGATCTATTCAAAACTGAGACGCTTGAAAAACATCGCCAGCACTCAGAAATGCCTCCGATACTGGCATCAAATAGTCGTACATAGGTTTCAACCAAAAACTATTTTCCTTCTTCACCGCTGTAGAACATCAGTTGCCCTGTACTGCCACTGGCAAGTGCCGTTTTTTAGAGCAGCGAAGAAGAAGTGATGTCTGGTAGTGAAGCATTAGCCAGAGTTGTCAGCAATTTGACAATATTTAATGCTGGAAAGTCGCACAAAGATTGTCAAACTAGATTATAATCTCTATGGCACTCGCTCTCTGGAAGTATTTGTTCTTCAAAGGGTTTAGCCTGAGCCAGGTCATAACACAATAACAGCAGTCATCACTTCCATACGAGGTTAATTACATACAGTTGTTAATATATTGTATGATTTGTTGTCTGTATCGGCCGATACACAATCCAGGTTTCGGAATAGGTTGTTTTTAATCTGAAACATCTGAGACTGATGTGGCGGAAATGTGTGTTTCTTTGTATATGCAATTGTCCCACATCTGTTTTAACTGGAGATATTTATAAGTAAATCTGGACTGAGAGGTTATAAAGAGGCATTTCTCAATGACCTCTGTTGTATTAGATGTTTGCACACAACATTAAACAACACAAAGATGTGCATTCATTTTAACGGTACAAGCCCCTAACAACCCACTGGCTGGTGTTCAACATGAAAGAGACCCAGATGCTGCTCACATCAAACCGCACTGCCATTCTGTTGTTTTTCCCAAAGAGACCTGCGAGAGCAGACTTCTCTCATCGTGGGGCAACGGAACAAATGAGAACCAAATGAGGAAATCAAGCAAATCCAGGCAGAGTACCAGGGAAGAGCAACAAACAGAGGCCCCAAAGACATAGCAGAGGCATCCTGATTAGCAGTGAAGTAGAGCAGTCCCCCACTTCTCTGCATGACAAGTCTCATATAGAGCTGTTTAGGCATGCACTGCATGTTTGCACGTTTCATTTAGCATGCCATCCAACAGCTGCTTCATCACCTCCGCCTCTCTGGCCTTGTGGGAGTAAATGAACAACAGGCTCCCAGTAATTGTCTGTGCCTCACCCAACTCACCGAGTGCCATGAAAGAAACAGACGAGGAGGAAGCAGGCGACACCTCACAAAACACGATCACAGGAGCTGCACCTTTGTTCCGAGCTGAATCCTGACTGACGGGGCCACATAAATTGTTCACCCTGTGTAATCTGAGCACACACGTAGCAGCCCCCTTTACTCCAATCTTCCACGATTTAATTGGCAGCCTGGGTTTACATGTGGATTGCCGAATGAACCAAATAGCCCAGACTGTTTGACATATTATGCAGAAAAACTGGAAAATAGAAGCTGAGGCAAAGTGAGTCCATGTCAGTCAGTCAGTCTGGGAGTGAGTAGAGTGTAGACAGAAGCGGGGGGGGGAGGGAAGGGAGCCATGGTATTTTAAGGCCCGGCACTGACACAAATCCCCTCAGCATAGACGCGGCAGTGGCAGCTCCCAGGGTCGTGTTGGCAGAGCGATGGGCCAACCCCTCCCAGGCTTAGCATGCTGATACCTCCAAATGTCATCTCTAAAATGCGGGTGAAGTTTGTTGCTCTTGAAACACAGCCCGGAACGCCTTGGCTCCTGTTCCAGGGTAGAGGGAGCACAGAGGGGGCCCCTTCGGCCAAGCACTGCTCCACGCTCTATGCCAGTGCGCTCACCCCCCCAGCCTCTCACACACCGACCCTCCTGCACACAGCAGGCTATTCCCAGAGCAGGTCCCACAGCTTCTTAAGCTCCATAATAGATAAATAATGCAGGCTGTTTGTGATAAATGTTTGTCTCATGGATTATTGATGCAACGCATATTACATCATTGTAGCATCGAAAGAGTGGGCTTTAGCACAGGAGTAAAAAGTTGAATAGAACAGAGGTCAGTGTGAAACGGATATTCCTGTATAAACATTTGAGAGATGTTTTTTTTTTTTGTCTTTATTTCTCCAAGCCTGTCAGGGAATTGAGGAGGGGGGATATTGGATGAAAAGAGCCCTTGGCTCTGTAGCTCACTTGCCAGTCATGCTTGCTTGCTCTTTTGGAGACCACCTGTCAGTGGCCTCATGGAAATGTTTTTACAAAGGCGAGTGGTGGCTGCTCTCTGTGAACTCTCTGTAGAAACTGCCCTTGAAATAAGAGCGAGTATTGTCAGGGGGCCTGTAGTGGAAAAAAAAAAGAAGAAAGAAGTTGAAGTGAAAAATCCCTCACAAAGGACTAACTTCTGTTAACTGTAGAGGACACTACAGGAAGACAAAAAGAGACAACCTCCCACTCCGTTGATTTTTTATTTACCAGTTCCTCAGCCATGTTAACTTTCCACTCGACCAAGCTTGTAAGAGTGGAAGTGAAGATGTTGTCAAGAATTCACAAACGGGCCTAAAAGTTAAGATATGGAAATTAAGATATGGATGACTCACCACCATTTGAGGGAGGAGACCTGTCTTGTTACTCACAAATATAGTCCCCGGGTGGCGTTACCAAGATGGCACCTGAGTGAATCAAATCTCTTAACAGACACTTGGTTCCCTTTCTTATTGGCTGAAAACTGCATTTTTCCTTAGCACTTTAATGCTCTTGAAACATAAATCAAATGCCTGGAGGACCTGTAAGCTTTGCTAGTGGTTGTCACAAGGTATCATGTTTGCTATATAAACGTCAACAAGCGCTTGAGTAATGCGCCTTTGGCAGAGTTGTCTCATAACCATAGCACCATCTACTTTAAGGGAAAAACACCAGAGGGCCTGTTTTAACAGAGATCGCGGATTTACCTAAGTGACATTTGAGGAAACTGCTCCCTGCCTCACTACGGTTTATTTACAACATTAAAGAGATGTAAAGAAGGTGGAGACGTATAAATATTTATTTTCAGGCTGTTGCATGCATGGCTGCTGCTTTGTGATCTTCTCCCACTGTAAGAGTAAACATGTAGTGACTCTGTGGAGGGAGACACTGCTGCATGCGGCTGATAATGCCGCGTGGATGTGGAAGGCATACTAATGCTGCCTTCCTTTGCCTCTTGGTGGTATGAGAGAATTGACCTTCTCACAGGCTGTTATTCTTGTCAGCGAGAGTGACTTCGCACTTTTTACCTCTAGTGAACTGGGATGCAGCCTGAACTTTTCAGATAGGGCTCCCTGGAATGTGCTCAAATTTGAAATGAAATCATCAATCATAGCCCTGTCTCATTTTCTGGGACATTCACTGTACTGAATTGGCCACGATAGAGCATGTTTATGATGTTTATTTCTTTGCTTCATCTTTGTGCAACTATTTAAAATTCAGAAAGTGCTTAATTTGAAAAGTGTGTTGTGTGTTGCTGGGCTGCAACACATTGATATTTCTTAAACTCTATGTGCAGAGCTGTGCAGGGAGCTAAACAACAAATTCATGATGGAGATTAGAAAGCAAAATATGGTGAATTTTCTAATTCAACCAGAATCTGTGTGTGTTTGTCTGCAGAGACACATAGAAGTAAGAGATTCTCAGATTAACTATCTCTAACCAGCAGCACTACAGCTGTAGCCATACTAATACATTTTTATTTTAAAACATTGTTGTCAAACAATCTCTGAGCCTTCTGGGGTTTCTTGAAAATGTATATCACGGGGCGTTCATATGAACTGGGCGTGTGTGCGTCTGTGTGCCAGTTTGAACAGGAAGTAGATTTTCCACAGTTGCAGTGGGTTGCCTTATCACAGAATGCAAAAAAAATAAAATAGGAAGGGCTTTTTTTTTTTTTATAAACCGACAAGGTGGAACTGTTGCTAAAATAGCTCAGCACCTCCTACTACAATGAAACCAGGGAGTTTTCAACTCAGAGCTTTCTTCTGTTTGTTTTTTTGTTAGCAGAATTTGAGAATGTAACCATCCTTAAAATCAAATTAGTTCTTTATAAATCTAATGTTGAAAAACTCGGCTCTTCAATCTAAGATTTACTATTGCATGCAAATGAACAAAGGGCTTAAAATACCACAAACACTAGATTCCACTCCACAACCACTCCAGTGCTATTAGCGGCGCACACAGTTTGCACTAAATTGCTGTCGGCTCAGGATTTAAGATAAGGTCAGTCGGCACACTGACATAACGGGACAAGCTCGGCTTCATTTTATGCACCAAGAGTGCGGAAACCCTCTTAAAATGGCCTGTTGGAAACATGCTCAGACACTCGAATGCTCAAACGCTTCATTTATCAACGTTACAGTTATTGCTTGTGGCAGCACCCGGCTATCTTTTATCTCCTCCCCATAATGAATACTGACACTATTTTTCTCATTGTTCTCACTTTCTTGTCCACATGCAACCTTGATGAGTGGGTGCTGTTAGTGCAGAGCAAATGGGATGAGGACAGAACTGCTTTCCATCAGGATACGGGGGTGGGGGTTGTAAAATCTGTCAATAATTACATTAGTATCTGACTGTGTACAAAAGATGATAATGGCAAGCGCTGGTAATCGTTCGTGTAATTATTTTTTCCTGGCCCTCGCCTTGTTTAACTTCCCACTCGTTAAATGTTAAAAGACAAATAGAAACCCCTTTAATTTGATATCTGTGGGTAACAGGCATATTCTGTCACGCTCAATCATTACACAGAAGTGATCTCCCGTTTGCAGAGACAACAAAGGCATTTTGACAAGGTCAGTCAGTGAAAATGCCATTAACCCTGCTGAATGCATGTTGAGCTGGGGCAGAGCAGAGGTCAGCCAGTGAACCCATGGCCCCCGCACCACCAGCAGCAGAGAGCTTGATATTTTGGCCCCTCTGCAACCTAATGAAATGGGTTCACGTGGGAGGAGGGGTGGAGTTTCAGAGCTGAAGGGAGCAGTCATCCGTGCAGTCGACCGCCTACTCCCGGACTTCATTCTCCCCCCCTTGCATTGCCCTCTTGTTCGAGTGATCCTACACAAGCACGCGGAGGAGTTGTGCGCCGAAGGAAAGTTGCCGTTTGTTGTTCAACGGCAGTGAGAGGAAACGAGTGGTGAAATTACAGGCCAGCTCCTCTCATTAATGTGAGCTTCACTCAGCTGTCCTGGGTGACCCTAATAAGGCTGTCACAAAGGGGAGATTGGGTGTGGGGGATGGGGGGGGGTGCAAGGCGCAGGGAACTGGGTTTGCTCCAAATCACGCCGACCTCTTTCCTTCACCTCGCAGCAACCCTCCTCCGGCGAACAAATCCCAAATGAGCCGCACTTCCAAAGAGCAAGTTTTTATTTCCTGACCGTTGAACCGGAGTCTGTTTCTTCTTCTGAAAACTGATCCAGTGAGTAAAGAGAGAAATCGTGTCTCTCAAACAAAACAAAAACAAAACATGTAGCTCCCTGTGCATAAACAAATGAGCATGAATGGAAAGTCGTCTCAGTGTCTTGTGTAATTTCCTCTCCGCCACAGGGAAATTTGTTTGGGTTATTTTGTCAAGGGCTTTCCATGTTTAGACTGACTTGACTTTGACATCTTTGTTCTAACAGCTTGAAAATCTTTCCTCGGATGAAAGTGTAATTCATCTGGCGCTCAGCAGTGAAACTTAATCTCTGTCTTTTTATGTGTCCGTGAGCAGATTTTCATGACGTTACCAAGAAGTCCCGCGAGTTCAGATTCTCACTGTAAAGACCCCGAAGTAGTCCAGTGAAACCACTGTGTTGTGATTTATGTCAAATGCAACATGAATTTCAATCTGGCTGTTGTGACAGCGACCGCATAGCCACAAATCAGATATGAATCAGATCTAGGACCACATATGTCACAGTGGCCTAGATTCAATATGGAAAAAATAACGTTTGGTCTGTTAAGACGTATGTGGAAAAATACAGATCAGAGCGACCCGGGGCCGGATAATTTGATTGGGACCACTTCCGCATTTCATGTCACTACCACAAACATTGCAATGTTTTTAACTGCTTAACCGTTATTTAGATTTATCAGTCAAATGGTTGTGTAGTAAAGTAATGTCAATGTTAAAAAGGACTATAATAATGAGACTACATTTACTAATAAGAAAACTAGTCAACATATTCATTCAAAACTATGATGAAAATAATCGATGGGATATTTAGGAATGAATCCATTAGAAGTGACGGTAACACAAAAATCATAAACAAAGATTTTTTTTTTTTTTCAAACATCTGTTATTGTTGCTACTAATGAGGAGTAATCCACGCTGTATTTACTTCAGACTTTTCCGAGTTAAACTCTATTGGTTGGTAATTTACTCTCATGCAACTTCTTTAAGCCTCGTCTACACCGCTGTGGATATTTATTTTTTACAGAATACTAAACATCTCCATCCAGACGGGAACAGACAAACAACCACAGACCTTGAATCATGCCAGGCCATTAGGTGTCAAATACGAGAGAAGAACGCTTTGTCCACATAACATTGGGCGAGTCTGTGAAAGCTGATAATGTGGCCCAGTAATGCTTTAATTAGACCTAGCAGTGCTAACAAAAACATAATGAACCCGGTATGCAGCACACTGAAAGGCTTTAGACGTTTGTGGTAAATTAATCGAGCATGGAGTGGAGACATATTTTCGAGTCTGTTACTATTTCTTGTTAAATTTTTTTTAGCAGCATTCCCGTTTGAGTTCAGATGCTTCCAAATCTCTTTGAATGTCCTTGAGGTGTCCCACATAACCAGAAAGGAACTACTTTATTAAACTGCCTTAGAAGATCTGAGGTGACCCAGAAGCCAGGGGCCACTGTGACGGGATTACAGAGTTCCTCGGCTTCAACATGGGAGGGTGGCCAGGAGGAAGCCGAGGAACACGACAGTTAGTGTCTATAAAAAGGCATGTCGGGGATTCTGAGCCTGGAGCAAAGACATAAATGTTGGGAAACTTGAGCTATTGGCCGATAATGGTAACCATTATAGGGTCTTCTGAGGCACATTTTTTAGTGATGGTGGTTGTATATGTCCAGCAGCAGTATATATATATTAGTGCATTTCAATTTGGAGATGGGAGTCTTAAACAGACTCGTCTTAAACTACCAGCGCTCGTGGGCTTAACTCGACTTTGAGAAAAGAGAGAGCTGATAGAAGGGTAACCTGAGCTCAGCCAGACTCAACCTAATGGACACAGGAATTGTTTGAACTGATCCAAAATGTGGTCGAACGCTGCAGGAGAGAGAACTGACCCACCAGGAGCAGCGTGATGTCCGGCCAATTCTAAAGAGCTGCAATACAATAAATATAATGTCTTAAGAAATGATGTTAAGCCAAGAAAAGTATACATTTTGTTCATGTGCTTGTTAGGATAATTTATATAGATTTCACCACCTACAACTACAATAACACTCCCTGTAGTCAACAAGGATAGAGATGGAAAAATTGACAATTTTCTAAGCAATTTAATATCCTTGAAATATATTTGGATGTCATGTAGCATAAATCTTGCATGCTCCAGACTTTTGCTGAAATAAGCTCCACTTGGACACTGAACATATTGACACAGTGAGGTTTGACCCACAGCAGTAAAACAAGACCCAACCCGATTAGACTGAGTGGAATTGGGACCTGGGTCGGGTCTCGTTTCTACAGAACCGCGTGAACCCATTAATCATCTGGACTCTGGCAGCCGAGCACAGCGTCAATTGTCCTGCTACTGTTTCCAAAATGAACGGAAAAGATATTTTACAAGTCTTGTAATAACATAAAAGAAGAAAGGAAGAGGCACATGAGTTCGGGCGACCGCTTGGGATGGGATCTCACTTTCCTGTATGCCAATAAAAAAAGTCGTACATCATGGCCCTGTACGATAACACCAAAATGCATAGTTTTCAGTCGGTCCGCTCTGTTATTGACATGTGTTGGTCCATGTGTTGGTTTGTTTGTGTTTTTTAGAGAGCGAGCGGGGGGGGGTAGGACAATGAGTGGCTGAGCGAGTCAATGCACCGCTCTGCAATTAAACTTTATTCTTCACCCATTTGAAATAGTAAAAAAAACAAAAACAATATGGAAAATCAATATGCAATGGTTAAAGTAGAGACTATAGCTGGGGCCACAGATAAATCAATGGGTGGGAAGCACTGTGAAGTATTTTCGGGTTCATTGTGAAACTGCAGCAGGCCGGAGGACATCATTTGATAGGCCGGGGCTTCTATATGGCCCAGGACACTTTCGCACACTGTAAAAAAAAATGTGGCCGTCTCTGAATGCTGCTGAGTGATCAGATCTCAGATGAGCCTTCAATGTTCGCACCTCAATTTAAAGATTGGCCACATGTGATCGGATGTCTGAACGGGGCCGTAAAAGACTTGATGCTAATTTAAAATCATTTAAGACTTTCAACAACTCCTGGTATATTTCGAAACCCCCCTCACGAGAGAAAGCACATCGTGAAAGGCGAGTCATTCATTCAGTCAGTCATTCACTCGCCCTTCCTTGATTTACATCCCGCCACCACCAGCTGCCAGAGCCATTTTGTGGTGGAGTGTTAGGAGGGCTTAGGGGGACGGGCCGTTGAAGGCATTTTAGAAAAGCTCTGGGTTTCTTTAATGTGACAGATAAACTGAACTGGAGGACCTCTCCACTCAACCCGTGCACGCAAACAACATGAGCAGTGGGATCTAGCCTTGACCAAGCACGTTGTTGGACCATAGAGTGAAGGAAGAGACTTCTGGCCAAGTGTCAGCAGGTTCCTGTAAACATATATAAATACCTTTTTATATACACTCACTGCTATATGCCAGAGGCAGCAAGAGAAAAATGAGGTCTGAACGGTGACTTGTGTGTAGGAGGGAAGGAGATTGTAAGCCGGGGATGGTTATACCACTGAAAAGAGGAAATGAGGGTTAAGGAGAGAGAGGGGAGGAAAAAGGGGGTGAGCAAGAAAGGTTCCCTAAGCTAATAAAATGCTTGGAGGGATGGAAGCTGCCAGCCAGCATTCCTGTGCCATTAGATAAGTTAGCTCACTGCAGCCTCCAGTTTCTCTGCAGTGCTGAAGTGGCAAGCTGAGGTCACCACTGGGGAGTGGGGGGGGGGGATGGTTGGGGCAATAAATCCACAATGTTTTTTTCAGCACGGTCGTTGCTCTTAATCCTCCGAAGCTGTTTGGTTGATGATTTACTTTATAATTTTATTGGCAAAATCTGCACTCGGCCGTGTCGCAGTTCAATGTACATAGTGCAAAGGATCTGGTTGAGTGATTTTGTGCAAATCTGCGTATTTGTGGGCATCACTGTGACTCACGGTCTGTTGCCAAGTGGAGAGTGTTCTGTTCCTTAAAGAGAAAGACATTTTGTAGAGGGACTAAATTTAGATTTCCAATGCAAGGTCGGGTATCTCACTCAGCACAGGTCGGATTGTGTAGCTCACACCCAGTGCTACCAAATTCACACTCGCCAAATGGCAACACAGAAGCATCTAAGTGTGACGGATTGCAGCAATTCCAAGGAAGTCAAGGATCTTTTCTTGCTCACTCGGTTATAAGCTGTCAAACTGAACCATTGACATTGAAATGGTGTAACCCGGGAGCTGCTCGCTTGTTTTTTAGGAGGCTTCAGTGGTTGATCCATATTATCCCCAAGGTAGAACATTACTGGGCTCCAAAGTGAGACGGAGGACTATTAAAAAAATATTTGCCTCCAAAATAATTCTCCTTGAGGGAAATCTCCCTTTTGTCTGCGAGATGGCTTATTCAAATGGAGAGAGTGTTCGGTGACGGAGTATTCCCTCATAACCCCGGTGTGATCATTCTCAGTGAGACCCTCTGCCAGTGTTTCATATACGTTTTATAATACTGACTGCATCTGAGGGTGTTCCAAGTCGTTTAGAAGATATGTCAGCCCGGCCCCTGCGGCTCTACTGAGAGATGGCGATTAAAATAGGATCTGGGGATTGTATAACTGCCGTGCATGTGACACCCTTTAGCAAAGATCAACATGCTGATGCAGCAGACAGTGTGCTCACACGGTGCAGGCAGTGGCACAGGAATCTCACTGTATAACATTTTCTCTTGGGTTTTAATAAGGAACTGTATTTTTTCTGTGTAATTTGGATTATTGACGGTGTAAACACAAACTAAATGACCTTCTTGATTCTCTGTCTCACAGGCATGCTGGTGGTCAATGTTACCTGGAGAAACAAGACGTATGTGGGAACCCTGTTGGACTGCACTCGCCACGACTGGGCTCCCCCCAGGTAAGGAGACTTTGTATTTCCTCTGGAGAATGCAGCGGGGGGGCGGTGATATTGAGATGTGCATCATGTAATCTTCACTTGTTATGTTAATTATTCATCACTTGTTAGGTGTTGTTAAAACTACTCTGCTACATCCACGGGGGTTTGCACAATCTCTGCACCGTACAGAGAATTCACTGTCACACATGGTAGTTGTAAATGTCAAGGTAGAGAAGCCGTGATTACTATGACTCACTGATGCATTCGCTGTATCCGGGCTGCACTCGGTCTCTTAACCTTTTCATATTCTGTGGGATATGAATCTGTTGCAATAGAATTCAACTCAAGGATATAATGCACCTATTTACCCGTGTGCAGTTGGACCTTCCAAGTCCATGTTGGTCTTTATCTGGAGCCTGGAGAAACAGGATTCACTGGAAAAGGCTGATATCCCAGGAGGAGCCTGTTGAAATAGAAAGCTACTCTAACAAGCCAGATTGCAGAATCCAATTATTGGCCTGATAGCTTTTCCTCAACACTGTGTAACGTTCTCTATCACACAAGCTGCAATTTCTTAGATCAGAGTTATGTGGGTGGCAGCTTAAGAGGTTTTATTTTTTTCTGGATATTTGCCTGTATTATGCAAAATACACAGGTTGTGTAAGATATAGTCCCAAGCAGCTGCTTTGATTTCTGTATCCAAGTGTAAAAATAAATATATATCTGAAATGCATCCTTAAGTGCAATGCAGGAAAGAAAAAGAAAAAAGTCGAGATTACAGCACCGCTAATGGAAAAAACAAGGAGAGGCTGTATCACACTAATGCATCACAGTAAATCACAATGATGCTCAGTAAGTGAGGTTTGCTGGGCTGTAGTTGCACCAACACAGTCTTACAGTTTGCAGCACGACTACATTAGGGACTCACCATGAATAATTCAGAAAGCTTTCAATGGAGTGAATATAAACTTGGGCTTGTAATGAGTCTAAATTCCTCCACCACTGTCAGACTAGGGCTGTGTTCACATCCCCTGCTGGGGCTGAAATTGTTTGGAGAGACTCGTGGTGGAAGCTGTGTCATTCCAGCCCGATGTTTCTCTTAGTCACAGATTGCTAACCACCGCAGCGCCGAAAGATAATTACATCACTGTTATGGAAGGAAAAGGCCAATCTGCAATATTAAGTATTTGAATGACTGTGTCTCATCAAATGTTGGCTTTTCCATTTGGCTTCGTAACAAGTGCTTACTCACTTACAGTTACAAATAACAGATTGTTATTAAATGAGAGGACAGGGACAAAACAATGTTGTTCATATTCTTGATAGCATTGCTTTTGGTATTTATTTTTGTTTTGGAACTCACAAGTCCTTAGTATTGTGATCATTGGTGTCAGGTGTATGTGATATAAGATCACTTGCTTTACAGTTGCTTTATCTCTGTTATATTAAGATGAATTATAGAACTTTTTTATTCTACATTAAATACTGTTGGTCATTTTCAAGATGATTCAACATTTAAAAAAGTGTTATTTAAATTCCCAGAAATGGTAATGTCAAAATTATGGGGTCATAGAATTTCCATTGTTTAGCTTTGCCGTGTTGATAAAACCATTGATACAGTGACATTGTAAATTCTTACCTGTGATTTTTCAACACCCCTCCAGGTTTTGTGAATCGCCGACAAGTGATCTGGAGATGAGGAACGGCCGTGGTCGAGGCAAGCGCATGAGGCCGAATAGCAACACCCCTATCAACGAGAACAGCAATTCATCAGACAACAAGGGCACCGCCAACAACAAGACACGTGCTGCCGCGAACAGCAAGGGCCGGAGGGGCAGCCAGACGCCGTCGGAGCGCCGCACGCCACCCAACAGCAACACAGAGGACATCAAGGCCAGTCCCTCCTCAGCTGGAAAACGCAAGACCAAACCGGCCTCGGACATGGAGCCCAATTCCAGCTCAGAGGACACCAAAGGTAACAAGCGGATGCGGACGAACTCCAACAGCGGAGGGGTGGGGCCGACAGGTCTGCCCATCACTTCCATTAAGACTGAGCCACTTCCACCTCCCCTCGATCGCAGCTGCCCTTCTCCAGTTCTTATTGATTGTCCACATCCTAACTGCAACAAGAAGTACAAGCACATCAATGGTCTCAAGTACCACCAAGCCCGTGCCCATAACGATGATGACATCAAGTTGGAGATAGACGCAGACAGTGAATATGGAGAGGATTCAACTCTCCACCCTGAACCTGGGAACTGTAATGGAGCATCTATCTCTCAGAAAGGATCCTTGTCTCCAGCACGTTCGGTTACTCCGAAAGGCAGGAACTTTGAAGCTCAGAGTCCTTCCCCATCTCCTGGCAAGTTTGGTTCGAAGCAGAGTAAAAAGAAAATGGCAGAGACAGATCCAGACACAGCAGGTACACCGATGGACGGGTGTGAGGATGGGCCGTGCCTCACTGATGAGGCGAGTAATGATGGTATAGATGATAAGAGAGGATCCGAGAAGTCCAAAAAGGGTAGTGCCAGTCTCAAAGCTGATAAAATGGCCCAGAAAAATATGAAATCGCCGAGGCCCATTGGCCCCGCAGCTGCAGCATCCCAGCAGATGTACGCTTTTCCTCCTGGAAACCCAAGTTCTTCCCCGGGGCTTACCCCAATGATACAAGGTGTTCCCAAGAGTCCCCAAATGAAAGGGACTCAGCCTAAACCGCCTGCCATTGTAGATCCTGCCTCCAGTAGCTCCAAAGACAAGAAGAAGAAAGACAAGAAGAAAAAGGATGGTGCGAAGGAAGCTGACAGCCCCAAGCCTCCGGGAAAGGGAGGAAAACCAGAGGAAGGTAAGCTTCCATATGCTGAGCCTTGTGATCAAGGTATTAAGGGGGAAGGACTCCTCAATGGTTCCTCAGATCCTCATCAGAGTCGCTTGGCCAGTATGAAGGCTGAGGCTGACAAGATTTACAGCTTTTCAGACAATGCCCCTAGCCCATCTATTGGTGTAGCCAGTCGGATAGATGGTAGTGGGATGCCGCAGCCTCTCACACCACTTCATGGGGCAAACCAAAATGGTGCTGACAATTCTTCCGTCAAAACTAATAGCCCGGCTTATTCTGACATTTCAGATGCTGGGGAGGACGGTGAAGGGAAACTAGAAGGCGGTGTCAAAGTGAGGACGGAGGAACAAGCCATCAGGGATAGTGTGAAAAAAGCACTCTTCTCCAATCCACCACCCAACAAAGAATCCCCATACTACGCCGGCTACGATGCATATTACTCACCCAATTATGTCAACCCCAGTGTCAGTGGGTCCAATCCAGGCACACCAGGGGCTGAAGGTCAGGTTAAGATCAAAAGAGAAGAAGACCTGGACCACATTGAGGAAAAAGTCAAGGTTGAGGTTCATGAAGATCGCAAACCTGACATTGGTGTTCCTGGCCAGCAGCAGCTACAACAACAACAACAGCAGCAGCAGCAGCAGCAACAACAACAACAACAACAACTACAACAGCAGCAGCTACAACAGCAACAGCAGCAGCAGCACCAACAACACCAACAACACCAACACCAACAACACCAACAGCAGCAGCAGCAGCAACAACAACAGCAGCAGCAACAACAGCAACCATCAGTCATTCAACAGCGATCCAACATGTACATGCAACCTCTTTACTACAACCAGTATGCTTATGTCCCCCCGTACGCATACCATCCCGATCAGGCCTACCACAACCACTTGATGAACACCAACCCGGCCTACCGGCAACAGTACGAGGAGCGGCAGAGACAGATGGCTGAGCAGCATCGTGCTGCTGACAAGAAGTCAGATGTAGCCATAAAAGAGCGGGAGGCCTCCATGAAGGAGGAGTGGAAACAGAAGAGCCCCATGCCCCCAAGCCTCTCCAAAGCCCCGAGTCAGTCAGACCTGGGAAAGACGCCGCAAGCCCCAGGAAAATTAAGGGATTCGCCCTCTGAGCTCTCCTCCAAATCCAGTGGAAGCATAAAGGTGGAGGACGGAAAGTCCCAGCAAGCCGAGGGGCTGAAGATGAAGCTGACTGAAGGGGGTCACCATGGAAAGGAAGACTCCAAGCAAGCACTTGAGTCCAGAGGTCAGGCAGGGATGGAGCAGGGCGTATGGTACAGACAGGTAAATACCAATGTAGTAGAAAACATGCATGTGAATCTATTGTGAGAGTATTTTAGAGCTTGATGTGATTTGTGCTTATGATGACCTTCTCTCTCCCTCCTCAGCAATTACCCGAGGGCCAGAAGCCACAAGCAGAAGACGAACACCAGCAACCTCGATGGAAAGACGAAAGGGACCGAGAACGGGATCGTAAAGTAAAGGACGACAGGCCTCGGCCCAAGGACAGTCAGAGTGTGCCCAAGGAGGACAGCAAAGAAAGTAGTGATCCCAGAATCTCTTCTGAGGACCACCGGGCTTTGAGCAAAGACTCTCGTTCTAATCCCCACATGCAGTTTTCATCACCACTAGCGCAACACCAAGGATACATGCCCTACATGCATGGTTATCCCTATGGACAAGGCTATGACCCCAACCACCCTGGATACAGGGGCATGCCCTCAGTTATGATGCAGAATTACCCAGGTATGACATTAGATTGAATCCAAATATAGTAAATGTCAAAGGTTTGAATGCATCTTTGGGTCCGCAATGGCTCAGGAGGTAAAGCGGGTTTTTTCCCTAATTGGAAAGTCGGTGGTTTGATCCCTGGCTTCTCCAGTGAAGTACCCGCCGGTAAGATACCGAGCCCCATATTGCTCCTGTTGATGCTGTGTATAGAGCAAGTGCTGCATGTATGCCTAGGGAATATGTGGGTGTGACTGGTAGTGTGGAGCTGTTTGAGTGATCCAAAAACTGCAGTCTACCATTTACACATTTTTCAAATGTGTTGGAACTGGTGACATTCACAAGCTAAGTGCATCCAGGGTGTGATATTCTTTCCACTAAGTAGTTTAATCCTTGGTGCACGACATCAGTGGTTACAACATGTTTTTTAAAAACACAATGGCTTTAATTTGTCTTTCAAATGTAATTACTCTGTGTTATTGATATCGTACATACAACTACCACATGGGCACAAAGCTGAAGGTGCTTTTATACGTAGAAGAAATGAAAGTGTTATATTTACAGTGTATATTGTTTTCTATGAGATCAAAAGAACTTGGTTAAAATCTTTAATAGTGAGAGAATTTTTAAATGATGATCATCAATCTTTTGTTGAATTGTTTTTTTGTATAAACATACATTTGAAACATTTTCTCCCTCCCTCTTAGGCTCGTATCTACCCGGAGGTTATCCCTTTTCTCCATATGGAGGTAAAATGAGCGGCGGCGAGGAGGGCGGCGACAAGTCTCGCGCTAGCCCCACCGTCACCAAAACCGCAACAGACTCCAAAGCCCTGGATATCCTGCATCAGCACGCCAGCCAGTACAAGAGCAAATCCCCCACAGTAGGCGACAAGCCGCCCCACGACCGGGAGCAGGACAGAGGAGCGTCCGGAGACCGAGACCGGGAGAGGGAGCGTGAGAGGGAGCGGGAACGAGACGTGGACCGGCCGCGCTCCTCGCCCTCCCAGCGCATCATGCCCTCTCACCACCACCTGGGATACCCTCTGCTCTCAGGCCAATACGACCTGTCCTATGCCACAGGTCAGTCAGTCCCGCCTCTCATGTGTGTCTTCCCTGGATCCACTGCACCAACCGTTCCTTCAAAATAGATCCCAGGCAGTTACTTAAATAAAACGAGGCCCTGAGTCCAGAATACTTAACGCACTGTGATTAGATGCGGGCTGTTACGTTATGGCAGATGACCATTGAGCGATTTAAGCTTAGAACTAAATGAGGCATTATCGCTGTTAGTAACACGTTTTACAACCCGCCATAGGTCTCTGCTTATCAGGCAACAAGCAGCAGCAGCCCCCCCCTCCACTCACCACCCAGGTGAAATCCCCTGAGCAGCAGAGACAGGCAAAAGACCGACAGTGAAAGAAAACACAAGCCCGCTGAGACACGTAGGTAAACACAGAGCTCTGTTTGCAGATCTAACAAGTGCAGGTGGCAGAACCTCGTCTTCAAACAAACAAGGCACAGAGCTCCAGTTAAAATATTATGAGCACTGGCTCAGATGTAGAACATAAGGTAAAAAATATAATGTCTCTTTATCTCGTGTGCATTTGATTTGATGGGGGAAAAGAACATCCAGCCTCTTGTCTTTCTCTTCTCAACGTCTATGTTACTGACTCGGAGGCAGCAACTTGTAAAGAAAACAGATCCCGGCCAAACTAAAGCCTTGTTATTCTGCTGCAGTCTAGCACAATATGCAGGGCAGCGTTTAGCCCCTTAGCTCATCCATTCTAAGTGGTCCTCTGAGGACAAGAGGATCACTGTGCTGATAATGGAGACATGGAGGAGAGCACACAGATGCTGCAGCCTGCACTGACATCTAGTGGAAGCCCCGATGTAGTGCAACTGATAGAAAAACACTCTGCACTCAGTTACCAGCTTTATCTAGAATTCTCCTTTTTTGAACTTGCAATATAATTTTTTGTCTAGACTGTAATTTTTGGTACATTACACTTGTTATTTATTAAACCCTTTTTGTCTCATGTCTCTAAAACTTTCAGGGTTCAAACAGAAAAAGATAAAATGTTTATATCAAAACCAAAAAAAAGTCTCAAATGTAATTATCTATTATGCTTAAAAAGTCCTATACATTTTTAAATAGTATGCATATTATATTACCACCTAGATATGGTCAGGTGGGTTTTAATTATGTCTATGTTCACTTAACGCTACTTCCGTCATTTAAAATAAGTATACGTGAAGTTTGTAATCTGTCCGTGATGTAGTTCTTTCTCAACGATACAGATATTAGCACGATGTAATAAAACTACAAACATGGAACTGGAAACTATTCGCCTCCAACATCCCAGTGACAATGTATCTTAGTCCACATGGTTTTGACAATGGAAACCCACTGTCTGTCTGTAGTTATAAGATAATGCAGCATATTATCTGCTTCACCTATAGTCCCTTCATTCTGGGACTATATTCCTTCACATAGGTCATAGATCTCATTCAGCACGTTCTTAAAAAGTCAATAACCCAATGTTCTCTCTTGTGTCTTCCACAGGGAAACCCGACCGTCACACCTCAACCCTGCAAAGATTCATGTGACTGGCTCACATGAGAAGACGATCTCCTGGGTGTTACCTTTAGACATCAGTTGAATGGTGTTTCTATCTATATTTTTATTTTCTTCTGCTGAAAAAGGACAGGCAGATGATTTTTTTTTTTCTTCTTTTCTCTCTCTCTCTCTCTCTCTCTCTCTCCTCCCCCGTCGTAAATGACCCTTGAATTCTCTCTAAACCTCGGACTGTACCAGGACTGATACTAACCCAGGTTCCAAGCCATGGCTCTGCCCCATCACGCAGAGGAAACACCAACCCGCTGATTATCTAGTCTTTGCACTGTCAACACATACAATGCAAGAAGAGACTATTGGACTGCCAGAACAGCTTTTGTTGTTGTTATTGTTGTTGTTTTTTTTGTTCCTTTTTGACTGCATTGTTCTTTTGTTGCACGCAGAAAGAAAGTGGCAGTGATTCTGGGGAGTTGGGTGGCTGATGGGAAAAAGAGGAGTCAAACTAAATTAAAGACTGAATCATACTTAAAAATGATTTCAACTCATTGTCTCTCTCTCATGAACGCCCGTGAAACAACAGCATATCCGTGACTTGACAAATGTTTGGCTATATTTTGTGGGGGAGGTGGAATATGGCAACCGCTGCTTCCTTCAGAGACTTTAGAGCCTGAGACTGAAGTTTTTTTAATTTTCCCACCGTCATTGTTAATTCCCACCTTCTTTGAACCCCCCCCCCCCCCCCCCCCCCCCCCCCCCCCGTTAATGTTTCAGGGATGATGTCGTCATGTTTTTGCGAAGGGACCGCACACACCTCAATGGAGAATAAACACTACTCATGTTTTACTTGTTCTCTCAGTAATATTTTAGTTCAGTTCCATATCATTGTGTTCATCTGTTGAATGTGTCTGATGCTGGGGTTCGTCCTGGTACCCCCCCCCCGATGGTTCGGTCCACATCCGTCTTTCAAACTCACTCGAACGGTGAAGCCACATTAGCAAGCGACGAGTTCACAGGGCATTGTCTTCACTGCTTCGGGCCACGAGCCTCATTCAGCTCATCGGGTTTGGATTCTTTTTTTTTTTTTCTGTAAACAATGTGAAATTCCACTCATGTATTCCTCTGCTGTAAAATAGACTTTCTCCTATGTGCATATGTATTTCTACATTTCCCAGCATGCAACTGTTTAAAAAAACTCACTGTGAAAGAAAAAAACGTTTTCACAGCGTTTAGCATTTTGTCCTCCGATCACAAACGTCCTCGGTAGTTTTTGTTATGTCCCTGCAGATTATTATTCTTTTTTTAATCTAGTCAAACTAGTAACTTTTTTCAGAACATCACAAACTCGGTGCATTTGTCTCCATTCATGTCAAAGTGCAGGTAGAGAATTCCACCGTTTTCCAGATCCTGACACTGTCCACATCTCCCATTCAACAAATTCAACAATATTACAAACTGATTAATTCAGATTAAGAGGAAACAAGAAGGTGATTCAGCCACTGTCGGAAGACGAACCTTTCTCTTGGTGCTTCGCTTGCTTTTGTGACTTCACCACGAGACACACATTCATCCCAGACAGTCGTTAGCGTGGTTTCTCTCGCCAGCAGCTAGCGTTTTTGGTTCAGCCCCAAAAAACTGGGTCAGTGCGTCTGATCAGCCAGACACCGGTGGTCTTTGTTTGGTCGCTGCTCTGCGCTGAACGCTCGACTCCTGGCACGTTAAACACAAAGTGCATGAAATTACCCCTGAAACCTTCTTTCTGCTGCTAGGACCAGAGAGCAAACACGAACCGATCCGACACAGACAATGAACTTCATTAAAAAGGAAGAGCCGGGGAGAAGCTGGGAGGGAACTCGATCTCTCACACACACACACACACACACACACACACACACACACACACACACACACACACACAGACACACACGACTGAAGTCAGAAGGCTCAAAGTTTCATCTGAACAGAAGCTGGTTTGCTCGAGGCCCTTTTTGCTCTGGATCTCAAACTGGTGGTTCCACTCTGTAAAATTAAACCCGGACTGGTTTATTTGAAATCGACACAAAGAGCGACTGTCAGCGCGGCCCCGTCCCAGCAGAGGTCCCCTGTCGGCTCTAGATTACACGTCTCTCTCGTACCTCAGGGGTTGTAAGTGAAATTCTATCCATGTGCTTTTTTTTACATTGATTTTTGAGAGCGCTCCTGTTTGCGGGTGTGAGATCGGCACATTGTTCTGCTTCCAGCCGGTTCATTCAGAAACCGGCTCAGGACAGAGAACGATTGGAGGTTTAATGCCAAAACTGAGCGGGTGTGGGTTGTGAACGTTCCTCTGAAAAGCATCACAATGAGAGTTTGACCAACACTGTCATTAAATGGAATTTCATTGATTGTATTGGTTTTTACAATCATGTTAAATCTCCCCTCCCACCATGTTGTAGTTCATTTTTATCCGTTCACCACAGTGATGGAGTCTTCACGCCACCAGTTGATCTCATGTCCACCAACTCGTTTTTGAGGTTCTTGGACATTCCAAGTAAACAAGACGCCGGTTTCTCGTCCCTGCAGATTCTTCACAGAGGGTTTTCAAATCCCTTTTTTTTTTTTTTTTTACGCATTTTAAAGAAGAATGGCTGACGCGAAACAAGCTGAATGTGGTGGTGTGTGACTTGTACTTAATCTGTGAGGGTAATCTAGGCAGCTGTGATGTTGTCTTTTAAAGTCGATGGGTTTTAGTACCAGCTGACTGCATACATATAGATCTATCAGACAATGGTTGTGACAAGTGCATTTGTTCTCTCCTGCTGAGAGTAGTCATGTTATCTCGGTAGTAAGCGAAGCCCAGTGAAAAATCATATATTACTAAAAAAAAAGTGTATGAAAAGCCTGAAAAAGTAATGTTTGCTATCAACATATTGGAAAGTGCTTGGCTCCTTGTATTTTGCAGGACTGTATTTGTTTCATGGTGAAGAGTATATTTATTGGCCAGCAGTTGTCTCAATTGGTGCCTAGTTGAACATTCTTCTGTGAAAACACGGAGACACACTTGCTTGTTTGTCCTTTTTCTGACCCACCTACTGTCACACAAACCTCCCCCCCGCTCCTCCTCCTCACCCTCCTCCCTACAGTACCTCAACTGGTACTCGCAAGGATGTTTACAATGTCTTCATTTTCTTTCTGTGTGAGAAATTCAGAACTCAACCCCCCTCTTTCTCCTCCTTTCTCCCTCCCGTCAGGAGTTTGTGTAAAGTGTACATTACCATGGTTCTTTTTTATACAATACTCTGTAACTTGCCTTTGTAAATTTGGGCTGGAAAAAATAAATCTTTTTATGAGACTGATCTGTCCTGGGACCTGCTCCGTGGCCACTGAGATAACAACACTGTTGAATTATTGAAAGGGGGAAAAAGGAGAGCGTCTGTTTAGGAACGTATGTAGAAAACAAAATCCCACAAGGGGCAGTGATGATACATGTTGATGCAAAAATAAAAGGAAACAAACCAGAATGCTCTCGCTGTGCAAAAATTAAAAAGCCTTAAGTTGTCTGGCTAATGCATGGTTAGGATAAAAATGCACTAATGTGTTATATAGGCCAGTGGTGATAAAAGGAAGTGACCTCATCGGCCTATTATAGCAACAGACAGCAGGTGAATCGAACAAGAGGAAATGCCCACAATTGGAAAACAGAAATGACATGTACACTCTAGAAAGAACAATGAATGATGCCGAACAAATATACATATACAAATACATACAAAACACTTTTAGAGTGACGAGAACACATCTGTATCTTCACAAATGTTATTCTAAATCAAACCAAGTTATTGGAAAGAAGAATATTCAATTTCTTCATAAAGACCATTATGAACCAGGTCTATACGACCCGTCTGAGATCTAGAGTCGACTTCAACAGCCATAACTTTCATAAAGTCGGGCCTTGTGACGTTTTCCAATTAGCCTCACAAAGACTTTTTAATTGTCCAAGTTAAAGAGTGACTTAGTTTATAAACTTTTGCTGCATCAACTGTTTTAAAAAAAAAAACTTGCCACCAAAATATATTTTTTAATCCACACATCTAAATCGGCCCAGGAGATTTAGATTAATTTAACTTATTGTGTCCATTCAACTCAAACATGTTTCCAGTCATTAACATACAAACTATTTCATTCAGGAGCACGAGTAACAAACTGCAGCAACTCGTTGCCTCAGCAATTTAAAACTCTTCATCTGTTTGTTCAACGTCGGGCAAAGTTTGGTTCCTATTTATAGAACTGAGCTCTGATTGGCTCCTACAATAAACTTCCATCAGCTGTGGGAGTTGATAGATAAAGTCCAACATGAAACTTTCATTTTAAACTTTACTTTAAGTAACAAAGTTCCTTTTGCAGAGTAAAATTATGTGAGTGGAGGACTTTAAACAGTTTCCTAGATTTAATGCAAGATTTTTAACTTCTTATATATACACTAGAAAACAAGAAGTATGAGATCTGAATAAATGTATATTATTTTCTAAAGTGTTCACACTGGGAGGATCTAGAAACTGCACTGTTGGTTTTGGCCACAGGAGAGCAGTGTCCCTGAAGAGAGGGTCAGTCAGAAACAACTGCATGAAGTGTTTCCATGAGCTTAACACATTACAAATCTCTTTTAAACATATCTGAATAATTCAATATTATAATTACTCAAAGCTTCCTCCCTCTACAAATGTTCTTCTGCTCATCAATCCTTCACTGAGGAGACCAATCAGGGAGAAGCTGTTAACAGGTAGTTTATAAGTAGTCTATTGATGAATCATTTTTATGCTTTTATTTCTGGAAAAACCTTTTCAAACAAATTATTACATTAATCTGAGCTTTTAATGTTTAATCTAATGTTTTAAAATATGTCAAACTCAATAATCCTGCAGGAATATCTCACATTTTCGAGACTTTATAGGATTTAAATGAAGAATCATTTATCTCAGTTTGGGACAAATGAAGCAATTTAAAGATTCCCTGGGACATTGCTATATTATGGAATCAATTTTTCACAGTAAAACAGTAAACGATTGCAAAATGAAATGATCATTTCAGTTGCAGCGTGAGGTTTATGCCGGGGCCGCCGTCAGCAGTTCATCACTGCACGTCGCTGCTGCTCCAACTTCATCTGAGGGTATTTTTAACTGCCCCACTGAGAATATGTTGTGTGCATTAGCATAATGCAACATCAGTGACAGGCAGTGATTACACTGGGGATGATTTTGTTGAGTGTAAATTTGAAATCTGATTATCCTCTCTGCTCCAGGCTCTGCAGAGGGAGGAGGGCCGGGGAGAGAGAGAGAGAGAGAGGGAGTGTGAGAGAGGGAGTGTGGGAGAGAGAGGATGAGTTTGGCTGGAGGATGGATTCAGGAGGAAGGAGGGGTTAAGACAGCAAAGTGCTGAGCCAGTGGCTTTTCCACAGAGCAGCTGGCTGGCATCAGCACCGGACGGGCCGCTCAGAGGAGGGAAACCTTGAAGACGCCTCTCAACCGCTCGCCGTGGGACGCCCAGGTCGACTTCCAGGAGGTGTTCATGGGATGCACTATCTACGCAGCCAGCCCTAAGGCCCTGCCCGCCGACGAGGCCCCAGGCCAGGACAGATACTACCAGCTCCCCCACAGCCGCCCTCCTCATGGTAACTGCAGCCAGAGGATAGCAGCCAGCAGAGCCAGGTCAGTCAGCAGCAGCAGCAGCAGAAGAAGGTGCAGAGTGTGTGGGGTGTTGCTCACTGGTTACACTGGGCAGGTTGAGGCAGATGATCCAGAGTGAGATGTTTAAACTGGGCCCAGTGCAACGTGGACTGGGCCAAACTTTAACCCCAGTGGTGATTTTAACAGTTGTTGTCTGTAAATCTATAAAAAACAAGATTTCAAATTGAAAAAGCTTCCAAAACTGAAAAATGCAATGAATTATTTTACAACCAAATGTTTAAAGTTATTATTATATATATGTACAGTTGCAGTTTTAGATCCAGTGTGAGTGAATTAACGTTTTTTGCCTTTGGATTAAAAACCTGCAGAGGCTTAAGGCCAAATAACGCTCATAAGGGAAATGAATAAACGCATTTAGAAATGAGTGACAGTGAGAGAGTCAGTGTGGGGTTTAAATTAACATTGTGAGGAGGGCGCATCGTGCTGAGTGAGCAGGTCAGAGAGCAGCATGTGTCGTCTGATGGTTTCTCCACACTCAGTATAATGAGCAGTTCCTTACACCTGCACTCTGGACCAAAGGGGACAGATGCAGCTTCTCGGCAGGAGGTGAACTCGTGACCCACCAACAGAACAACAGTGTCGTGTTTGTTACTCAAGTTTAGATTCATAAGCAGCTGTTGCCATAATTTTTCCAGCCCCACGTGTGCAAAAGAAAAACTGAGACAAACTGAAACATAGTTCTGTCTTTAGCCCCCGAGTCTGAATTGACAGTAACGTGACTGGGAGGAAAGTGGCTCAGTGGCTTTATATATGATTTTATTCCATCGGTATTTGTGGCATCTATGATGTGGGAAGTTATGTTTCTACTTTCTGGACGGTGTTCAGTTCTTAAATTCAGTTTCTTTCTTCATCATGTCACCAGATCCAGATGTTATGACACATGTTTGTTTACTATCACCACCTCCTGAAATGAATGAGGTTTATGATGTTGTGGGGAAAAAAATGATGCCGTGTGTCACAGTCAGTTCTTTAAGTTTTACTTTGGATAAACTGAATCATTTTCTATCAATATAAAAAAACTTTTGATATTTATTAACTTGTTTGATAAGTTTACTGTGCCAATCGTCTAATTCTCTGTCACGGACATCCCTCATCGTCTGAACTGTTCACACACAGTTGGTTTAGAGGTCGGACGCCTTCAAATAGCTAGAAGATAAAGCTCTGGGATCAACAGATGATAGTTGGGAGAGGAAAAATAAATGAGTTCTGTCTTGGCCCACGTTCCAACCTTCCACCAAGTTTTGTGTAAAATCTGTTCTGTTTGTACAATCCTGGTGGCAAACAACCAAATAACCAACCAACCGAACGACCAACCAGCCATCAACACAACCAACCAACACAACCAACCAAACCAACCAACCATCTAAACAACCAACCAAATAACCAACCAACCAAATAACCAACCAATCAAACGACCAACCAGCCAACAAAACAACCAACCAACCAACCATCTAAACAACCAACCAAATAACCAACCAACCAAATAACCAACCAATCAAACGACCAACCAGCCAACAAAACAACCAACCAAACCAACCAACCAACCAAATAACTAACCATGCAACAAAACAACCAACCAAACAAACCAAATAAACAACCAAATAACCAAACAACCAGCCAATCAACCAAACTACTAAATAACCTACCAACCAAACAACCGACTTTGGAAATACCTTCAAAATTTACAACCAAATACCTGCAAATATTTTGAAAATTATGAGGAAAGTTTCCAGTAAATTTGTCGCACAAAGATCAAACTTCACTTCAACGCTTATTTAGAAAGACGATTATTTAAGCTGATATTTGCTGACGAGTTTCAGAAACCATTATTATTATAAACAAAGGTACGGGGCTCAAAGACAAATAATAAATAAATAAAAACATACAAATATGTGACCTGTTAAAAAACGTTTTAATTATTCAACCACGCCTTTTCTTTTATCATGTTCTTAACAATGCTTCAACCTTTTTAACATGTTATTGTTTTAGTATCTTTTACTGTGTTAAGTCCTGTAAAACTCTATATGAAAAGTATTATTATATTTATTGGTAGTATTATTATTATAAAGTAGTAGTAGCTGATTGGTTTTCTCAACAGCTTTTGTTTCTCCTTCCTGTTGAACACGTGACTGAGTGACCAGCGTTAGCGGGTTATTCTGAGTGTGACAAGAAAATAGTTTAATCCTCAGTGAGTGAGTAAACAGGAGGTGAAGCTCAACCCACTGCGCACACACACACACACACACACGCACGCACACGCACACTGGCAGAAGGAGGAGGAGGAGGAGGTCACCGCTACGTCTCTCAGGATTTCATGGTTCGTTCGGGGCCGGAGCTTCATTCATTTCCTCCGTGGGTTCGATTCCCGGTGACCGAGTCCGATGTTTGCTCACGGGTCGCAGACCTGAGAAGTTTCGGGTCGAGGAACCTTCGGGAAACGTCTCGTGCGCCGCGGAGCTTCAGGTAGGAGCCCGGAGTCAAGCGGCGCGTGGAGGCGCAGAGCTTCCGTTACACCTTTAGAAATTAAGAGCACCGGTGATGAAGAAGAGGAGAACAGGGTGAATGTGTGTTTTTAATCAGTGGGGGAGGAAGTTTAAAGATGAATTAATTGGATAACTTAACAATTTGTGTAGTTCAGTCGTGTTCTGTCATTTGAAGCTTCTCCGCAATTTGAATATTTACTACTTTTTGTACAGCTCATATTCATAAATCACAATTTGTCTCATGGATCTTAACAAAGTGTGAGATCCTCTGTTCTTAACCCTCAACAAGAGTAAAACTACAAAATAAAACTACAGGGGAAGTAATGAGTAAAGAGAAACTGTGAATATCAACAAAATATCAGTATTCAACACATTGATTAGAAGAAACTGTAACATAATGGAACGTTTGTCTATGGTTAAAGTGTTTATTCATAAGAAAATGTCTGATAGAGATGAAAGTTAAAGTGACAAATGAACTGAGGAGGTGTTGTCAGTAATGGTAGAAGATGGGAGCAGTTCTCAAGCCGTCTTGTTGTCATCATAGTACACAATCAGGATCCATCACCACGGTAATTCTCTTTTGTTTTTACACTGTTAATTAGACTAAACAACACGTTACTTCAGATATGAAGACGTCACCTTGGGCTCAAAACATCTTGTGGACGACACAGTTGTTAAATTGTTAAACTCCTCAGTAGAAATCTTCATCAGAGACGTATTTGAAGATGGTTGTTGATCACAGCTCGACCAGGAGAATCAGGAACGGCTGAAGAGTAACTGCACATTCAAACTAGTTAATTTAACTGAATATCTAATGATGTTATTTTATCAGAAACATTTCACACCTCATGTTTCTCAGAGTGACTTTAATAGAAGTGTCTCTAACATCTTAATTCCCTTCCAGTGTTAGAGGAACTAAATGATTGTGCATATTCAAACAGTCAAGAGATTACATCACAACAGACTTTTGCAATTTATGAGAAGTGTGATTCAGCAGCTTCAGAATTTGTTTTGCATAGTTCCTTGTCGCAGGGTAAACGGTTAATTATTCTATAAGTGAATCATTTGACACTTTTATCTTGAAGAAACGCTTCAATTCCTATTTGAACCTGACTTCTCTTCTTTTGATATTAAAAGATAAATTCAAAAGATGGAAGTGCTACAACACATTTCAGGAACAGTCGTACATAATAATTACAGTTACACAATAACATTTTGACAGTTAGTTTGCTGTGTAACATTTCTTACACAAAGTCATAAAGATCCTCCTGCTTCTCAATAGATTTTGACCAAAAGACAAATAGATATTTTTGAAAATGTTATAAATGAATTTATGTGAGACGATTATAAAAGTATAACACGTAAGAAACTGGCTTTATTTAAAACTATTCGTTCTCCTTCCCCCCTGACATCCTGTTTGTATTTCACACTGAACAGTCACGTATGTGTCTCCATGTACTTCTCACTTATTTGAACGTTCAGAGACGTGTGTTGGTTTAAAAACACACGTCTTCCCATCAAAGGCCGATCTGAGCCACTCGCACAATGGAGACGTTATTTCAGGAGGTCTCAAGCTGAGTCGCTGCTTCTGTTCCTGTGACTGTGTTAGTGAACGAGTTAATGTGCAGATAATCCAGAATCATGACTGAGGAAAAACATCAAACACACTGGTGCCAACTCGGCAAATAGTTCGCTAAAGATCCAAAAGCAGATTTACTAAGTTTGAAGTTACACACATGAAATAAACCTCCTGTGTGAGACTTTAAAAAACAATAAGAAAAACCCACCCTCAGCTTCACATTGTGTTGAACCTTTGGCTTTAACACATAGACACACATACAAACTGTGAAAACAAATCAACACACATCACTCACAAAGTTGTGTCTCTCCTTAAGTTGTGTAAATCTCACAGTTCTACACAAAGCACAGACTTGTTGACGTGCATTAAATAACACTTTGTGACTTAGTTTATTTTATCTGGATGTGACACTTTCACGTTCACGTGAGGACCTGAAAATAACCAGGGACAAAGAAGTACAGACAGTATTTCAAGAAATACCGTCAGAAGCTTGTACTGCATGTGTACACAAAGTAATATATACTTATAAACGATATCGAACACTGTTGCTGGACGAATGGACTCGATGTGAGATTGTGACAACAGCTCAGCGTTAAGGGCCTCAGGGATGGCCGAGCAGAAGCACAGAGAGAGAGAGAGAGAGAGAGAGAGAGAGAGAGAGAGACAGACCACAGTGATTCCTCAGCAACAATCCCAGGACCTTAACAAGATTAGTTTATTGGATTGGAGGACGTCTTGTGACAGCATAAAATGTTTGTCTGTGGAGACGCAGGAAGACGTGAAGGGGAGGAGGAAGAGATGAGGAGGTGAGGAAGAAGAAGAGGAGAGGAGGAGGAGAGGAGGAAGAAGAAGAGGAGAGGAGGAGGAGAGGAAGAAGAAGAGGAGAGGAGGAGGAGAGGAGGAAGAAGAAGAGGAGAGGAGGAGGAGAGGAAGAAGAAGAGGAGAGGAGGAGCGGTCCCAGCGTTTAAAAAAGCCTGGTATGAACAAGTTGGACCTGAGCCGAGCAGATCCAGCAGATCCAACCCCCCCCCCCCACTCAGACTGCAGTGGGGCCAATCAGTCTGACATGTATTTATCTTGATTGGTGCGGTTTAGATACAACAGCTGATAAAGAGGCGCTGAGCGGTCGTGTAAAGCACTTTTGTTAACAAAAGAGGTTTTATCCACTGTTCAGAGAGAATTAAACAAACTGTTTAACTACACAGGTGGAATTGAATTGACTGTTGTTAACTCTCCAGACCTCTCAGTTCATTCTTTCAGGTAAAGGGTCATCATGCTTTATTATCTTCTTTACCCAAACTAAAACCTCGGCAGCTGACCGACGGTGACCGGTCACAGTCTTGTGCAAATTTGATGCCGCTCCAATCTGATTGTCATTTTTGAGTAAATGGAAGTGAACCAATGTGTGTCTGGAGGCTGGATCTGTGTCACGGTGATTTCCTCTGCTTTTACAAACAGGCAGAAACAAGTCGACACTTTTTGTTAATGGTGTAAAACCTGCAGAATGATGTCATATTTTCACAGACGGGAAAACGACTCTTTAAGTTTTCATTGAAACCATTTTCTCAATTCTTGTTAAATATGAACTTATTCACTAATATTACTTATTTAATATGGAATTGATTTAGGTCTATGGTTTATAGACAGCTAGCAAAAGTAGGCTAATTTAAAAGTCATGGATACACAGTTGTTATATGTTGTGTTACAGTGTGAGCTAATTTCACTAATTTCAGAATACCACTTTCACAATTCTTGTCAAATATGAACTTATTCACAAGTTCAAATTCACCTCCTCATAGATTTAATCAGGATTTTTTAAATGAATAATAAGGTAAAGTTCTTTTCAACTGCCCCGATACACATTTGTGTTGTTTTAAGAGATTTCCTCTTTATTACAATACATCAATCCAACCCTTTCCCCTAAATCCCTTAACCTCAGGCTTAAGGTGAACAGACTCCACAAACACTTCCCTTATCTGTGACAACAGGCCCTTCATCTCCCATTCAACCTCCCAGTGATCACAGATAACCAGTCAGATGCGACCTCTCACCAGGAAGTCCCTGTTGTTTGAGCAGGTCAGCGGCTGACGTAAAGCTTCTGGCCAATTAGAGATAATACGCTGGTGAGTGCATGTGGGAGCCTGTTTCCATCAGCACCTGTAATTATACCAGAACAGGTGGTAACGACTTCCCCTCTCCCAGAGGAGAACACGGGGCAGGTGTGTGTTTGTGTGTTCGTGTGCGTTTTTGTAAAGAAAGAAACATTTGTTGTGTAGGCGAGTGGAAGGAGTTACATAATAGAAGGTTTAGAACTTTTCCAGAACTCGAGCTGCAAGAGGCCGACCACAGCAGAGTGAAGATTTAAAGGGGCCAATCAGCTTCATTCTTCTTAATTCTCATGTTGATCAGTGTTTTCCAATCAGGTGAAAGTGAACCTCGGGGGATGAGAAGACGTCAGAGGATGTTAGGAAGGTTGTGGATTACTCGTTTGGAAAAGTTGATGAAAAATAGAATAATTAATAATGATAAACCTTATTTATGAAGATGCGAAGAGTAAAAACCAAGAAAAAGTTATAGAGATGATTAAAATAGTTGGTAAGAACAGAACTAGGAGACCTGACCTCCACAGATGAGTTAACTGTTGATCCTTCAGCTACAAGCAAAGAGGAAACAGTTACCTCATTATTTAAGGTATCCGATAAACAATTGAAATTATAATTTTTTTAAATAATCATGGTTTAATTGTTGACGTGGTTGACTGTTGAGATTTTGGGTCAACAGAGAAACAGATAAAAATGTTTGCTACAAAATAAAGTGTTGAAATAGTTACTTAAAAAAACCATATTTATAGATATAAGTAACAGATTTGAAATTGGTAATAAACAAATAAACAGCTAAAGGTAATGGATGATAGGTTGGAATCTAATATCAATGAATGTAACACTGATAATAAAAATAATACCTCAGGGTCAAACCTGTTTGTTTTTCCCGCTGCTTCATTTCACGGCTCGTTCTCCTCCCACCAGAATCCATTCACTGTAATTTACTAACGTATGCAAATCACAGCATTGAGCCACATTTCATCCATCAAGCTGTGATTCTGTGTCTTCACGTGAATCATTCCTTCACTGAACCTTTTTTCATTTTAATTATTCGTCTCATAACCAACCACCTTCGTTTCTCCCTCTTTCTCCTTCCTCTCGTTTTCTTTCGTGAGGCGTTTGCTCCGGTGTGAGGTGAAACAGATTTTCTTTGTAAAAGGTTTGCGTCAGCTCCCAGCAGCGCGTCAGGTCAGCCATCTGCACAACCTCTGAGGCGCTGTTATATATTTCTCCTACATCTGGGTGAGCGTTGACCCCATTTACACAAACACGGCCTTACTTTTGCTGAGTAGAGATTTTTTTTTAATGTAGTGCAAAGCAGCAGAAATCAGACTTTGATTGTTGCATCAGCGCCCGTGTTGATTTTTTGAAGACAAGAGTCCACCAGGTTTGCCCCGTTTAACTTTTTTTACAGGACGAACTCTATCCTGGAGCCAAATCTGGAAACAAACGCAAACATGTCTTTTTGTGTTGTTGTTGTACGAGTGCACATGAAAGTGCGGTGGAGCGATACCTGCTGTTAACATCGAGCTGTGTGCTTGTGTGTTCAGGGCCAGGAGCATGACTGAGCAGCAGGAGCAGAGCGAAGAAACAGGCCTGCTCTCCACTCAGGACCTGGACCCCTCCAAGGACGACGACACACACGGACACTTCAGGCAAATCTCTCACACACACAAACACACACTCACACACACACACACACACACACACTACCAGGCTATGCTGCAGCTCTTGTGCTTGCTCTTGTTTTCCCTCGTTCACCATCTGTATCCTGTGCGTGGTCATGAGTTACAGCCCGAGGAGATTTATTTTCACAGCACTTATTTTGTTTTACTTTTATCTCAGCTGCATTTGATGTCAAACAATGGTCAAATGTGCACAAACACGTGCACACAAACAGACTCACAAAAGGATGTGTTCTCTTTCTCTCGCCCCCCCCCCCCCCCCCCCCCCCTGAAAGTCCTTGGGAGAACATGCAAATGGCTGAAGTTGTACCACTAACAACGTGTTCTAATCTATTTAATGTCTCTCTACGTCGGCAGAAGAATGCCTCTGTATATACTTGTGTGTTATATAAGAAGCATTGGAGACAGGAGCAGTGTAATCCTGGGAATCAGTCTTGCGATGGATTTGGCACAGAGGCACAGTGTGTGCTGGACGAGGGACTTGAACTCTTTTTTTTGCACATGTCACTCACTCAACCAGCCGTGTGTATGTTGTTTGTCCTCTGGTGCTGCCAGCAACGTGTCCGCTTGTAAATATTTGTCTGCATAAGCTGCTGGTGTTGATTTATGAATCCTGGGCCATAAGAAGCTTTATGAATACACACAACCGCCACATATCATTGACCCAAAAGATGGTTTCTGCTCACGAGTTAGCTAACGGTAACACAAAGCAACGTAAACTTGAATTCTGAATCTTATCTCTGGACAACTGCTGAGTTTGAAGTGTGATATTTGCTTTTCTTTTAGCTCTGCTTTGGGCTCCTCCTCCTCCTCCTGAGATTTGCTCCATTGAACTCTCCCCTGGTTTCTTATCAGAGAGGTTTTATTAGAAACATCTGCCTGTTGACGTTAATGAGAGGGGCTGATACTCAAACATGGAATAAATGTCCTGTGAAAACAATATATGAGTTTAAAGAGGCTGCACGTCTAGAACTCATGAGATATAAGATGATCATATGAAAATAAATCTAGTATAACAATGTGTGAGTTCAATCTTTGCCTAACACATCTATTATAAAGCCCAGTATCAGACAGTTGTGTGCTGCCTTGTATTTATAAAGCATTAATTATCCAGTGTAAACTTGAATATTTGTATATATTATGTCTCTTGTTCCATCTCCATGTTCTTGCAGCACATGTAAAAACTTTCAAATACATAAAACATGTTTCTCCCGACGTGCAGTTTAATCTCGTGCTGTAAGTTGTAGTTTCTGAGTCGAGGCGACAGCTGCTCTTTCAGTATCTGTCACTCGGCTTCACACACAAAAAGAAAAATGACCTTTTATTCACCTTTCTACGAATTGAGTCTTGTTTCAAATGAGATCTGATCCGTCCTTCTCTCTCACTTTACTCCCAATTCCTCCTCCTCCTCCAGTCAGGTCACTGTCAGGGAGTCAGGGAGTCCGCTGCTCCACCGGCCGCCGATGGGAGGTGTTCCCTTTCTAATTCAGGATTCAATTTAGGATCCTTTGAGCCAGTAATTAGTTTCACTGTTCCTCCGCTCAGCCAAGGGCACGGAGCCGCGTGGACGAGGTGAACGAGTCGGGCCGACACAGAAAACACACGTCACAGGCGACATCGTGGCTTTGCTCCTAATCTGCCTGTAATCTATCGGGTTTAGTTTCATTTCTGAACCACAACTTCTGGAATAACAGACGGGATGGGACTGAGTTGTTTGGATCTGTTAGGTCAGTGTGGATTGTTATGCGTCGCGTGCAGGACTCAGACAGGTTCTCTGTAGCCCTGTCCCCTGGGCTGCATCCTTCAGAGGCTGCGTCTCAGGACTGATTGGATCACAGCGGAGCGGCCATGTTGTCACGTTTCAAAGGCTGCTGTCAACACGGGGCTTCCCTTTCTGAGCAACAAAGCATCGGGGGGGCGGGTCCCTCTCGGGCCGGCCTCTGGTAGGAAGGGAGCCAATCAGCCGTACGGGCGGCCGGGCCACAGATGCACTGGTTAGGACAGAACGAGCTGTGAGACAAACAGGGAATCCTCCGTAGACCAGAGCGTCTCAGTTTGGTCGACTCATTAAAATGTGTCGTGCCTCCGAAGGATCCGAAACCTGAATAAGGACAAAGCCTTCATGTACACAATGTGATTCCCAATGTTGATGAATTTCCAAACTCCTCTGAAACATGTCTAAGATAAAACTTTAAGTTACACTTCCCTGACGCTATAGACTTCACCTTGAGCTGTCCATCATTTCCACACACGCCATCCCTAACACAACCTTTTCTAATCCCCTTTGTAAAACAAGCTCCACCCGGCTGCACCTCATCCGCAGCTCCTTTAAAGCCACGGTGGGAATTGCCTAGAGCATTTTTCTCTTAGATGCAACAGCGGTATTGATTAAGACCTGGACGGGGCTTTACAGAGAGGCACAGGCGGAGAGCGAGCGCGAGGACTAGAAAAGCCAGTCGGTCCCCACAGAGCCGCCTGTGGTTTTAATAATCATTCTCCCCTCTCCACCTGGGAATGCCGAGCTTCTGTGGTCTCTATTTATAGGCGGCGAGCAGCAGGCGGGAGGAGCAGCACACATGCACTATTGTTCATCACACGGTCACATGGGACGTCTTTGCTACCAGCGAGGAAACAGGGAGAAGGATGAATCTGCACACAGAGAACGAGCTGCACAGAAAAATCTCCTGTTAATAAGTGTAAACGGGGTGGGGGGGGGGGGCGAGCTATCGACTCTGTGACATGATCTCTGCTGTAAATTGGGCTGGTGATGGATTATCATTGAAGTTTCACCTTTAAAGTCTTTTTTGGGACATTTTAAAGGTGTTCATGGCCATATTGTAAGTAAATATTATATTTTAGTGGCAAAACAAAGGTTATTACATGTGAAAAAACATGAACTTTTAACTTTGTACAGCAGTTCGATCATTTCTGAAGTTTTTACAAGCTGCAGGATGAATTTTATTATTGTTGTTTTGAAGATAGTACAGATGTAAAGTGAGGGATGTGTCACTTAAAGTGTGTCTAAGGTGTCCAGCAGGCGAGCTCCCTGTACTGCAAACAAGACACACACACACACACACACACACACACCGTTTACTCACTCACCTATTACAGGGGCTTGTTTATTGTCCCCATAAGGAAGACCAGTCCCCATAATGTGACTGTGCAAACACATTTATGTCCCACATGTGTTTTACCAAGACCCTGCATGCACACACACACAAACACACACACTCCCCTTCTAAACCCTGCTTGGGTCCTTTTCCAGCTGGATCTCTGAAGCCCAGTGAAACCTCCATAAGGCCTCTTCACTCCACCATGTACATTTCATACAGTTGTTTTATCACAATAACAGCAACACCTGTACAACATATCTCAATGAACATTAATGGAAGAGACTTGTAACTTGTGAAGCTTCTAATGTTCACTGCTCAGATCCCCTTCACAACAATAGTTTGACCAAACAATCCCAACTTAACGTCCACTGAGCTTTTAATGACGTCACAAGAATTTCATCAGCAGGTCGGATTGGCACGTGGAGCTGGATCTGTGGTCGAGGTTGATCAGTGGTTGTTTTGCTTATTGTGCTAAGCTTCACAATACATCTATCTCCTTTACTTGACCCTGCAAACAGTCATTTAATTAATACTCTGTCCTTTATACCTCACTCTTAGGGGAAACCATATTTTACTACAACTCGCTCAGAGGCGGCTGCCCTGTCACCTGTAATACTTCACACTCTGACACACATGGCTCGGCTCTAATTTAATTTCATTTGTCGGCCATCTTTCAGTTCAGTCTTTGAAGTATCATCAAATAAGCAAATTTTAAAAAGAAACCTGACAAAATCAGATCAGGGGACCTCTGCAACAGAAGGTTATGTTTTCTGAAGTATGTCTTACTGAATTAATTTCTTTAAAATGTGGTGGAGGTGTGGTTTAGGACCAGAAGAACCACCGGTCACATTTTGGAGCAGATTTGGGTTAACAGGCAGATCCAGGATTTATTGTTTTCATGGGTTTAGACATGTCGGAGGTGTGTCCTCTCCCAGCAGCCGTGTAGTTTGAATATAAGTTACACATTTTGAGACATGTGAGGTGTGTTTGAACAATCACACAGCTTTTTGTAGGTAGAAAACATTTGTAACAAAGACAACAACTGTAAACTAAACTAACTGAAACCAGCAACCTGCAGTTTTCTATCTGAGAGGGACTTTTATCTTACATTCAAGGCAGTACACAAATATTTGTATACCTTGTTTTGTCATTTAGTAATACTCAAATAATTTCACAATATTCCAAATTGCTATATTGCGTAACATGACTTATATTGTTATGCAAATGGGACCACCTAATAATATGATTGATGATGTTGATTATAATGTCTCTATTGATAACTGCAAACTAAACAAATAAATGTATCACTTATTTTACAGTGTACATTATTTAAATGAACACTGACCTATTTGCTGTCCACGCGTATAAATCATCGTCCCTCCAGCACAATTAAAGGTGTTGTCAGGTTCCCGCTGTGAGAAGCAGCCGAGTCCGGCTGGTGGAGGACAGAGGTCGTCTCTTCGTCCCCAGAGGACGATCTCTCATCGGAGCGGTGACACCGACCGTCCCGCTGCTGTAGAGTCAACACTGAGGAGAGATTTAACCGGATGCACCTCAGTGAAGGACGCTGTCCGAGGAGAATACAAATGTGCTTCTGTTACACCGTGATGTTCCTCCAGGTTCCTGCTGAATCGGCCTCATTGAGAAATAGATTTTCATGAAATATTATTCTTTCAATACATAGTAAAATGTTTCCTTTTCTTAAATTTGTTTGCATTTGCGTTAGTTAAATTTGTACTGGGCCTGGGATCGTAGTTAGCTCGTAAGGCTAGTAAGGAGGATTTATAAGTTTGCTCCTGTGTATAATGGACACGTTAGCACATTTACTTCGCAGTAATTTTGTAAGATAAGATTTAGAAAAGAAGAGTTAGACTTGAGTTAAAGTGCTGTCAATAATAATGAAGCATTTTACATTTCAGACAGAGGTAAACAAAAGCCGGCTCATTCACGGTTATGCAAACGATGCTCGGCACTTTATTTGCTGCTAGCCGCCACAACGACTGCTGAGTAAAGATAATCTAGAATAGTTAAGATAACCCCCCCCCCCCCCCCCTCCCTCCGCCCCCCGCTCCCACGACCCAGACAGCGACAACTGGATCAGACCACAACGAAGAAAGTTCACACACCCAAAGCATGACACATGTTTCCGACTGTATGTTTAGGGACAGTGTTCAATGACTTTCCATCACCTATAGACTGTGTAGGCTGAGAACACAGAGGGGTGGGTGGGTGGGGGGTGCGGCTGATGAAGGATTTGTTTTGTGGTCTGAAGAGCTGCTTGTGCAACATCGAGAAACGACCTTTAAATGTATATTCAAAGTATTACAAAGGTGAAGATACGTACAGTAAACTGATTTGAAATCGTATGTTTTATGGATAAAAAAATGTACCAGTTACTTTGATTTTTAGATAGAAGTCGGGGCATAAAAAGATCAATTTATCCCTAAAATATAGTTTAGTAGAAGTATAAATTACCATAGATATAAAGTAAATAGACTTCTTTACCGTCCACCTGTTATGATAAGTATTTTATCGTAAAATGTATTGACCGCTATATTTTTACTTTTACCATCACAAAATAAAAGAATCTCAGTCAGAGGATGACGAGGGCAGAATCGTTCCTGTTGGACTCCATCGCTCTCTGACTCTGTATTCATCTCTTTTTCCAATTCTCAAAATGAGAAATGTCTTTCCACAGACAGAGATAAAACTCAGCAGAGCCGCGGCAGCTTCTGTTCTCTCGATATCTGCCCGAGCAGGAGAGTGTTTTCACGTCAGCGTGGTCGTCTGCTCACTGTCAATCACCTGACACTCACTCAGAGATACAGGGGGAGAGAGAGAGGAGACTCCACAGGTCAGGGAGGAACCCGTCACAAACATCTTCCCTCTCGGACTTTGTTGTTTTAAAGCATCTTCACACTGACATCAGTTCATTCTGATGACATTTGCCTTAAAGGGGCTGATTAAACTGCTTTACACATTAATATGAGTATTGTGCTGGGACATCTGCTGCTCTGCTCTGAATATTCATCCTGAGGCGAGTGTGATGCCACCGATTGTGTGTCTGTGTGTGTGTGTGATTGTGTGGATGTATCCTGACTATAAAAACAACAACATGGATAATCTGCTGGCACGGTCACTATTTGTATTCAAACAACTCAATATTTATCTTCCTCCGTGTTGTTCGCTGACAGCCTTCGTCTCCCTGCAGTTATGCACACAATGGTGATTAACTCGTCATGTGGAAGCCTTGACCCAGCTGGGATTTTCATGCAACGTGCACATGCACAGACACAAGCATACTGTACACATGCACACAAGCTAAACACCATTTGTTACGCTGCCAGTGTTTTGCCAGATGGTGCTTTTCATCTGTGAATATATATATATATATATATTTTTTTTTTTTCTTTATTCCCAGTAGCACATTGAATTGATTTGTAGATGCATCATATATAAACAAACCATCATTATTTGAGAGGTAAATACATTTCTTCTATAAGTATAATTTCTCTTTCATTTCAGGTTTCAGCTCATCGAGGACTTGTCCTATGAAGATGTGAAGAAATGCTACAGGGGCTCGGTGAGTCTGGTCTTTTTGATTTGATGTTAGTGTCACTGGTGGTGGAAGAACTCAAACATTTCACTCAATTAAAAAGTACAAACACACAAAAAAGTGTGTTATCTAAAGGAAAAAATATCTTTGTTAAATTACTTAAATGGTTAAAAGTAAATCCGATCTTGCAGAGTGGAGTCTGAGTCTCTACAAACTCCTCATGGCTCAGAGTTCTTCCGAAACCATTTTGGATGTTTCTTCTCCACTGAGTGACGCTGCTGCAGGCGACGCTTCGTGAACCAGTTCCCCTCCAGTTATAGACACCTAATGGTTAATACAAATCCAGTGTAGTAGAAAGTACAGATTTCTGCTGACACAAGTAGTGGAGTAAAAGTGAAATGTAGGTTACCTGTAAAGTACAGATCCATGAAAAATGTGCTTCACCACATGGTTGGTTTGTCTGAGACTGAGTGAGTCCGACCAGTTCTATTGGTCTTAACCTAAATGTTTAATTCTTACTAAAGTAATATATGTTTTTTATTAGCTTATTTGTATTGTAGGAAAATGCATGATAACATGCTAAGAAGCTAAACAATAATAAATCTGTGACAATAAATAGATGAATATTCCCTCCTGTTAAAAGGATGTTTATCAAATTTAATTATCTTGATAATTTTAGACTCGATATTCAAACAAATTATGTTATTGACAAAAGCTCAGCAGTGATGTTATACCCACTCACCTCTGTCTTAGTATTGTCTCATAGAATAGATCCCACCTCATTGTTTTCTATGGACTATTCTCCTTTTTTATCTTATATTTTTCTCTCTCTACTCACCTTTCAGTTTATACTGGAGTAATACTACGTTATAATGCAACAGAGCATCTGCTGCAGTCCTGCCCAGTGTCCTCAAAATACATTAGCAGCTTCATGACGGGGCAGAAATAATACGACCACACCTCACCACAAATCACCCGATGCCATTTCACTAATGAATTCTCCGGCAAATGTTTATCCAGTGACAGACTGCATTATCCCTGTGGGCTTTCCTCCATTCGTGATGGAGCCCTGTGCGGAGCTGTAACCTACTGTGAGCTCCACATCACGCAGGACAGGAGCTGCTCCAGCACCGGCTATTAATAGAAAGACAAAAACAGGGGCGGCCGACATCAAACAGCAAAGTGAGCCGACATGAGGGGAAGGAGAGATGGATGAGATAGAGGACAGGAGGGAGAGATGGGGGGGAAATGGTTTGGTGGCAGAGATTTCAGGAGTTTGAGGGAAGCAGGGGGATGAATGAGACCTGTTGTGTGTTCGGGGGGGGGGGGGGGGGGGAGAAACATAAGATTTGGTTTGAGAGACATTTTGTGTCCCCGAATGACACCACAGACAGATGGAGGGAGAGGAAAGAGGAAGACACAAAATGGGATTCCCACAGAGAACAGTGAGGAAGACCACGTGTGTGTGTGTGTGTGTTAGCCAAAGTGAGTTGGGTACAGCTCAGAATGATGAAGGGCAGTGTGTGTGTGTCTGTGTGTGTGTAGAGGAGGGAGAAGGAGAGGGAGGGTGTCAGCTGCAAAGTGTACAGTCACAGGAGGTGTATTTGAGAGAGAGAGAAAGAGAGCCTTGTAGTTCCTGTAGCTCAGTGCCTGCAGACTGAGGCACTGCTGCTGTGACTCTATAGTGTATGTGTGTGTAGGTGTGTGTAGGTGTATACATTAGAGCCAGGTGTGTGTGTGTGTGTGTGTTTGTTCATGTAGAGCAGAGGTAGATGCAGCGAGGCAGCGATCCCTCCCCGCCCTGTACTGACCGGCGACAGGGGAACAGTGTGTGTCTTGCAGCAGCCTGCTCCAGGCCCTGGATGTGCGCGAGTGTGTGTGTGTGTACGGTGCCAACGTGCTGAGCCTGGTGCAGAGCTCGCGTCCTCTGAGGGAGAGGGTGGTGTCTGCGGCCAGCGGAGTGGCCGGCGGCGGCGGAGTGGCCGGTGGTGCCGTGCAGGCAGGCCGGTCCACCAAGGAGCTGCTCATGACTCTGCCCTGTCCCTCTGCACAGACTGTCAGCAAGTACAACTCGCAGTACCACAAACTGTTCCAGTGTGTGGCCAAGGATGAGATTCTCATGAAAGGTACCGGAAACTCTCAGAGTGTGTGTTGTTGTTGTCGTGCTGCTGCTGCTGCATCTGTTTCATTATCCAACCTGTTCATATTCATGCTTCAGCTTTATTCATTACAGTCATTTATTTTCCACTGCTTCTGTTTTTCTAATCCTCTCAGGCTAATCAGATTAATGAGTTTTAGTGATTTGGATAATTGATTGATTGTCAAATAATTTATCAAACAAAATCAATGTTTCAGTTTCACAGATTTGGTGATTTACTACTTTCCTGTTTTGATATAATTAAAAGATTAACGTAGAGTATCTTTGGATTTTGAATGTGTCCTTTGATTCTGCTGAAATATGAGCAATTTAACAGCATTTTTTTTACAGTGTAAACTCTGACTAATTAACTTATTGGTCAGAAAAAGAATCAACAATGAGTCATAAATTGTGGAATGTAATTATGATCCGATGCTGATGTGATACATAAATCCAAAACTAGACCAATGTACAGTTAAATTTCATTGTTTTGATATATTTTGTTCATAATATCATAATTTGTTATCGTTTATTTCATAGTTTGTCTTTTTATTCAACATGAAGATTAAGACTGTGTCGTGTAACAGTGCAGATCAGAGTATTATTTAATTTGTACCTAACCTTTATTTAACCAGGAAATGAAAAAGTGATTCTAGGTTCAGATATATTGTTGAACTTAACTTGTATGTTGTTGTTAAGTGTAAGTAAAGTGTATTTCCTCTGGTGTGTGTCCTCAGTGTACTCCTGCGCTCTCCTCAGAGACATTCTTCTACAAGGTCGACTCTACATTTCCAGAAACTGGCTGTGTTTCTACGCCAACCTCTTCGGCAAAGACATCAAGGTTTGAACGCCGGCTCAATAACCTGAGAATGACTGACGTGAACTGGGAACTCCCCGTCCCAGTCCGACAAACCAACTGGACAACCTGACAAATGACTTGACTGGTCTTCAGAGCAGTATTAGGGACCAACACATTCTTAATTCTCCCCCCACATAGAAAATCTCTCTCTTTCTATGCATGTATGTTCCCTGAACCTTTAACCTCGACCAGTTACGTGATTTTTCTCTTTGATATGTTGTTCGTTTTCCTTCATTTCCCTGAAACCGAACCCCTCCTGACATCGTGGTGACACTAAGCTCCTTACTCTGACTGCATTCCTCACATTCTGACTGAAATCAGACACGTTTCATGTCCTCTACCCGTTTCCTTGAAGGGTCTTTCCCTCAGTGTGCTTCATTAAATCATGTGTTGTTTTCCTCATCATCTTGTTTTTACCTCTTCAGAGCTTTGACTGTTTTATAAATGTTGTTTTTGTGCCTTTTCTCCATCTTCTCCGCAGGTGGCGATCCCCGTTGCCTCCGTGAGGCTGGTGAAGAAGCACAAAACCGCCGGCCTGGTGCCCAACGGCCTGGCTATCACCTCGGACACCGGCCAGAAGGTAAACACCTCCGCCACAGCCGCAGTGAATTAAAATGCTTATGCTGATTAGCAGAGCACGGGCGTATTTTCCAGCCGAGGTGTGATGGAAAAAAACAACACGGCCGCGCTATAGATAGAAGCCGAGTGGAGTCCCGGCCTGGCAGCACCACATAGTGGAGGCTTTTTCCACCACTGCAGCCAAATGTCCACATGGAGCCTCTTCACTGTGTATCGAGCTGTCGTCATCAGGTGGATTTCATCAGGTGTTAAGTTCCCTTCAGCTTCCGCTCCGACCTCAGCAGCAGAATAATCATCGACAAGGATCTTAACTCAACTTAAAAACACAAGCATGTGAGCATTTTAGAAATGTATTATTCAAACATATAATATAACCCTAACCCTAACCCATATTGTTGAATCTGGTCTAATATCAACTATGTTATATTTAATGTGGTACATAAAATATTAGAGATATTGGCAGGGGGAAAAAATTTTGCTTTTAAAAGGACTGAATAAAATGACACTCTACATTTTCTTGAAATCTACTATTTACATCTGACAGTATTTTGTAGGTTTATAACAAGTCTTACAAAACTTGATCATGTTGTTTAAGCTGATTTTTAGCAGATCTTTATTTATTTTTGTTAATTCTGTTTCTGAATTTAAGAGAATAGATCAGAAGGACGATGAATACGGCAGCGCGTGTATCTGGGGTATTTTCAGTTTTGTGCGACGTGTCGTCCATCTTTATTTACAGTCTGTGGTGGTTGCACACAGTTTTTCTGCTTTCATGCAAACTGTTGCCACAGCACACACTCAAAGAGCCGACAGTGTTTTGGGAATCACAAGTTTCTCAGAGCACCTCAGACACTCACATACTATAATATATACATATATACAGTATATTTACATTTGTAATGTACGTGTGTGTTGCTCATTGTCAGAGCAGCGAAGAATCACCTTCTGCTGTCAAAGGTGACGCATGACTCAATACAAAGCTTCACACCTTACAAGGACAAATATCTCTGTCCTCACACAGTATGTCTGCAGGATTATGTAACACACACGTTACATAACCAAACTCACAGTGCAACCACATATGTCTCAAAAGTGACCGAGGCCTGGTTCCAGGTTGGCAGCTTATTTCCTCATGTGACTTTATCCGGGGAGATGCTACAGGACTGTTTGTGAACTGATAGAGAGCAGGAACAGTGACTCAGTGTTTTCAAAGTGCTCATAGATAAAAATTCAAAAGTACTTTTCAGATAACAGCGATATGTATCCAGGTCAGAGTGTTTTGTTTTAAGCCGTCACTGACCTGTCGCTCGTCCGTGTTCCTGAAAGAATAAAGTGGAACAGAAATGTGATTAGAGAAAATATCCTCTGTGTGCGTCAGATTAAAGCTTTTCAATCCCTGAAGTGTTATTCTCCTGGAAACCTTTTAACCTTTCCACCAGTATGGTTGATGCTCTATAACTGTGAAGATAGATATGAACAAACACTAAGCACACAGTATTATTTCCATTTTCCCAGTTCCCCTGTTTTTGTGAACATGATATCTCAAGAACACTTTGAGGGGATCACTGTAGATCTGGAGCAAACCTTCACTTGGTCTCAAAGATGAACTGATTAGATTTCGGTGGTCAAATGTCAAAGGTCAAGGTCACAGGGAACTCATGCTCTTGTGAACGTGATATATGTGGAACACTCACAGGGAAATTCATTACATCTGGCACAAACATTCACTTGGATTCAAGGATGACCTGATTAGAAATGTAGAGGTCAAAGGTCAATGGCACAGTAAGGTACCAAAACACACGTTTGGCCTTGTGAATGTGTTCACTTAGTCTCAGAAAGGTCAAGGTCAAGTGGATTTTGCTTCTTGAATGTGACATTTCAAGTCTGTCTTAAAGGGAATTTCTTAAAATCTGTCACTTGGACTCAGATGAACTGATCAGATTCAAAGGTCACATCTCCAGGGCGTTAATCCCAGTTTATTTGTCTTTCTGTATAGTGTTCTGTATTCCTTGAAATCAGGTGTTTCAGTAGACAGTGAAAGTTACAACCTGAATAACAGCATCACTGTTTCTCCTTCTTATTCCCTCAGTATGTATTCGTATCGCTGCTGTCCAGAGACAGCGTGTACGACGTCCTTCGCAGGATCTGCACACACCTTCAGGTCAGTGGGCCTCACACACACATTAATGTTCAAGATCCATTCAGATTAAATAATGTTTGGACAGTTTATCAGCTTCTTTTCTTTTCCTTAACTTTTTCCTGTCTTTTAAATATAATTCTTAACATTGTAAATCTTGTGTTTAATCCATGCTAAAGGAATTCAGCCCAACTCCTGCTGTTTTTTCATTGTGCTGTATAAATAGATCTGGCTTGACTCAATTAGATTTTCCCTCTGCAGGTCAATGGGAAGAGTCTGAGCTTGAAGCAGTTCATGGAGGAGCCCATCTTGTCATTGGTGAGTAAAACCTGTTTTTAACATAGAGACGCTCTCTGATAAACCATCAAATAATCACATAGTGTTAAAGATCAAAGTGGGTGAAACGTCCATCATCAGTCCTCCATTTTGGTTCAGATGATTCCCTTGTGGTTTGTCCTGTTGGCTCTAAAGGCCTCTGATAACTCTCAGGTGCAGCGACCTCTGACCTGCAGGCCGGTTTCCCTTCTCACACAGACAGGATCGATAGATGATTCAGTTGCAGCTGCAGCCTCACAGTGAATTATTACCAAAGAGCCGTGTGAGGTCACTTTGTGCGTCTGCAGCTAGCGTCGGCCACACTGCGACACAACAGCTTCTGTATTAGGGAATAATTCACTTCTGTTAACATGCTCGTCTTTGATCAGGCTTTTATCTGAACTGATATTAGTCCGAGACAGAAAGGCTGTTTGTTCAGGATGTGTTGTTGTTTTTAATGAGATTTACCAAAGCTTGAGATGGAAAATTTTTAATTTAAAAGATCACTTATATTAATATCTCTTTAGTTTATAGATTAAATAAGATTTCCTTCATATTTAACACATATTTACACCATTCAAAGTTTGAACATTTAAAATTCAAAAGTTTTAACAGCTTACAGATTAATAGTTATTAATAGAACATAATTTACTAATTAGACTAATTACAGTAACAACATTAAAGAAAATCTAACTGAAAGTCTGACTCTTAAGTGACCGACATTTATAACTGCACGTTAACAAAAATATACGATACACAAACATCCCAAGATGCATCGTTTTAATTACCTGCAACTTTTATTAGAAAATATTTAATGTTGACTCATTACAATGAAGAACTAATTTAATTTGTGAAAGTTCGGATTTATCACCAGAGTGAATCACTGTGCTTCAGATCTGTGGAAACATTTCAAATTAGAAATGAGATGTTGTGTTTAGCTCGGCGGGTTTGAATCCCCATCTTTCCAACCCACTCTCCTCTTTCCCTCTTTGCCACAGGACGAGTTCCCGACCACAGACGAGTTCCCCGTGGTGGACCCGTTCCCCTCAGTGTTAAAGTGGAGGAGGAAACCCTCCGTGGTGTCTGTGTCCTCCTCCCTTCCTGACCTCCTGGGAAACTCCCCCAGCAGCCTGGGCGCCACGGACACGCCCTTCAAATCCGAGCAGCTGCTGGAAGGTGATAAAACTCTCTGATGTAGATGCAGCGTCACCGTATGGAAACAAAGTCCAGAATGTATCCAAGGCCACATTCTTCAGGTTTCTGCTCTGACCTGCCTGGATGGAGGCTCATAGTGAATTGTGTCTGTTTTGATTCTAAAGAGGTTTCAAATGGGCTCTTTCCTCCAATTTAACACTGAAATCTGTGGCACAACCTTTATAGATCTAATGACTAAAATCCTACATCCTTTAAACATAGGAAACCTCACTGGGAAACATCTAGTGTTAAACCAGTTGTTATTTGTGAATACTTTCAGTTTTTAAATGGGTGTTTGAAAGAAAATAGAGAAATAAGACAATAGATTATATTCCAGTAAAATAGATAAAGGTAGAGAGTGTATATATACCTCCACCAAGGGTGACGCTCTATCTCGCCATAATGAAGAATGTTAATCTGCTCTGAAAGTTGAGGTGTTCTTCCTCAGCTCGTGCCGCACCCTTCCACCAAGTTTTGAGAAAACTGGTTCCGTAGTTTTTGCGTAATCCTGCAGACAGAAACACAAAAACCAAACCTCCTCAGTCAATGCAAGGATTTAAAAAGATTTAGGAGCTCTGCCCAACAACAAGGTGGCCTCCATGAAGAGTTTCATAGGTATTATGAATGACGTACGAGTGTCTTGACAAACCAATGATTTCATTGTCATAAAACAAAGGTAAAGACAAACATTCCTGGATCCGGTTCTCTCCAGGCCCCATTCCTCCAAGTTCTGTGGAAGTAGATTCAGTATATTTTTGTGTAATCCTGCTTAAAAATAAACCAAAAAACAAATAAACTGACACAGGTGAAAACACATCCTCCGTGATAATAATAATAATAATAATAATAATAATAATAATAGGAAGAAACAGTTTGTATTCGATTAAAATCAGACGACAAAAGTAGTTGTGAGTGTTTGTCTTTGTCTATTTCTACTCCGACACGTGGATTTATCCAGTTTTATGGAGTCTTGACATGTTTGTGTGTTTTATATGCTTCATTTCATTTGAGTTGAGTTCCTCTGTGTGTGTGTTTATGTGAGAGGAGGAGGAGGAGAGACAGTAAAAGACTGGGGACTGGGGACGGCACCAGCTCTTACGCAACGTGCACATTAAGCCTCAAATGGAGATTAAATCACGAGGGGGCCTGTATTAAAAAGCTTTGGGCGGATGCAGATTAAGTGGAGATTATCACAAACAATGTCTGCTGTCAGAGTTGTGTGAGGACACTTCAACAGCTGGAGAGCGTTTCCATTCACCAGCCTGTGTTTGATCGTTCAGAGCTTTTGTAGCATCGCCGCTCAATCAAACTTTATTTATTCAGAACCTTTCATGTCAGAGCAGAGTGATTCACATGTGATTGACAGCATCATAATAAGACAGAGGAGAAAATAAAAGAAACAATTAAAAACAATTTGAGAGTTAAAAATGACTTCTTAGTCAAAGCCCGACTGGAGAGGAAGGTTTTCAGTCTCACGTCCTCCGTCTCGGAGAATTGAAGCTTAAAGCTGACTCATGAAAACTTTGAGTCCGGCCCTTTGGAGCGACTTGAGGACCTGAGGGACTCAACTGGTTCATACGTTGTCAGCATGTGAGTCATATGGTTCAAAACCATGAAGTATTTTTAAAACAAGTAAAAGAATCGGAAATATATATACAGAAACTGAGTGGAAACCAGGACGTCATTACTTATATTCAAGTTGTACACCAGAAATATTGAGCGTTTTCATAAAGTTTCATTGTTAGTGAGGAAATTATTTATTTATTATTTAATTAGGAATGTATAAGTCTCATATCAGAGCTGCGGACACTTTGTGTTTTTTTGGGCAGATGCTGATAATCATAATAAGGAGTAAGAATGTTCAATATTGATTTATCGGCTGATATTTATATTTAAAAAAAGATTGGCAGTGACTTCTGTGATGTGGTTATCAAAAAATATATATTTGAGACTTGATATTTTACTGTTAAACATGAGGCTGTGAGATTGTAAATCAAGCTGACGACATCACTACTGAAGCCTCCTGATCGCCCCCTGGTGGCTGGTCAGGGTCATAATTCCTGCCTCCTCCATGTTAACGTCCATCTTTATTTACAGTCTTTGGTTTAACGATAGAAATTAAAATTACAACCAAATATTTAGAACCGATTCACAGATTCAGATATGTCTGTGAAAAGCAAATATCGGCAGATTACCACTATATGGTTCAGGCTCCTGGTTTTACATCATTCAGGCGATTTACTGTTCACAGTTGTAATGAACAGTGAATGAACAACCGTGGGAACAACACAGGATTCTACACATTCTGCACTTTCTTCATAATTCTGCCTTGAACAACAAAGATTCACATTGATAAAATCATCACGAGCGTTTGCGGGCAGCAGCTGTCGCCTCTGACCCTTCACACTGTTAATTAATGTATTTTAGCTGCAGCCTCCAGCTTTTCATACATGTAAACAAAAGACCGGCTCCCTTTGGAAAGCACCGCTGATAAGAAGGATTCATTTTTTAAACTCCAAAGTGCACATTGTCACAACATCGACTGGGACTGAGCGCCGCGTTCCTGTTTGAGTCCAAATGTGTTCAGACGTACAGATAACAGGTGGATGAGCTCTGTTAAATGTGAAACATGTACTGTAGTCGAGCCAAGAGCGGCTAATGATTGTACGTGTGTTTGTGTGTGTGTGTGTGTGTGTGTGTCTGTGTGTGTGATGCAGAGCGAGCGCTGCAGACGGACAGGGGTCTTCTATCAGAGCCGATGGCGGAGCTGGGCCAGATGGAGTACCAGCTGCTCAAGTTCTTCACCCTGCTGTGAGTGTACAGAGAGACACCACCAACAGCACCTCCACCTCCTCCAACAGCTGACTCACTGCTGCACACACACACACACACACACACACACACACACACACACACACACATACACTGCGCATATTAATATGGAAATATAAACAGTGGGCGATTAAAGCTATTAAAACACTCTCTCTGTTTTTATTTTTACACAGAGATGTTGCTGTTCAGTAATTGGCTCATTAAGGTTCATGACGGTGCATAAAATATATTTACCTCTAGTGAACAACAGGCTCTCTTGACATCTGCACTGGAGCATCTGCGGGGGGGGGGGAATGTCCTTCACCCTGAGGGCATGAGGGACCACGGGACCCCGACCCCCACCTCACCTCTATAATCTATATTAATTACAATAATCTCTGTTAATTTAGTCTAGGCTGAAAATAGAATATGTTATGGAATAGGCCAAACATGGATGCATATTTATTAATATTTAAGTGAATTAAAAGATAAACAGCCGTCATGATAAATTATTGTGAGGTATTAGAGTGCAGGCTTATTTGAGATACATGTTATAACAATGTAATAAGAATTTCCCCCATATCACAATTAACACTTTGGTATTTTAACACGTATTTAAAATGACAGTATAAATCCATGATATGTTGATGTGAAGTCAAACGTTGCCTCCCAGTGGTCATCCATAGACACTGCAGCTCCTCCAGGACAGAGTGTTGAAATGTCACATGAACCCGTGTCTCCTCCTCTGTCTCCAGTATCATCCTCCTCATCCTGTCGTCCTGCTACTTGGCTTTTCGTGTCTGCAGTCTGGAGCAGCAGCTGTCCTTCCTCGGTAACCCGAACCTGCCCCTGAGAGAGAGGTCGGTTCACCACCACTTCTTAAAACATCACAAACATCTTATCTAGATTTTGATTTAAAGAAAAACAAACTACCAAGATTAAAGCAACACTGTGTAACTTTTTCCTGAGCAACAGCGCCCCCTTCAGCCACTTGTTCAGTCAGTTCCACACTTCCCAGTGCGGATAAAACCATCAATAACACAATGTTAAAGAAACTGAAAAACAAACACTTGGATCTGCCCCGTGAGCCCAATCTGCACCAAATGTGATTATTTCCTGATCCTGACCACGTCCTTCAGTCTTTCACCAAGTTTCATGTTAATACATCCAGTAGTTCTTGCATATTCCTACTACAACAAACAAATATATTATATTTATTAAGACGTTGTACTAGTAAACAGTATAATATATATCTGATAGGTTTAATAGTCTCTTGTTACATCAGTATTGTTGCATTGAAATACAGATTTGTATCTTTATATGAGGTTTCTGGCTAAAACTAAATTGTAACTCACGTCTTTAGTTAGATTTAACAATAAAACAAATGAGGTTGAGCTATGCACAGTAATGAAATGAAATGAAATCATCATGAGTATTAATGTTTTTTTATTGTTAGCCTCCACTAACCTGTTCTCTTTCTTCTCCTCCAGGTAACCACTGCTCTCCGCTGCGCCTCATCCCATCGGCTGCTCTTTGCTCTTCTCCTGATCGTAGTGGTCCACGTCCTCCTGCACAGGACCAGCTCCTGAAGCCCCGAGGAGATCGACCTCCGACCACCGGCTGCAAAACACCACGGTGCAGCATCTGTCCGACTGCAGGCACCTTACGGACCTTCCCCTGGAGCAACGAGTAGATTCAGTGATCACTTCCAGACTATGCAAAACAGACTGTGTGTATTTATTTGTCAATATAAAGTAGGTTTTACTTCAGTTTAGGATTGTGGCCCCGTGGCCTGTGATGGAGGATAGAAGTGAGAGTTAATTACTTGAAACAAACTGATAGCGGTGACGTGTCAGCCGAGCCGTGGTGTTAATGATCGGACTGTGTGGACTGAACCGTCTGTGTTTCAGTAGAAAGGTTCAAAGTAGCTGCAACAAAGCACTTTTAAAAAAAATACGTCCACATTATTTCAAATGTATGTAAACTCATCAAAGTGTAGATTTGTTGTTTTGCTTGTTAACAGGTACTCGGAAGTCTTTTATTTTTAAAAGTATTTATGGAAGGAAATCACATTGTGGCGAGTGACTGAAGTGACCTGTCGTTTAACTGTAACATACTGGAGCAATAGCGCCACCTGTGGGCGTTAACTGTAAAGTGAATGAGATGTTTGTTAGTTGTGTTAGTCTGCTGTACATGGAAGGAGCACGCAGGCTGTTTGTTCTTTTATACGTTTTCAAATGAAGTCACCAAAGACTCAAAAAGAGTGTTCGTGAGGAAATGAAGATATTTCACTGACTGAACAACGGCTGAAATATTTAGATGTAGATTAGTTTGTAAAATCTCTATCAATTAAATTGGCAACAGAAATGTGGCAGAGGAAAGATGTGGCTTGTATTTTATTTAATCTGGAACTTTCCGACGCTTCATCCCATCATTTTCACACAGGATCCACAAGAAAAGACTCCAAACTGCTCAGTGAGTCTGAGACCTGCAGGACTAAATGCTGAATAGTAAAACTGGAACACAAACGTTGGCCGACGCACACAACAGCTCAACAACCAACATGTGGAGTGTTGGCTGTGCACCAGTCCTGCTGGTTCTCCTCCAGATGTCCCAGTTTAAATTTAAAAACCTGACACGGCTTTTTGTGGGTTCGAAATAAAGACGTTCTCTAAAATGTCAATCGCTCAGAAGCTCCAGATCCAACCTTGATTCAATCTATAATGAAAACAGGAATATGATTATATTTCTGACTTTATCAGATGGGAAACAGAATCAGTTCAATCATGCATTAGATATAGAAACACTTGGGCAATGAACAAAAATACTGAGGTACTCCTTGATATAGTTTCCTCATTATTTACTATTTAACATGGGTTCTTTCCTCCTGACCATATTACATCCTTCCATCAAGTTCCGTTAATCTGCATTAATCTTTGCGTTATGCTGCTAACAAACAAACAAACAAACAAACAGGTAATCAGAAGTTTGCAGTATTTATATATATATATATACACATATTACCTGAAGTGTTGAATTTGCTGTGTAGCACTGATCCGTTCTAAAAGAAGCTACACTGACATCTAGTGAACAAACAGCACAGAGCTCCACATTTTTATCAAAACCACTGTTCCCACCAACAAATTACCAGCCTGAGTTAAATTGACTGAGTTAAACAGTCATTATTTTGTGCAGCACTGAAATTCTCCTATGAAACGTAATAAATAACCATAAATATCCTTCATATTTCCTGCTCACAATATTTGGGCTAAAACCATAAAAAGCCTGTTTGCCTCTTCAGAGGCAGCAGCACCTGGAAACCCTGAGAACCGAGAGATGGCTTACTTCCTGCAGTGATAAGGGGGCGGGGCCAAAGAGGACAACGCCTGGTTCAGAGGGTCAAGCGATCGTGTCCAAGAAAGAGGTCAAGAGGTATCGAACATGTGATCGATGCTACGAGAACCTGCTGACGAACCCAGAACGCAATCAATCGATAGAAATGTTCAAATGAGCTTTAGGGAAATATTGTAGTGCACTGCATTTATTTAACAGATATAAGCAAATCAATATTTCACATGTAAAAGATCTGCTCAGCTTTTAAAATATGATGCATTGTTATGGATGAGACCGGACAGGTATATATATTTAATATTGCTGAAAATAGGTGTAGACTCAATTTACCACAATGCATCAGTGATGACTATCCAGTATTTTAATGCAAAGCTACATAACTGACAGTATTCATTGTGCTGCATGATGTACAACAATACTACGAGTACATTCTTCTGGCAATACTTCAATACTTTTAGTTTTAAAGGCGGGAGTTTAAGTAGTAATGGTGTATTTCTTTACTTGAGTAAATGATCGGGATATTTCCTCCTCCACTGATGATTCTCCCTTTTGCCTGGTGAGTAGTAAAAGTGCTTTAGAAACCAGTTCATTATAATTAGTGGCTCATTGCACCCTCGAGCAACACAAAGGGCAACTACTGTAACTCTCTGTGTGTGTGTGTGTGTGCGTGTGTGTGTGTGTGTGAGTGTAGGGAGTAATGGGGGGGGTGCAGGTCGAAGCAGATGGCCAGACAAGCTCCAGCCTCCTCCATACCTCCAGGGAGCCGTATTGTCTGTCCTGGAATGCTCTGCGGGCGACCTCTGACCCCCCCGGTGCGAGGCAGAATGCTGTAACCTCACAGTAATGGTCGGTGTTGCTCACAGTGAAACAACATCACACACTCCAGAGGTCCTCAGAGAACACATGACCTCAGACGGTGCATTTTAATGTGTCCACGTCTGCTCCGTGTGTGTTGTGTGCTGCTGTTAATCCGTTTATGAAGTGAGGGGTTCTGTGTGTGTTCCTGTATCCAAGAGGGGGTTGGAACCAAATGACCAGAGAGAATACACAGGCTCATTATGAAAATCATACATCTCATGGAAACATTCTCCACGTGGGAAATTCAATTTGCTTCGTTTCAGTTCATGTTTAAGAAGAGAAAGATGAATTAGGGAAAACAGCTTGTTAGAAGTGTCGACGTTAAGCTTTAAATTCACCTGGAAAGGTTTAAGAATGTATTTTTTATTTATTAGAGGAGACACGATCCCATGTTTCCTTCAGATTTCAACTTGTCTTTATCTTCTCAGTTGCTGATCAGTCAGGAACCTGTTAAATGAAATGTGAGATTCCCTGTGTTCATATGATTTATAAACACTGATCCAGGCAGTGTAACAGTATTCTGTTTATAGCAGCATGGGAGCTTCACACCCTGAGGAAAATGGCCGCCCCTGTGTTTGGTTTATGAGCTGGTGTATCTCCAGGTCTGTTGGAGATTAAACTAAATCAAAGCTCACGCTGTAAAACCCCAAAAACTGAGGTACATTTTCTTATTTCCGTGGAAAACCAGCCAACAAAAGACGTCGTTCTCACCGAGTTTGATTGTAAAAAACGTAGTTTCCTGAAGCTCTGATTGAACTGGTCTCCTGCCAGACGACCTCAAAGCGCCGCAGCCACATGTGAACCCGTGTTTTCATTAGCGGAAGTTGGCTGCGACCACACAGACACGCCCCAGAGTTCACAAACAAGCTGGATATCGCTCCACGTTATTTATACATCTGTTTGCCCACCAGCGGCCGAGAGCAACAGGCTCACACCCATTCTCCAGAGAGCTGTGGAGAGCTGTGGTGGGAGGCAAGAGGAACTCTGCAAACACACAAAAACAATATATCACAACATTTCAGGGGAAAATAACTCGTATGAGACAGACAGTTAGTGACAGGGTATAGGGGGGGGTTCTGTGTTTTTAATGGCTTTCTCTCTTGTTGGGAATTTTTTGGGAAAGTCAAATGATGCCGTCCATGTTTCGACTTCGAGAAGCAGCCGTTTGGATCTTCATGGTTTGGTTGACATGAACATCACCATGTGATTTGATTTACTGGAACTTTTTCACTCTCTTCTTCACTCTCATCCTTTCCTCTCTTCCTCCTCCGATCAGCATCTGCACTTCATCAGCTCTTTGCTTTTCCTTCCAGCAATAACTAATTCAACCCGTGCAAGTCTGCTGCTGAAAGATCTGCGGTCCCTCGTAACTCAGGGTGTGTGTGTGTGTGTGTGTGTGTGTGTGTGTGTGTATGTGTGTGGTGTGTGTGTCTGTGTGTGTGTGTGTGTGTGTGTGTGTGTGTGTGTGTGTGTGTGTGTGTGTGTGACACTTTCCACAGAATCAGTGGCTTTGCTTACGAGAGTGCACCGAGTGACACAAGCCATTTGTTTAGAGAAGATACACATGGGGAAAATAAGAAATATATAAATATAGTTTATTATTATTATAAAGATGTTCTTGCTCTTTCTTTCAGATCGTTTGATGAGAACCTCGACATCCTTCTTCTCTCTGTGCAGTAAACTGAATTTTAACTGCAGCCGCTTGCTCAATTATCTCAAACCAGAAAACAACAGCTCTACCTGCTCTGCCTGGAGATAACACAACATCCTGCATCTTTATTATATCTTAATATTATATGTTCCTGTGCAGGCTGCACAAACGTCTTGAAACAGAGCTTAGTTTGTTGTTTCCTGCTCATATAAACATCAAAATAGGCCTTGTTTGGTTTGTTGGAATAAGTTATTATTAAACTTACAGACCAGCTCAGAGGAGATGATGCTGGTCGACAATAGATGTTTATAAAAGTCAAACATTACTTATAAATAGAAAGCAGAGTCTGTGGTTTAATAAAATGGTTGAAAATAACATGACAAAAACAGTTCAAACATACATATGTGAAATTCTTCTGATTAATACAATAAATAAAGCTGCTCCCAGACGTGCAGTGAACTCTGCTCCTTTTACATTTTACTGGAACTTCTCCTGCCAAGTAAAATGTCCAAGTGAGCTAATGTGAGAACACAGCAGCTGGATTGGAAATTTGCAGAAATGTTCTCGACATTTTCCGGAGTTCATGTCTGGACGAGGATTATGTGAATCTGTAGAAAACACATATGTACGGTGGCCCTGAAGTGACAATCACAAAACACTATAAAAACCACAATGTGGTGTTTTCTTGTTGTTTTTAGTTGTTGCTGTTGTGTACAGCTGCACCAAGTCTCCGGGGGTTTCTCATTATCTTCCTTGCTGTATTATTATCATCAATGTCATTTAGCATTTTCAGATTTCCCCAAATGTGTTTTTTAAAAGGTCTGGTCCTCCTGTTTCACATCAGATTGTAGGATGAGTCAAATGCTTCACATATTGAAGATGGAGATTCTGACTCTCTGACGTCTTTGTTGGATTCAAAACAGTTTTTCACAGGAACAGAACGTGAACGTTAGAGTTTTCTTTTAATACCCGACCCACATAACAGCTCTGGTTCACCTCCTGATCCGAGCAGCTGAGATTAACAAGCTGGGCTGGAACTTCTGCATTTCACTGGTACAGTTTGTGAACTGGGCCTCATCTCAGAGGAACCAGGCTGCTCAGGCACTGGTGCATCTGATTCTCTCCCTCTCCCTTCAGTTCTGATGTGACCTCGTGATTTGAACCTGACCTACATATACGCCTCCTGAGCAGCGGAGGCGTGATGGACGTGCAATGGACACCTGGACACTGAGCCGTACAGGATGTCCTCTGTGTCCCTCTCACGGAGACGCTGCTCGTCTCTCGTGCACGCTCTCTGTAGATGAAGCTTAAATGGCTCCATGTTGTGGCAGTTGGTTGCAGATGTGTTGTGACAGGACCTGATGTAATGAGCAGGAGCCCTCTCAACACTTCAGGGGCCAGAGACAGTTCTGAGCGCACTCTGTGGAATTGCACGGTCTGTGTGTGTGTGTGTGTGTGTGTGTGTGTGTATGTGTGTGTGAGTGTGTGTGTGTGTGTGTGTGTGTGTGTGTGTGTGTGTGTGTGTGTGTGTGTGTGTGTGTCTGTGTGTGTACTTCAGGCCTGAGGTTCAATCTGACGAGTTAATATGAAACATGTGGAGATCCTCAGAGAAACCTTGGCTGCTGCTCCTGAAATCAACGACACACAGCAGTGATGAAGAGCAGTGATGAAGAGCAGTGATGAAGAGCAGTGGTGAAGCGGGTGAACTAACCGAGGCCTGTGTTTGTTTGTGAAATTAAATGAAAGTATAAATATGTGTCTGCACGTCTGGGGTCTGGACAACAAAGAGACTTCCTGGTTATATTCTCCTTTCAATGGTCTTTCATTTGGTTTGAGAGCTGCTGACTGTGCATATACAATATAGCATTTACTAATTTATGCAAATTTAACTTGTCACGTGTCTATAACCTGCTAATAAAAGATATCTGACTCATCCACAAGGCAATTAAGTTATTATATCTTTCGTCAACGTGCAATGTTCAATTCGATGTCCATCACTTCTTTAATAACTTCTTTTCTCTTTTCTAACTTAAGTGGTGGAAGGAATTATGTAAATTACAAAAATATGTTGTGTAATGCAGTGGTTCTCAACCTTTTTGGTTCATGACCCACATGTATGATCAGGCTGGTTCACGCAGATTTTATTTTGAAAATATTGCACCTCCAGAAATGATCATGTGACCCCTGAGGGGGCGGGACCCCCAGGATGAGAATCACTGGCTAAATGTTCCTTTCCTCTGAAATGTGATGTCTTTACTCCCTTGTTCACATCTTCATGTTTTCATCCACTCTGCATTTAACTATGATTTGAAACCATCAGTATTTTATTAGTAGCTTATTCATGCAATAAATTACACTATAAATCCTTTAAAGTTTTTGTTTGTGCACGCACTACAAAATCATTTACAATATATTTTCTCTCAATCTAGTTTATGGAACCTCATTTTCCATCCAACACTCTTTCACAACCGCTTCCAACTAAAAGCTTCTAAAGCCTTGGAAAGTCTTCAGCCTTCATCTCACAGCAGATCTGTGCATGTACGTGCACAGTGAGAGGAGAGACTCAGCTGAGTCCAGCAGGAGAAGAATGACCCGTTTCCAGATTATCACAGAGATTAGAAACTAACCCCATTGTTTGTTTGCAGCGAAATAAAACCACAGACACTGAGAAGCTTTGTTTTCTGCCACAGAGAAATGTGCATCATTCGCCAAGAGAGCAAAGAGCAGCGAGAGGATTGAGTCCGATTTAGTTTGATCCAACTCAGTTCAGGTTTTTCAGAACATTACAATATGACTCAGTGAAAATACTTTTAATTTAACCAACACATTTTCTTGTGACAGGAGAACTTTGGACAAAATGTCATAGATAGTAGTGGTTGTAGTCTTAGTAGCAGGAGTGGATCAAGGGAATTTGAGGGCCCCACGCCAAAGGGACCTTGGGGGGCCCTACATCGAACTTCCACCCCCACCACAGAGTGATTCTGACCACGGTATTGTTACTGTCTCCTTCTCAGCAATTGCCTGCTTTGCAACACCCCTGAATAACAGTAATAATGGTCATACTGGTGGTTGTTGCTGTTGAATTATACCTCATAAATCATTTACTGTCAAAAATCAAAACAAGGTGAGTCATGAGCAAACACATGAGAGCCTGACGTGAAGGCGACATTTCCAATTAAAGTTTGTGAGTCCTGGGTGCACAGTAAGAAAATGCAGTTTTATCAAGATGTGTCCCGACTGTTGATCCATCCAGAGCATCTGGTGGAGATGTACAAATTAAACCATGGTGCAGTTTAGAGTCCCTGACAGGAAGTCACGCTCACTAAACCCCCAATGAAGTAAACTTGGTAAATTGGCCATTTAGAAGCAGATTTGTCTAAATGAATGTTCCCTGTCCCTGGGTGCTTTGTCTCAGTAACGCGCTGCGCAGCCCGGGCGCCGACTGCTCCGGCTTTGTGGCATTTTACGAGGACGACACTAAACCCTGAAGGCTCGTCCGACTGGTTACTCAGGCTGAAGTATGCCTGTGGGATGTGGATGAGCGCAGGATGCCCGAGGAAGGAGAGCGGAGGTGGAAACTGTCCAAGCAGAGTGAAATTTAAGAGCAGGGCTGGGCCTGGAGCCAGATCAGGAGGTTCTCTTTCCATCACCCACTAAGTGATGAGTGCTGCTGATTACACTCAGTGTGCGGTTGGTTAATGTGGCAATTATAACATAGTCAGGTTTTTCAAACAATGTCTTTTTAAATGACACATCAGATTTGAAAGCACCAGCTAGATATCAGAAGGAAATGATTTGTCTAAATTGGGATTAATCTTGGCTTTTCACCTTATTCTTTTTATGGAAACAGGACAACAGTTTGTTATTCATACACGTTCTCATTATTTCCAGCTGATAAAGTAACTCATAAACACGTCAGAGGCCACAGTCGGATTCTGAACAATAAAGATGTAAATAAAAACCAGTTTCCTTTGTGCGTTTGTATTTGAAAACACAATAATGGACGTGTGGTTTCCTTCATTTTAACGGTGGACGCTTATGAAAATAGCATCGGTGGATATTTCTGATGCGTTTCTAAAAATAAAATAAATGTTTTTAACACTTGTTGAGCGAAAGTCTTTTGTTTCAAATATAAAAAAAAATCTAAACTGCTGTGGTTCACACTTTGCCTCCGTTGTGTTGCAGCTTTACTTTTGCTGTAATCCATCATGTCCTCTCATTCTTGTGAAAGAATTAATGTTCCTTTCATTCAAACCACAACAATAAGATGTTTGAGTGATAAGCTGTTGCAAAGCAGGGCTGAGGACTGAACTGTATCGGTTTGGTAACACATTTTCATAATACCCATTAATCAAGAGGTAACACTTAACCAACACTTATACACAACAGCTCACACAAACTTGTTAATTTCAAATAAGGGGTTTATGTGTATTTGAATTCTGATGTAAATTATTGTAAGCATGTTGAAAACGTATTTATTAATACATCTTGAGCTCAATAAAGCAGCGATTTAAACCTTTTAAAAAGAAAAACTTGAAACAAATTCACACTTTTGTAGTTTTACAGCCGATGAGTTTGATAGTTTCTTTATCTCAGAACATAACGTACATTCCAGCTCTCACAGGACTCAGTGCACATCTCATCCTCATGCAGACGTTTTCTTTTGAATGGTTTCAAAACTGTAAAGTCTCAAGTTACAGACGTTTACGGCCTGCTAAAGAAATAAAATTAAAAATAAACAGAAATGAATGTGACCAGAACAGATGGGACATAGAGGAGCCAAAGTTAAGATTCACATTCTTCTCGTCAATTCTAGTTCATTTAAAATGACCCTGAGCAATAATCGGTGTAAACAGTTCTACATCCGCTCAACACTGATGAAAGAAAGAAAGTCAGCACCGCCTCCTCGTCCACATGAAATATTCTCCATCCTCAATAAATATGTAAGGTGGGATTTCCTTTTACAGGCATGCTGGTGTTCTTTACATACTATCTGCTGCTGTGCATATACACAGGATTAACATGGTACCAATTGTTCAGTGAATCATTAAAGATTTGTAGTACTGCATTCTTTTTTTAAGTCCATCATAGTTAGGGGGTATGATGCAGTGTAATAGAAATATACTTCATATGTAGTTAAATGCTGTGTTCAAGGATTCAGAGGCTCCAGCAGTAGATATGTGGCGGCTGACAGCTGATCTGCATATTCTGAGGGGGGAGACGTGCTAAGGAAGAGACAGCGAGCAGCAGAGGTCGTTCTGAGCCAGGTCCTGGATCAGTCTGCACCAGTCGGCCCTCTTCTGGGTGATGTAGGCTGGGGTGATGACTTGCACGGGAAGGCGTGGCGACCCCTCCTCCCTCGCCTCCTCACACAAGGCCTCTGCGATACAGATCACGTACATGCCACAGTCATAGCTGTTCTTCTGCGACGGGCAGGGCTCCTCCGCAAACAGCGCTTTCCTCCCGGCCCCTAAGAAGGGCTCCAGCTTGCTGGCGATGCGCCGTGCGTGCTCTGAATTGCCGCCGTTTTGAGAGTCATAGTGGGCAAAGTGGTTGGAGGTGTGGTGGTAGACCAGAAGGCTCCAGTGGGATCCTCCCGCGGTCTGGTTGGAGTTGTCGTTCACGGCGAGGAAGACCCAGCGCCGGGAAGCGAGATCCAGCGGCTCCAGAAACATGGCCAGCTCATCGGGGCAGGAAGCACACTTGATGAACTGGGTGACCTCGGGGCTGATGAAGATGATGGTCTCCCCCAGGGCTCTGAAGCGCTCGGCAGCCAAGTACTCAAAGGCAAAACCGATGACTTGGTCATTGAGCCAGTAAGGTCCCTCCAGTAGAGACAGGTCGGAGCGCCTCAACAGGCTGTCCTGGTAGCTCAGCACCACAGGGTCCATCCTCCCACAGGCAGAGTCTGAAACACACAGAGGAAGAGTTCAGTGCTGCCGGGTCAGCCATCACAAGCTCTATCAGCAGCTTATTTAAAAAAAAATTTAACAAACAAACTGTATATTTGTTATTTTATGTTTTTAACTGTATTATTTACTGTCTCGTGAGATTGTAAATCAAATCAAGGTGTAGGAACTAAAATCGATTTCTACCATTATGGTAAATGGTTTTGTATTTATTTTGTCTTGATGACCACTCAAAGCACTTTACAGTCAGTTTTACATTCACCCATTCACACACACATTCATACAGTGCATCTATTCGCAGCACTTTGTTATTCTCTGGGGGGGCCATGCGGGGTTCAGCATCTTGCCCAAAGACACTTCGGCATGCAGATGGGTCAGACTGGGGATCGAACCGCCGACCTTCAGGTTGGAGGACGACCACCTCAGCCACAGCCGCAAACAGATTTGACACATCTTTTCTTTCCATGCTTCATTATGTCTTGCTTTATTTTTGAAGAAATCGTACTTGTTGTTCTGGGTTTGTACCCTCGGGGTTGAATGCACTTATTGTGAATCCCTTTGGATAAAAGCCTCAGCTAAATGAAATGTAATGTAATGTAATTTTATGTAATGTACTGTAATGTCTATTCTCCACCACGGTTCAGAGGGAAACTGTATTTTTAATCCAACAGCTTTAATATCAGAACCATTGAAGCTTTTACATCGACTGAACTTCTGAAACACAACGCACTGTTGTAGATCTACTAAACATTAAAGTACGACCAATTGAATATAAGATTGGTGCTAAAATTATTCGATGTTAAATCAGTTAATATATTTTTAATTTATGAAGTGACAACACATATAAAAGAAAAACATTTCCTGGTTACAGCTTTTCCAAATGTGCAGATTTGTTGCTTTTTAATTAAAATGATTTTGATCATTAACTACGACTTTAATTAATTTCCTATGATAAAAAAATCACTGCATAAACTCTTTGAACACCTGCTCATTCATAACAGGCTTTGTTAAAGTGTCACTATGGACTCTGTGTATATCTTTTTTTAAATTCTGCAGAAATTACAACATTGAACAAGATAATAACCAGCAGATTAATCATAATGTTAATAATCACTGTTAAATAACATTTTAATCTAACACAGAAATATCAGGTAGTTTCCTCAGTTTGAAACGTTACTATGAAGTATTTCATAGTATTTAAATGCTCTAGTGTTCGTTACTCCAAAGTATTTAAAGTATTTAGAAGCGGTGTTACTTTATAATATCTACAGAAGAGCTGACGAAACCCGGAGGTGAGTCACATCACTGCAATGCGTTTTGCAGCAGTTAGCATTAGCATGCTAACAGGCTCTTCCGCCCTCAGCTTCACAGGAAGAGACAGAACTTCGCTGTTTCCACCTCCAGAGTAAAGAACTCTAACTGTTCCATTAAAACACGCGCGTGAAATCCACTGTTCGTACCTGGAACAGACACATTCAGGGGGAAAGTGTCGTGAAAACTCAGCTCCTGCCCCTCATTGCAACGACTGCCGTAAACTGCCGCAGCGAAGGAAAGTAAACATTTCACGACAGTGTGGAGGAGGCATGCTCGGTTGTGATTGGCTGCTTTCATCCGGGTACAATTGTGGTGCTTTCATGAAAGTCTGGTTCATTACAACTTTCTTTATTGTACAATTTTTTTAATGTTTTCAAAATGATGAGTAAGAGACAAAGCAGACATGAAAATAAAATAGCGTGAGATACAACAAGAAATAAATAAATGAATCTTTATAAAGTTAACATTTAAATGGCTGGAGCTTGTTTTCTAAACCACATTCTTCCATAATGTACAACAACTCCACTGTATTGTTCATGATGTTAAGAGCTGAGAGAAGTTTATAATGAAACACATTAAGTTTTGCTTCCATGTGTTTGCAGTGATAACAAAGAAGTATTGAACAGTTATTTTGTCAGTGATAGAGGAAGTATCCAGATCCTGTAGTAAGAACTGAGACTGCAACTGATGCTCAATTTCATTATTGATTTATCTGTTGATTATTTGCTGTTTCCTACAAACACAAAACAATTAATGAAAAAGGCAGCAAACCATTACAAACAAGAAGCCAGAGCAATTTAACATTTAACATTTTATTTTCACATTCCACTATGCACAATACTCTGCACTTTAACTGCCTTTTTTTGCACTTCTGGTTAGATGCTAAACTGCATTTCGTTGTATATGTACTTGTACTGTGCAATGACAATAAAGTTGAATATAATCTAATCTAAAAATGGTATTGTCTTAAAGTGTTGGATACTGGAGGTCTCCAAACAAACCTTATCTTCTTTTAAATTACAAAAAATATAGTTTTTACAGATGTGATTTTCTTGTGTTTGGGGTTTGAATCTATTTTGATATTTTAAGTCAACTCATACCACCAATTTTAATACAATGTTTTTTTTGTTATCATTTTTATATATTTTTTCTATTTTTGTCCTTTTATCCAGCTTCTATTGATTAATGATAACTTAACTGTTTTTAATTTGAATGGGAAGAACCACACAAATGAAGCAAATAGGTGATGACATATCTAATGAAGTCATAACAGGCTATACGCTTATATTCAGTGTTGTTGAATGAACTGATTGAATTAAATTCTGATTCAGTCATATGACTGAATCAAAGCTGTGATGTGTATAATTATAAGTGTGTGGATATGTTTGTGTGTGTGCGTGTCGTCCCTGTGTGTGTGTGTGTGTGTGTGTGTGCGTGTGCGTGTCGTCACTGTGTGTGTGCGCATGGTGTGTGTTTGTGTGTGTGTGTGTGCGCTTCCTCTCCCTTAGCTCCTCCCTCTGTCGATCGTCTCCCCTCCCAGGAGCCAGCGTGAACGCGCACGGCAGCGCGCCTGAGCGTGGCCGCACTGATTAACGAAGCAAAGAGTTTTCAGGGACCGAGAGCTCACACACACAGACAGACACACGCACAGACAGACACACGCACACGGATGTATTTCCACAGAAATGCTCGAGTCCCCGAGCTGAGCCTCGAATGATCGTCCCGAGGAGAGAGAGCAGAGAACCGGAGGAAACACAGTGAGTGGGAATTAAACCGAGTCCGAGCAGCTTCAGGATCTGCAACGCATCCACACACCGAGGGAGGGGAAACTTGAGCCCCACTTTGGGCTGACTTCAGCGGACACAGCCTGGAGGTAAGAGCGTGTGATGTGGAGTGTCTGCAGCCCGGTGCGGGGCTGTCCCGCAGAGGGAGGGAGAGAGAGAGAGAGAGGGAGTGTGCGGGATGTGGCTCCGGGTTCAGCTGCTGGGACCACGAATCACTTCAGTCTCTGCAACAAACCTGTTCCTTTAATCTCCTGCTCGTTTGCAACACTGTGAACTGTCGCCACGCTTTTAAGGTGTGTACGGGCTCAGCTGCTGCTTCTGCTGAAGGACTGCTAGAGTGTGTGTCTGTCTGTCTGTCTGTGTGTGTGTGTGTGTGTGTGTGTGTGTGTGTGTGTCTGTGTGTGTGTGTTTGTAAAGTTTACTGCTCAGTGACATGTCATCTGAAGCTGTCCTGATGAAATGAAGAACCCCAGCTGTGTAGCAAAAAAAGTCCTGTGTGATTCTGCTCTTTACTTGAATAGATTTAGGTATTGATTTTATAATATTTTCAGACATTCTTTTGCACGATTCTCTTTGCAGCTGAAATCCTAATTGAATGATGTCACTTAGTCAGATTTCCCAGAGAGATTTCCTTTCATCTTAAATGCTGCGGTTATGCATGAAAGGAAACAAACAAGATTATCAGACAACACAGCACCGGTGCACGTGTGTGTAGGATGATGCAGTTATTTCTCTTACAGGAGGGAGGGATGTGCTTGTCTGAGTGCGTGGCTCCGGCAAAGTGGGATAAATCATTCCATCTATAATTTAGCAGAGGTCAGACTCCAGTGCCTGTGATGCAGTGGGAGCAGTGCAGACTGCAGAGCAGCTGTAATTGAACAGGGAGGTCTAATGGGGTGAAGAAGCTGCTGAATCACGGGGCGTATATGCACGACTCAGTCAGCGAACTGAGACACAACGTTTTACAACACTTAGACGTCCTGCTTCTTCTGTGTCGTGTCTAGGTTTATGGATTTTTTTATCTGATGTGGTGGTTCCGCTTTTTCTTTAGAGGCCTATAGATTGTGTGTGTGTTGCTCAAGAGAGGCCTTATCGTCCCTGCTTGTCTTACTGGCTGATTATCTTTATTTTTTAAAGGAGCAGTTTTCAGTAAAGAGATGGTAAATAGACTGAAGTTATAAAGTGTGTTTCCAGTCTTATCGAGTCACGGTCACCCTTTCATACAGCGCTTTGTCTATCACACACTGCAAGGGGTGCAGTAGCTTGCCGAAGTTAGGCATGCATACTGGAGGAGTGAGGGATCAAACAACCAACCCTCTGTTTAGTGGATGACCCAATCTACCTAACAAAACCTTTCAGCCTAAAAACATTTAGTATGGCCAGAATCCAACTATGTCCTAGGTCCCGGGTCAGAGGTTAGACCTTGTGTCCTACAGATCCTGTGCTGGATTTTAAAAAACACTTCTATTGATGATGGAGCCGGTCCCCACATTGCAGCTGTGACAGCTTCCACTCTTCTGGGAAGGCTTTCTACAAGATTTCAGAGTGTGTGTGTGTGGGGGGGGGGGGGGGGAGTTTTCACCATTTCATCCAGTAGAGCCTTTGTGAGGTCCGACCATGATGTTGGGCACGCTCCGTTCTAGTTCATCCCAAAGCTGTTGGATGGGGTTGAGGTCAGGGCTCGTGGTCAAGTTGTTCCACACCAAACTCACCCAACCCTGCCTTGAGGGACCTGTGGGTGGGCAGAGTCATGCATGAACAGAGGAGGTCCGTCCCCAAACTGTAGACTTGTCCAAAATGTCCTGGTAAGCTTGAGATTTCCCTTCACTGGAACTAATGGGATGTCCAATGGGACTGAAAGAAACACCTGAATCCCATGATGAAGAGTTGTGTCCCAATACTTTTGTCCATATATCGTAAGTGTATCCAAAACCCCCGATCATCTCACTTTATTGATCTGACAGTGAAATATGTATTTTATTAGATGTAGAACAGGATTTCTGTTGTTGTTGGAGCTGAACGTCTTCATATCACATGATGTGGCAACTTTTGAGATAAGATAAGATTGACTTTATCTTATCTATGGTCCAAGTATAGTATCTGCTGTACAACACATACTAAAAATATATCAAATGGCCTTAGAGATGTATCTTGACTGACTTGTTCTTGTCTTCAGATTTAGTAGAAACCATTATTTCATAGATTCACATCCGGTTCCTATGAGTGAGTTCCTCCTGAGAGCTGGTGCTGTGCTCAGATCGGTGCAGGTGATGAGAGTAAAGTGGGCCTGTCCTGCAGGAATGTGAGGTCTGAGAAGACACAGCTGCTGTAGCATGAGAGGCGGCCGAGGCCGAGACTCCGGCAACTGGTCCCCGTCGACATCTGACACCCCACAGGCCCCCTGTCTGCTATTTCTGAGAAGAAGAAGACAAAAAAAAAAATACCCCGGCCTCAGTACCCCTCACCGTCTGTTTTGGGAGAATCTCACCGACACCACCTGAAAGCTTCAGTTTGAGTCGTTGCAGGAGCTACTTCGTACAGATGTGGTTATTTAAAGGTTTTTCCAGGATTTGGATAAGAAGAAATATTTTACCTGACACATTTTGATGAAGGTGCACATGTCATGAGGTCACAAACAAATTCTTTAAAGGCAAATTTTCCACTCTAAAGCTGTTTTTAAACATGAACTCCGGAAGAATGTCTGGAAAAATTGGGCCCGGACATTTTCCAGAGTTCGTCTTCCACTTGTGAAGAACGGGGCTGGAGACTTTTGGGGTCAGACGCGTTCACAACAACAGGAAGATGTCTGTAGCATTCAGGCGAGGGGCGGAGCCTGGGTGGAGCCTGCAGGAGGCGGGACATGACGTGAACGTTCTGCTGCAGAAATCACAAGTTTTTGTTTACATGCTGGCGTCTTTTACATTTAAGTCACGCCTCTTTCATCCTGCGATATTTATATTCTTATAGTTTCGTGTCCATCATGTGTTGGACACCTCATCAATGTCAAATGTCAAAAAAGACATTTTCTTGCTGCATCACATGGACTCAATGACATTTTCCGTACATTTTACTAGAGGACTGCAGGAAAAGTTCAGGAAAATAGACAAAGCACCTGACTCGGAAATTTTGGGCATGAAATGTGCTGTTAATCAGTCACCAGTAAAGATGGCGGCTGTAATGCAAACCTGAAATGAGATTTATTAAGATTCCTCAGTGTTTTACAACCTCTCTCTGTTTCACAACTTTAGTTTCAACATTGTAGGCTGATAAGAATCGTTTCACTTATGTGCCCCTTGTACATGTCGGGGGAAATTTGACAAAAGCCTCTGGTATAAAATATTTATAAGCAATAAAACAACTTGACATATTTAACCCAACGTTCTTTTAACAGTGTGATATTTATTTGGTGAAAGAAAGTGTGTGAGGGGGGAAAAAAGCAGGTTTGCATTGGCTGCTTTAAGTTCACTACTCTGACCTACATACATTATATGACCCCTTCATCAGTTTCTGTAGAATTCCAGCTATGGGAATAAGGTCACACCATTCATCCCAGATTTCATCTCATTGTTCTTTAAAAACTGACTTTTTTAAAAAAGTGCAGCGACTCTTCAAAGGGTCTATTTTCTCCTGCAGATTATTAAGTTAACAATCCTCCGTGTTGTGACTAGTTCTTAGCACATCTGCAGCAGCGCCCGAGAGCACTGATCCTACAGCCTCCACCATAATCTGAAAATGGGAATGACCCCATAGTCGGCCCCTGGAGGAAACGCACATGATCGGCACGTCCTGAAATGTGATGTGGCCGGAGGATTGTATGGCGTAAATGATTGGCATGCGCATGAAGTCAATAAAGAGGAACCTGCTTGTGTTGCACTGAACAAAGCTCCCCATTCTTTAGTAGGCCATTATATGAGGGAGGCTTTGGCCTCAAAGGATCAGCTTCCCTGCCTTTTGCGTTTCCCCTCATTAACTCCCTGGTGCTAACAGTAGCTGGAGTGGGATGGAAAGAAGAAAGTGCATTGTGTTGTTCTTTGCAATTTTGTTAACGTGAAATGAGCTTAACTTTGTCTTTTTTGTACAATGAATCCCTCAAAATGGGAAACAGAGTCAACACACAATACGGATCTGTTTGGAAGTCAGTTTGTATTAAATTACATTCCATCCTCGGAGGTTTTGTTTTGGAAAGAAAAGTGTGTGTTCAGCTCTTTTGTTGCTTAGTGGTGATTTAATCAATGCTTGAAAAATCACAGAAACTCCAAATATCAGAAAAAAGAGTATCAAGACCTTGAGCTTATGTTTTATAAATAGTCTCTGATTAATCTTGGCTTCCATTATTCATTCAATCTTTTTGTGCTTTGAAGTGAATGGTTAGTGGCTTTGATGATCACATAGGAACTGCTAATCAGTGTGAGAGGAATCTTGATATGGCAAATCGTAAAAACCCTCATAAAACGATACCTAGGTGAAGTTACAGATGTCCTATCAGTAAATCCTCTGCATGGTGTCACAGGTTCAGGGACAGAGCTCTGTAGTTTACAGTGGACATGTAACTGCTGGGTCCTGGCCGCACAGAGCTGGAAACTAAAGTTGGCATACGCTGAATTTCCGTGTGTCGCACAGCTGTGACAATAGCTACCGGCCCCCTGCAGCCTCATGGTACAGACAGGACAGGGCCGATGGTTAATCCTCAGGCATGTGCTGTTGTGTAATGGTACACAATACTGTCCGTTTGCAGAGCAGTGCGGCCATGGAACTACTTTGACCACCAGTTAGAAGTGCCATGGCCTTGTTGAAGCCTTCGTGTATGTCGTAACACCACGAAATATTAAAATACTTATTTGGATTGTTTTGTCTTTGCTTCTTAACAGTCAACCTATAATATTAAAACCTCAAGGAACATATGAAATGTATTGTTTGTTTATTTGTTTGTTGGTTGGTGGAGGATCACACAACAACTACTGACGGGATTTCCACGAAACCTGGCAGAAGGATGGGTCAAGAAAGAAACCATTCAACTTGAGCCTTAATGCAGTCAAAGTGGTGAAAACGATCATGGATCTTGATGAAAGACATATTTAAGAGATTGATATCTATGAGTGTTGGGACATTTGGTGCAGTTTGATTGAATTTCCTGGGACCTCTTGGGGCCTTGGGGCAGGTTTGTGTTCTACTGAGTGACGCTCTACTTTATTTCTGGAGTACAAGTCAAGAGAACAGGAAGAGAGAAAGTTAAGAGCAGTGTCTCTTCACCGCTGTTATCTGTGAGATCCTGTCAGCTTACAGTAGTCTGTGCACTGTCAGAACCAGGCAGGAGGGGAGGAGGAGCGGAGATGGTTTGCGGGTAACTGACGACAAACAGTGCGGTCCCGAGACAGGCCCGCTAATAGTTGGCAAACTTCTCCTGTGTAATTTATAGTAGTTATCAGTGAACCAGATGATACAGGCTACTTAAATAGGAAGTGTAATTATTTGCTGGGGACTTCTGGTCAGAAGTGGAGCCCCTGAAAGAGTCGGATTTCACCGTTCTTTTATTTGCCAACTTTCATCCTTATTACTCCCACTGATGGTTTCCAGATCGGACAGGCACTGCAGTGACTTTCTCTTTCTTTGTGAACTCTGCACAATGTGGAGATTCCCCTTCACACATGGAGCGCACAACAGGAGACCGTCCATGTCAGACATGTTCTCACCTACTGGTTTAGATGAGAGGTGGTGCCCGGGAGGCTGGACAATGGTCCTGCTCTTTTCACACACTGGCTCAATGGGACACTACACAGACTTTGTGCTACAAGGGACTGGCCGGGTGAAGCCGTAATGTCTGGTCCAGTTGATTTGGACCCTTGGTTTCTCACAAACGTCTCCTCCGGGTCATGTCCAGATAGGTGCAGGGTTGCAGTACATGAGTAAAATCACTATGATGGAACGATTATGGTCAGAAACCCTGGAGAGGCTTAGAGGGTCCCTATTGTCTCCACAAAGTCAAAGTCTTCCACTCAGCCGGAGAGAGCCTACTTGGAAGTGAAGCTGTCTCAAAATGTCCCTGCTCTGCGTGCCGTGCTGACTAACGTGCACCACAGAGCAGATGAGCTACTGAAATAGAATCAAATGGATTTGAAAATGGAGAGTCCGAGCCGGTAGGAGCTGAATCAGGGCTGCGATGGAGGGTGGGACTGGGCTGACCTTTCTAGCTGTGAGAATGAGACATTGTTCTGAGAGTGGATTCAGTAGTTTACTTCTCGATGACGATTCTCTGTCGATACTTGTTGTCGTTTGGTGAAATAAGTGTCAGGACAATGAACCTTTGCATGATCGACCGCCCAGTGAACATGCAAATGACAGGTACATAACGGGCAGGAGTTATACTGAGGTCTGGCTGACTGCTGAGGATGGTAAAAACTTCCTAAATGTTGCAGATGTAAATTACTGAAAGTTAGTGTTGTCTAATCTCCTGAATCCTTGTATTCCTGGATCCACATTTTTCTGTGCATCTCTGTTTTTATATATGTTGAACAAACAAAAGTATATCATACAAGAGGCTTACTGCTTGTTCTTTCATGTCTACAAACTCTTATCTGTCTTGGTTGTGGTTTTTGTTGTTCTCCACATGTACGTTAGAGACTCCAAAATAAAACAAGACCGTGCATGCTGTTCGGGGTCGTCAGAAGGCATTCTGGGAAATAAAACTCAACTTAAAGTTTAGTTTGTGAACGCTCTTAGAGTCTCACTAACGTCCAACCCTCGTCTCCTTGAAGCCTGCAACCGAACCTGCGTTATCATGACTCTGCAGCTCTCGCTGTCTGTCTCTCCGTCGACTGCGGCTTCGACTGCACCACCGGGCTCAGATTTCAAAAAGGCTGCGGTCTGCTGCAGGCAGCGAGACAGCAGTTGTCCCCCGTCCTCAGAAGAGACAGCGAGAGCCTCGGTAACACTGCCCTGTAATTACAGGTCATGTTTTTTTCCTAATACGCTAAACAGATGTGCTTAAAATTATGCTTAACTTTCAGAACCCGGGGTTGGACGCAGTGACCTGTCATTACTATCAGCCGGTGGAGGCGAACACTGCTCGCTGTCCTGTTTGGGATTTGGATTTGAAATAGATTCTCAAATCCAAATCAATTACTTTATTTCTCTTTTCTCTCCGTGTCAAAATAATCAAGACAATTTAAAATAGTGTTAATAAAGTTCAGGCAAACAAAAAGGTTTTTAAATAGTATCTTATGAACCACAAACCATGAATATATTGATATGACTGAATCAGCTACATAAATATAAATATATGTAATTTATGGTTTCCTGTCGGGATGGTATATTTCAACTTCAAACAGGATTTGACGGCCGACTGAACTCTAGGATGTGAGCCTGTTCTCATGTGGTGGGTTTGTTTCATTTGCTGCGCGTTGACTATGAAAACATATAAAACACACCAACTAGCAAACGTGTCCATAATTTAACATTTAGCATCGGCAACATCTGATATATTACATTGTCACATTTGCCTTTGATCTCCTGGTGCCCACTCATGCTCCATAATTCATGGTGATGTGAGTGTAGGTGTTGAATGCCCTCGAGGAAGAAATCCTCCCCGTGTCATTGTGCGGCGCTTCACAAAGGAAACCCTGACAGCTCATTTAATCAGATTCACTGCAGGTAATCGACCATGAAGATGAAATATTTCACATGCGTTAAGGTTAAAACGAAACTCGGTGTCCTTCCAGGTGTTTCTGCGGCTTGTTCAAAATGACTTATTGCCTTGAAATGTCTTCAATATGATTTGGACATATCTTTGGTTGGATCATCAAATGCTACTTTCTCGCTTTTAAAAGTGTTTCCAGTCAAATTGTATCAAGCAAATTGAAACAAATCGACCAAATCCCATTTTGCTTTTGCACGTTTAGACTTAAAACATTTCTTTTTATCATTTTCATAATGTTCTTGAATGTAACTTCTGCAGAAACCTTTGTTGTTCTCATTTAGCTTGACTTGCTCCCAGGTATCCACAGTAGGAAACAGTGTTCATCTCGTTGTGCACATCACAGGACATGTGCGCTCATCACTGTGAGGTTGGAGGCATCTTGGCACTGAGCTGTGTGAGTAGTTACAGTCATTACTGCTCATCTCCGCTCAGCTATGAAAGACGAGATGAGTCCTTTTGGCATTCGCAGCCTCTCGTACTCTGGGTGTGTGTCTGTGTGTGTGTTCGGATGATTCCTGTTAACCCTTCCTCTGTGTTTATGTATGAAATGTGCGTTTTAAGTCTTTACGTTTTAAACGCAGCCCGTCTGGAAAGTTGTCTTTCACTTGCTGAACATTTCTGGAGGAAACATGTCGGTGTCCTGGCTGCTCCTCAGTGCCGGCTCCCCCCCCCCCCCCCCGGGCCAGGGGCGGGTGAACGGGTCCGTTTGGCCCAGCAGACCCTCTCTCTGAGGGGGAAATGGAGTGTGCATAATCCAGGTCACTGATACCTCCTAGTCCCTCACCGTCTTCTTCCTCTTCTCCTCCCTCCTCTTCTTTCGTCTCCTCAACCTCCGCTGCTTTGGTTAGTTTGATAACGTACAGTACATTTTGACCCCACCCCTGAATGCTCCGGACATTTTCCGGTTTTTGTAAACGCTTCTGACCCGAACAATCTCCTGCTGCGTTCTTCATATGTGAAAATAAAACTCTGGAAAATGTCCAGACCCAATTTTTTTCCATGATATTTTTGAGATGTCATGTCTAACAGTGGCAACAGATACAGGATGTTTGACACTGATACTGATATTGAGAATTAACTGATCCTTTTATTTTTTATTATTTTTATCTTTTCAACTGGTCCTTAGAAATGCACTGGGCAGGACAGTCAACAAAATCTATCGCTTCGACTCTGTAGTGGACGAACTAGACTTCTTGGCTTTTCTCTTCACTAATATATCTTCAACTATTTAAAACATGTTAATATATCAGTTAAATATCTATTTTACAAAGGCAGCAGGTCTTTTTTTTATCTATCATGTCATATTTTCAGTTCTGTTCCGAGCTGCACTTGTGGTTATTGAAGTTGGAAAATATCTCCCACAGTTAAAAAAAGGTTGAAAGACCTCTCTACTGTTTTAATGTCTCTGAATACATGCTCTAAACACCCCCCCCCCCCCATATGGATTCAATTAACCTTTTTTCTCATATTGCGGAAGGAAGGAATTGAACATATGGATTTTCTACATCTGACAACTTTATGTCTTTTTTTTAAAGCAGTAGCTGTTGATGTTCCTTCCATGCGCTCGCCTCTTTTACTGCGGGGCGGTGCACTTTCCTACTCTGTCGGCCAAATGCAGCCCGTGAAGCGTCATATTGATATTTCCAGAGCGAGAATGGAGTCTGAAAGGGGGGGGGAAGCATTTTTTCCACTCTCTAAAACAATAAAATGTAAATGTGAGGTCAGCCCAAGAGCAAGGGCCTTGTTTTAGACTCAGTCGTCATACAGGACAAACTATTTTCTCCTCTTACAGTAGCTTAATGAGACTATAATTCAGATGATTACAATGTATGGAGTTAAGGGGAACGCGGCGGGGCCTGAAGAGAGAACTGCTCTCTCAATGCCCCATGAAGTGCACTGGGGTTTGCGGAGGATGAAGGAAAAGGCTTAGATCACTGTTATTATCACATGTAATCAAGTCGTATCCTTGAAGCCACGCTGGCTTCTGATAACAGCGGGTCAATAAAGCATTAGCTCACACTTCTCTGGTTTTATGTCTTTTACTGAACTGTACTTGGGCTCAATACATATCGTCATGCAGATGCTTTTACTTTGTAGAAACAAGAAAAGAAACAAGAGGACTCATGTGGATGGATAATTAAAGAGCTGCTTTTCAGACCTGCACTGAAGTCCCAACATTTCCCTAAAACAAATGTCTGAGTCAGCTGCTCTGTCCATTTTTGGGAACTTTTTGGGAACTTTTTCCAGAAAATTCCCAGCGATCCGACTTTTCTAACATGTGACAAGAACACAAATATATCAGGATGATAAAGAGGAGTCACACAAGTAGAAGACAGAGATGAAATTGTCAAGGACAATGAGCATCAAGAGGTTTAAACGATTGATTGATTGCTGCTCTAACCAGACACCACCTCCTGCCTGAATGTCCCGTTTCCCTATTGTTGTAAACGAGTCTGACCCGGAAAATCTCCTGCTGTGTGCTTCATACATGAACGGCAAACTCGAGACATTTTCCAGAGTTCCTGGCTGAAACCAGCTCATGTACCAAGCATAGGAGGCAAAGAGAAGTTTGTGTATTTGTGCATAAAAGCAGTTTTAGTGGAGATATCAAAAACCGAAAGCAACAGGCAGCGGGTTTGTGGATTTCTTTGGGGGGGGGGGGGGGGGGGGCAGCTCTGGAACTAGACATGCAGGTTCTAACAAAAAGCATCAGTGGAACGTGTTCTTAGTGCTGTGGAGTCGGCACCATATGTCACTGGAGTTCCCACTGTGTGACCGTCTGTGACTGTCTAAAATGCCACATGACTGGTTGTGTTGCATTGCGCAGAGCCTGTACTGGAGAGTGTGAGGGACCTGGTCTCTGTCTCTCTGTCACCACAGCCTCATGTGGTTTTTTGGGGGTTTGGGATATTTTTTTATGTTCACAAATCATGCTACTGATATTATTTTGATAAAGAACTTAAAAATTGTAAAAGTAATGGGAGCAGCTCTTGCAGAAGGTGGAATAGATGACGGTGTATTTAGGGTGTTGTTGTGTCAAAGCACTTCCCGTCTCACCCAGAGCTGCTGTCGTTGTCCTGGGAGTGGACACAGGAAGTGGAATTCTGCGCGGCGACAACAGAGGAGTGGTGCCGTTCACTCCCACTGCTTCATTCAAGGCTGCATTTTTTAAATATCAGCTCCAGTCAGCAGCTCGTGTGGCAGAGTGTGAAGGCTGGGAGTCAGCTTGATGACGGCCACCATTAACTTAAATGGATTAACCACCAAGGAACCGTGAGAGAGTCGTCCTGCAGGACAAACGTGACACAGGAATCGCTCGGCACCACTCACATGAAAGGTGTGTGTGCGTGCTTTTGTGGGTCAGTGTGTGTGTGTGTGTGTGCATGTTCCCATTCCTTCTGGCCTCTCTCTCTTTTTATGAGGGTCTATTAACACAAATCCAACCGTCATTTACAAGCCTCAGACTCAACCTCGTACTTTGGATTTGTTAATTTTTTTTCTGTTCAAACATGAAGTTAATTAACAACGTTTGATGCCGAGTTGAACTCAGGGACCCAATAAGTGAGAGGAGCAGAAACTACACACTGTAGATATCACTGCTCTCTCTTTACAATGTCCTCTGTATTAATTTCCTTCCTCTGCCGGCTCCCTCCTCTCTCTCTCTCTCTCTCTCTCTCTCTCTCTCTCTCCCTCGTCCACTTCTGGCAACAACAATAATAGTTCCTTACACAGCGAAGTTGCGGCTCTTAATTTAGCGTACACACATGGCAGCTCCTCAAGTGTCATGTTGCCTGTGTCACCTGTTGGTGCTCGGCCGGTGGAATGTGGAGGGAGCTGGGTGAAGGCGCAGCGCTTCATTCAGAGAGGAGCAGCCGTGGTTATCCTCCGCTGTGTGCACAGACCGGCCTAAGGGGCCTTCAGTCATTTGTAATTACCGTGTGGACAGTGATTACAGTGTGGACGCGTTCCAACCCGGCTCTGGCCTCACGGACTCAGATGTCTTGATAACACGCCCGTGCTGAGAAGTTGTAGTTTGTTAATGGATTGATCCCTCTGCTCTTTCTTCTCTCCGGTTTTCATCCAAGGAGATTTCTCAGTTTATTGTGGTTAAGGGGTTTTTCATCGCAATTCCCTGAATTTACTGAAGGTTTCCACTGACTTCTAGGTCTAGAATGCCACGTGGACCTACAATGAAGCAAGGAAATAAGAATTCAAAGGATAAGACAAGTTTTTTTGTGTGAAAGTTTTAGTTCCTAAGCTTCAAATCCTGCATTCTTTATGTTCTTTAGCCCATTTTCAAATGTTTATAATGTGAGATAGGAATAACAGGCACCCTGATGTTCACTTGGATGAACCCAGAGTCAGCAGATTGTCCTTTTGTACATAAATGGGTTGAAAAGGTAGAAAAACAGCTTCCAATGGATCTCAATCTTGGTGCAGCTCCAGATTTGGGGAACAGATTCTGCAGAAGTGTTGATACTGAAATCGTGGACTAAACCATCTGTTTAAACTGTATCAACAACAATTCCAAGGCGTGATGTCGGCTCTGTCGTTATTTCTTTAATTTCTCGCCCCTTCCTTTCTTCCGCTCTCACTCTCCATTTTCCCACAGCTCAGATTTCAGGAAACCAACATCCTCTTCGCTCTCTCTCGGTCCGTTTCCGTTTCTGAATCTCTTTCATTTTCCTCCATCTCGGCGTCTGCTCTGTATTTCCTCCCTCTTTCCCTAACTCTGAGTATTTCGGTCACAGCTCACGTTCCACACCCCGGTCACCACTTCCTAGTCATTAGCAGCTCCAGAGACTTGAGAGCACAACATGCAAAAAAGAAAAGAAGAACTTATGCTTTGCTGTGTTTTACTGCCGGGCTCTGAAAACATGATTCTGTCAGTGCACGAGAAAAAAAGGAGCTTTCCTCCTCGGCCTTAATTGACAAGTTAATTCAGGACGGAAACTATTTATCTCCACTCCCTGAAGTTCTGCGGGACTCTGATGACATAAGAGTGGTAAATCTGGCTGAACTAGATATTTAGGACATACTGGTATATTTATTGGAGATGATACTGCTCTGATTGGGTTGCCAGGAACTGATTTAGGTTGACTCAGGATAACTCCTTGTATTTATCCTTAGGACCCTTGGGGGGGTGGGGGGGGGGGGGTCTCTATATGTCCTGGCTGGTGACCACTGGACTAAGGTGCAGCTCAGGTCAGATGTTTTTGTCTGAACCCGTCTGAGCAAGAGGGAAACTAACACAAACACAACCTTAACCCGAAAGACATTCTGCACTGAGTTTGTGTTACTGTAACTGTACTGAGATCTTCACTGTTGGATATCTGATAATAGACCTTTCTATCAAACACAATATATTATTACTCTGTTTGATGAGAGTACCGATATGTAACCATCCTGTTATGTCATCAATAGTTCATGACATGGCTCCCACAGGCTAAACTGCTGTGATTTTCTATATTTCTGCGTCACCAAGTCAAGTGTCCTCAGCAGACGCGTCCAGCCTCATGTCTACAGCTCTGTTCTGCACCGAGGAGCAGAGTTTACCAAACTAGGGGAAAATACCACTTCCTTTGTGTCCATGTGACAGCATCAGCTACGGCAGATCAGTTTACAGCACCAACTAACATTGCAACATCTGTAAGTAGGTGAATTTGTGTTGGTAATGGGCTGAAAAAGTCGTAAAGTCCAGTAGCTGAGGATACAAGTTAACTATTGTAAGGTAAGAATCAGATTTAAAGCCAATCTCAAGATATACCCTGATGTGAATCCTTGTCAAGGGCAATCCAAGCTTGATGGTTAAACATCAGGAAATATTTAAAAGACAAAACTGGTTCTTCTGCGACTCTACTTCAGTCGTTGAGCTTCTTCCAGACACTGCAATCACAAAGACGCTGCTCAGAGAAAATATTTCCTGTGTTGGCAGATCTACACTTTCTGTCATTCCCCCCAAAGAAAAGAGTCCAGGTCCCGCTGCAGAGAGCACAGCCCACACATCAGAGCTCTGAGGGAGAATTAGCACGTATTAACTGCAATTCAAACTCAACCCCAAAACCAAACTGTTCAAGACGCTGACTCAAATGTTGGCATCCCGCGCTCCTTGTTTTCCATTTACCCAAAATTAGCGTCAAACACGGTCATTCAGCAGCGAGTTAAACACAGGGAGAGGAAGCAACAGGCGGCTGAGCTGTATCCTCATGTTACAGTCAATTTACCACACGGTCGAGGGAGGAAAGGTAACCTCCGTCAACCATTCACTTTAACAAGACCTCGCTGGCCGGGCTCGGTAATGGGTTTTCACAACAGTAGCCAGGCTTAGTCAACTGTACCAGCTTTTATCTTTTTCTGGGTTGTGTGTCGACTCTGGGGGCTGCAACCGAGAATTGATTGTATTGGTGTATCATATTAACGTCCTAATTGTTATTTTTTTAAATGGCATATAATCGTGAAAGATCGCCCGTCACACTTTCCAGAGTCTAAAGTGACATGAAACGGCACAAATGTAAAGATCCCGAACAATTCAATGATGTGAATCGGAGACAGATGAGGACGCAACACAGTGGAAAATGGCACAGCGACAGTAATGTGCTTGGTTTGGTGACGTAGACACTTATCGAAGGAGCTGCTCGGTTAAACCACGGCTGCCAACACGCTGTCCAGCTGGATCGTGCTCCCACAGCCTGTTTCCGTTTTTCCTCGTAATGCGATTTTAAATCCGACCGGGCTGGCTTTCAGAACTGTACATCATTTCCTTTATTAACAATTTACAAAGTTGCCGTTACACGCTGGTCTGACCAGATCTAGAAACTCTTAGCTGCAGATGTTTGGCCCCTCTCCCTTGATTTATTACTTAAAGGAGTATTGGTTTTCTATCATCCAGTGAAATATTTATTAAAAAATTTGTTTTTCCCGTTTCCACTTTTATGCTACTTCAGTCAATTCTAGAAATTAAGTTTTTATACAACTTGTTTGCTGGACTACGTTCAACCGGTGAATAAACCAGATCACAATCTTTAACAGTTAAGTTCTTTGAGTACCTTATCTTTACAATATAAATCTTCAACCAGGGCAGATTGCTGCATAATCTACGGTGGCCCTGAGAGCTCAGTGCACTGCAACTTTAAGAAAACACATGCAAACAGTCAAATCATGAGCTGATTAAGAAAACATCTAGAAAAATCTCATTATTCAATGTGTGACTTTATTAAAGTTGCAGAAGAAAAAGAGCTCAAATGTAAGAAACCCGCTCAGTTCATCATTCGTGGTGAAACACTTTCATCAGCTGTGCTACTTGCAGCGTGTCTGTCTCTTTAGTTGAGTTGTGAGTACTTGCAGCACATCTGTTGTCAATTTGATGCTGTTTTCTGAATTTGCGTGTGTGTTTTACTTGTGTTTGCTTAAGTTGCTGTGTGTTGCTCTCTCATGGCCTCTGTACTAATGTGATTGTGGCAGAAAACAAACATTTTGTCTGCGAACATTTAACTGTATGAACTGTTGCGGCTTAGTTGTGTGTGTGTGTGCTGTCGTTTTGTAGACGCAGCGTTAGTTTGTTCGTTTTTGCTCGAGCAAGAGAAGTTGTAGCTCTTTGCTTGACAAGGTCAAGGCCTCTCTCTCTCTCTCTCTCTCTCTCTCTCTCTCTCGCCCTGAGCTGCAGAGTTGTCTGCAGGCCGACGGTGAACCAGTTGTGTGGGAAGCTGCAGAGGCAGAGTTGTGTTACACATTGATACGTTTGGCGCAGAGTGACGATGACCTGTAATTATGTGTATGTGTGAGTTTGTTGAACATGCCGGTGCTCGTATGGCACGTCCACGTCCACATCAATCAGGTGACCCGTCCACTCCTCTCATGCTGCCGCTGGAGATAGAGAATCTACTTCTGATGTGTGAGGTATCGTCCAGTCCATGGTGGATGAGTCTCAAATGAAGATGCCTTGAACTTGTAAAAACAACCTGTATGTACACAATATTTTCAGGCTTCCTCTGTTGATCATGTATACAGACTGAAATGTTCAGTTAAGTTTTTATTCCTCAAAATGCTGCAGTTATTGTTTTGTTACCTTCACTTTCATTATTTCTATTGTGCGTCTCGTAATCAGACATTCCTCTCGAAGGTCAGGGTTTGATTCCAGTGGCTCGTGCCCATCCCCTTTTTCTTCCGTTGGTTTTTATGACTGCTTCTACTGTAGGTGTTTTATGTCTGAAGTGTAATTTCCTCTGGGGGGGCTGGGCCGGTTTCTGAAGGCAGAGGCCCTATTAACAGTGGGGAAATGGGTTTCTGTGCGGTGGTATGCACTCTCTCTCTCTCTCTCTCTCTCTCTCTCTCTCTCTCTCTCTCTCTCTCTCTCTCTCTCTCTCTCTCTCTCTCTCTCTCTGGGTCTTATCTGTTTCTTATCTGTGCTGTAACACGCTGCCATCATTAGCTTCTTCTCTCAAACACGTGGCGACAACGAACTGAGCTCATTCTATTGTACACACACCCTATTGTAATAGTGCATTGCAGTTGATTTCTTAACGAGCAATTGACTCACAGATGATTAACAGACGCAGTCATCAACAGAAACCACTAAAGGTTTCAAACCTTACACCCAGAAACATTCATGACATCATGTGAGATATACAGGATTTGATTTTTTAGAATTCTAACTGTAGGATTTTTATAAATGTGTCTTCAAATCGAATCAATTCAAGTGTATTATCTCATCAAAGGGCAATAGAGCTGCAGCCTGGCATTAAAAACAAACATAAAACCCTCATGAATGCAAAGCTAAAAAAAGAAATACTTGACAGATGACTGGGACAAAAACAAAGCACAGTATCATGTAAAATGAAAAAGAGCCAAGTCCAGAGCACAATAAAGTGTGCTGGTGGTGTCTTTTTGTGCAAACTCAGCATATTAGTCATTGTCACAGGAGAATTTGGGATTTGTCATTCAGGAACATCTTGTTCTTGAAAGCAGAAGCTCATTGGGTCGGTCAGTAAAGTCGAATATGACAAACCGTAAATACAAGATGACACGCCCGTCTTTTTGTAACTCTGCTATGATCCGAACATGAAGGACAGACTGTGTCACTCCTTGCTAATTATAAACACACCCAACATCACAAGTCTGATGACCAGCACATAGAGCAGCCATTGTTTTTTTAACAGAAGGTTTGATAGATTTAATAGATTGACCTCGGACGGGACAAAATCTGGTTCGACCAAAAGAGATCTGAGCCCAGATGGGACCCAACCAGGGTTTGGTGTGTTTGCAGTGTGAAGACATGAGTTTCTGAGCACTTGCAGGAATCTGAGACAGCAATATAAATAGAAGAAGAAAAGGAGGTGGAAGAGAAGTAAAAATTGAGCCTTGGTGCAGGAGGGAGGAGGAAACGCCTCAGACGATGATGATGTTTGAACCGTGAGGACGTTCATTTGCTGAATTCAAACCAGCGTAGATCACTGGGCCTGGAGCTGGTAATGCTGGTAGTATAACCATAATGATGCTCATGTCTGTCCAGAATGAATACAACCTGCCGAAGTGACACGCCCGTCTGTAAACCAATCAAAGTCAAGTGTTAGGTAGACACAGCTCATGTAGGGGTTGACTTCAGGCTGTAAGAACATCACTTTAGTCTGCTTCCTAAATTTAAATGTGAAAACAAAACTAACCCAATCAAATGTAAACAATGTAAAAAAAAAAACGTATTCACAGACGTAGCCAAAATACAAATTGCTTTAGCATCGTTTATAGCTAACAAGATGTGAACAGTAGCTTTTATCAACACCTGATTGCAAACTCACTTCTATAATTGATAGAAAGCAAACGCTCGGCAGTGGGAAAGTAGCAGTGTGGTCCCAGGACATGTAGCTAATAAACACAGTGGCTAAACTTGGCACCACAGGCTCCTGCCGGGGAACAAATGAACCCACAAAAATGTGCAGACTACATGTGAGAGTTCACAGACCAGTGCCAACGCACACGCCTTAGTACAACGCATACACATTCCCAGCGGCTAAAGGTACAATAAAGAGCCACCAACACATTATGAGGCCGGAACACATGAGCTAAGCCCTGATGACAGTGACTCACACACACACACACACTCACTCACACCCACACACACACACACACACGCACACACATACAAACACACACACACACACACACACACACACACACACACACACACATACACACACACAGAAAGATGACTTCACATCGTAGAAAGCTTACCAAACTTGATCCTTCACTTCTCTGCAACAATGGCAGCCATTGACGAGTGTGACTCACATGGTTGGACCTCGGCTTGGTTTCCTGTCGGAGGGAACCTGGACACAAGCGTCTCCCTGACAATGTTCACATTACACAAAGAATGCAAATAGTTTGGACATAGTTTCTTCTGAATCTTTGGTTTTCAGATCAGTTTCGACATTACTCTGAAACTTTAGACAGTTCCTGCCCCAAGTTTAAAAAGTACCCAGAACTTATGTGAATTTGAGTTTGACTATTTGTTGATGTTTTGTCACTGACTGATCGACTACGTCTTGGGAACAGTCCGATTCCAGGTCACATTACCCGACTGTTATTCTCCCTCGCTGCCCATTCAGGTGACGCAACCAGATCTGTTCCTGGTTCAGTCGTTTCAGGAGAACAGAGAAACGAGGCCGCCACAGGTTTTCTCCAGCCGCTCTGTCGCTTGTTTTCTTAAAGTTACAATGCAGACATGCAGGCAGAGCGCTCAGGTGAACCTTAACTATGGTGAGGGTTAGAATTAAGTCCCCAGGAAATCAATGCAATTGAATGTAAAGTCTGAAATCACTGGGACAATACTTTTTTTCACAGTATCACACATGAGATAACTGCACCACGTGTAGCACCTTGATCCCGAGCCCTGATATGGGCTCACATGTGGTTATAAATAGAAACACTGACATCACTGCAAAGTTTACTGAAGACGTTAACAACAATAAACTTTTAGTGCAGATTCTAAAAGGAAGACACTCTGTTCTCTTGCTTCCTTGTCGATCAATCATTATCCTAACCCAGGTACATAATACAACCAGGAAGAGGGATCATTAAAAAGTGTTACCTGCCCTTTTCTACCATACGGATGTGACGTAAATAAAAAAAGATGAATTATTATCTCTGCTTGTAAGATTCAGGTCTATAAAGATAGTCTATTTCTTTCTGATATCGTTTATGAAGATATAAGAGTAATAAAAAGCTCCAGGATCTAAAGGAGTCGGCTTCCTGTCTCTTGAAACGTTTGAATTGCTGACTAATAACTGGATGAATGAGCTGGAGCAGCCATTTAATTTAATTTAAAATATATAATAGTATTCATATAATTTGTTGTTGTGAACTCATCCTTGATTTTGAAGTCAGCTATCAGTTGTTAAAAGCTCTCACTGTAATATTTTCTGCATTTAATTTATTATAGATCACTAATGCATCTGTCCCAGTTCATCTACCTTTACCTCCATCATCCCCTCCCCCAGTCTGAGCAGGATTTCCCTCACGTCACCTTGCACCACTCTTGGCTGTGGTTAAAGCACTTCTGTAAATCTGACTGAAGTAAGATGGTAGCAGAGATAGTTTCTACTGGGAGACGTGTTGGGATTGCTGAGCATTGTCATGGTTTTCCTGGAGTAGATGAGCGTGGGTCGATAGTCCTCGATGTGATTGTAAACAAAGATGCATGTTCCTGCACTGTCCAGCACTGCCTCGACCATAAACACATCCCCCCCCCCCTTCCTATCCTTTAAGCAGCGAGCTGACCATCTGTTCCAGGCGTCAGGCCCTAACCCAGTGCTCAACACATACAGACACACACAGACAAACACGGTATAATCACAGCGGCCTGGAATATATTCACGACCGTCAGTTTATTTAGTAATTTATGCTGTTTCACACGTAAACATATCCGAAGTTATTAAGATGATATATTGATTTGAGCTGCAACATATAGTCAATATCATTAACCAGTTGATTCATGGAAAATTAATTATTGTAAATGTTTTGGGTAAAAATGTCAAACATCTCGCAGTTCCAGCTTCTAAAACATAAACATTTAATTATTTTCCTTGTCATAAGTGATAGTAAATGCAATGATTTGGGGATTTTGGGTTATCGGACAAAACTATAAATATGAAGACAAGACACTACTTTATAAAACAGGTATTTTTCATATTGATAAACTAGAATGGCACTCAGCAAATTGCATTCCTCCACCAAGGCCCAACATTCTCTCACAATTTGATTAGAATTTTTATTTGGATCTGCACTGAATTTCCCACATTCATAAATATCAGTCCCATAACATATTGACATTTTTCCCATCAAGATCCATGAAATATTCTCTGAGCAATATTGATGAAAGTTGGAAAAAAACTTCTTCCTTGGGTCATGTTCCAACCCTCCACAAAAGTTCATGTCAATATTTGATAGGGTGTCTAACCAACGCCGATGGAAACATTACCTCCTTGGTGGAGATAATGATACATTTTAGGAAATAATAGTCAATATTTAGAATTAGAATGTGACTAATAACGACATTTGGTCGTAGTAGCAGTTGCAATTGTATAACTACTAACGATATTAGTATCTAGCTTCCTATAGAGCAGCCACAATAGCCATAGCACCTTGATGAATTATTGCTACGTCAGTCCCACGGTGCTGCAGTCCTTTCTGTACCTGTGTGAGAAACTCACATCTGATGGCAACAAGTTGAAGCCCATTCCCGTGCACTTTGAAAATCTGTATCTGAAGTCGATGAAACGCGCTGAAGCAAAGTGGGAACAACATGAAGACAAAGTGCAGCACGTCGCATAATGATTCCTGGAATGCACCGAACATTGCAGACTAATGATACACAAGGCTGCAATGCTTTCTGGGTTATGCAGAAGGACAAATGCATCAGCTATTTCAATGTGCGCTTTATCTATGCTGTGACTCCTCTGGTGTTAGAAACCAAAAGAAGTTTCCTATTCCTGCCTCATTAGCAGTGAAATCGTTAAATCTCCCCTGTTAATACGTTTCCTTATTCTTGTTAAGTCTTACAAGAAAAATTGAGACTTAAATAAATATGGGCAATACAAATACAATTTGATTGATTCTACCACTGACACTTCATTTTGTTGTACATTGTGTAATGTCTGTAAAGGCATTTAAGCGACTTAAAGGCTTTAGAACAACAAGGAAAGAACAACTTTTGTCCTGTTGCCTAACCTTGTGTTATGCTTGTAAGTTATGCACAGGGGTGGATCTAGGTTTTTTCTAAATCACGGGCCATAAAGGGATCCCAGTTAACACAAAGGGGTCAAATAAACACCCAAGATCCATGCACTTTTCCATGCATTGCCCATTTGTTCCTTGTTGAAGCACATTGAGAACTTCAAAACGCTTATAAATAGTAAAAATCTTAACAAATTGTCATATTTACTGTTGGTGTTGTTAGTGACTGACTAGTTTGGACACTTCAGGGGCCAATATCGTTTCACTTAAGGCCCAAAAAAGGCAGATTTTTGTTGCAGCATTGAGATGAACTGTGATGTGTCGGGTCTAAATGTGAGAGAAGAGTCCAGATGCTGTCGACAGTGAAGGAATCAGAGATCAGCAGCAGCAGAAGAGAGTTCTCATCAGTAGCTCAGTCAATAAAGTGTCTCTCAGTTTCCGTGGCCTCCACTCACCCCATGATGTCACAACGCTGTGTATTAAAGTGAGTGAAAGGCTTGATTGTGTGTTCACTGAAGAGGGTGGCAGCTGCGGGTCAGGGCATTGTGAGAGAGTGTGTGTTTGTGTGTGTGCTTAGGAGTTGTGTATGTGTGTTAATGGTAATCCTGTAGATCCTCATGACTTATCCTTCATCCTCTGAGTATGCATGTCGGGTTCAAGCCCAAAAATATTTGGGCCCTTCACTCGATTACATAATAGCATATGAGCCCCTTTTGACGTAATCTGCCAGATTGCAACTGTGTTGTAATCTAATGCTCGACCTCAGATCAGTTGAGTAGATGGTGGAAGATTCTTTAATTCATTGCAGTTTAAGATCAGAGTTGTTCGAACTGAAAAGATCAGTCGACTCATTGTCAGTCGGTCCCGTTCTAAATTCTGAAACATTGCAACCTGCAGATTATAGATCCTAACTTTTGTCGTCTTTCTCTTTTTGCAGTGCTGATGTCTTGATCGTGTGGCCCCTTCCAGCCCAGTGAAGGACGTGCCAGTGCAGGGCTGCTGCTCATGGGAACTCCTGCTCCGCCATGAGTGCTCGTGATGGCGTTGGTGGCATGGGCACCCTGGGCACCCTGGGCCGGAGGCAGCGCTTCGAGAACTCGGATTTCACTCTGCGCATCTACCCGGGCGCCCTGGCCGAGGGCACCATCTACTGCCCCATCAGTGCCCGCAAGACCACCACAGCAGCCGATGCCATCGAACATGTCATCGGACGCCTCCAGCTCGACCGTACCAAGTGTTATGTTCTAGCCGAGGTGAAGGAGTTTGGTGGGGAGGAATGGATTCTGAACCCCAGCGACTGTCCTGTGCAGCGGATGCTGCTCTGGCCCCGTGTGGCACTAGAGCACCGCTCACTCTCCGGCGGCGATGATTACCGCTTCCTGCTCAGACAGAAAAACCTGGATGGTTCAATCCACTATGGCGGCAGCCTTCAGATGTGGCTGCAGGTCACAGAGGAGCGCAGGCGCATGGTGGAGCGTGGACTGCTGCCACAGCCTGAGTCCCAAGGTAACCACGCAGATCTGTGCCGCCTGCCGGAGCTCAACGAGCGCTCGCTGCTGGACAACCTGCGCTCGCGTTATCGCCAGGAGAGAATCTACACCTACGTTGGAAGCATCCTCATCGTCATTAACCCCTTCAAATTCCTGCCCATCTACAACCCCAAGTACGTGAAGATGTACGATAACCACAGTCTGGGACATTTGGAGCCACATATTTATGCCGTGGCGGACGTTGCGTACCACACCATGCTGCAGAGGCAGAGGAATCAGTGCATTGTTATATCTGGGGAGAGCGGCTCTGGAAAGACTCAGAGCACAAACTTCCTTATTCATCACCTGACTGCGCTCAGCCAGAAGGGTTTTGCCAGTGGAGTGGAGCAGATAATCTTAGGGGCAGGACCAGTGCTCGAGGTAAGGAAACAAATCTGGATTTCAATAAAATGTTATTGTTTGTGTATGTGTTCTGCTGATAATGGAACTTTGCAGGAGAGTTTGGTGGACTTGGCCTCAAGTCACACATACGTTCAAAAAAGAGACTTGACTTCCAGGAGACTTGATTGACTTGAGACTTGAAAACAAAAACAAAAAAGACAGATTATTGCACAATATTACACTTTGCATATTAGTTGATCTCGACCTGATCTGGAGAATGTGGTTGTAACTGATTTCCACGGAACACTGGTTTGGCACAGTTTTAAGTTTGGAGTTGGCTTATGTGTGTGTTGATGATCTCATGCTTGAATCGAGTGTTGTTCGGCCTGGCCTTTGAAAAATAACATCAATAGACGTTCCAGTTTCACCAATATGTGTTGGCTGGTTTGTTCATTTCATTTTTTTTTGTCTTAGCATTCATAGTTTCTACAGTTTGCGTGTATATTTGTGTTTATCCCTGCTTTTGTGTGGCTTCTACAATTAGTTACACAACTCTGCTGAGCCTAGACTGTCTCTATGCTCGGCCCTGAGTTGTGTCTGCCCCCATTCAGGGGTTTACTGCACCCTCAGTCCAGCTGTGTGGGGATTACGCAGCACACAGAGGAGCTCTCTATTTGCGATTATCAGTGGCTGCAGTTGCAGATTCTTGTTTTTTTTGTGATCGCGACCATTTTTCCTTCCAGCACAGTGGAAAGATTGTCTGAAGGCAGACATTGTGGAGGCCCAGCTGAAGGTTGTGACGGAAACTGCTTGTTTTCATATCACTCAAGACATTCCACTCATATTCTTTTCTTCTTCAGGGACCTGTCACGTGAACCCAGGGCCAGTCGAGAGTCTCTGACAAGTTTACAACCGCACATTGTTTTTTAAAACTGAATTCTGACATAACACCGTTCAACTGTGTGGATAATGCTGCAGGTCAGGAAGGCAAATACAGGTTGTATATTGTTGAGAGTGTTGTAGAAGGGAGTGTATCGCTCACTGTCACGTCACCTGACAGATGTTTACATGTGAGTCACTTGCTAAGAATTGGGCAGTGCTCGCTACAATGCATACATGCCTCCTTGACATTTCTTCATCTACGTAGGTCCTCGTCACACCTGGTGTTAAGTGTGTTTGTTAAAATGCTTCCTGAATTATTCAAGAAGACCAAATGATATTGTCTGAGGATACAGATGAGTCGGTTGTCAATGTGTTTGAGTGTGTGTCAGCTTGTGTGTGTGTTTGTGTAAGAGAGAGCCGAGTCAAGAGGGGCCGAATTAATCAATGAGATGCACACAGATCTAACATGGATTCAGATTTGACCCAAATCATTATTTGGGAGTCAGGGTTGATACTGTGGAGTGGCTGGAAACAAATTAATGAAACGACCAGTGGCGGATCTAGAATATCTATAAATCAGGGGCCATACCAGAGCCGCAGTTAACAAAGGCGGGCCACTTATATGTCCAAGATCCAAGAAAGCTTACTGACAGGACAGGGGGATTTCAGGGGCCAATCAGATATCAGTTGGGGTCATTGCCCCCTGGATCCACCCCTTGTAGAGATGCTGAGAAAAGCTAAAATTGCAGGTCACTGTCGTGGATCAGAAGACGTCCGCTGAGTCGCCGGTCTGTCATGTGGCCCAGGACACATTTTTGTTCATATAGCAAAAACAATGTGGCCACATGCATCATAGACCGACTGTGGTCTGAGGGATCGGATCTAAGGACGGCTGTGTTCAGACCTTTCAGTTAGAGCTGTTTTCTGCCATGACTGAATAAATATGTTATAACTGAAGGCATTTACAGCCCAACATGTAAATCTTTCTGGGTTCCTGGAATCAATGTCAAGTTGAAAACCTTTGCCGAGAAGCAAAGTTCAAAGGTAACCAGCACGACAACAATCTGCTCAACAAGTAGCTTTACACTGCGTTTTATTGCCCTCGGTTCAGCAAACACAGAACTCAGGAATGCCATTCAGCGATGTGTCTCCAGGGTTAATGTGTAAGCATATCGGGTTAATCCCAAACACACCAACACGAGTGAGTAGTTCTGAGTGCAGAGGAGCAGCCTTTAATTGTTTGCACAGTGAGATTGCGTATCTGCCCGCCGGTGATTGATGCCAAGACTAAAGCTGCGGTGCTACTGCAGAGCGAGATAGAGAGGAGGGGACGGCCGGCAGCCAACATTACCTCATGCAACACTTCATATCTTTAAAGCTCTTTATTCAGGAGAGTAGACGAACAGGAAAAGGGAGAATGATGTTTGTCATCACTCATATTCTCTTAGGATGTTTTTTTTTATCATGTGTAGCTGATTTTTAGCATAGACAAGAAGTTCAAGTGTTGACCTCTACTGGAATCAATGTTCCTCCAACTTGATGTTAGAGGTTTGAGCTTGAACTTGACCTCTGACACAAGCCATTGATTTTAGGAGCTGTGCCTCAGTAGGCTGAAACGGATGCTTCAGCGATTTCACACACTGGTCTTCTTTCCTTAGGGAATCCGGCTACAAATGTTTAAACCCTTTAGAGGCTGAAAGCTGAACAAAGTTAATTGTCCTCAAGTTATGTCATTTGAGTCATTGTTGAATGTGTCTGAATAGTACAAGTTAACGATCTAAGACCTCTGAAGCCTTCTCCTCATCTCTGCTTGAAGCTAATACCTCAAGGACGCATTACAGGCTTGATGCACCCAAATCTGATGAATTAAGATGCATTATGGGTAACGATGCAACACGATTTTGACATGAAAATAGAATTAACAAGTCCTCCAACGTGAATAGTTATATAGTTTGCATGTTCCATCTCTGATACAACCCATGGGAGCTTCTCCTAATATTCTCCCAATGGTGGTAAGCATACCGACTTTGGTAGACGTGGTTGCAAGAATACTGCCTTGCTTAATGGAAGTAACTTGCATTAGCATAGCATATTCTTTGTTCTGCCACACTTATTGTTTTAAGCGTCTAGGCCTGGATGCGATTGAACCATCATGCTCAAGTTACCAGCTCTTTGGAAAGCAGACAGACAGGTTTTTTCGTCTCCTGACTGTCAGTCGAGACTCGAGAGGGGAACTCAGCCCGGAGGCCTCAAGCGTATAGAAACAGTTTTCTTTTTTTCAACTCTTGATATAGGATATCACTTACAGGAGGTCTTGGTTTTTGGAACCCAGCCATCAGCTGCAGTGAGGTGTTAAGATCCTGACAAGCCCCGTCGCTAAAGTTCTTTAATTAATAGAACTGCGCTTGAATGAGATGGAAACATAAAACCATGAAGACATGTCACAGTGCTGTTAATACACAGCGCTTTATAAATGCTGTTCATTTATCGTTTTTAAGAGTTTGAAGCGGAATGGAAGGATTGTGTTTGCTAAACCTTCAACACCTCTGGAGTGGAACTGAACCCTGCAGAGGGAAGAAGGACACAAGCATACGTGAAATACTACAAATGCTTCTATTGTTGGAACCTTCTACTCAAAGCAGCCTCCAGCATAAACCTGCAAACAGAGGAGGAAGACCGACACTGGCTGCAAATCAATGAGCGACAGGCAGCTATGCCTGAAAGCAGCATTACAGTTAAAGCCCATTTGCTGCGTGTTTGTCCCACAGAGTTCATCAGTAATGATAGGTTATTGCAAGAATCAACGTAACAAATTTCCTGTTGTTTTTAGCTTCTTATGACATATTAAAAAAAAAAAGACATTCTTTACAGTTATAGATCAGAGCCCAACCGATAAGGATTTTTGGCGGCCGATACTGATATTAAGGCTTTAGTTATCGAACCCTTATGACAAAGAAATGTAACTGAGGCTTGATATTTTAACGCTTTAACTAAACACTAATATTGATAACTTTTATTAGATACTGCTGTTTTAGAAAGGAACCAGTATTGTTCTCCCTGCTGGTAGGAGGCCCGGAGGTGGACCCAGAACACACTGAAGAGATTATGTCTCATCTGACCTGGGAACGCCTCGCGATCCCCCACGAGGAGCTGGAAAATGTTGCTGGTTTGAGGAACGTCTGGGCTACTTTGCTCGACCCGCTGCCTACGCAACCCGACCCGGATCAGCGTCAGAAAACGAATGTGTAGGTAAACCAGTCTTGGTTCAGCATCACTGTTGACTCTGATGAAAACAAAGACTTCTCACAGGAAGCACGGCCATTAGTTTTTACATGTGAGCGAAGTGACGGCTTAATATGAGCTCAGCTGTCTTCTGCTCTCCCCTGGGCCGAGAGTGTGAGGTTTCCCCACACTGCTCACTGACAGCGCATTATCAGGATCTGCTTTCCGGGACCAGGGAGGTGTCACAGGGCATTAGTGCAGGAGCAGAGCTAATGGTGTGTGTGTGCGAGTGTTTCACGAGCATTTCAAGGCCCCTGGGCTAAAGGTGCTGCTGCAACCACTTTAATGTGAACACGCACACGCACACGCACACACGCACATTAATATACTTTTTATTGACAGAAGCGTGTAAGGACAAAGACTTTAATGCTCGCGATCATTGCACTTTACCAGTGATTTATGATAAACATCTGCTTTTAGAAAGGTTAATAACATCCATTATCATTGTGACACTGAAAACTGCATTAATCAGCATTTGTGATATGACAGTTGAAAATAATCATTTCATAAAGCACTTGAACGGGGCCCGGAGAGCTCACACCTCTGCCACGGGGCTGATGACGGCCACTTTATATACTATCTATATTCTTATGCTGGTTTTAGGGAAATTCATTCAAAATGTCTGCTACTTTAAAGGGGAATTAGTGAGTCAAAGTAAACATGTCTTGTGGTATACACCAAGGACATGTCTCCAATGGACCAACATATAGAGACACACTCACACTTTAGAATGTTTCGTCTCTAATAACCTAAGCTACATGTCTTCAGTTGAGGAGGAAGTCGGAATATGCGTTAAAACTCACAGAAAAGCCCTCGACAGTCGTCAGGTTCAAATCCAAAGACCTCTTGCAGCCTTCTTGCGACAGCTAACCACAGCTAACCACTTTTAACCACTGCTAACCACACCACCCATCAAAATAAACAATAATTTCAACAAACCTTTTCACACGTGTTCCCTAAAACAGTTGCGGTTCTGTCCTTTAGGGACGTTTTTAACTTGTTGTGTATCTGTCTCGCCCACTAGTTTGGTGACTTCCCTACACATATCCTTCATTTGTGCATGTCAGTGACCTGCAGGCCCATTCGGCCCGGCAAGCTCCAGAGCTCCTGTTGTGCTCCTTCGTGCTCCCGGCCAACAGAAACAGACCCAGCATGAGTCAGCCCAGGTCAGCAGTTTCACCTCTCGGCTGCTCCTTCCCGTCTTCCTCGATACACTCGCCCACTCGCACACAGAAATGCGTACACACACTCGCACATTTAATACCATCTCTCTTGAGCCCCCACTAATTCTGAGTAGGATTAGTGTGTATTACGTGATCTCCCCCGACTGGGCGGGGTCAAGCGAGATTTACTGTGCCCGGAAAGTGTTGTTTTCCTCAGGCTGGGGCAGCGGAGAAAAAAAGGACTGGATGAGAGAGAGCGAAGGGGGGGGAAATGATTGAGCGCCATTCATGAGCAGCGGCCCCCTTGGTTGAGGATATAGTTACAGGGCTGTTTGCTTTATTGAGGTGAAACCCGGGTAAAGAGAGTGATGTGGACCATGCTCGGCCTACAGGCTGCATTCCCTGGTTGAGTAACATGCAAGGTGCCAGGTTCTCTGTACTGTGCTGGATTGTAGTTGAAGTGAAGATGTAAAACATGTAGAGTAACTTCCACAAGCCATTTACTACAGAATTGTTTGTGCAGAGTAGCGGAAGAGTAGTTACGCTGGCGTTCGAGCATCTCTGGTTTGAGGATTATGTAATGTTGAGCCATATGTTTAGAGTTGTTTGCCTAAGCCGGGCATACACTGCGATTATAGAAGTGTTGTTAAATTCCGACTCCCACTGTGCGAGTTAATCATCTGCTCTGGAAAGGTCACGATTAAGTGCCCACACCGTACGACCCAAACACGCTCTCGCCCCCGTACGTACCCGTCGGACCGGTCTGGCTGTTTTTCAAAGAATTGGAACAAGTCTGTTTGTTTGCTTATGCAGTTCGAACAAGGGAGAAATATGTCGTCTTGATGATGCGTGTTAGCCTGAGTGTTGAAACGTGGAGAGGAAGAAGAACAAGAACAAGAAGAGGTATTTCTCTTTGGTATGTCGGCCCGGATGAGAGGAGGAGGAGGAGGAAACGTCAAACATCTCAACCTGCCTGGCATCCGTTCTTTCTGTTCATATGACGGGTTGTGTTCGCTAGGCCCTGGTTTCACACCCAGAGGCACAATTGGAGAAATAGTTCCTGAATTTGGAGTCTGATAATGTCGGAGATTCGTATGACTGTACGAAACTGAAATTCTGATTGAAATCGGCCTCAAAATCGGGCCGTGTATGCCCAGTTTTAGGATTGTTTCAGAAGATCGAGCAAAGCCTAGTTTGTTATGAACACGAGAAGCCGTTATTTGTTTTATTGATTGTATGCCACTAACATCCAGTTCCTCTCAGTCTCTGTCCTGCTGTTGTCCCAGCAGAACATGTCGAAACCTCTTTTTAAAAAGACAACATTTAATCAAGGCCAGAGGGGAACATAACTTTAGTGAGTTTTTTTGCCAAAGTAAAATAGCAGCATTTATACTCTTTAAAGCAGGTGGTACTCTGGAAAAAGCCTCTGTTGAGTTAGTTTAATTTCGACTGATATTAAATATCGGTGTTACAACTAATGGAATTTGGCCGCAGCTGAAGGATGAAGAATCTCCACGGCTCCAGCTGCTGCTCTTCACTGCTTGTTTATCTGGCCACCCTGGTGCCGAGCTCCTATTTTCCTCTGAAACTGTATACATGAGGCCTGGTACCACTGGCTGGGAAACAGGAGTACATTCTGTTCCTGCTTTGTCCACCCAGCTGTGCAAAATAAAAAAAAAACTATCAAGCAAGAGGATGCTGCTGATAAAGTGTCACTTGTTACTCCGGCTGCTGAGGTCAGAGGTCATTGACAGATTTGGTGGAGTCTCATCATTTGCAACAGGGACAGAGGTTTTTGATATTCACAATTTACAATTATGTTGTGAATTAGGTCAAAACTATCAAATCTATAGATATTTGTCATTATTTAAGATTGGTCTCATTCAATATAGCTCAAACAGATAGCTCTGCCTCATTTACAGTATTGTATCTACTGGTTTGATTCATATTTAATGTCCATATCAAATAAATGAACAAATACAGAAATGATAAAACTGAGATAATTTCAAAACAAATGTCACTGTGTCAGATTGTGTTGAGGTCAAGTAAAGGTAAACTAAATCGGTCACTGTCAGTTTGTCCAAATACCCCAAAAATCAATCGGCAAATATTTAGATTATCAGTTAATCTGATTCAACAGATCTCCCATCACAGACAGTTTATTAAAGCTTTATTTATTTTCAGTCACATATTTGTAAAAACTGTAAACAGCCTCTCACATGAGATGTCCTCGTGCCCCGAATATATTTTTATTTCACAAAACAAGAAGGTTTTTTCTTGTTTAATGTTCTATTTGCAAAACGAATAAAAAATCTGCAGTTGAATCAGTATAGAAAATAATTGGTAGTTGCAGCCATACACGTGTGCAGATCTATTCTATCAATAGATAGTTTTTTATGGCTCATCCTTTCTGACCGGATCTGTAGCTTCGGCGGCTCCGTCTCATCTCGATTCACTTTCACCTCCTCAGTCATCAGCAGCAGATGTCTCCTCACAGGCTCTTTACTTGTGCCGGGATCTGCTGAAGTCTGCAGGTGCCTCGTCGGCATCACACGCACGCACTCATGCACGCTCACACAGACACACACACAGACACACACACTTTGTCCGACTTGCGCAGCTGCCCTACTGCCCAGCTAACACCTGCACCAGAAACTCTTTCAGACGTGAGATGGACAGAAGAGGCTTTATTCCGTCTCACGTGCGCTGAAGCCAACACACACATCTGTGTTATAAATACCTTCTTTTGAAAAGTCTTTTAAGAGCATGTAGCTCTCATGCAGAGCTGAGAGAACTAGATCCTTCTGGATTCTTAAATTAGGAAATGTATGCTGGTGTTTTGTCTCCTGAGATCGTGAACTGAATCCTTTTGAGTGTTGGCTGAAAGAGGACATTAAAATAGGCTACGTCCATTGTGGCTTTGGGAAAGTGTATTTAATCTAATGATATGAATAGCATTAGCTGGTTTAATGATAACTTGTCAAATCCATTTGTGCACATTGCTTGTGTTGACACGTTGTCATTACAGGAGCTGTCAGGAAACACAAAAGTTAAAGATGAGACGTCATTCTGCTGTTGTCAAATGACAACCTGCACCTCTGGCTGTTTGTCTGCTGGAGGACATTTAAATACCTTTTAGTGCTACTCAACGTATTTGAGTAGCACTAAATACGTTGAGTTGCTAACATAGTTCTTGGGAGGTCTTGTTCTTGAGAACAAATTGTCGTTGGAAAATTGATTATGAATAAAACAGGTGTCGGTTCGGCACAGAGATACAAGAACAACTTCGCCAACAAAGTATTCAGAGCAGGTTTTATATCAAAGGGATTCATTTTACATATGTTTTCCTTATCATATGAAACTTGTTTAATATGGTAACATTATATATATAACAGAAAATGAGGAAAAACATATTAGTCCCCCTTCAAGAAATTCCTGGAAGTGGTAAAATCATTAGAATTCTGTTTAGTGTCCTCTGCTCAGCTCCGTCTGCAGCTGTCTCGTCCCTCGTTAGAAAACCGCGTCCGATTGTGCGGAGGAGCGGATGTTCCTGGACTTGTTTTAAAATCGCTTGGTGGAAGCTCAGTCATGTTCACCTCCCTCCCCTCCGCTCTCCTGCTGCAGGAATGGAAAACACTGAAAAAGAGAGGATTGAAAACAGCCCTGAAAGTCACTTTGAAAATATGTTTCCCTTTGCAGCCTCAATTTTTAGGAATAATCTGAAGAATAAGTTACGTTTGTGACATTTCCCCTAAAACCTGAAGGTGATAACAGAGACACCAGTTAAAATGCGAACCCCCCCCCCCCCCCCCCCCAAGCAGAACGTACAGTTAATTCCTAGTGCAGATTTTCCAGCCTCATGATTTTGAGTATCAATAAGTCTGTTACATAAATGCTGAGAACTCCCCCCTCCCCCCTCCCCCCCTGCTCCTTACTTGACTTAAATCCTTGCAGGTGACCTCTCTGCTGAAAGGCTCTCATGTGGCGTGTGTGTGGGGGTTTGTGGTCAACTTGTGAGTTCCCTGTTCGTCCAGATGTGGTGTAATAAAACCGAGTGTGAGAAGTGCACACATCTGGAAGGGAGCATGAAAAACACGAGGGATGTCGCTCACGGAGAAAAGATTGTCCCGGGGCCGGACACAAGCGGCCTACTTTACATTTTTTTTCCGGTGGTTTGTCTTTGGATCGGTTTGGTGCCAAAGTTGAGGAAAGTTGGGTTTTAATGTCGGTCGCCTCTTTTGGCACGCGACCGCTTTACCAAAGATAAGACTGGACTGTTGCTCATCTGATATGTTATCACTCCAGGAAATGTAAAGCGCTATCTGGTGTCATTATCATCTCTCTCTTCCTCTGTGGGCCCATAGCTGCAGTCACAGTGCGTCTATCAGCTCCGGCCTCTTTCTGAGTAAGAAGAGAAGTGCCGCGCTAAGAATAAATGTCTGTGCTCGGGGAGAGAGAGTGCCTGTGGTAACATGAATGAGCCATTAACTGTCCAGAACAATGGCTCTGAGGAGGAGCTGCGGTTGGTTTAGTGAGTGTTCACATATATTTCCCTTCTGTCATAAAGCTTTGAACAGCCACCGTCTCACAGACATCGCCTGTTCTGCTCGGTAAACGCTGACCTCAGCCTTAAATCAGTGGAGGAGCATAACCGACAGAAGGTTATGAAGGATCATGGTTCGGAGGAATCTTTCTTAATGTTGTACACTCGGTTCATTTCCCCTTTGTTTCCACAATAAAGAAAATGTTTCCCAGTCTCTTTGGGGACATTGTCTCTGCTTGATAACTCATTACAAGCTGCTGGAGGACACCAGATTGAGGCTACCTCACCTGAGACCAAACCAACGAGCTGGGCTGGGATTGGACCACGATTTTGAAGTATATTTGGCTTCAGGTCTTGGCTGATGTAAACGTAGCCTGTGACTAAAGATGGACGACATGACAGCTCCATAAAAGTGAAGCCAAATAATGTTGATGGTCACCTGGTGGCTGGTAGTACAGGTCATAAACCCTGCATCCTCCCTCACACTAGAAATCTAAATACAAATACAAAGCCTGAGACTGACTTGTGATTGGTCAGTGCTTGTATATCTGTTAGACCTTGTTAGCGGCTCCATCCCCTGGTCCTTAAGGTGCAGACTCTGGCTCCGTATGGCGGTAAAAGCACAGAATGGCGGCACCCATACACATGATATCATGGCCTCTTCGGGAAGAAGTCCTCCATCTTTATTTACAGTCTCTTGTGAGGTCAAACAACCTAGCAGCTGAGCTTTCTGGATTAAATAATTAACCACTTAATTCCACCCACTGTAAACCATAATATTTGAATCTTAAGAGACACAAATCGATGTGTTTGTGTTTCACTTTAATGCAGCACAACAAATCTGTGTGTGTATCATCAGAAGGGGGACCTGCAGGGTTGGAATATTATAGGATTGGCACGGGATTGGACCGAGTCCTGATGTTTATGTCTCTCAGATCTAACTAATTGGATTGACCTCCTTTCTGGCCGGACCACATGGCCTGGCGTCAGTGTGGTGACGGTGCTAAGTCACTCCCCTCGACTCGGCGCGTTGTCTCGCCTCTGCTCTGCATACAGCTCGGCGTTAGCCTAGCGCCGGCCTGCTAATGCCTGACATGTGGCCTACATATGGGCGTGTTGCTGATAAGACCACCTGTTCCGACTTTGCTCCAACACGGCTGGACGAGGCTTTACTAACATGACCTGGGTGGTGGCTAATGACATGAGAGGTCACAATACACATGCTGTGGTGTACAACACACACACACACAGACACACACACAGAGATTGATCTGTCAGCTGACGTTAGAGGTCAACAGGAGTTTATATTTGGCACTGTGTCCATGTGCAGTATTTGCCATAACAAGAGAGAGCTTTGTACATTGTTTCCTACACTGTGACTGTCAGAGCTAACAGCTATTCCACTGTTAGGTCAATTTGATAAGTCCCAAGGGTCAGTACTTGTGTGTTGCAAGAGGAAAAGTGTGTGTCTCTAAATATGTGTGTTAAGTACAGAAGGATGAAATAATTCAAAATGTAAGAAAAAAAAGTAGATTGCAAAGAACAACCTTTGTGGTTTTATGAAAGCATTAATTGAAGCTCTCTTATTAGTATTTTGAAATATTAAACGTAAGACAAATGTGACTCGTAAACCTGTATTTATGAAACCACTGAGATGTAAGAGCTATTTTGGCAGCTCCACTTGGCTTCACAGAGCTTAATGATGAGCGTCACCTCCAACATCAACTCAACTCTCTCATTGTTGTAATGATGTTGTTCTAAGACACGGCCGGCATCTGTTTCAGACTAAAAAGCTCAAGAGTGAAGAGTTCTGACATCATAGGGAGCTCAAAGTGGAGCCGCCAGTCCTTCACGTAGACAGGGGATGGTTGAGGTGGTTCGGGGGTCTAGTGAGGACGCCTCTTGGACTGGTTTACCGGACCCATGCACTAACTGGGAGGAGACTCAAAGAGTAGACCCAGGACTCGTTGGAGGGACTACATATCCCGTCCGACCAGGGATCGCCTCAGGATCCCCCAGGAAGAGCTGTGGCTGAGGAGAGGGAAGTCTGGAACATCTTGCACGGGCCAGATTTTGCGATGACCCGACCTGGTGCAGAAATTAAGAATTAATCACAGAAATAAATACATAAAATAAGAATTAAAGAGTGCAGTGATTTAATTAAAAACAGGAAAGTCTTAAACATTCATTTAAAAGAACTAAGATTTGCTGTAAGATCATGTGGAAAATTAAGAATGCACAAGGATCTTGCATCTTTTCAGTCTGAATATAATCCAGGTACATTTTAACATGAGCAACAGGATCGTAAACTGAACTCAAGTGCAAGCAACTTGTTTAAGTGTCGGTTTACTTTTTAATTTCCCACACCCCTCCAGCAGAATGCGTCCCACTATCCTAACATGTAATTGATCCTGCTTGTTTTCACTCGGGCTGTAATCATCGGCTCTCGTCCCGCGTGCAGTCGCTGTTTGAACCTGAGGAACTCGGGAAAGCCGAGGCTCCGACTGACGCGTAGGAACAATTAGCTGCAGCTTTGCAGCGTCACTGTCAGGCGGCTGTTGAGCTTATACATATTTGAAGAGGCTGAGGTTCCTATTCCTTTCAGCTGAGTGAACCGCTCTGTTCTGCAGAGTCATGTGTGGAGCTGGTTTTCATGTGTTCCTGTGGGGAACTGTGATGTCCGGCTTTATTTTATTTTCCATGCATCAATTTTACAGTGTTGTTTTCTGCAGCTTGTCAGCGTTTTCATGGTTTTATATTGAGTTTCATCATCGTAAAGGTACTCGGATTGTGTTACAGCCCATGACTGCTGAATGAGAAGAGATATACAAGGCCCATTTAAATCTTAACTATTTATATTGGCCCGAAGAGATTAGTTTGGTTTATGTTCCTCTACTTACTTTTTAAAACCTAAAGAAAAGTTTAAAGCTGTAACAACAATCCCATTAATTGACTCTAAAGGGATTTAAAACAACACTGCAGATGTGTCACTTACAGTTCAGTCAGAACACTCTCCTAGTTTTTCACTACACCTTGAATTGGGACGTGACTCCATGTTCTCCAGGAGCGCCGTGCTCCCTCCCCTCACTCACCCCCCCTCACTATTACATTCCATGTTACTGTATGGCAGCCAGATTTGGGGAGTTTCTCTCCGCGCCTCCTGCGTCTCCTCCCTTTCTGCTGGTGTCTGGTCTGTTTCTCTGCCTCCTCTCTTTCACGCTGAGCGTCTCCTGGCTTGCTGATCGGAGCGTTGAGAGGAGCTGTTACTCATTTTCTCTGTGGCTGTATGGAATTACAGCTCGGGCAGCAATCTTGCACATAGGAAATGATGAAGTATGTCATTATGCTGAGTGTTTCTGTGCAGGGTTTTCTTAGTCTCTCCGCACACAGACACTGACGCTCGGAGAATGATAAGATTTGACACACACAGATCTTCTGGTGCACACAGTCGGGGGTGCAGAGGAGCAGTAGAGAGGTTTCTCTACTATCCCAGAAATCTGTCACCACTTCATAAAAACCTCCCTGTGAACCCTCATGGAACACCTCCACACTCGCCAAGAGTCAATGCCACAAACAAAACATGGAGCGATGTGTGTGCACAGTGGAACATGGTGGTGGTGGTGGGGGGGGGGGGGGTTGTTATCTTAAGGTACCTGCTACTGCTCTGTCACTTACAACCATCACAAGTTATCTGGATCAGTGCGGCCGCTCCTGCCGTCACATCTTCATGTGAGATGGTGTTTGGTCTCACCAGCAGATAATAAACTTCATTACGATTGTTCACTCACTTTGACACATGGAGCCGTGTAATGGAAACTTCTTTATATCGGAAAATAGAACGGAATTAATATAATGTAGAAACTGGCATGTTTGTTAAAGTAAGAATCTGATTGTTGTCTTTTACGTTTGGCTGCAAATAACCAGTGATGCAAATCACTCAGTACATGTACTCAAGTACTAGTAAAACAACACCTGGATCTGTTCCAAAGTCTAAAGAGCACTCTCCCTACCCCCACTGTCTAAGTGCCCCTGAGCAAGGCACCTTACTCCCCAAACATCTGCTCCCCGGGCGCTGTGCATGGCTGCCCACTGCTCTGTGTGTCCTGTGATGTTCACCAGATGGGACAAAGCAGAAGACAAATTTCCCGACTCTGCATGTCGTGTGATTGTGCATGTGTTTGGGATCAATAAATGTATCTTATCTTAAGATTTTACATTTAAAAATGTAATATCCCATTAAATGCAAAGCAGCAATTATCACTTAATTGCTAATTTGCCAACTTTTTGTCTTGTCATAAGTTGTGGTTCCTTTTTGTGTTTCTGACGTCCATGAGTTGTTATGAATTTTCCCATAGACACATTTTCCTCTAAACTTCTCAAATGTTCCAAGTCAATAACTGTTTAAGAAAGTTGGACTAAAGTTGAATAACGTAACACACATTTGTGTCATAGAACTTCCACACCTGATTAATCATTTGATATCCCCTCTTGTTTACTGTATTTTGACCCTTTTAGAGGATGAAGCATCTTGTTCAAAACAATGAAACAATATTTACAGTTTAATAGCATCGAATGTGATAAAACATCAATCTCATTGGACAACCATTACTTTTACTTTTCATACATTGGATACATTAACTCATGATACCAGTGCTTTAACTGAAGTAAGATTTTAAACTTTTCTCTTTGTTGTATCTTTACTAAACTCTGGTCAGAGTAATTCCTCCACTACTGCGACTCATATAAAACGTCCCCGTCTGTCAAAGCACCAGAGGGCAGATAATACATTTGTAGCGGCAGCAGGTTTTTTTTCCAAGCAACCTGCTGGCACTGAGATATTGCGTATTGACACAGGCTTCTGGAGTGAGGGGGATTAGTGTTTGCTCTAAAAGATAGGCCTGTTTTCCTAATGGCTGAGCACATTTACTCAGCGCTTGTCAAACACATCCTATACACGGAGGCAAATTGACTCAGGTCAGTCAACCCCTCTGTCGCTATCTGAGTGGAGCGCCGAGTGAGAAGCCACCAAATCTGCTCTGGTACTGGCCCTGGCATTTTTCTCTGGTTTTCAGAAGGTGCATAAGTTGTACTTTGGTTAATTGTGAGTTTACGTTCTTGTGTTCTTTTCCTTCGACACAAAATGTCAAACTGTATAGGCCATTTAAAACAGTACCTCTTCAATTGTGTATAGTTCGAGGTACTTGGCCTTTCACCTGCAGGTTGTAAGTGTCTGAAAACAAACCTCTAGCCACAACTCTTCTGTGGATGGAGTTTGTCTCATTTGTGATGCTACAATGACTCCATGGTTTTGAGGTCAAGAGCCTGTGTCTCCTTGTTCCTCTTGTCGCTGAAGAAGCTTCCTTATGAGGTTGTGTGTTTGGAGTCATTGTCGTGCTGCACAATGATGTTGGGGCCAATCAGATGCCTCCGTCATGGTTTTAGGAAATAATCTTATGTAAAGGTCGTGCAGTGGTCCCATCACAGTAAGGACGATCTGGGTGTTAACCTGACCAGTGGCTCTTTGCATGTTCTACCTTAGACTCTAAATCGCCTGTTTTTGTGACTCTAAGCATGACTTGTTGTTTGTCTTTGTGTGTGCTGGCCCCTGTACACTGGTGACCTATCCAGGGTGTACCCCACCTCTGTCAGCTGTGATTGGTTCCAGCTCCCCTGTAAAACTCAGAGGATAAGCGACATAGATATCAGATGGATTGATTTGAACGGCCTAAAACCTTGGAGAAAATGGAGAAGTAGGTGGTGTTAATGAGTGAGGCGTAGTAGCCAGGTTAACAGACTTTAAACACAGCCTATGTTTACCCCATGTTTTCCCAGCAGTTCGTGGTAGCATGAAAAAAACAGCCACTGCCCAGAGTGGGTTTGGACTGTGGATGAAATGCACGATGGAGCTGGAGTTATTTAAAAACTCCTCTTATAGAGAGTCCACTGTACCACCGTGTACATCAGGGTCCAAATCTTATTTCACATATCTATAAATCTGTTTGCTGTTCATCTAGAACTCATACACAGTGACCAGTAAAAAATCCCTAGTGTGCGACAGACTCGCTCCCCCACCCAGCTCCTGAAGTCCGCCCCTGCACTTGAACCTGACATTATCCCCACCCAGCCATTAGAGCAAGCATTTTGAGTGAAGAGGACATGGAAGTGGACGCACGGCATGAGAGAGGGATTCTGCTGTAGAAGCGATTACATCATCGGACTGTGAGAGCTTGTAAATGTTGTTGCCGGCTGGTGAAGCCCCGTTAATACCAGACAGTCACAGTGTTGTTCAGAACTGACAAGAAAAATCTGTTGTCCTCCAACAAACATCTGTTAGTAGACTTTCTTTTTTTTTTGTGTGTCTCCTGCAGAGCAGAAAAATATCAGGGGATGAAATGACGCCTTAGAAACAGTCATTTAATTTCTTTAACTTGTTTTAAATTTGTTTTAATGCATCAATCAAGTTGAATTATCAATTGAACTTTCTGGTTCATGTGTAAATGCAGTGTTTTTTTTTGTATTAAAGTATTGATTTAAAATAATGGCTTTAGTTGAGGCCACACCCTTATCTGCAGTGCTGCATTGTGCTGGCAGAGATTCAAGCTGTGGGCTCGGACTCTGTGTGAGTGTGTGCAACTCTGTGCTTGTGAGTTTGTGTGTGTGTGTTTGTGTGTTTGCTGTGGATCGATTGGGTGAGTGCCTGGTGGCCAAGTCGGTCTAGTCACTCACTGTTCGCCAGCCAAGGTTAATTTCTGCCTCACAGTTTGTTTGGGTTTTGTTGATGCAGCTATAGAAGATCTGTGACTCCAAATACACATAATATGTATAATTGTATGTTCATACATTGAATGCATGTAAAAACTCAACCTATATTCACTTTACTCTCACGTAAAGATGAATGAAACAAGAACAAATTCACAGTTTAGAAACTGCAACCAGTGATTTTTGGGCTGTTAATTGGTGATTGTTGAATCAAAAATCGATTTCTAGCCCTAAATCCGAGTGCGTTTGTCTTTTTCCAAACTTGCATCTCATGTTCTTTTCCCAGCTCGTTGTAGTGGGTGCAGTGGTCAGTCGGATATTTGACCCAACAATCAGGTCTTGTTCCTCTCGGTGTCAGTTGAGTGACTCACAGCTCTGAGTCTGTGGGCCGAGTGGAAGGAATGACAGTGATTCACGACGGTCGGACATCAGCTCCTCTCCCACTGCTTCTGTGTAACTGAACTTCAGGAGACATTTTGTGCAGATGTGTTGAAAACTGAACCGTCAGTCTGCATCTGGATGACTCTTGTAATCCCAGTAAGACTGGACAGGTAGTACAGGAGGATGAAGTCTCTCACAGGAACTGTTTTTATTCATTCAGGTGAAAATAAACTGACTTTATCTGTCAACAGGAACAATTAAGGGACTGATTTATGGCTGTTTGAAATATGAATGAATGTGAACTCTACTGAATTCTCTATTTCTGATGAAAACACAAGGTAATCTTCCAATATGGACCTAATCTAAGTTTGAGATGGACTGGTGATCTGATGGATAGTAGTTAAACATTTGAAATACGCACAGTCATGCTAAACTGCTGGTTATTTATTTGTTTCGGCAGCTCATGTGATCTGTGGCTCAAAAGGCACAAAAACAAGCTTTGTCTATTTACATGAAGTTAATATCTACAGAGCTTCTACTGTTATTCATGTGTTCCTAGGATAAAAATATATGCTGGGGGTTTCTGACTCTTAAAATTATATGATGTGAACACATTTTAAAAGTGTCTGACTTCCTCTTTCCATTGTTAAATCAGCACATGACATAAATAAATAGCTCCATTTTGCCCTCTGAAGCATTTTGAGGCCTCAGTCGCTCGCACCTTATATTTTAGATTCCCTGCAGTGGGAAATAACCTGAAGTGTTGGCACGGAGGTTCGAGACATTCTTGTGATCTGCATTTCTTGGGAATTCCTTCACACCTCTTTCTCTCTGTCTCCACCAGTTTTGTCTCCTTATTTAAAAAAAAAATAAAAATCCCTCTGTGTGCTTCTCCTCTACCTCATCTGGTTACCTCGAGGAAACACTGCACTATTGTTTCCCTCAGGACGTCCCGGTAAAGATGTTGCTGAGATGAAGAAACTTTTTTGCTTTCGGGGAAATTTACCTTAACTCTGGATCTTGAATCTTTGAGCCACATTAACCCTGATTTCTCACACATCAGGGACAGAGCTCCCTCTTATGTAACGCTGGGTCAAGAGTTCAGATGGAGGGGGGGTTGGGGGGGGACTTTATTTTTTCTTTCTTTCTTTGAAATTGTCACATGGCAGAAGGAGCAGGAATAATGAGGTGAATGACTGAGGAACAGAGCCGACACTGTGCACCAATGTGAGTAATGACATCGTGTCAAAGGCATCTTGACGATGTTTGAAATAAACCCTGTGAGGCAGCCGGGGCCACACGGAGCGGGACGGGGCCTCGGCTGCAGATAGTCACCTCACGACACAAAGGTCCGTGAGTTCAGTCGACTCATTAACGCTGAGGAAGAGTGAGGTGTGATTTCACCCATCAACTTTTCACATCACACAAGATGGAAGATATTTCAGTTAAATAAACTTTAGTTCCCACTTCTAAGAACTAAACTTAGTGGGAGTGTGACTGGATTTACTCTACACAACTTCAGCCCAATGGTCAGGGATGCATTGATACACACACCTTTAAAAACAATCAATGAAATGTTAAATTCATGGATAAAAACACTATAGTTCAGGATGTTGATTCGTCAGCTTTTGAGGATAAGGGCCAAACGTCATGGTTGATGAGCTTCAAACAAAAACGTGATCTTTGAACTGGGATTCGTATCCTGGCTCCTGCATTGATCTACTTCCACCTCCCGCCTAAATGTTCCTGATTATGTGAACACGTGTCTGACTCGAATAATCTCCTGCTGACAAACTTCTGCACATTATCAGAATCAGGTTTTATCAGAATCAGGTTTAGTTACACAAGTAAGTTACACATAACAACACAAAACAATACAAGAAAAGAAGTGCAGGGATAAATATTAAACGGTATGAGTATTACAGGTATACAGTGAGGGTGAAATAAATAATATAATTACAATATAATTACAATATAATATAACTTCGGGAGTATTTGTACAGTGGTTATTATAGAGATCCAGGGTTATTGCACAGTGCCACAGATTATGTCTGAAAACGGCTTCAAATTCCCAAATTTAGTTTTGCCTGCAGAGCAATGATCAACCTGTACACATTAATAAGATGTGAGTAATGACAAAAGAAAACAATGGCTGATGGTTTGACAAGTTGTGTGACTAAACACTGGTATTTAAACTGACACGTTTCCTCTGCAGAGAAACATTGTGTCTTGTTACCTGACAGACGTACTCGTAACAAGCTGTGGTCACACGCCTGGATATGAAAGGGACTGGGAGGCGGTGCGCTGATTAACTTAATGGGAATTTATTGTCACACCTGAAACGAGTTCATGATTAATTAGTTTAGTATGTACAACCCTAACAAACCGGACACAGCAACCGTTTGCTCCTCAGGTTTATCAAAAGTATATTTGGAAACGCCCTTAAAAAAAAAAAGCACTTGCTCCCGGCTCTTTACAAAATGTGCTTAAAATAGAAGCTGTGGACCGGAGGGCAGATATTTCTCTATTACAGTGTCTTGTGTGGACTCTGATAAATCTACTTGCTTTTTGACACAGAGACGTTCTGATAACACTGAGAGACAGTGCAGACTAATCAAGTGTAAAATGGAAAGACATGAAGCATTGTGTGTTTCTGTTTCCTGCTGGAAGATCACACAGATTCATTTACTCAGCTAAATCTATTGATAAACACAAATATGACATTTCCTGTTTGTGTTCATCAAGTTTTTTATAAACACAAACATTAAATGAGGAGTTTGTGTTTGTTCCTTGTCTTTTCGGTTGTGAACAATTTTCCTGAGGTTGTGTTTTTGCCCCTGTGTTGGTTTGTTGTTCATGTTTGTTTGTTTGTCAGTCAGCAGGGTTACGTAATAACCACAGAACAGATTATCCATGAAACTTTGGGCCAAGATAGAACCCATTAAATTTGCATCCGGACGAAGGGGCCGGTTTCCCATGGGAATAATTAATGGAGGCTGATAAAGACGATCAGGGATATTTAGGAGACGGATATCTCAGAGTGTCCGATCGTTAGGCCGAATCCTTTGATCTCCTTTGGGAACAGGATCAGATTATCTTTTTATAATATTCCTAACTTCATTAAATTTGGAAATGGATGTATTCAGACGTGCGTATCTTTCTGTTTATAGTTTGTTGTCATTGTACCATCTCCACAGTTTCCTGTCTCGACTTTAAAACGCAGTGAAACGATGAGGAAAACCGTTTTCTCTCAGGATTAATAAACAGGTGTACAATTTATGAAACGGCATGAGAAATAAGTTAGTTGATTTCATGGTTTTTCAGAGTTTGTGATTTGCGTCTGTCTGAGGGGCCTGCAGTTCTGGAATGTGTTTTTTTCCCAGTCGTCTTCTCTAAATCAGGGACTTTTACGTTTTATGAGAGATGGCTCTGACAGGAATTCCCGAGATCCAGGATTCTTTTTTTTGGTAATGCCTGGCTTTCATCTCCGTCCCTGTGACTAATACCCGCCTCCCTCCCACTGACGCAGGACGACTCTGTGATTGAAACAAATACTTTAATCCACCGTTGCACTGATCAACGGCCGTCGCATTCTCTAATTGCGTTTTTCTTGTTTTGTTTTTTTTCCTGTCTCCTCATCGCTCCCTCCCTCTTTCTCTCCGTGAGCCTCTCAGTCACATGCACATGCTTGTCCACTGTAGTCCGGTGTTATGAGACGTTAATCACCCACTGTCACTGTAGTGGATCCAGTGAGATGTTATTAACGCACAGTTGATTAATTGAAATTTGTGCTCACATCATTTCCTGCTTTACATTTTAAATATACTGGGGTTTTCCACCTGTTGCTGATTATTCCGCGGTTAGTGTAATAAATAAATTCCTTTCCAGCCCAGATTTAAAATCCTGACTGGACGAGCTTGAGCTCACTTCTCCCACTGAACAATGAAAGGAGGGATGGGATATTAGAGGAAAAGGAGGAAAGAGAAAAGTTGGTGTTAAAGCTGTTGAGTTGTTAAGATGTGTCGAAAGTTTTTTAGAAAATTGGATGAGACTGAAAATGACTCTAACAAAAGTAAACTCTTTATAGTGTGGAAATGTGTCATACTTTATACCATACATGATACTATCACATATGTGTATCTCTGTAAAACAAACCTCTTAAGATATCATCTTTATAATCTTTAATAATTAGTTTGATCAATTTATATTGTAGCCTGTTTTATCCATGAAGGAAGAAACAGAACATCCAGTCTCCTGCAGTGCAAACTGTAATTGCCTCTATAACAGTGGTTCTAACCTGTTTATTTTATTTTCTCCTCCGGGCTGAGAAATCTCAGCCTTGATATAAATAACTTCTTACTTGTTGCATTATTATTATGCACACATGTATTATGCTGTATAAATGGATGTGACAGCAGTTTAAACAAAAAAACTCTATAGCTGAAATTGCCTCGGACACGTCAGTTGTCAAAAACCCCAACGAAACAAGCCAAGAAGTTTCTGGCTGCTCATCCGAGCTCGTCTGCTCTGCCAGAGCTGCACAACTTGTCAAGTCTGACATCTGCAGTGATAATTTCACTGGACCATCAGATCTGCTCCCTGAGGCCTGAGAGGCAGAGCGACGGTTCAACCCACTGAGGAAATCTTTTAATGCTGGCGTGCAGTCAAACTTTTGGTTGCTTTCTAAATGGGTGAACCACATTTTCCTACAGTGGCTGCAGCTGTTTTGCATTGATTTGCATTTCAACACTTTTCTAATCCACAGTTTGTTACTCCTTTTGTGATTTGGATGATTCAAATCCTTATTTATTAGAAGATTGATTGTTTTGTCCCCATCAATAGTCCAGGAGCTCAGATTATTCACTTTACTCTCAACTAATCCAAAGACGAGCAGTATAAAACCGAGAATAAGTAAATGTTATGAAGTTTTACTCGAAAATGACTCATCAAAACACATGTTAAGTTTTATATATATCTTATGCATGATTATTTCCCTGGCGATTGACTCCTTGATTAACCGACTACAAGTTTCAGCTTTATCCAACATTGATCTTTTCCTAAACAAAAGCTGCACTCATTGCAATTACTGCCTGAATCCAATATGATTAAACCAAGAATAGCAACAAGAGCTAATGACAGGCAGCAGAAGTTCAGCCGAGCAAAAATCCCATAGTTCACTTCTGAAATCCAAGAAACCCTCAACTGCTCTAATAGCGATTAATCAGGACAAACATCCTGGACACGATCCAGTCGGAGAAAGAAAATCTCCTGCACTAAACCTCATTATATAATGTTTAATAATAGCAAGTTTAAAAAAAAAAAAGCTTTGTGTCTTTGGAATGGAAAAATGTAGATCTCGTGTTTGATGGATTTCCAATTTGCACATTCACTCGCGTCCCCAGACGACAGAACCTCCTGACTCTGGTGATTTCTCTCCTCTGGTGGCACCGTGAGGTCGACACTTGTGGTTCTGAGTAAAAACGCCTCAAACCACCGGTTGGTTTCCCACAAATTACTGTCCAGACATTCTCAAGGGATTAATTCTAACAAGTTTAGTGATCGACGGACTTTCATCGGGTGCAGATTCTATCCAAAGCTTTTGGTTTGTCACAAAACAAGTAAAAAACAAAGCCCAGGTGTTTTCACTGCTTCTCCCTCTTTTATCCCGATGGTGTTAAAACACATTTTTAAAGCTCTTGTTTTGACGGGAGCAGCCGCCGGCAGAACCCACATCCCACCGTGCTCTCACTAAGCCGGGACCCCTCTGTGATTAAACAGCCGCGCTGACCACGGCTCCTCCCTGACCTTAGGTGTGAGATTACAAGGGGCATGGTTTACAAGTTGGCGTCCTCTGCCCACACACACACACACACTGTGACATAACCGTGATGCATGTCGGGCTCGGGCCACTCGCCTCATTGTTGACATCCTGTGGAGGATGAACCGGTAAAAAGGCTTCGGGTAAAAAAGGATGTGAGAAACCACGGAGGTTAAATGAACAATGCCTCTTTGAAGCCGTTGAATCACATGGAACAATTTGTCAGAGTAATTTTCTCCATATAGCGACTGTCAGGAGGAGGAATGCTAAAAATTTTGGTTGACACTTTCCTAAATCAATTTCTGGTCAGTGAGTCAGAAGAATGCCGTTTTTTTTACTTTTTTTTATCTCGTGGCCATTTCACTTGGGGAAACTTTGAAGTGGACACAAAGCGTCTCTCTGTGCACTTTGGGACCTCGATGTCACATGATCTCCAAACACAGCCCGGCTCGGACATTCATTTGTTACTCTGAGCATTTGATGACTTACTAAAAGATGATTCCTTTGTGAGTTAACTCAAGTAGGCTTTTGTCTCCGCTCTCTGTCTAAGGGCCTAGTGTGACCCCGCCATTCACTCCAGGCCTCTTCCTCCTCCTCTTCCTCTTCCTATCCTTCTTCATCTCTTTTCCTTTCCTTTCCTCTCCTCGTCCTCTCCTTTTCCTCTGCTCCTCTTTCTCTTCTCCTCCTTTTCTCTCTCCTCTCCTTCTTCCTCTCCCTCGCCTCTCCTCTCCACCCTCTCCTTCTTCATCTCTTTTCCTTTCCTTTCCTTTCCCGTCTTCCCTTCCTCTTCCCTTATCTTCCTCTTCTCCTCTTTATCTTCTATTCTCCCAGCCTCTCCTCTCCTTGCTTGTCCTCTACTCTCCTTCTTCCTCTCCTTCTTCCTCATCTCTCCCCACCTCCCCCCTTCCTTTTCCTCTCCTCTTCCTCTCCCCATCTCTACTTCTTCCTCTCATCTCCTCTCCTCACCTCCCCTCTCTGCGTCCTTTTCCTCTCCTCTTCCTCTCCTCTCCTTCTTCCTCATCTCTCCTCACCTCCCCCTTCCCTTTCCTCTCCTCTTCCTCTCCCCACCTCTCCTTCTTCCTCATCTCTCCTCACCTCCCCCTTCCTTTTCCTCTCCTCTTCCTCTCACCACCTCTACTTCTTCCTCTCCTCTCCTCCCCTCTCTGCGTCCTTTTCCTCTCCTCTTCTTCTCCTATGAGCTAATGAAGTCATCCTCACATGATTAAATGTGTGTCCGCTCTGCAATGCATGAGTCAGAGCGTAGAGCAGCAAACGGAGGACTAATCAACTCACTACAGAGAGACGCTTTAATAGAATCTGAACTGAGCAATTCTGTGAGGTGTCGCTGGAAGTCTTATTGGTTTCCTAGAAGAGAACAAATAAGGAGCTATATGTGATAACAGGATTATCTCTATATGATTGTGTTCATCACTTATTGTCTGTAGAAAAAACTAATTTGATTTACTGGATGTCTAAGTTATAGATATGATACAGCCCATGTGCCATTTCCTGCCTGACTCTTCCCACTTGTTCCTGTTGTTGAGAACGCGCCTGACCTGGAAAATCTCCTGCTGCGTTCTTCAGATGTGAAAGACAAACTCCGGAAAATGTCCAGATCCAATTTTCCAGACATTTTCTGGAGTCAATGACTGTGTATTTACTTCCCTAACTTAGTAATAAATGATCCACTGGGAGCATGACGGTTGGCACTGAAGCTTAAATCTGATATAAAACTAAAAGGACCTCTGCCTTCGAGAGCAATTGTTTATTAGAAACTGCTGAGTCATGATAAGGATCTACCTGCGGCCCAAATAGAAGCTATCACTTTCCCCTCAATAAGAACGTTGACTGACGAAAACCCTTGTAACTGAAAGGTTTTCTCACCGTGACCACAGAACTCAACACATCGGAGCAGTTTCTCCAGATGTGCACGTGAGGAGAGACGGATTAGCTCGCTGATGAACCCCCCCCCCCCCCCCCCGACCTGAGCGCCGGGGGCCTCGGCTCAGTCTCCTCCGCTGCCTCAGAATGACTTTGACTCGAGCCTGTCGTCGGACACATTACACTCGGAACACGCTGGCACCGTCTCAACTCCGTGGCTGCTCCGCCTTTTGGCTCAGTCTGCAGTTTGGGGCCAAGAATAACAGTGTTGACCTACTGGAGCGAGTGAAGTGGTGCGAATCACGTCTGTGCAAACAGCCGCGGTGTCTGTTTGAGTCCTTGTGTCCGTCTGAGGGGCTCAAAGTCCACCCTCGAGTTGTGTTTGAAATCCTACTCTTCATGATATCGTAAAAGAAAAAAAAGGAATGACGTGATTTAGAGTTTTAGTTTTCCCCCTGTACCTCGGCCTGCCCTGTCTGCGAGAGCTCGGCTTGCGTTCGATGTTCCAGAATAACTTTTGACAACTCCCACAGGAGAAGAGGCAAGAGTGGATTAGCATATCTGTGGATGAGTGCAGTAAAATCATTCCTGAGGCTGATCTACACTCAGGTCTATTTGTGGTTATTTCGGGTGAAGAAGAATGTCCATCTGTGAATGATCTGTTACTGATGGTCTGATGTTTTTTGTTTGCACGTTACTATAGATTTCTTTTGTTCTTCAGCTCCACTTACGATGATGTGAGTCCGGCGTGACTGATGCTTCTGGCAGTTTTTAAATTGAAATGCAGCAGTTGGTCCTGCCACTCTCTCGTGACTTATTGAAATGTGTTTTTAATGCTTTTATAGGTTTTGATAAACCCTTTCTTGCATGTTGGGCTGAAACCTCATCTCCCCCCCCCCCCCCCCCCCTGTTATGAGATGTGTTTTACTGCCGTTGATATGGAGCTGGCCCAAGTTTTGAAAGAATAAAAACTGTCGGCTATAAAAACGTCTCCTTTAACCATGCATCGTTTTTTTTTTTTTACACACACCAGGTGGACGAATACACGCTGCTTGATCATAAATCAGCTCTCAGCATTTTTTAGTTGTTCCACATCCTGCTTCCTGCTGGCCCATCACATCATGTTGGATGCCAGGCCATTTAACAGAGAAACACTCAGAGCTCTGATCTCTGACTTGTCTGACCCGGTGCTCCTCAGCCTGTCTGCGAGCAGGTTGTTGTTATTAGTGCTTGAGTGCTTGCTTTTTTTTACTGGTTGTTCCATTTCGGGCACTTCTGACCACTTAGGGACGCTGAGGGATGTTGCTCTGTCCTCGTCTGACCCGTGGTTCCTGAGGCAGGAAGGTTCAGAGGCAGACGCAGTGGGGAACAGAACACCAGCTCCACTGGCATCAGATTTTCAAAAGGACATTTCTGGGTTAGGGTTAGATGATACCACTGCTGTTCCTCGGTTTGACCTTGCGCTGTCTTCCTTTGTCCAGACGGTAGAGTTGAACAGGGTTTTCCACTGCGTCTGCCTATTTTAATGATTTGTTCAGCCGAGTGAGTCACGGATGAAGAGTGATTTCATCGCTGGGATCCAGTTGTTTGAGGCAGCGTCTGCCAGCAGTGCAGAGGCCAACGTCTAGCAGACTCTCCTGAGTCCTGATTCCCAAAACCATTTTATTGTTGTGATGATCGTTGAATCACAGAGTTTAAGTTCACTTGAATTTGGTTTTCTACACAGTATTTATCCGGGTTTTCCCCTCAGGGCTACATTATAAACACATTTGTATTTGAAAGGAGACATGTGTTGCTTTTCCTAGTTTTTCTTTCCTCCGTGGTTTTTGTGGCCGTGGTACAGGGAGCTCCACTCCCCCTGAAAACACTGAAACTCCTGAATCCCCTGAAATCCTTGTTAGTAGCCCAGCCACTGCTTCTGCATCATTGTGATTTGCGTTTGCATAATACATGATAACACCTAGCAGCTCGTCTGGTTTACTTCCTAACGAATCCAGGTAAAGAGAAATCAGAGGACAAAATATATCCTAAAATCCCAGTAGTTGGTCAACTGGCCAATCAGAGCTATGTTAGGAAGAGGCTGTAGCTCCACCATGTCTTTCAGGCTGCATCCATACCAACACGTTTTTCTTTGTAAATGACTCCATTCTGCAAACGGATGTGCCTGGTGTCCTCACTACTCCAGAGAGAGGAAACCACTTTAGTTTGAAAACTGCGGTGCCACGTTTGTGTCTGGACGAGCTGAAAAGGAGATGTTTGGAAAGGATAAGGGAGAGTGACCCCTTTCCAGAAGAAAACCACCGACATTAGCCGTGGGTACCAGTGCAGAAGGCAACATGGATAATCAATGACGAGCATGGCTTACCCTGTTTTCTGTGCTAACAGCTGTTTTAAAAATGTGCTTAGATGTGTTGGAGATTTGCTATTATTCATTGCAATACTCATTTCTGTTCGAGCTCTTTCTGCAAATGAAAAACCAAATGCTTCCACGTGCATCTCCATGTGTCATGTGCATATTTCTGACTGAAATGCGTTGCAGACCTTGTGTCGCTGATCCATTTGAAAAGAGATGATAACTGGACAAAGATCACTACTTTGCCTTGTAGAGCTTTGATTTGTTTGGTTTGGGGCTGGAAAATCTTCTCCTAATTTTTTTCCTCTGTGTTGCATTATGCTAGGAGCCAATCACGGCCCACCCTGAACCGAAACAACATGTTTTTCCAGATGAGATGGAGCGATAGCTGAGCCCCCTTGACTCCTGCATCCAGCTCACAGCGCTGCAGATTAGCTCGATGCTAGCCTTCTCTTAGCATTGCGTGCATGTTGGTTAGTGGCGTCGGTGAAAGGGTGGGGTCACAGAGGGGGTGCTTTCCCATTCCACAGACGCAAGGCTCGGGGCGCTCTAAGTGATTCGCCGAGGAATTTGTTTACTTGTGGCGGAGCTACAAATAACTGCAGGGTTTATATAGGCCCGAAAAAACGACTTCCCCTCCAGGCAGCCATACAACATAAACAGAGCTGCCAGGGGAAATACTGGAGCGTCTTATTAAAGCACAACCACTACACATGTTCCACAAGGCCACATGGATCCCATTACTCACCGAGGAGCTTTTTTCCATCAGGCCTGCTGGGCCTGGCTCCTTCATCCGCGCTCTGGCAATTTGTCTGACTCTGACTTAAATAGATCCTAAAACCATGTTATTAATCTGTCTCGGACTGATGCCGTTGAAACTACGCGAGAGGGAAAGATTGCTCCGACCCGTCCAGGCCGACAGACTTTCAAGTTTGGCTCGAGGCCCGAGTCTCTGTGAGCTTGACCCACAAACAAATTCTCCACACCCATCGACGACTCTGTACTTGACCCTCCTAACGTGCGTTACTGATATGTGTGTAAGATGTGTGATATGTCGCCTCTTCACGTTAATTTTCAACTGTGTGTGTTTGTTTTCTCACCACGTCTTCCTCTCTCGTCCTTCAGGCATTCGGGAACGCAAAGACAGCCCACAACAACAACTCGAGTCGCTTCGGCAAGTTCATCCAGGTGAACTACCAGGAGAGGGGCACTGTGAGAGGGTAAGCACACAGAGGCCTTTCAATTTCCATACAAATAAATATCATATTCATCATTTGACACCTTGTTTGAACTGTTTTCAGAGCGTATGTGGAGAAATACCTCCTGGAGAAGTCGAGGCTGGTCTATCAGGAGCACAATGAGCGGTGAGCAGAAGTTTATGATAATAATATAAAAGTAAAACAGAAGTAGTTGGTTTCATTGAGCAGGAGGTGAAACTTACAGCTTCTACGTCTGAGCAGCGATGTAACGTGATCTTATGAAGTGCAGCTCAAAACAAAAGTGAAGGGAAATAAATGAGCTGGACTCCAACTTTACGGGTTTTTTCTGTGTAGCCATCAAACATGATTCATGTCCTCCTTGCGTGAAATGAATTTCATATTGCTTATTTAAACAGATTTGTATGAATTAAACTTGTAATATATAATATATCAACACAGGCTTTAATGACGGATGATGCTTTGAGGACCCTAAAAAGGAAAATATGTCAACAAACCAGGTTCTTGGCTGTTCTAGCACGATGTTGAAACAGTCCGTGACATTCAACCTGCACTTAGCTTAAAACTTGATCCTCTTACTCACAAAAACAAGCATTAAATAAATCTGTGGTTTGAATTTTGGCAAAACATTTGTGTATCTGAGTAAATTTAAGCGAGAAAGCCTGTTGTTGTAAGTTTGCCAGCGTGTGAGTCATGAAGTGAATTGACCTCTAAGTGGGACTGATGTGCTGGACTGGCTGGATGGAGTGGTGAAGGTTAACCTCACCATGGGGGGCCCACAGAGGGCCCACAGAGGCCCCCCTGCGTTCTCGTATTGAGATGAATTGCTGACTCCAAGCTTGTGTGTCTGTGTGTCTCTGTGTGTGTGTGTGTGTGTGTGTACGCTCCAAGAGAACCGTCGGTCGCACAGCTGCTGCACAAGTTGACCTCTAACCTTTCTGCTGTCCTAGGAAAAAGGGCGAGCACACATGCACACACACACTTGTACACACACACACACAAACAAACCGAGCTGCCATTACTCCCTTTTTAAAGTTTTGGCTTTAGCCTCTGTTGCATTGTGGCTCCAGGGAATTCCATCCTGGTCCATCTGTCCGACACACTGGTCTTTAAACGAGATTAGATCAGTTCAGCCAACACAAACAATAGATAAATCATTCTTAATGATAATATATAACATACCGTGAATGTTAAATTAATGAAGAATGGAAACTATGAGAGTAATTGCATTACAAGGAAAAGAAATGAGTAAATAATTCCATCCATCCATCCATCCATCATCCATCCATCCATTCATTGTCTTCCACTTATCGAGTTAGCCGGTCAAGTATTCAAGACGTCCCTCTCCCCAGCCACAGTCTCCCAGGTGGATGCTGAGTCATTTCAGGGACAGAAGGGATGTGTAGTCCCTCCAACCAGTTCTGGTTCTCCTCTCGGTTGTAGGTGCCGGGTAAACCTCCAAGGGAAGGAACCCAAACCACCTCAGGTGCCCCCTTCTTAGTGTGAATGAGCAGCGGTTCCACTCTGAGCTCCCCCCGGGAGGCTGAGCCAAGAAATCTCCTGCTTTTTGGTCACTACCCAGAATGAGGGCTGGAATGTAGAATGACCAGTAAATCGAAATCCTTCACCATAACGATCCGGTACAATGCCATCATTAAAGCTGATGGGGCAACGACCTGCCTGAACATTCATCTTCCCCTCACTCGTGAACAAGACCCTGAGATACTTAAAGTTCTTCACTTGGGGCAGAAACTCACCCCCAACAATAACCCAGCATATCAAACATCTAATACCTTTCGCTATTCAACCAAATAGGCAAACACAAATATGTTTGTCTGACAGAAACCCACAAAAAGACAGATTCTCATGCCCATAACCATAATTGCATAATTGTTTTCTTTTTCAGGAACTACCATGTGTTTTACTACCTGCTGGCAGGAACGAGTGAAGAAGAGAGGGAAGCCTTTCACCTCAAGAAGCCTGAAGAATATCATTACCTCAGTCAGGTGGGGACTTCAGCTTCAGGCACAGTCACGTGTTTTATTAGAAATGATGAGATCACTTAATGTGTCTTACACGTGTGTTTTCCATAAGTCTTCATTTATTTGTAGCATTTAGAATGTTTGTGTGTCTGCGCTTGTGTCATCTGCTCGTCCTTCTCCCCGAGGAAGCCCCGGTTCCCTCTTGTGTGTCGGTGTCTCCAAACAGGAAAGACAGAAACGATGACACAAAGGAAACACATTCCACTGGTGGTGGTTTTTCAACACAACTGTCCCGCTCACTCTCACTTTCTTTTTATCGTCACGACAAAGATTGTTTTGAACTGTGCATCTGTTTGTGTTTTGTGGGTGTAGCTGCATGTGTGTGATCTTCTCATACACTTTGGTTTCATCGTGGTGTCACATGCACATCCTCGGCCCCACGCCACCACTGAAAATCACACACACACACACAGACACACAAACAAGAAGACAGGCGACATGGTGTTTGTCCCTCGTCTCTGTTGTGTAGTGTGGTTTCACAATTAACACACAAACACACACCTATATTTTGTTGAGAACTTGTTGCACCTCTGAGCTTCGACTCTCCCACCACGACCTGCTCCCCTTCCTCCAAAATCCATACGCCTGCATAAAGGAAGGAATTCCTCCCATTCCTCAAGGCCGCTGACGTGCACGTACAAATACACACACATCCACAAATACACACATTCTTGCGCCGTTCTCTTGCTCGGTCACTTTCCGCCTTCTCTGTGGAGTTTACGTGAAAAGTTCACCCTCTTGCACGGCTCTTTGGAATGGATTTCACAACCTCAGCTCTCCCAGACTGATTTACATATCGACTCTTAAAGGTGTTTTTTTTCCTCACAACTTCCTGAATCAATCCCTGCAGCTCGTTCTGCCTTTTGCTTTCGAGAACCACACGTGTGACCTCGACTCTTTTCAATGACCTTTTCCTGCTTTTGTGACTGTGAGATCTAATTAATGTAGCTACTGGATGAAAATCATTTTGCAGACGCACGTTGTATTTGTAAAATTTTTGGGACGACTTAAAATAATTACATCTATTGGTAAAACACCAATTAATTAAGTTTTTGTCAAACCAAAGTTAGCAATCGTGTGATTGTAACTTGTTTAACCAACTCAAGTGATTTGTGTGTTAACAACTAAAGTATTTTTTGTTAAGTTGGTCTAACAATTTTCTTTTTTTAAGAGCAATCCAGGAATTCAATGACCTTAAATTCAATTTTAGTTTTGTTGTGGCTTATTTACAGAAAACCATAATCAAGAAAAACTTATCTGCAAGTTGATTTTCATACTTTATCTACATGAGCTCAAACGTGTCGTTTCTGGAAGGCTTGAAATGAATCATAACAACTCACGCTTTTGGAAACCGAATCCATAATGTGCATGTATGTGTTGCAGTTTAATAATCTTTCTGCTCCACTGCTTCCTGTGTTAAATAACATGTCTGTGAATTCCTTGCGTGTGCATCATCATCAGTATCACGCCTGCTCCTAAATGTTTGACGTATGTCTGACTCTACGTCTCCTTGTGTCTTAGCTCCGTCTTAATAACACGTCCGTCCATCAACGCTACTTGCTCATAAACCTCATGCTACGTGTTTAAATGTACAGTATGTGATGTCGCTGGAATGCTGCTGTCTAACCATTAACACCCCCCCCCCCCCCCTCTCCCTGTAAACTCTGCCTCAGCATTCCCAGATGACAAAGAACAGCCAGCAGCCTCACTGGGACTGTGAGAGTGAACCGGTCAGTATCTGTGCTTCTGAGTGTCTGTGTGTCCGTGTGTCTGTCCGTTGATGGAGAAAACAGCAACAAGTAGAGATTCACTCACCTGAACCCCGGCGGCTCGAGCCCCACTCTCCACTGCACAGCTGCTCCACCCGTCCCTGTCCCTGTCCCCGTCCCTCCTTTGCCTATGTTGTCCCTCTTTCAATGTTCCCTGGTTCGGTTTGGGTGTTGTTTATTTTATCTCTGTTATTTTATTTGCTTTTCCCTGTTGAGGTGTTTTTAGCTTTTTCCTGTATTTATACGACTAAAAGGTGAAATTGTCCGTCCTGCCACAGAAGACGTTCCAACTTCACACAATTTGTTTGGACATAAGAAATCAAAGTCAGAATTTATTCAATCACCCGTTAAATTTAGGTGTAACTACATGCAGCATGTTGTGAGGTATCATACTTGGGTTCTGTCTGAATAGAAAATATAATTTGTAACAATTATTTATTAGAAACGAAAAGATCATTGTTATGTTGTTGATCAAACCCAGATAAATCCATGATTTTTATTCAAGGCAACGGCACATTTTATATTGCATCATTTCTTTTTTACCTTCGACTTTGTCTGTCTCTGAAAAAACTTTTGGGGCAAACAACACATGTGTTACCGTTTGAAAAGAACTTCAATATGTTACCTCATCAGAGTCACGTCAGGTAGACAGCAACTCTCAGGATCCCGCGCGGCTTCACGACAACATTAAACAAGGTTGTGTAGTTGTGTATCATACGTATAAGTGTAAAGTTTCAGAGATAGTTTCCCAGATGTTGTAACAATCTGGGGGATTTTAAAGTTCATGAACCAGTTGTGGTGACGAACCTTTCACCCACAGAAGTTGGCATGTTTTTAGTCACACTCCATTACAACAGACTTTTCAAACAACCGACAGCTTGACAGGTCTTATGAGGAAAAGCACTGGTGTGAATAATAAAATGAATGATGACTGAATTCCATTAGGCTGCTTTGGTTTCATGGTGCTGCCATCGTAGATGCTGGTACCTCGTCACGCTGTCGACTGTATTGATGAGATCATCAGAGACATTCTTGATAACATGAAACATAACTTACATGAAAATAACAGATTTCAATTAAAAAAATATATACACATACCCTTTTCTACAATAAGTTAAAATAAAACATTGATTTAAACCTCTAAATCGACCTGTGGAGAGAAGTTGTTCAAGAGTCACAGATGATGAAGATGCTCTAACAGACACTTCATCATTCACAGTGACTGAGCTACAGTAGATTTACTTGAGCATATCTCTGGTTTGCTACAAGTTATTTGTCCAATAATTCACCTTTAACCCTTAATCACAACTTCTGAATGATATCAAAGTTGTCACTCTGTGGTAGTTAAACTGAGATCATAATGTCAACGATCAAAAGAGTTTTGGTTTGGTGGTGTTTTTTGTTTTCTCCACTACATGCATGTAACAGTTCACTTTAATTCACTATTTACATATGATAATGATTTGTCTTTCACCCTATGAAGTTGACGAAATACTAATAATACTGTGAGATACATAATGTACTTGGGATTTCAGTGGGATTAATCCTGTGTGTCAACTCAAAAATGATTTAGTGAACCTGTTCAACAAAAGGAAAGCCACAAAAAAAAAATCACGTCAGCACAGGAAATCTTCCAAATGAAGTATATTAAGACCTGTAATGACTTTTTAATGTTGTTATGTTTCATTTCCTAACACAAACGTGTGACATCTGGAATCACCAACCCACATGTTCTCCGACAGTAAAATATTGTTTTCGTTTGGACCGAGCGACGTGAATATTTCCCCCTTCTGTAGAAATGTGACACCAGAGCCACTAATAGTTCACAGTGAGTTCCCGTCGGGGGGGAGGGAGGGAGGGAGGGGGGGAGGGGGCAGGAGGCACATTGGTGTGAGTGTGCGTCTCGTGTTTGTCTTCCTGAGGAGTCGGTATGTGATAATTATGGCAGCCATAGTGGAATGAGCCCATAAGAAAACAGCGGAGCTCACATTACGCTGGCTGGACGAAGTTTGTGTAGCTACATCAACGCACGTGTTCCAAAGCTCCTCCTGTCGTCATTAACTGCTGATACAGATCCAAGCATTAGGTCCTCATCTGCATTTGATTGCTAAATGTTAGATATTTTAAAACACTACTGTAAGTTTTTAGGACTCCAGAGGTAAATATTGTATTTAGTACTCAGCTACAAATACCGAAACAGCTTTCGATATAAATGTGTCTGCAGTTTAATGTATAAAACACTGTTAAAGATACTTCCAAATAAATCACTTGAGACATTACTGATGTTTATAAGTCAATATGCAAAAATACATTCAGCCTGACCAGTATAGATTTTTCAGGGGATGATGTATAGATATAGAAAATGTATTAAAAAAAGACAACACAAATACAACCAAATTTATAGAACTAATAAAGTAAATAATTTTTTTTTGCTGTAAATCCCAAACATAAGGCGCTAATTTATATTGTTTGTGTACTTTTGATATTAAATTTTGTTTTAAGTCCATATTTTAACCTAGGAAGACATCTAAATTCCGAAGGTTAATTTGTAATCTAATATTTAAAAATTAATTAAAGTTAAAATAAGGACTTCTACGACCAAGGACAGACATTTAGAAAGTTTTTCTTTAGGCTCTACAGCAGCTTTGAAACTAGATTTAGGGACGAACAGTAGACAGGATATTTAGTGTGTATGATTATTTGTGAGGCTGAATGTCTCACTGAGTGAGAGAAGTGTAGCTCCTGTCCGCAGACTTCACTGTTGTTGTGTCTTTTCTTCCACCTCATAAACACACACAAACCCCTGGATCGCTTTAACAGGCTAGATTTCCCCCTACACGAGCACACGCTGTTGTTCTCTAGACTAGATCCACATCAGACCTCACTGTTGTTGTGTCTCTGCGTGCACCTCATAAACACACACATGAACCCCTGAGTCGCTTCTCAGCTCTTTCTCCGGCTCACCAGATTTCTGTGGATCGCTTTAACAGGCTGGATTTTCCCCTACACAAGCACACGCTGCTGTTCTATAGACTAGATCCCCCCCCCCCCCCCCCCCCCCCCCCCGTGCCTCTTACTGTGAGTCATTCAATTCTTCTGCTTCAGGCCGTTCCACTGTTTTTTTGTTTCAGCAGAATAAACTGAGGAACTATTTTAAGTATCTTTGCTAGACACTCTGTAAACATCTGGGCACCGGGCATGTCAACAACACTCACTGAATCCTTCTAAACTCCAGAGCGGCTTCTCATTGGCTCTTCTGGCTTCGAGGTCATAATGGTGACTGTGAGCCTGACGCCCGGTTTTCTGCCCTTTTCTTTCCAGGACTGCTTCACTGTTGAGGGCGAGGACCTGAAGCACGACTTTGAGAGGCTTCAGCTGGCCATGGAGATGGTGGGCTTCCTTCCTGCCACGCGGAAACAGTGAGTGACACAACCACGATGAGTGTGTCATGAAATCGGGTCAAACATTAAAAACCTACTTCACACGCTAGAGCAAAGAAAAACCAACATGTCTCCTTTAAATCTCCTTTTGAAACATTCTATTAAATAACAAATAAAACAGTTGTTTCCTTGTTTTATTGTCTTTTTATCCTTTTGTGAAGCACTTTGTGACTTTGCTACACAAATTAATCAAAACTGTATATATGATAAGAGTGGCTGATAGTTACAGATGGTTCCACAGTCTCTCAAACTTGTTCTCGTGTGCTGAGCAGGATCTTCTCTCTGCTGTCGGCCATCCTCCACCTGGGCAACATCTGCTACAAGAGGAAAACCTACAGGGACGACTCCATCGACATCTGTAACCCAGAGGTGCTGCCTGTCGTCTCAGAGCTGCTGGAGGTACCGACAAGCAAACCTTCTGGGGGGGGCGGGTGTTACTGCTGCACATGCTTTACATGTGTGTTCAGATATAAAAAGTAAAAGCTGCTCTGACTGTATTTATCGTGTTTCTGTATTGACAAACAAAAATAGTTTTTCCCAGTATCATGAGCTCCAACAAAACTCCACAGGAAGTCCAGGCCTCAGGAAAAAATCTGTAAAAAATGACTTAAGTCACCTCCAGTCATTTGAATGGGTTCCTCACCCGACCACTGTTGTATCGATCGACACTCTGAACGCTGTCATTTCAAAGTGACTGAGTGAAGTTTGGTCAACAGTAAATTGCCGTTGGAGCCGGTTGGAGTTAATAAATACACCATCGGGGCCCCAATGTTTACATTACATAACTGCACAGATTCCACTGGAGTCCCAGTCGGGTATTATCCTCGTAATGTTGTTTAAGTATTAGATAATAACCGTTTGTCAATCGTTAGCTCATTAAGAGAACATATAATCACGTATTATAAGATGAGTGGATGTGGGTTTGTGCTGAATCGTCACATCTCTGCAGTCTGACTTAACTTCTGAACTGAAAGGATGAGAAAGAACAGCCCTGATGAGCTGAGGGTGTTTCTCTTCAGAATAAAACAAATATAGAATGTTTAAATCCTTCCTCTGCTCCCGCTGTCACCAACAGGTCAAAGAGGAGATGCTGTTTGAGGCCCTGACGACACGGAAGACGGTCACGGTGGGAGAGAAGCTGATTGTTCCCTACAAACTGTCTGAGGTGAGACTGCAGCTCCGACCTCACCAACAGCAAACAGACTTCGCTGTAAAGACACGGAATAACACACACAATACAAACACAGCCTGTTGTTAGACTCCTGAGAGACGAGGTGCTCAAACAGTTTCTGACAAATGTGAAGACAAAGTTTCTATTTGGAATTGTTGGACCTCACTTCTCTTTGTCGATGCTACACAAACTCACGGTGGGGAGGATGGCATCTCTGTCGTTGACACAGCGTTTCCTGAACATCAGGTGTGTCATGCAGGACACACTTCACACACACCAGTAACAGAGGTAGCAGCGAGCTATTACAAAAGAAAACTAAAACAAGAAAACTCTATATCCTCAGTATGGACATCATGGATGCAGAGAAACAAAACACACACAAACACACAGACACAATATCCTCCACCTACAAACACACAAAGTCCTTCAGTGGGTTTAGAGAGCGAGCGAAGGCATTTCCAGCCGCTCTTCAGTTTTCACCGGGAGCTCTGAAAACAAACACACGTCATGGTCTGGAGACGAGAGCCATCTACAAGAGATGTTTAAATTATATTTATGTCTTGCACACGTACACTGAAGTTGTGGTTTCATCTGTAGACAAACTTTTATTTGTTTGTCTACTTTTTTAGTAGTTGGCAGGACTACGTAAAAGACTACTGGACGGATTCCCATGAAAACTTGATTGGGGGATATATGGGTCAGGAAAGAACTAGTTTAATTTTAGTTTGGATCCAGACCACTGTCTTTAGTGTTGTGAGGTGTTTCACAACATTTAGTTGATTTGTCAGACAATAATTCATTGATCTTGATGAAAAATGAAATCAGGCATCATTACCAGGGTCTTACAACATGCTCTAAAAAGCATAAAATGTAATAATCTTAATTTTAGACCTTAGAAATGACTTTATTGTACTAATAACTGATATTCTGTCAATACCCAGGTCAGAATTTAAGGAAAAACTATGGATACCTACTGTCTGCTGGGTTTGTAGTAATTCATGGACTCTGATATTTACCTGGTCTTAAAAAGTCTTAAAAAGTCTTAAATTTAACTTGAGAGACCCTGTTTCTATGAGAATGTGTAAATTGGTTCAGATCCAAATAAAAAAATCTGTATCTAGTGAACTTAAGTGTGGTTTCATACGGGGAATGTGTTCATTCTAATTTCCCCAGTATGAATTCCAGACCACGTTCCCGCAGCAGAACTCTCCCAGTAGACGCTGGCTCGTTACACGCTCCCATCAGAAGACAGCAACAACCTCATAATGGCCTTTTAGATACTTAGGAGTTATTTCATATGAACAAACAGTGATTGCGTCGGTGGCTCTCTGGGTGGTCTCTGTGTAAATATCGCTCAGTCACAGTCTCACTAACTGAAATCATACACTCGAGAAACCTCACGGAGAAAAAAAAGGGGTTTCTGTAATGAGTCTGCTCCGTCCCCTCAGAGTTATGAGGCCGTTTCCCTCTCCACGTTTCAAGTCCGACTTCCTCTGAATAATGAAAAGCTTATGAGTCATTAAACCGCAGAATGTGCGGAGTTCACAATAAAAAAAATCTGCCCGGGACTCGTTGGAGACATATTTGGTCTGAGGCGGCTGAAAATAACCTTGTTAATTGTTTTTCGGGGGAAAAAAAGAGGAATTTTAACTTGACTCTGTGGTTTGTTTTGTTTCTGAAGTCCGAGGCTCAACTCTGCTGCTGGGAGGTCAAATCTTTCCAGAGGAAACAGGAATTAAAACGTTTTTTTAATCAATAATCTAATCAAAGGAAGCTGTTGCCTAATAATCTGTGTTTATTGAAAGAAAACCACATCACTGATTAAACAAACCAGTCGATTTTAAACACTGGAACATTAAGTTTACGATAACATGAGACCTATAAAGACAACGTCTACTGTTTGTCTTCACTTCCACTCGAGAACACGCGCTGTACGTTTTAAAAGCCTATTAAAGTTATATCTGCAGCCTCACCAGTCAGAACTTGGCAGCTCCCACCGTCTGTGTGACACCAGATTGGATTGGCTGATCTCTTGAGTCAACCTGACGAGTGTTGCTCTGGATAATGACATTAATAAAGACCCAGGGACGTCACGCTCTGCTGTGCCAGCGTGTCCGTCTGTGATGTGAGCGTCTGTGATGTGAGCGTCTGTGCCAGGGCTTCAGTGGAGAACGTCTGTGATGTGTTTGGGTGGGAGGGGAAGTCTGCTTTTGTCATTTTTATACTTTCCATCAATAATTCTAAGCGATGACAGATACTATACTCAGGTCTCCCTCTAAAGGGTCAGTTGTAAAGCAGAAATTCAGCCGTTTGTTGTCTGGAGGACGTCTCCATAATATAAATCTATTTTTTCCGTATATTAAATCTCCATTCATTGTTTTTTTTGGTGGACCTGTAGAAAAGTGCAGTGTTTCAGCACCAGGCCAAACTTTAACATTTTATACAGATGTGTGGGACATAGAGAATGAGGGGGGGGGGGGGGGAATGTCTGCAGGGATTTCACCCATCAATTGACAACGGAAGTATTTGACGACTCTTCAAACTTGTTCTCTAAAAGGGTGTCACAGAAAAAACTAGAATGGCTCCCAGTAAGGCTCAAACCATTTCTTATTTCAGGGCCCCACCAATACTGGGGTTGAAAACAGAATCTCATTGGCAGCAGTAGAAATACATTTTGAGGACCCATTCACTCACTGTGTATTTTGATAAATCCTTTTCTTGCTGTTGAACAGTTTTTCCTCTATCAGCTGTCGTTAAATCATCGATGAGCGTATCTCTAAATACTGTTTGTGTGTGTCTGTCCCTCCAGGCTGGCACGGTGAGGGACTCCATGGCGAAGTCCCTGTACAGTGCTCTGTTTGACTGGATCGTCTTCAGGATCAACCACGCTCTGCTCAACATCAGGGACCTGGAGGACACCACCAAGGTGAGACCACACAAAATGTCCAACATGGATTAATATCTTTTACTTTAATCAGTGTTTTGTATGACGTATGACAAAACTGACCTAGATTCATAACACTGCTGATGATAAGATCCGATCCCAAGTGGTCTGAGCTAAATTCAGGTCTGAGCATCCAAACACGTCCTCAATTTGAGATCTGATCACTGAGGACGGGCTGTGAGACTCGAGTTGATTCGTCTGTAGCCAAAAAATCAACAGTGACCATCACATGACCCAATTTTTTTAATCTGTCTTCAGAGCTGCAGTCCATCCTGACTCTCTCTCTATCTCTCTCTTTGCAAACACAACTGACGTGTGTGATTATTTGCAAATGGAGCAGGGTAGTGAGACCTGATCCCAGGAGACAGTCTTTTTGCATTTAAATATCTGGTGTGAACAGAGAACTGAACACTGTCCCCCTTGTCTCCTCCTGTTTCCTCCTCTCCCTCAGATCTTGTCCATCGGGGTTCTTGACATTTTCGGATTCGAGGACTTCGAGAACAACAGCTTCGAGCAGTTCTGCATCAACTTCGCCAACGAGCGTCTCCAGCACTACTTCAACCAGCACATCTTCAAGCTGGAACAGGTAAAGAACGCCTCGTCCATATTCCTCTGAACGACCTCTGACCTGCAGCTGAACCCTCTGAGCTACTTGTTCTCCAGCTGCTCGTATTCTAACCCACTGTGGATCTACCACTCATAAGGAAACCCCTCGTCCTTATCACGCCACGCAGAGCACAAACAGCACAATGACACACAAACAATGCAGAAAGTCTTCAGGCACATTACACAACAGGGTTACTGAGAAGCTGACCACCCTGACTCCGGTTGTGTGTTCTCCTAAGTGAGCTGATTAGCTTCAAAGGGCTTTTTACTCTCCTGATGCCTGTAAGTTAAACATGGTGTTTACCTTGAGATCGGCTGAATCAGCGACCTGCCCCGACATGTTTGAAGGGCTCAAGCTGCTGCAAAGCCTCCGTGCACTTCCATGAATTACACCGAGACGTGAGGGTCTGTCTGCTCAGTCCTGCTTTGATCACAGCCGTCTTACTCCTGTGTCATAAATACGTCAGGACTTTCAACAGAAATGTCACGGGGAGCGACTTCAAAGAGTTTCTTTGTCCAGAAGCTTAAAGTAAATTAAATTCTGTGTTATCGTGCTGCAGATGGAGGAGTTGTTAGTTTAGTGAATTAGGAAATGCATGAATGAAATGTTAAGTACACGTGGGGTGTGGTAGAAACTAAGATAGTCCACACAAGTTATATATTCTTATTTAAAACGGAAAAAATATGTATAAATTAGCTTAACAGAAAAATTACAAAGAGGGAAGAATATATGTCATATTTACAGTATGAACTAGAACACTGCTGAATAAAACCATGTTTAAATTCATTAGATCCAGATTTTATTTTGGATATTCACCAACTTTAACAAACTCTTGTGTTGTTTTACAACGATGACGATTCTTCAAACGTTAATAATTACTGAATTGTGATTTGTTTTAAGATAATATGTAATAAAAATAGAAATGTACACCTTTAAATATGTTAATAAATATCTATATAATAATAATAGCTTTGGATAAAGTTGCTCTATTACTATAGTAGCAATATTTAGTATAGACCGGTTGGAAAAGTACTTGGGATAAATATAGATAATATAGATATATAGATAAATGAAGCTTTAATATAAGGATAAAAAACATCTATTGTTTACAAAACCTAAGATGATGAAACATTTTTGCGACAAAACTAATCATAACAAACATGTTGATGCAACTTGAAATTTGAGAAGATCATGATTCATAACTTCAATGAGGGTTGTCTGTCTCCACTCGAGCTTTGTCCTGTGGTTTGACAAGAGGCCAAAACATTATCTTCAGTATCTCGATGTAGTTCACGGTGGATGTCAAGGTGGGTTCAGGATCACCATCGTGTAATATCCTCCTTCTTTCCTCTTTCCCCACTGACTCGGAGACTTCCAGTATTTGTTGATACTTATTAGAATACCACAGCACTTCCTGTGCTACTGCTTGTTGCTCTAACCCGGGTCACATTAGATCCAGCCTCCAACCAAACACTTGGCTCGGTGCTCTCGCTCTCTCTCTCTCTTTGAATGCAGCCTCCGTGTTGTAAGTGTTTATGTTGAATACTGAGGAGATCTTTTTTCATTTCGGGACATTAGATAAGATAGTTCCTGGAGGATGTATTCACTCCATAGTGTCCTGCACATCCTGGTGTACAGGTTCATGGTTGTGACTGTGTGACCTTTGCTGTGAGTTCTGTCAGTTGTGTAAAGATGCAGCTTCATGTAGACGCTGGTTTACAATACATTGACCTATGCGACACCACCTTGAGCCGAGCTGTGGAGTGATCAGTGATTATTCTATTGATTTCTGATGTTTCCATGGATCAAACAGCCTCAACCCTTCTTATACAGTGTTATTCATTCATCAGACATATTTACTTTTACAGAAAAAGTTTGTTAAACCTGCACCAGCGAGTCGGAGGAAAGCGAAGAGCTCAGGAATTCATCCCGGGCCTCGGTTCAGTTTAGCTTTAGTCGTTGGTGGAAAAATCGATGTACAACGCTCAGGCCTCCTAAAAGCTTTCTGACCGAGAGCTGACGTGCTTCATATTTCTGCTGAGGTCGGCTTCACGCCCTCGTCTACAGTTACACACAGTTTGTTTCCACCAGCGAGTCACTGTGTTGTGACGGCAGAGAGACGCAGGGAAGCAGCAGCCGTGGGAATTGGTTATTACTGATTATGATTATTAATAAAACACCAATTTAAGCGTCTTCAGAGAGAGCTGACGCTGCAGAGTTTGGAGATATGTGATGGTTTATTTTCTTTTTGTTTTCACTCGAGTCAGACTCAGAGACAGAGTGAGTCACTGCAGTTAGAGGAAGATGATTTAAAGGCAGGAGGTGGATTCCGTGTCCTGTGTAATCTAATGAAATCGAGTACAACACCCCCACAAACCACAGCACAGTGATTACTCCTCTGACTCATCTGACTCACAAATTCAATATTGTAGCTTCACAAACGTTTATTCCAGGGTTGTTGTTCTGGATTATATGGCACAGGTGTTCTGCTCTGTGTGTGTGTGTGTTTTTGTGTGTTTGTGTGTAGTGAACACATGTGACGGCCTGTCTTCAGTCGCCTCTCTGCTGAACACAAAGATCGTGCTCTGAGATGTTGAAAGGATTGAAAAGACAGATGTGTTGTAACTTTTATTAGTTTATTATTACACTGATGGAAATTTGCACGGTACAGGGGTGAAAACATAACCTCCATGGCGAAGGTAAAAAAAAAAGAATGTGTTCTCTCGCACTGTTGGAACCGAAAATGACATTTTAATGACATTTTCTGTAAAAACAGCCGGAAGCAGGAAATTTGCTCAAATTAAATTGCAGCAGGCTCATATCAGAATCCTTCAGTTTTTCCAAACACTGAAGAAGAGGAACATCTTTCCCTTTTGTTCTTCATCTGTGAGGCAGCCGTAATTAACTGGATTCTCTTCAGCCCTCTGACTTCAGGGGGAGACCAAAGGACAGGGAGATTCCTGTGATGCTTTATTAAACCTCCTCTGGATTAACGTCTTTATTGGTTCAATTTCTTTCCCAGGAACAACAGGAAAATAACATATAGAGGAGAGAACGGTGGTAAATGATCGGAATGCTTCTCTCATTATTAAACCAGCCTGCAAACAACACAATTACTTTTAACATGACGTTTTAAAACCACACAGGTCTGCATTCCTGTGTTTGATGTTTCTCTGATTATTGATGTATTTAAAGGTGATTTGATGGAATAACTGCGTTTTTACAAAACTTAAAATCAAGTTTCTCTGTTTCCCGAGTGTTTAAAAGCACAACGTGGATACAGTTGTGATGAATGTGATGTTTGATATTGTCTGTATACAGTGAGAGTTGCTGACACGTTCACTGACACACTGAGAAATGCAGCGTCGAGGTTATTACATCAGATTACAGAGCTAATGATCAACACTGTCCGTGTTCTGTTGTCCCTGCAGGAGGAGTACAGGGCCGAGGGCATCAGCTGGAGAAACATCGACTACATCGACAACACGGGCTGCATCAACCTGATCAGCAAGAAGCCCACAGCTCTGTTCCACCTCCTGGACGAAGAGTGCAAGTGAGTCTGACGCAGTCTGGTCCACGTCTTCGTGGTAAAAGTACCACAGTATTACAACAAGTATTGTTTGTATTATAATTACCCTCAATTATGCTCTGATTGGATAATTGGACCAATTCCTCTCTCGTTATTGGTTACTTTAAAAAAAAAAAAATTTAATCATGTGAACAAGTAACAATACTTTATAAAAGTGTAGTAGAGTAGAAAATATGGATATTTGCTGATAAATGTATTGTAGTAAAACTGATTCACTTAAGTACATTTGTCATGTATTTGTACTTAACGTAAATAGTAACAACGTAATTGTAACTTCATAACATCTGCGCAGAGTTTATCCTGAAGGCTACTTATACATGATTGGGCATTTCTATTGTATTTAAGCAAAACTACAGTTCACACTAAACCAAATAACTCAAGTATCATCTTCCATAATTTGACAATAACAAGAACACCTCACTATTAACCTCATAGATCTTTGTTTCATCTGCAGAAGCTTAAATCTCCAATAAAAAGGCACATAACACTCACTGCAGTAACACTGGAGGGTCACATTTTCCTTTGGGATAAACCGTAGACTTCTTCTGGCAGCTTGAAGCTAAAGCACAACTGGCAGGTGTTAAGTCCATAACTAGAGTACGGCTGGTTTGATTCCACCTGTGCACCCACCTTTTCACTTTATACCCAATATACATCCGCTTAAATAATCTCTATACCATCCATAAATATCCAGAAATGTAAACCCACTGAATTGCAGAGGCCTTTTTCACGATCACGACTGTGCTGCGACTATTTTTTACCAAAACCATATTTCCTTCTTTATTTCCCCCTCTTCTCCATTTGGACACCGAGTCAAATTCCTCCCACTCGGAAAAGCTGGAGAGCTCTGAATCTTTGGCCGCCTTGTTTTCATAGCTCAGATTTCAGCCCTGCTCCGAAGCCCCTGGTGTCCCGCTCTTCCTGTAAGCTGTTGATTTTCTGCAGAATTGCTATTAAAGGACAGGGGGAGAAATCTGAGCCCAGATCAGCTTAGAATGATCATTCTGGACCTGTGGTGTCAGAGGATGAAAATGTCAGAACGACTCACAGAGCAGATCCTTGTTTTGGACTTGCCACGTTTCCACGTCGGAGCTGTTGTAGTTACGGTTGTTGAGACTGGATTAGAGACGAGTGGAAAAACGAAATGTCTTCACTTCGTTATGTTTCATTCGGGTTTAACAGCTCAGGAATGTGTCGGAGGGTTTTCAGTGTGATTTACGCTGCCGTCTTCATGACGTGGTCCACAACCTTAAACAAGTGCATCAACACAGGGATCTGCTGGCCCAGCTCCTAACCTCGAGTGTTTTCATTTTAAAAACAGATGTTAAAAGCGCTTTGTTCTTCAAATCAAACTTTTCTGTTGACTTTTATTTCAGTTTCCCTCAAGCCACCAACCAGACTCTGCTGGATAAGTTCAAGCGGCAGCACGAGGGCAACAGCTACATCGAGTTCCCCGCCGTCATGGAGTCCGCCTTCATCATACGACACTACGCTGGCAAGGTCAAGTACGGGGTCAAGGTCAGTCTGATCCTCACGTCCACGGGTAGTCAGTGATTAGAAAGAGAGAGAGGAGGATGTGCAGCCATAGACTGTTTATGAAAATGGACAAAGAGGGTGTGTCTGGAAAGTGAAGCTAGGGTGAAAGTGCCAGAAACCTGTATTCTCTCAAACGACCAGCAGAGGGCGACTCCACTGGTTTTGAAAATAAGTCGGTTCCGATGAAAATGGCGCTACATCCTCCTTAATTTGTAAAGTCAGAAAACATATTACTCAGGAGTTTATGATCTCAATCTCTAGATTCAAGTCTTCAATTTAGAGTAAAATAGATGATAAATGAATTGAGGCATGAATTCTGATTGACAGGTGGAACCGCCCAATGAATGCAGGTGGCAGGTGTAGTCAGGCTCCACCCCCTTCTCCTCCAAATATAGTTACTTCTGGTTTCAAAGAACTAAGATGGATGCAAAACGGCAGCTCACAAACCAATGGCTGTTGAAGGAACTTTTATCACAAGCAAATAATAGCATTGAATCCCATTTTATGTGTGATGCAGGATTTCAGGGAGAAGAACACGGACCACATGCGGCCGGACATCGTCGCTCTGCTGAAGAGCAGCAAGAACGCCTTCATCTGTGGGCTGATCGGCATCGAACCGTCGGCCACGTTCCGCTGGGCGGTACTGCGAGCGTACTTCAGAGCCCTGGTGGCTTTCAGAGAAGCTGGAAAGAGACACACGCAGAAGAAGCCTGGTGAGTTCTAATATGTTACAGCTGCAGGAACACAAAGCTCATCTCACCTGAACTTAGAAAGTCAATGAAAACTTACAAATGTCTATTTTTTGACTTTTCATCATATCAAGACAACTACTCTATCTTTAATTTGAGGGAGGCAAAGTTGAATTTTAAATTTCAAATAACCAAACAGCTCGCTTAAGAGTTATTTAAAATTTAATTTAATAATAAGATATGTGAATATTTCTGTTGCAGTGTTTTTTGATGTGTGGAGTTCATCGGCAGAGAACAGTGTCTAACTCTTCAGAATATAATATGATTATAATTATTTCACTCTGATCATTTCCTTGATATCCTTCCATACACAGTGAGATATGCTCACATGTCACCATCGTGTTGTCCGTTCTATTTTGCTTTATCTGCCATATTTAATGTTCCATCAGTCACTAGTAGTTTGTGTCTAGTGCTCGTAGAACCGCTGTGTTTTTACAGTAGCTGTTTACTCTCTCGGCTTTGGCTTTTATTCGAATGCCTTCTTTTCCCTTGATACGCAGTAGATTTTACAGATGTTCCCTCAGAGCTCTGCATCCTCTTCATCTTTCCCTACAGTTTTACATGCAGATGTTGATGTGTGAAAATAGAGTTTGTTGAAATCTTTCTCCTTTATCTTTTAGAAATCCTTTAGATATCAGTGTCTCCCAAAGCAAACCTGTTACATGTCTTCAAAAACATTTCTGCAAAAGTTTATATATAAAGCCTAGAGTTTCACAGATTTTTTGGGAAATAATTGGATAAGTTGTGAAATAAATCACTTTTAATCACAACTTCACTCGGGAAGAATGAGTTGACAGATAAACCTCTTGAAGACATTGTATGGAAACACCTTTGGGGGACAAACAGCTACACTCAGAGTCACAAGGACAAACATCCTGCTGATGAATGTCGATCATTTTCTCTCCAGACGTCTTGCACAGGTTATCTCTCCGGTAGACGACTGCATCTCTTGACCTCTTCTTCTTCGCTGTCTAATCTCTTGTTTCTTTCTCTCTCCCTCTCTCTCCTCTGTTTCCCCCCTTCTTTGTATTTTGTTTTTCTCTCCTCTCTGTTTTTTTTTCTTTCCCTTTTGTTTTTGCTTCTCCAAGGGCATGATGACGCTGCTCCCTGCGCAGTTTTGAAAAGTGTGGATAGTTTTAGCTTTCTGCAGCACCCTGTGCATCAGAGAAGCTTAGAGATCCTGCAGAGATGCAAAGAGGAGAAGCACAGTAAGGCTGCCAATACCAGAACAACTCCCTCCGACTTAAAACCACCACTCGGGGGAACCGGTTGGGATGAGGCTGACCAGCATCAGCAACTTTACTGAAGCCAGAATTGACCAAAATCAATAAAATATCCAAAAGTCAAGAGACGTGTTTGCACAAATCTATGTTATACTTCATAAGACTCGATGCTTGTTGGTCTCCGCCCCCTCCGACCTCCTCCCACCCCCCCTCTCTTGTTCACCTGCATGCATTTGTTCTTAGTCTTGTCTTGCACGTTGTCAACTAGCATGCTTCATCCACTCTGTCACTAACACTGTGCTAGTAAAAGGCTCTGCAGAGTTTTGCATGCTTGCATTGCTTTATCAGCTAACTTGGGTCTGGGGGACACGACACAGTAACGCCTCTCGGTGCCCGACACACGCTTCCGTGTCCACTCTTGTCTTTTCGGGGCGGTGGTGGGTATAATTGCTTGTCCACCTCAGCATACTTCTTAAAATCAGCCACCTTCTCCTGTCACTAACACCACACAGGCCGGTGGTGGTGAGAGAAGACTGAGGGAAGGGTATGATGAGATGTGTGTTATCACTAACGTGTTCACAGGCAGCTCTTTATGTGGTGCAGGACAAACATTTCATCACACTCTCATGTGTTTGTGTCTTTTTGTTGTGTGCCACCCTGCAGCTCCAGGTGAGAGTGACAATGTTGAACAACTCCAGTAGCTTGTTAATCCCATAAACTCTCCTTTGTTCCTTAAAATTACATTTCCTAAAGATTTCATGTCTTTCAAATCGCTTGGATGTAACTTTACACTTTCCTTCCTCATTTTGACAAGATCTTTGAATAGCTACGAATCTATAATCAATGAATGATTGATTGTTCCTCCTCAAATCATAATTTACCTTAAATCAAGGCACTTTTACTGAGAAGGCCAAACCTTAAAAATTATAGAGAAACAGTCAGTGGGGAAGGAAGTAGTCAAACATTTATCTCGAGTAAAAGTACAAATAAATGGACATAAATGTAATCAAGTAAAAGTACCACATTAACGAGTATTGTTCTTATTATAATTACCCTCAATTACACTCTAATTGGATAATTGGACCAATTCCCCTCTCGTTATTGATTACTAAACAAAAAGTTAGTTTTTAAATTATGTGAACAAGTAACAATACTTTTGTTTATATATGTATTGTAGTAAAAGTGATGCACTTAAGTACATTTGTCATGTATTTGTACTTAAATAGTAAGGACGTAATTGTACTTATATCTGATCAGAGTTTATCCTAAAGGCTACTTATACATGATAGGGCATTTTTAATTGGACAAAATGTAGATTCAATATTTTAAGCAAAACTACAGTTCACACTTAACCAATTAACTCTTAAGTATCATCTTCCATAATTGGACACTAACAAGAACACCTCACTATTAACCTCATAGATCTTTGTTTCATCTGCAGAAGCTTAAATCTCCAATAAAAAGGCACATAACACTCACTGCAGTAACACTGGAGGGTCACAGGTGTGTGTTTCGCTTCACAAGGCTTTGAGGGATTTGATTTTTTTTGTGTGTCTCTCTCTGTTTTGTGAGTGTGTGTCTGTATGTGTGTGATTATGTGTTCCTTTCACATGAAGCTAAAATGTGTGTTTATGCTCAGGCGTGACCAGGAAGACTCCACGTTCTCCTCTGTCAGACCTCCAGGGAAGCAACGCCATCAACGACAAGTCACCACGGTGAGTCTGTGGCGAGCAGCGTGTTTCTCACTCGAGTGTTAAAGTGTCCGATCGCTTCACAGAGGGAGTCGGGAGAGTTCCTGCTGTGTGAAGAAATAAATTCCTGCTCTCATCATTGCTGTTTATGTGGAGTTCAATGGCAGGTTATCAGATTCATCAAATAGCTCAGATATGCGGGGCCGGACCCACATGAGCTCACACGAGGACAAGTGCGTCGGCACTCCTGACACAGTAATGCAGTCAAACACCACAACATCAAACACAAGCTGCCTGCTATTCAAACAATGAATGTTATGCGCCTCAGTGAGATACGATTTGCAGGTGTTTTTATTAATCTACAGTTATTATTCTGTCTAACCCTCAAATCCACATTCCCCAGCTACATATTGAAGGTAGCTACCGGTTCGTAGGTTTATTTGTTGATGAGCAGAGGCTGAGAAAGAAAAAACACATTCCAATCTGCAGGATCCACACCCATATATATCAGTCCCCTAAATACGCCTGATCTCTATCATGTGGATCTGCCCTTTGTCGGGATCCACGCTGAAATTGGATCACTCCTTTGTTGGCCTGTGTCCCATCCTCACACCAGCGTCATGAGAACCAACAGACAAACAAACAAACAAACAAACAGACAAACAGAAAAACAGAAAAACAGACACACAGAGACAGGGATGAAAACATGACCTGCTTGGCAGAGATAATACGAAAGGTCAACGTTACTTGCATATTCATCTCCAATAGCGTTTGTTCATGTGTTATTTTCATGTTGTTGTTGTTATTATTAATGCAAGTTCAATTTAATTTGTGTAGCAACAAGAAAAAGAAGATATTGATTCAAACAGTACTGAATAAACATCTAGTAAACCTTTTGTTTGTTATTTTAGGCATTTTTTTTGTTTTTATTTATTAGTCAAGAGCAAAAGAGGAAATGAGACAAAAAGAGAGAGAGAAAGAGGGAGAGAGAGAGAGAGATGACCTGCAGCAAAGCTCCCCTGACATATTCTAACCGGGGACGTTATTGTTTATTCCCTGAACCCTTACTTTTTAATCTTACACACATATACGACAATCAGACCTGGAAATGGTCTTCATCCACATCCCTCTTAATACCTTCCTGTCACACACTGATGTGTTGAACCTCTTGGACCTTGAGACCAACGTTGCATGCCTTTTTTCAAAAGAAAAAAGAAAAACGGTGATTGACTGTTCTCTGACCCTGAGTGTTGCTCCCACACCACCCCACTGGGACCCCTGCTCCACCACCTCCTCTAATTAGCCGCGGAGCAGGAGATTAGCAGCCCACGACCACGACTGGTAGCACAGGACAACTCGTACAAGCCGGCTTTTGTTACACAAGAGCCCCGGTCTGGGGCTGTTAAAATCCCCTCTTAATGTGATTTGCAACCTCTGCCTCTCTCTCTCTCTCTCTCTCTCTCTCTCTCTCTCTCTCTCTCTCTCTCTCTCGCTCTCTCGCTCTCTCGCTCTTTCTCTCTCCCTCTCTCTCTCGCTCGCACACACTCATGCACGCATCCTCCACACACTAGGGGAGCACTAAAGCCCGAGCAGCTGCTTCCTCTGTGATGTAAAGGCAGAGCTATGCATCGGAGAGGAGTGCCCGGGGAGCGATAAATATGCGGTCCCTGCAGGGTGCGTGTCAGCTGGACAGTGCAGTGCTTTATGGGAAACACTCACTACACAAGGCGTATTGTGCCATCAGCGCTAATAGAGATCGATGATCGACTGGGGAGAAATTCTGCCTTATATGGTCGCACAGATGCAAACAGAGGATTCCTGCTTATTCTATCTTTACGTATTGTGACACATAAATTATTTTTCTGTTTATTCTAGCACAAAGAGCCCTGAACTTCTCCAAATTCTTTTATAGCAATAGAGTATAAACTCAAGAAATACAAATTCCAGACTATTGGAGCTACGTAGATCTTCTGCTATAATTTGTTGTGTTGTCATTTGATGCAGACAAGTCGTATTTAATCACATGTGCACTGGGACTGTGGAAATGTCCCCCAGCTTGTGACTGTGGTGGACAAGCTTCTTCCAAAGAGAGAGAGGAAACGTATTAAACCACCTGCATCCACACTGATTTCAGATCCAAATGAGAAAATCATGACAAGATAAACATCTATTATTTCAATATTTAATTAGTTTAGTGGTTTTTGTACATATATACAGTTACAGAGCAAATGTACTTGTTGGCACTTTTAAATGCCGAAAGTACACAAACATCACAGAGATGCATGTGGTTGATTTTAAATGCCAACACTGAAGTTGGCAAATATCTATTTTTTTCTCCATCAAGCTGATCTTTAAAACCTCAGTTATGTATTTCAGTGGAAAATCAACCTTCTCCCCTGTGGCCTTGTATTTTTATTCATTTCCATTTAAAACACTCAGTCGTCTCCCAGCTTGTTTTATCTCTGGAATTATTGCAACCGCTGCTAATAACACAGGATGAGGCACATGACCCATCTGAGCTCCGTGTGTCGTGTGCTGAGGTTTCTAATTCATCTTGTAAATCTATATAATCATGAAAAACAACCCAATACTTGTAAAGCTCTGAGTAATAACTTACCTCTGCCGCAGCTGTTCTCTGATTTTCTACAATGGTGTTTTTTTTACTTGTGTTTTACTCTCTGCTCCTCTGGGCTGAGAGGGTTCAGGCTGGTTAATGGTTTTCCCTGTGACCTTACCGCTGGTGTTTTTGTTATAGTTCTGGGCAGGTGGTTTGGTTTCACCTTGAGGCCGGAGGTTCAAACCCTCTGAGGCTTCAGTGAACTGTGTCTGCTTCTCTTCCTCTGTGGAAGAAAACACAGGGACTACTGCCCCTGCTGGTGACATAGAAACATGCCCTCTACAAAGATGAAATGCACAGTGCTGTCTGATGGAATTAAAGATATTTATGGACCATGGAAGTGTTTTAAATAGTTTAATATCTGACACACGCTGATTAAACCAGACTTTTATTTCACTGACTCGTCCAAACCCAACAGATCTTGTTAATTTGTCTTATTTCTGTGAAAAAGTTTAATGAACTATTAGTGAAGGTAAAGGCACAACCTCTCTTAAGTTGTGGCTCAGTCATGATTGATACCTCAGTGGAGGAATGAATCTAAATATTAGGGAAAGGCCAAACTGTCCCATGTGATTCAACTATTTATTAATTACTTATTTTAATTTACAAAGAAAAAGAGGATAAACGGCTTTTGAAATTGAATAATAAAGAAGAGATTATTCCTTTATTGCTTTTTTCTTTCCTCTACTTCCTCCATGTAGACTCACATGATGTATAAAGTTTAGATTTATTTTGAAATAACTTTTAATGGTCTATGTGTGTGTTTTTATTTTGAAGGGGTTCCCCGGGTCTCGGCTGGAATGGACGTGTGGGTCGAAACAGCCGCTTGTCGTCCAGCAGCTCCATCACAGACGAGGACGGCATCTTCGTCAACTCGGCCAGCAGCAAACTCCTGGAGAGAGCACACGACATCCTCATGTCAGTAACAAGACTCAGTCACTACAGACAACGTACACTTCTGCCCTCCTAGTAGTTTTTTTAAATACAGTCACTATTTGATAGTTTTTTCAGATGCTTCCTTCCATCATTGTATTCCACTGTGTTTTGGTTATTTTGTTCAGTGTGGCCTTGTTGGCCTTGAGATATTTTTAAAACTGAAAGACCTGAGTTCAGTGTCAGTGAACATCTGTCCAGCTGCTCCAGAGATCACCGCATACCTACCTGCTCTGAGGTGCTGCCGCTGACCTCTGACCTCTGACCTCCCCACTGAGCGGAGAGAGAATTTGCCCACAGGGTTGAATAAAGTTCGGCTTTATTGACAGATTATTCTGATTTGTGTCTTCTTCTTTTTTTCAAACAGGAGAAACAAAAACTACAAATCAAAGCCGCTTCTCCCGAAGGTACAGCACAGGGTTTACTCATATCTTACTGACTTACAAACTAACTTCCTTTATAAACTGATTAACTTATGAACTTCCCATCTGCAGCATTTACTGAATGTCAAGTCTCTGAAGTACCTCAGCAAGCTGACGCTGCACGACCGCATCACCAAGTCACTGCTCCACCTCCACAAGAAGAAGAAGCCACCGAGTATCAGCGCACAGTTCCAGGTCAGACACACACACACACACACGCACGCACACACACGCACACACACACAGCAAGCTGCAACAATACCAGTCATCCTGAGCTGGAGCGATGAATCCCCGTCCAGCTGTGAATGTGATTAAAATCAAGGTGTGTCCTTCGATTGTCTAATCTGATCCATGTATTTCTCCTAAATGTGTGTGAAGTCTATTACGTAGTTCCCACCCACACACACACAGACACACACATACACACCCAAAGGTCTTAACTTTATGACATCATGTCTGGAAATTTGAGGAAATAAAATTAATAAGCGTCTCCCTGTTAGGATTTGGTGAGAAACTGGTGCTTTGCCTCATCCCAGTCACAGACACACCCTCCTGAATGTCCTCACTCATGTTGAGATGAGATCACACAAAGCAGCAAACTGAACAGATCTGTATATATTCACTTTGTTATAAGTGCAGTATCGGTTCTGTGTAGTAACTAAGAGATAACCACTGTTTTATATTCTACCAAATGTTCTGAGGTTAAAGTAAAACACCAAAGTAACTTTTCTACTCATTGATCCTTTTAAATAAAGCTAAAGTAAAACTTTACTACTACTAAAACTTTACTTTACTAATACTTTTTATGCCCTAAGGGATCAGTCAGCTACATCATTAACTATATGTTCTATATACTATATTCAGTTTAATACAAGAATATGATTTCCTATTAATAAATAAAGCTGCAGATGATGCTACATGGAACAGTTTTGTCATATAAATTATTTGAAAGGGTTTTGTACTTATTGTGATCACAGTTCCCTTTCTGATTCATTTAAGTAAATGTAAAAACAACTAGAAAAACAAAAGCAGCATAAATTGTAGTACAGAAGAAAGTAAAGTAAAAATGTAAAAGATGACCTCAGAATAAATCCACTTCAGCTAAGTACAAATACATAAAAAATGTTAAGTAACAAATTAAAGGTACTTGGTTACATCCGCTCAATTCTTCAGGTCAGATAAAAGCTCACAGGCAGATGGTCAAATTCGATTTTTCAGCGACCACTGCTCTTTCTATTTCCTTTCCTTCCTTTTCCTTTCCTTACCCTAACTTTTCATTCTCCCTTTCTTTCCTTTTCCCTTTCTTTACCTTACCTTACCTAACCTTTTCCTTTTTTCCTTTTCCTTACCTTACCTTCCCTTTCCTTTCCTTTCATTCCTTCCCTTCCTTCCCTTCCTTTTCCTCTCCCCCCCTCCATTTCTTTTCCTTCCCTCCTGGTCTGGTTTGTGGTGAAGTGTGCGTTGTGCTGTGGCTGGTGGAGACGGGCGCTGAGGCCCTCATGGCGGCCGGCCCCTGGCCCCAGTGTGTGGATGACTTCACTTCCCACATCCTGTGCTGCTCTGATTGCTTTAATCTTCCATCGAGGGGTGGGGGGGAGAGACTGAATTCCTCCTGCCACTGAATTATCACACACACATGCTGACCCACATGTGCACATGTTTACACACACAGACACATGGAAAAAAGCTACACACATTATTTTTTCCTACAGACCCACATGCTTACACAGACAAGTGGTCGGTGTTTATGGTCCCAGTCTGTGACTTTGATCTCCAGAGTTTTACTGATGGACCGAATCTCTGATAAAAACCCGTAACACAACGTTGGAGTCGTGTTGCGTTCACTTGTCATTTTCTGACTTTGTGTTACATTTGTGGTCTTGTTGTTGTCGTCCCGTTCCGCAGGCCTCTCTCAATAAGCTGATGGAGACCCTGGGTCAGTCTGAGCCTTATTTTGTCAAGTGCATCCGTTCCAACGCTGAGAAGGTACCGTGCTGCCGCTCCACTCTGCACTCACTCTGTTTCAACTTCACTTTTCAAAGCATTTTTCATTTCCTTTGAAGTTTGAGCTTTTTTTTATTTTTATTTAAAGCTGTTCATCATTTCCCCCCCTCCCCTGCTGTCGCTCTGCCTCTTTCTGCCATTCTCCCTCCGTCCTGGATTTTCTTTCTCTCCCCCCCCCCCCCCTCTCCGGCTTTGCTTTGTGTTTCTCAGCTTCCCCTGAGGTTCAACGACAACCTGGTGCTGAGGCAGCTGCGGTACACGGGCATGCTGGAGACCGTGCGCATCCGGCAGTCAGGCTACAACATCAAGTACAGCTTCAAGGTAACGTACACGTTTCTACAGCCGGTAGATGCTCCCTGAACATCCATTCATCCATTACCTCCTTTGAGGGAGTCAATCGGTGCTAAGAGGCGAGGAGGTGCATCCTGGACAGAAGGACAGTGTCACGGGAGATTCAGAGACAAACAACCATTCACACTCACACCAATAGTCAATTTAAAGTTTCTAAGTAACTGCAGGTTGTCTCTGGACTGTGGGACGAGCCGGAGAACCCAAAGAAGACCCACACGAACACATCTAGACGTTTTACTCCAAATATTCTCACCTATCTTTGATTCCTTTTTTGATTTTAAACAGCAAATCACAAAAGAAAGATCAAACAAGTGATTAAAAGTAAATAAAAACAAGAATTTGTTCACGTCTTAGTTATCAAATCAGCCAGATTTCTTGAGCACTGTGTTAAAGTACACTTTTGATATTGTTTTATTCATTAATTGGGTACTTTTCTTCATGCAACTGGAAAGGAAATATTTTACTTTTTACTCCACTACATTTATGTAAAAACTCCAGTTACTACATGGATTTATTTATTCATTCATTTGATAGAGACAGTGCTCAATAGCTGCACATGCAACGTTTCATTCCCACTAAGTTTACAACAAACACTACATCCAATAAAAACTAGAATAATTAGAAATATATTGTAAAAATCAAACATTTGAGATAAAGAAAGATACTTTTTTAAATATTTTAATCTGAGTCAAGATTAAAAAACATTCATTCCTGGTAAACACCCACATTTTAATTCCATCAGTTTACTACTTTTTGTCAAAGTGTTGCCTCTAAGCCCAGACATGACAAAACTCCTCCAGAGCCCCTGAAGACTTTATAAATCACTGTTCATGTTCCGAGCAGCAAACTGAGTTTATTTGTTTCCTGATGTTTAAAACAGACTCACTTCACACACTGGTTTTGTGAGGAGATGATATTTTCCCAGCAGGCAACACCGACGCACCGATTGCTCTCACTGCTCACGTCCCAGAACATAAAACTCTCAGGTTTCCATGTGAAACACGTCACTGATGCTGTTTCACTCTGGATTCAGAGAGAATTACAGCCGTCTCAACCACACTGGCTCTCATAAGACCTGATTCAACCCTGTGAGAACTAGTGTTGGACTAATAAACCAGATCATGTTTAATGTGGATTGGAAGGGGGGGGGTTTAACAGAGGACTGGCACTCCCTTCCCCTTCTTAAATTACTTTCCACTCTGCGGTGTCGACTGTTCGTCTTGTGATGGCGAGTGTTCAGGAAAAAAAGATGAAGTCACTGTGGTTTCACTGTGTAAACATGGTGGTGTCTACAGCAGCTTCAGGTTCTGAGATCTTTACTACAAACACTTCTGCTGCCTCAGATGCACAATCAGTGATAATAATGGAATTTAATTAATAATGTGACGAGTCATTTCTGAGATATTTGAACAGAGATTGACTCAAACAAGCAAATCCACAGAACTCAATGATTTCTACTTGAAGAAGAAATATGCAGCAACGATGTACATTTACGTTTAATGTGTTAATAATATTAAAACAAAATATTTATCAGTCATAGTTAATTTGACATAAGGGACATCTTGCTGATAAGTTTTTGTACTTTTACTGAAGTATAATATATTTTTACCTAATTGATATCTAACCTATGTAAAGTTTAACCACCACTGGGAAATAGATTGAAATTAAATACAATTGTGTCGACTTCAGCTTTTCTATCTATGAGCTGATTTTTCATTATCTCCATTCCTGACTTCAACTCTTCTGCCTTCTTAAGAAAAACACGTCACCCCCAATAATACCTTTAATTGTACAGTATTATAATTAACTTGTATTTATTTTGCATTTCATTGACCTTGACTTATTAAAACAAGTAAAACTAGATGTCACACAGTAGATCTCTTACCTCCTAAGTGATCCGATAACCTAAATGATTTGAAATCAGATGTATTTACACCAACCATGAATGGTTTCCTTTCAGATCCCTCCATCAAGTTTGTTGGAAATCAGTTTTCGTATAATCCAACTAACAAATAACATAAATAAATGATAAAACAAACAAACAGGAGCGAAACATCCTCATGGTGGAAGTAAAAATAAATAAACTATAAATATATATATTCTATGGGCGTATTGATGAGCTCATTCAAATAATTCCAGCATCAGACGTCGTCATTCAGCAGAAATTCCTGCAGACGTATTTACTGCTGTGGTCAGCGCTAATGAGAAATATTTTGGGCGCAGTATCACTCGGGAGGAGTCTGCTGTTCCTCCTCAGGACAGAGACCCTCCATTGTCCCCGGCTCTCTGAAACACTCTCCATGCTCGTAATTGTATAAACACAGCATCTGTTTCTCTGTCCACCCCCCGCGTCCCGGGGTGCAGAGCGGATTGGAATCAGACAATGGGCCTCAGTTTGAAGAGTGGGAGTTCAGCATATTTATGCCATGATGTTTGATCCCCTGGAAATATGGACAGCGTGGACTTTTACCTGGAACCACATGTGCCCCGAAAACATTTTGCTTTCATCGTGTGTATCTGCTCGATAGATGATACATGAAACTCAGAACATCTCAAGAGTTTTCAATTCAGGGCCAGAGTGTAGGAACTATAAATCCTGACCTGTGATCACTGATCGCTTCAACTCACAGATTCATTGACATAAAACACGTAATTGACACATCTTCACTAAATCCAGAACAGATCCTACAGACCAATACATTTCTATTCAACACCTTTCCTTGTTCCTCTTGATAGGACTTTGTTCATCACTTCTGCGTGCTGCTCCCAGAGAGCACCAGTGCCACCAGAGAGGGAATCCAGCAGAGCCTGGACCAGCTGGACCTGCAGCCAGAGGGATACCAAGTGGGAAAGACAATGGTATTCACCCTGCAGCCGCTCCTGTCCTCTTAAATCAAATGATCAACAATTACAGTCAAGTGCATCATGACTGATGTGGGTTTTTTGGACACCAATACCATTATTAGGTAGTAAAAAAAATTACACATACCTCTAACATGCAGTTCAAAAGCAAAAGGGGAGAAGTGAAGTGGCAGAGGACACAATTTTATATTTTATACAATTAAATACACATTAGATTCTTAATAATACTATATCATTTGTATTGTTACACATATGATTACATTTTATCCGTCCCTTCCTTCAATATCACCAAACTTGTACACAGAGTTTATGTTTTTTTTTATTTTTATAAATTATATAATATGAGATGCAGGATATATAAAACATGTTGTCCAGCTAACCCAGTGGGAAGCTGAGGAGAACGTCAGAGTTCAATAAGTTAAATTAAGTCACGATGCGTCTTCCAGGGTTTAAAATGAAAAGTAGAGCAAAACAATGTTTAGGGATTTTCATCCACGACGTCATCGTTTAGTGAAATTGGTGAAAAGCTTATTAAACTGTCTGTTATTACATGTTTCATTTGATTCTGTGTGTTGCTGCATGTGGAGGCCAGCAGGAGTCTTGTTAATTATGTGTGTATGGGGGGGGGGGGGTTGAAGCTGCTCAGACTTGGTCTAAATTACAAGCCCTATAAATAGAGTGAGGATGGGAAAGTGTAGCAGAGAACCTCATATTACATGAGCGCATCCTCTCAACAAGAGGATGTAATAAAGTGGCTGCCCCACATTCAGCGAGGGGACGTCTGTGGCCTGAATGAGGCTCGATGTCGGGTCAAGGCCTCGGTGACGCTGTCTATATAATTAGAGGATCATACCTGACATTCCTGTGACCGTCACATTTCTGTGGTTTTGTGTGTGAGTAACAGTGAGTGGGATTATTTTGTAATTTAAAGAATGTGTGTGTGTATATATCTCTGTGTGAGCAGCCGGACGGCCTTGATTCAAAGTGTGCTCTGACTCCATGGTGCTCACCCCCCCCCTCAGGTGTTTCTGCGGGAGGCCGAGCGTCAGCGGCTGCAGGCCATTCTCCACACGGAGGTTCTCCGACTCATCGTCATGCTGCAGCGGAGATTCAGAGCCCGGCTGGAGAGGAGGCACTTTGTCAGGATGAGGGAGGCAGCGATCTGCATCCAGGTACACTGCTTTTCATCAATAAGGCTTTTATTTCCATTTCCTTCATGTCTGACCATTATTTTCATTTCATTTAAATCAATTTTTTACATTGTTTATGTGTTGGAATATGAATTTCTGTTTTATATTTTAGTTTTGCAAATTTAATAAGTGCAAATTTCTGCTGACTTATTAAAGTGCATCTCTAAATTTCCGTTGAAAAGATCAAAAGCTGTTATATATATCAATCATGTTTTTCTTTTAGTTGAATTTCCTAAAGTGGAAATTCTTATGAAGTGTATTTAGAAGACTCTAGGCACCACTAACATTTGAAAACAAAAGTTTAAGTCACTTTATTAATTGTATCTATTTTCCAGTCCCCTAAAATAAAATTGAGATTTCCCTCAATTTGCTAACTTTCCCTCGAAAAGGCTGTGACTCAAAAATTGACTCAAGCTGATAGGATAATGAAAATAACACATGATTATCATCGTCTCCTCACAGAAATGGTGGCGTTTGTACCAGCTCATAGAAGAGGAGGAGGAGGAGGAGGAGTACGACCCTGCTGTGCAGGAGGGGGCCGCTCTGTGTCTGCAGAGGCACTGGAGAGGTCTCAGGGAGCGTCAGAGGTTCAGGCACTGGAGGGACGCCGCTCTGGTGCTGCAGCGGGCCTGGAGGCTGTGGCTCCGCCGGCGCTGCACAGCGGCTCTGGTCATTCAGACGGCCTGGCGCTGTCATCGAGCCAGAGAGGCCTACCTGCGTCTGTACGAAGCTGTGGTGCAGCTACAGGCGCTCTGCAGAGGCCACCTCGCCAGGCAGAGGTACATCCCACTGTGAAACACCAGTTAGACCATTCTGAAAATGTCTTGTAAGGGTGGAAAAGTTTAATCTTTGCACACGGATTCTGCAGCGTGCTTGCTCATTGTGCAGTGTGGTAACACAGGCTTGGTAAGAGGATGTCATTACGCAAACAATCCAACCCCAGAGCAGCTCTTTAATCAGCTGAGCTGCTTAGAACAAGAGTTTTTATTTCACACTCACAAACTTTGGTTCCTGTCGAAAATGCATCTTGATATTTGGGCTACGAAGAAGTTTGAAATGAACTAAATCGTGTTTTTCTTTTATTGACAGCTTCATAAAGCTGAGAGAGGAGCGGCTGAGGGAGAAGAAGGAGCAGCAGCAGGAGAAGCTGCTTCAGCTGCAGAACGGCCGGGTGAGTCTCTCACCTGAGGAAGAGGAGGAGCCGTCTGAGAGAATCATGGGGATGGACCTCAGCACGTGGCAGGATCGTTCCTACGAGAGACGAGAACAGAGCCTCAGCAGCCGCGAGGCCTCGGTCGGGGGGGAAGCAGGAGGAAGAGAAGACGCTGAGACAAGAGATCACTCGTCTCCGGTGATAACTGAGGCTCCAGTTTCCATCCCCACGTCCACCGTGGTGGTTCGAGAGAGGACGAGAACTTTAGACGAGCCCAGCCAGAAAACCACCCGGGCCAAGAGAGAGAGCCGGCGGATGAGGGAGCTGGAGCAGGCCAAGTTCAGCCTGGAGCTCCTCAAGGTCCGAGCGACCGGCGGCGAGGCCTCGTCCCCGTCGGAGGAGCGCCGGTGGTCTCTCGAGCTGGTTCCCCCCGCGACCCCGCCCCTTCTTTCACCCCAGGGCACCCCCGACAGCCAGAGCTCCAAGGGCAGCTTTGAGCTTCTCAGCATGGACGAGGAGCCGCCCAAAGCTGTGGAGGAGGTGACGGACAGTGACGAGCCCTGCTCCCCTCCTCCGTCAGCACCTGAGCCTGACGTGGAGGTCGTTCCAACAAGCCGGCAGCCTGAGGAACCACAGGGACCAGAGGTTCCTGAGGTGACTCCACCAGGCAGCCAGGGACAGAGCAAAATGGATCCAGCAGCCGCCTCCGCACCAACACTTCCGCCCAAAATCGAGAACTACCTCCCCACCTTTTACGTCCCTGCTAGTGAGGGCAGCCCAGTCGTCTCCAGTCGTCCTGCTGAAGACCCTCGACTGGACACAGAGGCAGCAGCGTCCACCGCCTACCCTGCTGTCACAAAGCCCCTCAGAGAGCGGCGCCCGGTGGTCGTGGTCATCAGCATGCAGAAAGAAACGCCACTGAGCGAAGAGCTGAGTGAGATCTTCCGTCCGCCTGTGGAGCTTCGAGATTCTGCCGCCCAGACAGGGGGGTTGACGCCGTCACCACAAAAACCAGAACCAGCAGCTGTGCCTCAAGGTCCCGTCCCCGCTTCTACCTCTGTCCCCCAGGCCGACCCGGCTGTCATCGAGAAGCTGGTGCGGCTGAACGAGGAGAAAGAGGAGAGGCAGCGAAACCGCCGGCAGCAGAACGAGAAGGAGATGATGGAGCAGATACGACAACAGAAGGAGGTGCTGGAGCGCCAGAGGCTTCACTTCGTTCAGTACGAGAGAGACATGTTTGAGAAACAACGAGAGGAGGCGCTGCACAGGATCCAGCTGAGTCGACAGGGCGGGCAAGACGCCGGTGGAACCCAAACCTCCGGCAAGCCCCTTAGACCCAGTTCACTAGCTCCTCACGCCCGAACTCAGTCAGACTCCACTGCCCCATCAGCTCGCTCCCCCCCGGCTGTAGACATCCGAGGCAGCGCCCCTTACCCCCAGCTGCCTCCTCCACCTGCATCTGCTCCCAGGGGGAAACCCACGGAGAGGGCGGCTGAGGGCTGGGCCCCAAAACTCAAGCTGGAGTCCAGAGAGGGAGGAGGAGGCCGAGCGAGGACGACTGCCAGGAAACCACCGAGTCCTCAGGGCGCAGGGAACATGAAGGACAAGACGGGCAACATCTTCTTCTCTCCTAAGGACAAAGTTACATTTACACCGTGAGTGATGACTCACTACTGTGGTGTCTTTGTTGTCATTTTAAATCTTAAAAAAGCTAGCCTCAAATAATCTAATCATAATCAAATAAATAAAAAATTATTACAAATAATTAGAAAAATCAGGTTTCTAAAACCAAATCAATAGATAACAACATATCAAAATAACAGAAAACATAAATAAAGTATTGATACCAAAGATTCGAAATTCAACTTTGTTAAGCACTAAGTGAAGAATTTAAAGATGTCCCACTTTGGCGCCCCCCAGTGGTGCTAACATGAAGGCACCACTGCACATTATGGACTTGATTTCACAGGCAGTGGTACATTTTCGGAAAACAGAAACATTTTAAAGTTGCTATAACCATAAAAACATTCTTCATATTATAGCTTTAACTTTGATTTTATAATAATAAGAATTATAATAACAATACACTTTGTATTACACCTTTCAAACCCAGTTACCAGATGCTCCACAAAATGAAAGATTTAACATTAAATTATTTTCTATAATTGTAATAATATCTTTAATTATTTTGCACTTCTCAATGTAATAAAGCGCTTTAAAAATAAGACACAAGTAAGAATACATAAAAATGTTCATTGAAAATAGAAATGTTAGAAAAAAGAAAATTGAATTAGCGTTGGTCTGTGTTGTCACTTGATATCTATATTACTTTCCATCAATGTTTCTTCTGTTTTTATATTTATTCATCAGGTTTGACAAAGATGCTGTTAACGTAGAAACACCTGTGACCATAACCAGAGAAGGCCCCGCCCCCGTCTCCAAGACGTCTAAAGCACCAAAGGCCCGGGATGTAAGTCATCACTTCTTCTTCTCTCCTCTCAGGAAGTAAACATGTGTTTGCATCTGTTCCGAAGTTCTGTTTGTGTTGTGAAGGAATTAATGAACGTTGTCAGAGAAGCTCTCACACGGCTCCACTGGGTGGAGACCAAAGCTGAGGCCGAAGCTCCTCTGTGGCTTCAGGCTCCTTTCTTAAACCTGCTGTCATCACCTCTGGTAAACTCCAGGTCGGCAGAGTGGGCCAAAAAAAGAAAGCCCGAATGGCGCGGACCCGCTCCGACTTCCTCACCCGCGCCCCCATCGTCTCCATCGGGGGGGATTCTGACGAGGACGGCTACGACCGGGTCAGCCCCCTCACTCCCCGTCACTTCAGCCTGCCCCTCTCCAAACAGGGCCCCGTGGAGGGAGGCTTACGAGAGACCTGTTTCAGTGACTCGGACATGGTAACAGGCTCCGTCCAGGCCCCTGTGTGGCCCCTCTTCCTTCTTTGACTTGGACTTTTCCTTTAAACCTGCTTCCTCCGAGACAACTCAGATCTGCTTCACAACTCTGACTGAGCTTCAACTCTTTTTTTCCCTCTGTAATGTAAAAGAAACTCTCGAGAGGGTGGAAGACATTTCAAAGATATTTCAAGACGGGTGAAACACTTTAAAACACCTGATGAAACTGTGATGTTTCTTAAAAATAAGCATAAGCTGACGAATAGGAAGATGATTGTAATATTCATGTCAGTATTTTAAGACTCAGCCAAAATGAATCCAAAACTATTGGTTTAAAAGCTGTAACAAATCATTATGAGAGGTGAAAGTTAATTTGACTTCATACATCTTAACCGATGTGTTTTTGAAATGTGTTTCCTCTTGAAGTGTCTCTGACGCAGCAGCTTCTCTAACACGACTTCTCTTTCTCTCACAGCTGTAGCAGCGTTTTTCTTCCTTCACTTATTCTCTGTGGATAATTAACATTTTTTGTTTGTTATTCGGTTTTACTATCTCTCTCTTATCACATGGCACCTACCAGTGACCTGACCTGGAGAACCACTGAAACCAGTCGTCATTCACTCTTGACTTTCTTCTTCATTTAAACCTCTGTCTTATATTGATTCTCTTCCTGAAAGCAGTCTTTTCATCCTCCTGATTTATGGGCCTTTTATTCTAATAATTGATATGTCAGAGTTATTTCCTGTTGTGTTATTTCTTTGTGATTTTATGATTATCATAAGCAGCATTTACACTCTCGCTGATGTAGCTCCAGTGATGCGGTGCTGCCATCTACTGGTTCAAACTGATCTTCAGCTCATAATAATCAGTAGAGAGATGCTTTTTCTTTTGGCTTGGTTTTTACTCGTTGTTCACCCTGATGTTGTTTCAGCCTGCGACCTCCGAGGAGCAGAAGAAGATCCAAAAAGCCATGTCCTCAGGAGATCTGGTCAAAGTGGACTCGATGCGCAAGAACTCACAAGATGGAAGGTTTGTTCCTCAGTGAGCATCTCTAGCATCCATCACGTACACTTGTACATTAAAGCTGTTTATATTGTCATCTCAGTTTTGTCAGTAGTCGACGAATGTTAATAAATGATGTTCTTGTTTCTGATCAGGGTTCGTGGTAAGATGCGCTTCTGGGGTAAGAGCAAGTACGGGGACAAGAAGTCGTCCAGAGAAAAGCTGATCTGTGGCGCTGATACCCCTGATGGAGACTATGGAGACTTTGGAGACACTGGGCCGCTGCTGGGAGAGGGTGTGTTATCCAAAATCAAATACTTTCATTTATAAATGTTGTATTCATCCGTTGTTTGACAGATTTGTAGCAGTACTGCATGTAGGATTTCTAGTCGAGGCTCATTTCCAACAACACAAAAACCACCCCTGACTGTCGTTCTGTTCCACACACCAGGTCAGGAGAACATGTCTCCCCCCTGCAGTCCTGACCCGACGCTGGACCGAGGCTTCAGGGACCTGAAGGAGAACAAGGAACCGTCTCCCAAGGTGAAGCGAAGGCGCAGCGTGAAGATCAGCAGCGTGGCCATGGAATCGGCTCAGTGTCAGAACGACGCGCTGCAGATCCTCACGTGCACCAGCGACTACAGGAGCATGAACGACTTCCTCATGAAGAAGGTACGACTCCTCTCGAAGATTTTCAATTATATTTCAAGTTCGTAGAGTTACACGTCCCTGAAAAACATCTTATAACATCCTTGCAGATGTTTCAAATCTTTGGTTCGTCCCCATGTTGGGTTTTTATTCATCTTTCCCGAGCTACAGTTTGTCAATATTAATGCTAACATGTCTGTGGTGTCTTCTTTTAGATCAACGACCTGGACACGGAGGACAGTAAGAAGGACACCATGGTGGACGTCGTGTTTAAAAAGGCTTTGAAGGAATTCCGTCTGAACATCTTCAACTCGTACTCCACCGCGCTCGCTGTAAGTTCTGACACCAACGTTTGAACTCTTTGAAATCTCTTTTTTATTTATATGTATTTTAGTTTAGAGCTAGTACAGATGGACTCAGACATGGAGATTAAAGAGGAAATAAACACAACTTACATTAAAAGGCTGCATATTGTGCAGAGTATTTAAAAAGTGCTGTGGGTTAGATGTCAAACACTGAAAAGCATTTCAGAGGTTAACTGAAAGTCGCTGACCAAAATCATATGGACTTTGGTCAGGAGTATCCATCTCTGAAAGGAAGGGAGACAGAGGATGATTTCCACTCCCTTGTAATTATTCTCTTAGCAGTGATTATCCTCAGCATCAATGATTGTGGCCGGGCTGAAGGAAAAAATCCAAATCACAGGACTTTACACGTGATGGCAGATAATGGAGCAGTTTCAAATGACACTGGAACATTATGTCCTACGTTGATGGATAAATCTGCTCTGCTCCCCTTGTTGTTGTCTTCCTCTGAAGATGGATGACGGTAAGAGCATCCGCTACAAAGACCTCTACGCTCTGTTTGAGCACATCCTGGAGAAAACCATGCGTCAGGAGCAGAGGGACTGGAGAGAGTCTCCGGTCACAGTGTGGGTCAACACCTTTAAGATTTTCCTGGATGAGTTCATGACAGAGTACAAACCTCTGGACAGCACAACCACCAAGGTACCGACGCACAGCGGCCCCCTGGTGGCACCGGACGTGAAACACAGTCATGCTTTTTGGTTGAAATGTGTCTGAACTGATAGATAAAGGTTTTATATTCTTTTGAATTAAGTCAGTTTTAGGGAAATGAAATGTGTGTGATGACAGTTAGAAAGTAATTGTTTATTGTATTTTTGTTTTTAAGAGTTTTTGCTGTCTTTGTATTTATTATGTTAATATTTCTGAATAATTCTAACATGTCCTTTTTTTCTTTAGCCTGTTGTTAAACCTGAACGCAAGAAACGAAGGAAAAAGGACGCCGACATCGTGAGTCCCTGTTCATTCTCCATTTGCTCTTTGGAATAAAAACATATACACACTTGTGATCCAGAATAGATTAAAAACATATATTAACTGTGAAAGAAAATGTGCACGTGAACTCCAAATGAACCGGCTCTCTGCTGCCCCCTGCAGGTGGAGGAGCATAACGGCCACATCTTCAAGTCCACGCAGTACAGCATCCCCACGTACTGTGAATACTGCTCCTCGCTCATCTGGATGATGGACCGGGCCTGTGTGTGCAAATGTGAGTGTGCACATCAAGCATCCCCCCCCCCCCGAGATTCACTGAACCAACACATCTGTTCAAGTTGCACATATATTATTTATATTTTTCATATTTCCTTGTGTTTGGATTGTAAGTTTACTTATTTATTAGATTTACTGGTGTTTGTATTTTTACGATACACTTTGGTGTCGTAACACTGTCCCTCTTGGTTTCCTCACAATCTTATCATTCAATTGACATAAAGTTTTTATTGTTGATCGGACACAACAGGACATCTGAGCTTATCAACTCTGCTCTGGTAACTTATGTTATGTTCTGGCAGAGTTTAGACCAAATGATCCATTAGTTACTTGATAAAATATTAAAATAAATGTTGCAGTTTTTAAATTAGAACACTGTTGACATTGCAATATATGTTAAAAGCAAACATATGAATTATTTTGGCATTTTTGCCTTTATTTTGGCGGACATAGTGAAGGAGAGACAGGAAATGGTGTGAGAGAGTAGATTCTTTCACTTATGTTTCGGTTCATGTCCCATCCTCTAAAATGGAGGAGGTGAGACTTATGAGCTATGCTCAAACCAGCCTCCAGGGGGCGATCAAGACACTTTGGCATCACTTTTGGGGATTCAGTCGTTCAACTTTATATCCAAGCTATAAATGCATACTGGTCACTCACTCCCTCCCTCACTCTGTCACTGACACTCACTGACTTGCTCACTCACTCCCTCACTCGCTCACTCACTCGCTCGCTCACTCACTGTCTCTCACTGACTGTCCTTACGTAAACAAGCGGCAGAATTTGAGCTGTGATTAAATCAGGTTAAAATGAAAATCTGTCTTGTCAAATCATTGTGACCTCAAAAGCACATTCACAGACATTCATGTGAAGTTGTAACACACACACACACACACACACACACACACACACACACACACACACACACACACACTGGCTGTCTGTGGCTGAGCTGGCCTCAGACCCTGAGCCCCGCCCTCTCTCCCTCCCCAGCTCTAATCAGATTGTTTTCAACTGGACTCATGGGGTCTGCGGCTCGGCGTCTCCGGAGACTTTCTCCACACGCTCTGTCCTTGACTCACAGGATGTTGTCTCCGTGCCGGCCAGAGCTGCGTGTGATAACATTGAAATCATTTTTGGTCTTTTGTCCCAACTTCTGCTGAATAATGAGGAGGCACTGCCTTTCTGTTGACAATGGAACTGACCAGTTTGATTTCTCTGGTTGTGTTAACCCAGTGTGCCGGTACGCCTGCCACAGAAAGTGCTGCCTGAAGACGACCACCAAATGCAGCAAGAAGGTGAGTCGGCCATGTTGTGTGCCCGCACGCTAACGTCCCATGACATTAATTGTATCTCTGTGGATTTATGTACAGTAGCTGCTGTTATTTCTGTCGCCTAATGCACAGGAAGTGATGGGTTCTAATAGACCACACTTTTCTTTTTGAGGTTTTTGTTTTTTGTAAATGTTTTTTGCATCCCTGTTTATACTTAATGTAATTAAGGTATTTGTGTCTTTCTCGTTGTGTTTGTGTGTTTGTACAGTTTGATCCAGAGCTTTCCTCCAGACAGTTCGGAGTGGAAGTTTCTCGTCTGACTAGTGACGAGAGGACGGTGCCGCTGGTGGTAGAGAAGCTCATCAACTACATTGAGATGCACGGCCTCTACACCGAGGGAATCTTCAGAAAGTCTGGCTCCACCAACAAAATTAAGGAACTCAAGCTGGGACTGGATACAGGTAATTACAGCTGTAGAGAGGGTAATTGTTTTAATGGTTTTAAAGCTGAGAAACATCTGTGGTAAATTGATTAACCGGTTATTAACCTAAAAATGTATCGAAGCCAACATTAATAGCCTAAATGGCTTAAGTGTTAATTTGATAAATACTTCATTAATCATACGTTTTTTAATGCTAATAATTTAGCGTTTATACGCCACATTAAAAATGTTTACCACGCAATTGTTTGGTATCTTGTTTTTCAGCACAAAGTTTTCTATATGACCAAATAATTAATTTTCTACTTTGACAAAGAATATCATCGTGTTGGAAGCGAAAACCCGATCTGGAAAATTATGTGTTTTTTTTATCGTAAAATCACAAATATGCTTGAAAGTTGAAAATGTCAATTCAGATTGTAAATGTGGAAATTGCTAAAACTAATACCCTATTTTCAACAAAAAGTAGGATTTTCTTTCTTTGTTGTATTTAAACTATTTCATTTTACACAAAAACACAAAACAAAAACTGTTAATCCAACACTTTGGTCTGAAGTTGAAAACGACGCTCCATGCTGTGACATCCTGAAACCAGTCATGTGACTGTGCCTCCTGAGAGTTGAGTGTGATGTGTCTGTCTTCTCCTTGTGGCCGTACAGATGTGGATAGCATGAATCTGGACGACTACAACATCCACGTTATCGCAAGTGTTTTCAAACAGTGGCTGAGAGACCTGCCTAATCCTCTCATGACATTTGAGCTGTATGAGGAGTTTTTACGTGGCATGGGTGAGTCAAGGCATCGCACTGTAAATTCAGACCACAGCAACATTCCACCATCGCACACAGCAGCAGATAAACGCGTTTGCTGTAACGGATAAATTGTGATTTATCTTGTGGGAATGCCTCTGCAGGTTTGCAGGATAAAAAGGAAATGATCAGAGGGGTGTATTCCGTTATTGACCAGCTAAGCAGAACTCACCTAAACACTCTGGAACGCCTCATTTTTCATCTTGTCAGGTAATAGAAAAACCATTTCAGGATTAATACACTACAACTGCTTTATTTCCTTCCTGAGAGTCTCCTCTTCTACTGAATCCCTGCTTTTAGGATCGCCCTGCAAGAGGACACAAACCGCATGTCAGCGAACGCCTTGGCCATAGTGTTCGCTCCCTGCATCCTGCGCTGTCCAGACACCATCGACCCCCTGCAGAGCGTCCAGGACATCAGCAAGACCACTGCGTAAGAACATGCTTCATGTCTATCAAATGCATTTCTATGTTTAACAGTTTTTATTGTTTTCTTGGGGTAATCAATACAAAACAATACAATTATACACTCACAGCTTACCCCATGCAGCAGAAGTACACACATTAAGAGACTTCAAAATATATATCCATATCTATATATCTATATATATATATATACACACACAAGAACATAGGAATATTATATTATAACAATACATGTAAATACAACAATGCTGCAAAACAAAGAAAAGAAAGAGAGGAAAATTAATTTAATAAGTAAATAAATTCAGAGAAAAAAATAATAAAATAAAATAAAATAAAAAAAATAGCTAAATAAAGTATGAAGAATATTAAAAAATTTACAAAAAGGGAAGGGGGGGGTGTGCCATCTAGTCTTCCTCTTGCAGTGGGGTTTGTATGCTCTCATAATAAGACAGGAATGGGGTCCAGGTTCTTTCAAAGTTCTGTGTGGAGCCTTTCAGAGTGTATCTTATTTTCTCAAGTTTTAGGAAGGACATGGTGTCTCTAATCCATCTACTGAATGTGGGAGGTTTTTGTTCTTTCCATAAGAGTAATATAAGACGTCTGGCAAGCAGAGAGGTGAAAGCTATGACATCAAATGCATTTCTGTGTGTTTGACCAAGTAGTATGCCCTGAGAGAGCAGGGCCCGATAATTCAATTAGCTCCATGTAGCTGCTAGAAAGACAGCTGATTAAGTAATGGTCAGTGTTGATGTTGTGGCCACAAACTAATTCGTTTTATTTATTATGAAAGTGTAGCCGCTCAGAAGACGTGTTTGCATTTACACAGCGAGAAGAATGTGGTCACATGGGTCTGAGTTCTCATCCCAATCTGGTCTGAGTGATCGGATCTCAAATTGGGGCCATGACAGAGATAAAATGTTTAAGTGGATCTGAAATTAAACTAATCTGTTTCACGCGGGAACACTTAACATCTTCTTCAGGGTAATAAATATACAGTTCAGTGGCAGGAGTTGTTCAATGGAACGGAAGGTCAAATTTGGACTTAAGCTCGTGAAGAATTTGAGATGTGAAGAAAAAAGTGATTCTTGACAATCAAGCACATCAGTCAAATTTAACAGAAGAGAATAAAACGACATATTTTGTTCAATACAAGTAACCAGGCTTCTCGTGTCTCCTGCAGGTGTGTGGAACTCATCATATGTGAGCAGATGAACAAGTACAGAGTTCGACTAAAGGACATCAGCACTCTGGAGTTTGCTGAAAACAAAGCCAAGTGCAGACTGAACCTCATCCGATGCTCCATGGTAAGATCGGATCATATGAATAATGTCCTGTTATCACAATCATGGAGCTGCAGTGACTCATAATTAAAAATCTACCTGACTCAGCCAGCTCCCGACACCTTCCTCCTTCCCTCCTTTGTAAGCAGTTCTCCTCCTCCTCTCCAGACTCTCCTCCCTAACCTCTCCTTTCTTTCACCCAGAGACCCGTACTAATAGCTGTTAGATTTATGAGCATATCACGCACTATGGTATTTGTACACACAAACACACACCATGGACTCCTAAACCATCATTCATTAGTGGAGTTGTCGTGTTGGTGATCACTGCTCTGTTTTATCTCTTCACTCATGAACATCTTTTCTTTTCGCATGAGACGTCTCTGATTCCCTTTTTGATTTGTTTCTGTATCTGCTTCTTGTGAATGAAAGTGGAATTATTGTGCAATCGTGCAGTTTCTTCTGATTACATCACATTGTATGGGATGTGAACAGGTCTAAATATATTCTATGACTTAAAATCTATAAAGGTTTTCAGACTCATCAGATTTTTAAGCCAACGCTGCCTTAAGACCTCACATCTCTAGAACGGGGAATTGGAAATCAATTGTTATTTCCTTCATTTATGTCTCTGGATAAATTATGAACAGGAATCATTGTTTATTTTTCATTAACCCTTAACTGAACCTCACTTGTACATTTCCCAGCAGATGTCCTAACGAAAGTCAGACCAGTTTATCAATTGGACAATTACATCAGCAGAAATGAACCTTAGACATCGGGATCGACATTTATGTTCAATGTTATGAAAACTAAAAGTTATATTTATTTGGTTGTATTTGTTTAATAACAACATCTTGGGAATCATTGCCAATATTATATATGTATTAATCAATCAAGTCTTATTTGTATAGATCATATTCACAAATCACAATTTGTCTCATTGGGCTTAACAAGGTGCGACATACTCTGTTCTCAACCGTCAACAAGAGTCAGCTAAAACTACCAAAAAAAAGACTATTAACAGCCGAAAAAACCTAGAAACTTAAGAGAGAGTTACATGTGAGGTACCCTAAGTAAATTACTTTGCCATTAGACTATAGTTTTAAAACTTTGCAATGACCTGTAGGAACCTGGAGTCACTGATCTCTGTTCTTCTTGTTTGTCACTTTTGCTCTTAGCACCCAAATGCGTCTAAGAAGGTAAAGTGTGATTGTTATTGTGCTGTTATAGACGTAGCTGATCATTTCATGTGGTTCAGTCACTGCATGTGTGAGTGAGTGGCCTCCTGTTGGCCATAGTTGTTGTGAAATGTGCTGTAAATGAGAGCAAATCTGTTTTCATCAAGTGCTAATATATTCACATTAATAACTCTGATTTGTTTCTCAGGGAAAAAGCCACTTACAGCGATTGAGCTATAGCCCCTCGCCCCCGGTGAGTCCCCGGCTGCCGTCTCTGGCGAACCCTGTGGTGGAGGAGAGCGGCGGCGAAGAGGGAGCGGACTCGTTTCACGAGATTTCCGAGCATCAGCAGGCGGCCATGCAACAGGAGGAGAGGGTGCTGACGGAGCAAATAGAAAGCCTGCAGAAAGAGAAGTAAACTGAAAATATTACCTGAACTATAAATGTTATGAGGTCGTACAAACTCTGTATCAGAACAATCACTTTTAGCACGTATTGTTTTAATCTGGATGGTGTTTGAATCTGCAGAGAGGAGTTGACTTTCGAGATTCTGTCTCTGGAGCCCCGAGCGTCAGATGACGAGACCCTGGAGTCGGAAGCTTCTATCGGTACAGCTGACAGCTCAGAAAACCTCAATGTCGACTCCGAGGGAACCATCTCCGACTTCTCTGGTATGTCACTAAACAGGAAATCGTAATTTACTCATTTTGGAATTTGCTAATTTTTGAATGTCTTATTACCAGAAGAAAAACTTGACCCGTCTTATCCCTTCATTGCAGAGAGAGGTCCGGTGTTGACTTCTCCGTGGCCTCGGAGGTCCGACGGGAAGAGCCCCCGACGTCGGGTTCTGCACCGGCAGCCTGACTCCCTGGACTCCGTGGACTCCTGCTCCAGTGTTTCCTCCTACTCGTCCTCATCACACTTCCAACCATCGTCCTCCTCCTCCTCCGCCACCACCACCACCCCAGCCCGGCGCTTTCGTTTCCACTCCAAGTCCCCCGCAAGTCCTCCCCAGGCCCAAGCCCAGTCCCTGAACACGTCCAGGGCCTCGCGGTCCGACAGATTGGACAGGAGCCCGACAGGAGACCACGAAGGCCCTTATGACGAAAGGCCCCAGTTCACCAGCAGAGGCACCTTCAATCCAGAGAAGGGCAAACAGAAACTTAGAGGGGCCAAGAATTCGACCTCACGGCACTCGAGAGACAGCGGCGGCCACGGCAGGGACCCTCCAGACATACCACAGCAGCTGGTATTGTATGGCAGTAATGAATTCATGGTATAAAGGACACTGGGACGCCAAAGCACTCCCTATCCAGCTCCCAGCCGTATATGTTCTGAATGGGAGGTGACGTATAGTGGCAACTAATCTCCACTTCTCAAAGCGCTCTTGCTTCGCCTTTCTGTATTGAAGTCTGCAAAGAAGTTGTCCCCAAGTGCCGTTTCTAGTTCTTCCAGCTCCCGAAGGGGGAAGAGGCGTTTTGGCAGAGGGACCGGAGTGGGGCTCCTCTTCTGTACACTTTACTGCCAGCCATGCTCTCACAGTGCCTTGGCAGCTCTTTACTCGGCGCCAAGAAGGAAGACGGAGAAAAGGGAATGTTGGAAAATGCGGAAGACCACTCAGCATCAGGGAACGAGACGGAGTGGGTAAGCCGGAGCCGTGTGCGACAGCAACAGCAGAAGAAGAAGAAGAAGAAGCCAGGCGTCACAGACGTTCCAGTGAACTTAAAGCTCCCCATTATTAGCTGCTTTACAAGTTTACAGTTCATAACAATGAGTTTAAGCAGTGGTTGCTCTGTTATTACAAGTTCATTTTTCCCCCTTATTTAATAAGTTTTAATGTCACAGAAAGTCTTTATAGCTTATAATATACAGGTATAAATACTGTACAAAGCCGGAACACCAGCCTCTGCTGGATAGTTGAAATATTTATCTTTTTATTTTTTTTTTTTTTTTGAGTACATTGGACGGAGAAGTACAGAATTGGGCAGTGGATGATTTGTGTATGTGTGTGTCTGATGTATGTGTGTGTGGGTGCATGTGCCGAGCGCTCATGCGTGACCGTGTGTACTGAGAAAACCACTTCATGTGTTATAAGTTTGTGCTGCTTATTTCCCCTTTACGAGGGAGATACCGCCATCAAAGGGACCAAGTCAGCTGGTGTTGTTCCAGCCCAGGGGATCCCAGCTCTGTACAGAATGTTGGATGCGTATTAAAATCCATGCATTCACTGCTTAACAGCCATACAACAATTGTAATGTACAGTACAGTTCATATGTGTACAGTATAGCGGACAAATGTTATTCTATTCTTGAAACCCATTGTTACCCTCCCCCACCTCCTGTCTCTGAAGTGTTTGCTCAATAGCAACCAAGCAAGAACATAAAATCACGACGTCTTCTGTCATTATTCATGAGTATCTGTGTGTTTGTGTTGTTTAAATGTATTTTTCCATTCTCATAAATTTTTTAGGCCTGTGTTAAAGTCGTTAGCATGTTCAACAATAGCATACACCGGGATAAAATAGGTGATTTGGACAGCAGACATTACGTCACAGTAGAGGATAAGCTCGCGTTATTAAAAACATCAATGATGACTCTGTCCTAAGAACAGAGTTAAAATACTATATGACAACAACAGGCAGCATTTTAAACAAATACATGTTAGAAGTTGTCAACTAAACAATTTGGTAAAGAAACACAAAACCTGAATAGGTCAGGTCAATAATAACATATTAACATACTTAACTCAGCTCAAAGCAGCTTGAAAGAACCTCAGTAAAGAATCTAAAACAGCTTTGGTATAACTGCGTATAAGACACTCATTTACTTATTGTAATAATGTGTTTTTTCTTGACTAGTATTTTCTTTCAGTGCCTATGCCACCACAATCAGATGAAAATATTGTACTTACTACTTACCTGAGTGTTACTTTGGTAAAGTTTTATATACAAATATGTAAAAAATGCTTATAAAATATGATGTACTAGATTAAACTCTTTGCTTTTACATTTAACCACAGTACCAGCAGTAGCTTAAATTACAGCTGAAACGACTAGTTGAAAGTGGAAACATTTTAAAGATTTGTAATTAATGATGAACGATCAAATTGACATTTTCGTTGTTCAAGCTTCAAACATTTTAGAAAATTATCTTTTTACATTAATGAAGCAACACAAAGACATAACACAATTAACACATAAAATACTGTCTGTGTGACATACTACAGATATACAGATAAACCACAGTGGGACAGAAGAACAGAGCCTTTTCCTCTTGTTACAGATAATTAACTGGAAGGGGAGGGAGTATAATGGAGAGGAGGAAGGAAGAAAGAATCTTTTAATGGGGCGAGTCCAGACAGAAGGGAGGAGGGGGGTTCACATCGTTTTCCAATAACACTGATTTTGAAAATTTTTCAATGATAACAAAAGTGCTGTTGAGCTGTCACTTTGTAATCTGGGTAATTTATGTAATTCATTTTTTTTAACATAATCCGCAATTTGTCTATTAAGACAAGAAAGCAGCTCATTGTGTAAATGAATAATAAATTATTAAATGAATACAAAAAAAGATAAATCAAAGCTTTTGATGAAATCATTCAAAATGAGAGGCCACATGACTATAATAGACAAATTGTTGTTAATAGGTCAATTAATGCAAATCTAACATTACATAACAAACAGCCAGACAATCACTAAATAATAATAAGTAGTATGCAATATAATCTAGGAAATATAAAACAGATATACATGTATAAACTGGTGTATCATATTAGAGTAATATGATACACTTGATATTTTTTCCTTCGATACTTACATCGTGACCTTAAAGCACCAAGCAGGAAGTTGTTAGTAATGGGAGTATTTTGACAGTGAGGTAATAGTACTTTTACTTCAGTAAAGTGTATATAAACTTCCACACGGTCACGAGCAGCACGCGGCGTAACCCAGCGGACGTGACGTGTTAAAAATAGACCCAGGCTAATTGAGTAGAGACGACTCGGGACAACCTCTCGTGACGCGGAGACACCTTGTCCCCGCCGCGCACGCGCAGAGTCTGGGCGGCGCAGCGGCATCAGGAGCAAGGAGGAGGAGACGCGCGGTTACTCAGGAGCTGTCTCACCGTCTGTCTCACCGTCTGTCTGTCTGCCTGGGTTTGTTTATTCCCCTCACGCTGCTCCACAATGTCGGGATTCGATAGCAACCCCTTCGCGGACCCGGTGGACGTGAACCCCTTCCAGGTGAGACTCTTCCTCCCGCTCGTCTTCCTCCGGAGGGCTCGCTTTGGTCGGTGAAGAAACAGCTGAAAACCGGTTTGTCGGGTCCAGGGTTCGGCCTCGGTGTTTCCTGGCTTCAGAATCGTTTCTATTGGGGAAACATGACACGTAGATCTGTGTCTGTAGGTTTGAAGAATGTCTGTCAAAGTGCGTCAGTGTCGAAGCGGAGCAGGTAACTCACCTGTTCAGGTGAGAGGAGGCTTCCATCAGGCTGTCGGTGGTGTGTCTGTGACTCCTCAGCGCCTCCATTGGCTTTAAACACAGAGGGTTCGAGTTATTCTCCAGTCAGGGAGACAAACTGGAAACCTGATTTGAAATAACAAGATAAACTGGAAATAATTTTCTTTGTCATGGAATTAGTTTAGTTGTATTGGAGTTTACTTCTTGTACCTTTTCTGTCATGGAGACAACCTGGCAGTGGAACGTATATCCTGGAAATAGGGATATTATTTTATTTTGCATTTACTTTACTACCTCTAATCTTACAGTTATGAAAACAACCTGAAAAGAAATAGTTGGCACGATGCATCCGGGAAATAATCTTGAATTCTAATCTTAATATTTTATCGCATTTAAATTAACTACTTGTATTATTCCAGTCATCTAAATAGCTGTTAGAAATGATTTAAATTTACACATTTTATCCTGGAAAATAACCTTCATTTTCCTGAATTTATTTTATAATATTCAATTCTACTAAGTCTAATTTTCAAGTCACGGAAACAACCTGAAAAATTGATTAAAACAAGTAAATGTCCTGGAAATGATCTTCATTGTCAACAAGTTTGAAGTTCACATGCACGTGTTAAGAGCGACTGTCACAATTCAGATTAGTGTTATTGATTTAAGTAACAAAAACCTGTTAACGACTAGAAGTCAAGTTATTGTACATCAGCAGTGGTGGATGTAGCCACCACCTCAAATTGAGACACTTAATCCTGAACCCTGCATCACTAAAAGTTCTGAATTAGCATGAAGAACTCCTGGGAAACGTCCTGGAACCTTAATTCTTTAACAAAGCTCCAGGTGATGATGTGTTAATGTGAGTCTATTACTAGTTTATATGGTTTGAGACAAGGCAGCACTCAGGTGCGTCTTCCTGGACTCTTCTTCTCTAGGCTGATAACAACATTCAAAGTCACTGGATCCAGATTTTTATCTGCATCTACACCAAATTGTACACAATCATAAATATCAGTGGCTTTATTTTGTCAGATTTTTTTATCCCCCATCAAAGTCCATTAGTCATTGTCTGAAGAATCAACAAAAACTGTTGCAAAACAATTTATCTTGCAATGTTTGAGGAAGTGAATAGAAATTCCTGGATTTGAATTGGTTCCTTCTGATCCGCATCCTTTCATCAAGTTTCGTGGTAGTTTCCCGTAGGTTTTTTTGGAAATAAAGAAACCCTGAGGAGTCGTGATGTCGCAGCTCTTTATCAAAACAACAAGTTGTATTTCAGCTCTCTTTCTTTTTTTCCAGGATGCCTCAGTCACACAAGCCACCAGCGGGGCCACTGAAACCACCGGGGAGTTCAACCCCTTCTCTGCAAATGACATGGTCAGCACCTCTGTTTTTAATGTCACTACAGTCGTGATCATGACAGACTATATTGTTCTCTAATCGCTGGCATTTAATTACCCACCTCCCTCCTACAAAGGAGCAAGACCCCCAAAACTGTACGAGATATAAAACGATGGAGAATAATGTGTGTGTGGTCATTTTGTGTCTCTCTGGGGTTGTTTCACATCTGTTTGTGGTTGTTTTGTCCCTTTTCCATCTGTGTGTAGTCATGTGAGAGAATTTTCAACCAATAACTATCAGCAGTCACTTCAAACAAACATGTGGACAATGGATCCTCTTGTCTCTTATCAGCCCGGTGCCTCATAGCCTCATTCAGAAATCCCACAGTGGATATAAAGGGGTTCCATTAGTGAGTGATAATATATAGTAAGAAGTATTGCTTCAATTGTTTCACAGGGAAATCACACTGGCACGACCATCCCCATCTCTTCTGGCTCCACTCAACCTGCCATACTACAGACCTCAGTGGAGCAGAGCGCACAAGTGAGTCTCACTCTCTGACACACACAGACATAATCACACAAACGCACACATTGACAAATAGAGGGAATTAAATTAGCTGGTGTGAAATCCCATTTCAGACGCTTTATCTGTCTGGGAGCTGAGTGTGGTGTTGAATGTTAGAAAAATACAGTAAATCAGGAAAAGTCTAGACATTATTAATAATCTCAATCATAATACACTTCAAGATTAATATGTAACAATTTTTCATTGTAATGTCCAATAAATATGTATGTATTTGACGCGATTTACTGTACAAACATTAACTTGTCAGTGTTTTTGGTACAAGATCTTGTCTGATATTGATCAGCATAAGCCAGGAATAAAGTTTAGTTAGTTAATTTGATTTAGCTGTTGTATAGTCCATGAATTTCCCCCTGCAGTGCTTCTAGAATTAAACCTCTGTTTTAAGAGCACCTCTCTTCCATCTCTCACCAGGCAGCTGTGACGGCTGCTGCCCAGGCGAGCCTGGTCAAACAGCAGGAGGAGCTGGAGAAGAAGGCGGCTGAGCTGGAGCGGAAGGAGAAGGACCTACAGAACAGGACGGCAGGCAGAACCAACACTGGCAGTAAGTGGCTGCCGCTGACTTAAGTAGTGGGGTGTGAAATATGTTGCATGTATGAACTGTAAGAGCCACTCATAATAACCACACTGTGAAATCTTTATCAGCTAAAGAGAACAACTGGCCGCCTCTGCCCAGTTTCTCCCCGGTGAAGCCCTGCTTCTATCAGGACTTTGATGAGGATATCCCTGAGGAGTACCACAGGATCTGCAAGAGGATGTACTACCTCTGGATGTGTACGTACCCCGACAAGCTGTATTTCCTCAATACCTCTTCACATAACAAATTGGATTGGTTTTCTGAATATGAAAGTTTTGTAATTAGTTGAATTGTACGATTTACAAAACACTATAAATCTTGTTAACATACTTTTGTTTGTAGGCAAAACTATTTTTTAAAGTGAAAATGAATTATCTTCAGATGCATTTGTCAACACTTTAAGCTTTGACGCCTTTGAGCCCCGTGATATTAATATTTAATATCACAATTACATGAAACACATTCTGTTTTTTTTACCTCTTCCATTATATGATGAATTTTTAAATATTTGAGGATTTGAGGTTTCTCATAATATGCAACTGTGTCCACAGTCCACTGCGCCACTCTCTTCCTCAACGTGCTGGCCTGCCTGGCGTACTTCACTGTAGATGCTCAGAACGGTGTGGACTTCGGTCTGTCCATCCTCTGGTTCCTCCTCTTCAGCCCGGTGTCCTTCGTCTGCTGGTACAGGCCGGTCTACAGAGCCTTCAGGTACATCACTACTCCGACGATTAAGTGTTTTTCAATTTACATCACGGCAGGACTAGAGGTAATGATCTCATGAAATAGTAGAAATGTAGAAATAGTTCTACAAGCAGATGAAATACTGAGCAGTGTCTTTTTAAATGAACAACCTCATTGTCCAATTCTGGAAGAGTTAGCAGAAGTATAAATCAACATTAGATAATATTAATAATATCACAATTCTCTTCCTTACAATTCAGTGTTTTATTATGTTGTCTTCTCCAAAATGTGTATTTTTGGTCAAGGGGGAAATTGTTTTTTTATTATTTTATTTACACATGTTATCGACTTTAATTTTGGGTGGTTTAAAATGAAAGATCTTGATTTATTTGTGTGACGTGTATGGCTTTTCCGTTAAGACCAATATCTAATGGACTGACAATCAAATAAACCTCTGAAATACTGAATAACATAAAAAACATGTCCTTCGTTCTGTCTGTTTGTTTTCGTCTCTAGGTCTGACAGCTCCTTCAGCTTCTTCTTCTTCTTCTTCGTCTTCTTCTTCCAAGTGGCGGTGTACATCATCCAAACTGTGGGGATCCCCCGGTGGGGAAACAGGTCAGTGGAGACGTCTCTAACTGAATATTCATCACCTGCATGTGGGTCAAAGTCTGAAGGTGCGGTGTGAAATACACGAGGTAGTTCATAGATAAGAGAAGAAGGAGTATGTGTATTCTACTTCGGGTGTATTCATTCTACATGTGGGTGTGCATGTGTCTTGATTCTCATCTACTGTGTGTGTTTGTGTGTGTGTATTCTTGCCCTGTGTCTCCTCTCTTGCATCTCTTTGACAGATTCCTGCTGCCCTAACTTCTCTGGGTTTCTGCTTTGTAAGTGTGTGGACCTTTTCTCTGTGGGTTTCTTTTTCTATATTATATAATAAATCAGGCTTTTCTTTATTCCATCATGTACGTTTTCAAACTTAATGCTTTTCCGTTTGTCACTGGGGCAGGTTTAGATGCTGTATATTTTCCATTTAATTCAGTGACTTTCATACTATTTCTTAAATGTCTAAAATACACTCTGTAGATAATTTGTGAACTGACACGTGGTTGTTTTTTTGGTACTGTGTGTGTCTCTGTTGTTGGCAGTGGATGGATCACAGCAATCAGCATGATCGGCTCCAATTTGGCTGTGGCCGTGGTTATGATGGTGGTCGCTGGTTTCTTCACTGTAAACTCTGTCCTGGGTATCATCTTATTGAAAATGGTAAGTTCATGTAAAGGTTTTACAACTTCTCTTTACAAAGACCATAAAATCAAGCCTGTACTCTGCAGATAATGAGATATAATTTAACTGTTACACATTTATTATGCCCTTGGTTTCTGAGTTGGCCAAAAAGTATATTAAGATAAAAATGTCATTTTATTTCTTAATTTTATACACAGACTTTTTTGCACCTGAGATATATATATATATATATATATTGACATTTTGTTGTTTTGTTATTGATGAAAATGTTATATTAAAATTTGTCTTATTGTCAAGTGCTATGTTACATAATACTAATTTTAAGTAACTTGCTGTCTAAACAAAAGTTTCAAATGTTGGTTCAGCCTGCCTGAAATAGAAAGTTAGACCTGGTGCAACTTGCACTTGTAAATAAGTGTATTTACACTGTGGCTTCATAGTGTTTATTTTAGCTCAGTGAGGCTGCGAGAAGATCAAAGAGAGAAACATAATAAGAGAAACTAAAAATGGTAGAGACCAAAAAAAAAAGACTGAGCTGCTGCAAAGACAAGAGGGAATACGATGATTAAGAATCTGCTTAATGGATCTAAAGGTTCAGAAATACTGAAAGCGGGTCAGAACGCTGAGCCTGAAAATGACTCATCTGGAAAGAATCAATACAGTGGATGGAGACTCAGACAGATAAAAGGGAGATGGAAACATTTCTCTATGCAGGACACTTTGTGGTCAGTGTATTGAGTCTTGAGTCCTTCAATCTTGTGTTGTCCTGCTCTGCCCACCTGCTGACAACCTTGACCACATCTTGGATTCAGAGAGAAATATGCAGCACGTCAGCAGAGCCTACACAGTCCTACAAATGTTTTATTTTTCATAAAACTAATGTAATTGTGAATGAAATATGTTCAATAGAAAATCGGAAAAACTTTTAAAACCCCCCCAAAGTAGAATATCTTGCAATGTTAATCCCTAGGGGAACAAAGTACTTGACTCTGCAGAAGTGACATGTTCCTTTTTAGATAGTGTGAGCTAACAAACATTTCACTAACAAGTGTGCAGTACCTGTTCTAAACCTGCTAGTTTGGCCTCGGGATATGCTGGTTTCAGTTTTCAGAAAGGCTCAGTCTACAGAACCCTGAGGCTGTTGCACAAAGAGCTGTTCACCTGTTAATTCAAATTTCAGTGAAGCTAGAGTCAGAATGCCGAACCCCAAACTGGAGAGTAATTTTCTGTTGCCATTATTGTGCACGTGCTCATTTTTGTGAACACGGTGTTGTCGTGATTGACGTCACTTGCGTTTTCTGATTCTCAGCCGCTGTTGCTACAGAGCACTGGCCCCCTGTTTTTTTATTTTATTATTATTATCATTATTATTATTATTTTTGGATGGAAATGAGTTAACATCTGATGTGAGTTTTAAACCTGTCATTGCCTTAATCCTTGTTCCCAGGTCCACTCTAAGTACAGACGGACAGGAGCCAGCTTCACCAAGGCTCAGCAGGAGTTCTCCCAAGGAGTCCTGACCAACAGAAACATCCAGACGGCTGCAGCCGGTGCTGCCGCCTCTGCTGCACAGGGAGCCTTTGGCTCTGCGTAGTCTCTTATCTGACTAATGTACCGGACTAGCCATGTCCCAGCATTCCTCAGTGGGTAAATGTGATAGGGGGTTTATTATTTAATGAAAATGCTAATGAGGGTGTCCACTTTCTCCACGTGCAAACTTTTAAAGACACTGTGGATAATAAAGAGGAGAAGTGAGAGGTTTTGCACATGCATGTAGTGTTACTGAAGTTTCTACCACCCTGATCAGTACATTACATGTTCAAACTTCATGCTATCAAAGTTCTGTTTATTCAGGGAGAAGAATGTAACTCCTGGAATCCATATAACAAATCAGACTAATCATACATCGTTTAGTGTTTAGTGTAAAGTACAATTATTTAAATCCGGTGACTGTTAAAGACACCGGTGAGATGTGGATTCATGAGGATTTTTTCCCCCCCAAATTGATCCTTTTGAAATAAGTTACTGAGGCATCAAAAATAAACACAGCACATAAGGTTTGGATATTTTAAAATGTATATTTGACATGAAAATGTTTTAGCATCAGTGATTGATGGTTACACAAAATATATGTATACCTGTTGTTGTCATCACAACATCATGCAGTGCCTTAGAGGGTAACTAGTTTATCACCACCTTATTTTACTCAACTAAACTTGTAATATTCTCACTACTCCTACACTGGCTGCCTTAAAAAATGAGAGTGTTACATGTTCCACTACTGATGAACACAGAACTTTTTGAATGTGTATAATGTTGTATTGGATCAGCTTGTGATTAACGAAGGTGACGGGGATGAAGGTTTTTCTTACTTCTGTTTCGATCTGTTAATTGGTTTAGATGAAGTGAGACAAAAAGCTCCTCTGGGTGTAAATGAAGAAGCTGTTTAACTGGAATCACACGTTTTTAATTCATGCTGAGTTGTTAAAAACGACTTCATCTTTTTTATTTTTTTTCGTCATAGAATAATGCTGTGATTCATATGAGAGACATGGTACAAGTTTATTAATTTAAAGTTACTAGCATAGTATAGAAATTAGTGTTAACTTTTAAAAAAAGCACATTAATGAGCAGAAAGAGTACAAATCCATCATCCATTGTTTTGGCAAACAAAGGTCATGTGTTACTGAATAGTCACAGATTGTATTAGTTACAGTAACAGTGAATCACTTAGTTTAGGTGTGACCTCAGGGCCTTTACGCAGAAGTAACCTACCGATATGTGTGTTGGGATTTCAGGCGTGTCAGTGTCGTTGTCTGATTTTGTTGGTCTTTTATTGTACGGTGAGGTTTCCCCTTCGTGATCAGATTGTGTAATAATGTGTGTTGTACATATCGGTGACTTATTTAAAACTAATTACCTGGAGATGTAATTGTTGGAAATGGGTTCTCAGCCTTAACATTTAATAAACTGTGTTTTTTCTCTCGCTTTTGGAATATCTGGATCTTGTTTAGCATAGTCAGTGAAGTTAAGATGTTTAACATAGTGTATAATGTCTTTGCTACATGATGTAAAAGTAGCTAGCTCATGATTCATCTGTTTCGAAGTTAAGCTACATAATTTGGTCTAGGATTTAGTGACATCTGGTGGTGAAGGTGCATGTTGCAGCTGAATACCCCTTACCTCACCCTCCCCTTCCAAACATAAAACAGAACCTGTGGTAGCCTTCAAAGTCATTACGACTCAAAGGAGTTTAGTTTGTCCAGTTTGGGCTACTGTAAAAAAAAACATGGTGGGCTCCGTAGAGAGCATATTTATGGTAAAAATAAAATATTTAAATATAAAGGGGCCATTTTAGGGTAAAGAAAACACTAGTGAAAACATCACATGGGTAATTTTATATTAATTTCTGCTAATAAATCCCTTTCACCTAAATCATACACATCTGGACCTTAAATAATAAGATAAGATAACCCTTAGTCCAACAATGTGCAAATGTACAATAATATAGTAGCAAGAGTAAAAAATTGGAAGTTATAAGAAGTAAAATGCAATATTTAAGTGTTAAGATAATAACATTGAAGTCTAAGGAATATATAAAATATAAAAACATGAATGGAGTAAAAACTAACAGTGTGAGAACATGCACAGTGAATGGATTACACATGATCCACTGTATTGAATGACAATATTGTACTTAAACTTTATTGTAAATCAGAATAAACTCAAAGTTTATTGTGATTTTATCCAATAACAACAACAACAACAACAAAACACTGATTCTGAACAGTAAACAACACAGTGACGTCACGACCCGCCCTCCATCCGTTTCACGTCCGCATTCCACAGGCGTGTCCATGGCAACAGCTTCTAGAGTCGCTCATCCCAAGATGGCGGACCAGGAGGCATCCGCGGCGGTGAGTGTGAAGCAGAAGCTTCTCCTCCTCTTCCTCACTACACACACACACACAGCAAGGAGCCTTCCTCCGTGGGAAGTGACGGCGGGACACCTCAGCGGATAAACGCGTGGTAGTTTTCAGGGTAACGTTCGTACACAGTTTGTTATTTGAAACGTCAGCTAGCTGCGTGGCTAACACGCACAAAGTCAGAGCTGAGTTCATTAAGCTGAATGGTAACTTGGACTCGGTCACTAATCCCGTTCATCCGAGGAGCTGAGGGTTACAGCTTCCGGGGAGAAGCGACAGCAGCAGGAACATGGAGGTGACATTAAAGTGTCGTGACGCTGATCATCGTTAACACACGTTTCATAGTGTTGGTTATTCACAGTTCAGCTCCTCAGCAGCTGATCTGCGTTTAAAACAAGCCTGAGTGGGATGTGGCTATAACACCAAGCAATACATGTGATACAACACAGGGAATATACACACACTGTACAAAAGACAATCCACAAGTGAGTCAGACACTGATCAACACAAAACAATAGCATGGCTGCTATTATTTCCATTTGAGATGGATCATAGATCTGCTCATGTAATGTCAACTAAGACATGTTCTTGTTCGAGCAGGAACTACTTGTGGATCGCACCGAAGTACATTTACTCAAGTAGTGTACTCTTACATGTTGTCAGATTTGTTCTTGAGTATTTCTATTAGATGCTACTTTGTCATTTCTACTCAACTACTCAGATTCACATGTTGTACTTTTCACTACAGTAACCAGATACTTTCACAGTAAGTTTTTACACCTTGATCTAAACTGTAAACAGTGTGTCCCCAGATCTGGTAATTTTTGTATTTAAGAGGAAACCATAAATTAAGTACACCATAAATAAATCTGAAACAGCATTGTAATACATGTGGAAGTTGGGCTGTTTAAGTAGCCAAGGAAAGTTGTATGTTTTAGAGATACACATCCTCACAGGACAATACATTTTGAAACATGATAAACTATAAATTTAAGTTAAACTCATTACATCCATTGTTAAACTCTGCTGTTAAACAGCAATGCTCAAGTGGAAGCATTATTTGATTAAAACTAGGGCTGTGAAATGATTACAATTTTTAATCAAATTAATCACAGGTTTCTATGGATTAATCATGATTAATCACATTACCGATTTTTTCGGAATATTTTTGTGAAAACAAGATTTATGACATTTAACTTTTCTTTTGTGCTGCAACTCAGCAGTTCTTCAGCAGTTATCATTGCTTTTCCATATGGAACATTAATATAATCTTCATCCTAAACAGAATTCGGGCTCCTTAGCCATTGTGTGGTTGAATAAAACTTTTTTTTTTAAATTAAACAGAAATTATTTGAGCTTCTTAGCCATAGGATGGTTGACATTTTTTATATTTTTTGTCACACAACCATTAACCACACCATGATACAATCTAATGCCTCTAAAGGCCCTCTTAGCTACTCATTCTTTAGCCAGTTGGTGAGGCAAACTAACTTGTTCAAATTCTCTGACAGTAAAGCTGACCGCTTCTTTTGCACAATGTGTCCTGCGAGTGAGTCTGGTTTGGCGCATTCCACTTGAACGCCCCTCGCCGACCAACACATGCTTCGCGTTGCGGTGGTTGGGCGGGTATTGCTACGGTGAAACGATAACGTCTTCTCGCAGAGTGTGCATATCACCTTGGTTTTACTGAATGTTGGATCTTTGTTTTTTTGGAACACGATCTTCCCGTCCAGAAGGTCCTCAGGTTCATCAGAATTATCCATGTTGTTTGTTTGTTTGAATGGCAGCTGCCGTCTGACTGCATTAGAGCGGCAACTAGTGCAGAGGCGGCGGAATTGGAAGGTCCTTCTGCGCATGCGTTAAATGCGTTTTAAAAAAAAAACGAATTAATCCTGTAATTTAATCATAACGCGTTAACGCGTTATTTTTCACAGCTCTAATTAAAACGTAATACTGTGAACTTGGATTAGACAAATTGATTTTTTTTACCTTTTCTAAGTCATAAGAAGTTATAAATGAATTTATTTGTTCAAGTATCAACTGTGTCGTATAGCTCCCTGTGAGTGAGAAAACAAAAAGCTTCTCCTGATTTTCTTTATTTCTATGACTTTTCAGTCAGTCTGAACTTTGACCTTCAGCTTCTTATCAGACAGAAAACATTAAATATACTCTCTGAGTGGGTAAATACGTTTGGGTGAGGCTGCTCATAAGAACAGCTGATACCGTACAGTGTAGTTTACCGTGTAGCCTAGTGTGTGCTTTCACCTATTTATTTGTTCGTTCTGTTTTTTGATTTATTTCAGCTCCCAGTTTCTACTGAAGCCAAGAAACGACGGGCCCCTAAAGGTACAGCAGAGATCAAGTGATTGCAAGTCATCTTAAAACACATTTCATTTTACAACACCCATTATTGAGTGGTTCATTTCTGATGATTTGTCTGTAGCTGTTGCAAAGGAGACTAATAGAGTGAGTTTGGAACTAATTGTCCTGCAGAGGTCACCCTCACCCTTCTATCTACTCTTTTCAAAAAGGATTAAGTAGTTTGTACAGAATGTTGCTGAACCGTGTTTCACATATTTCTCTGTGAGGAAAGTGTTGGTGGATCATTGACGATGTTTCACCATCATAATGACGCCTTAATTAGCCAGTTGATGTTGTCGCTTATGGATTAAGTGTTTTGAATTGTTTTAAAATGTTTTGTAATTATCATCATCGCTGCCGAGCGCACACAAGTCCTACAGGAGCAATTAAGTACATGCTACTGTATGTTATTGTATTTCCATGCAGTGATTACTCACATGGCCTGTTAGCCCCTAATGTGGTGAAGTTAGTATCATTTGAGGAGACAAATCAAATCAAAACGCTAAGTACATCATTGTGTGGTAAGATGATTGAGTTTTTCAGTAAAAAAAACAGAAAGTAAAATGTTATTATGTATTTGTTAATGTATGGGAAGTGTACAGCACTTTGTAAGTGAAGCGCTAAAGCTGTAACGCTCCATAATTAAGTAAAAATATATAATTGTGACTTAACCGTGCCTCATCTATAAAAATTATAAGTAATATAGCAAGTACTGTAAATGTAATATATGTATATGTGTGAAAGTATTGGTTTATTGCTTGTGTGATGTTTAGATTCAAGCTTTGAATTAAATCATTTAAAATTGATTCAAAATCATGTAAATGAGCAAGAAAGGAACCATGAAAAAGTCTCCATTAGCTACTTAGTTCAGTTTTTCAGTCATTACAATTGTGAAATGCAATTAGTGTTATATAATGAGCATGCAAAATTAATTACGATATGTACAGTCTAAAGTACAGTCACTACACACTGCTCTGTGTGTCCTGCACCAGATGGGTTAAAAGCAGAGGACAAATTTCCCTCAATTGCATGAGTTTGTCTGTGCATGTGTTTGGGATAAATAAATGTATCTTGTATCTTGTATCTACATAGTTAGCGGTTAAGACCCAGAAAATACTAGAATCTGTTTCATTTTAAACAGTAAAAAAGAAAGAACTAGAGAAAAAGAAAAACACCGAGAGCGTAAAGTTGTTCCACCTGTTTCCAGTACATCAAGTTTTAGTCAAATATCTTGGAAGAATAAGCGTTGGGCGGCAGAATACGACGACCAATAACGGTGTGTTTGAAGTTTCGTGTGGTAAAATTTCCCAAAATTATTTTCATGGGATTTTTCATTACATTCTCCCCATGTGTCTTTTGATCTCAGCAGGACTCGTCTCTGCTCTTATCCCCTTTTAGCAGATGGTTGAAGCACATGGAAGCAAATCTGTCTTAGCATTAGCCAGATCAAATATAACAATGAGAGAATTCCTCCATGTTTGGGATGAACTTTTTAAAAGGACCGTATTTAGGGGACGTCATGCTGTGCTCTTCTTCCTCGATCCTTCTCTACCCTCCTTTCATACCGTGAGCTGCATACATGTCACACACATGTATGGCATCCCTCCGCTCCTCATATGCCCCGTCTTTGTGTGTGTGGACACTGGAGCACCGCGGGGCCACAGCTGAAACCCGGAGACAAGAATATTATTGCTTTCTCAGCAGGAAGAAAGCGGATTAGGTCGCCACAAATAGTGCCGCTCCGTATCTTGACGAGGCGAACGTGTGAAGGCCGCGCACTCGGCGATGGGGAGGATTTCTGTGAAGTCACTGGAAGAGGCTCCGGCTCTCACAGCGAATCAACAGAGCGCTTCAAGCACTGACAGATAAAAACAGAAGGGGAGCTTTAGTGTAATTCACTCTGTGTTTTTTTTCATACAGGCGGTTCATTAATGATATCCCCCGGTGTCGGAGGCAGACTCAAAGCCCGGCACTTCGCTTTAAATCAGGCAGAATCCTATTTTGAGTGTCGGAGGAAGGTAGAAGGTGCAGGGGAACAGGATTACCGGAATCAAACCCACTCGTATTGTAATTATGTTTTGCTTCCTTTTGAAAATGAAATGAAACGTCGTCCTCCACCGGGAAGACGACTCGGAGCATTGTGGTTTCGGATCCTGAGGTTACCCTCTCTAAAGCCGGCTCTGCATTGTGCTGCCGACTCCTGCAGCCTCCCTCTCTCACCGCGCCTCGCACGCCCTCTCTGTTCTGTCACAAGCACCTGGCTCGCAGGAGACATGGTTGCCCTGGCAACGGTAAAAAAATGTCTCAACCTGCCGAGACGTTAAAAGAGAAATAAAAAAAGGACGTGTTTGTGAGGAGGACTGCTTACAAGGTGACATTTACAGTGCGCCTGGTGAATTGATTACGGTTAATCCCGGGGTTTTGGTTGAAGTGTTAACATCTATGTTAACTGTCAGATCAAAGAGTTGTGAGTGGATGCGGAGGGAGGGGGGGGGGGCTCTTTGAGGATTATTTATTCGGCTGTCAAATTAAAAAAAGACTGTATAAATTTCAAAAAATCGTCCAAATAGACCGACTCTGAACGGTCTGATCCGTCCACTCGTGAGCTACAACTTGCTAACAAGCTATGATTTTACAGTGTGTCTGGTGAATTGGCTTAAATTGAGCCTGTGGATTTAGGTTTTAAAGTTTACATCTGTGTTAACTGTCAGATCAGAGACGGACTAATGAGTCAGGGGGAGGGCACGTTCAGGATTAATCATTCACTTATCAACAAAATAATAATCTGAGCAGCAGAGGGTCTAAAAGTTTCTGAGATGTTTTTGAATTCTAGTCTTCTGGCCTTATTCTGTTCTTCCAGCTCCAGAGCTTCCCATTGTGGAGAGGAGGAACTGGCTCATCCACCAGCACTACATCCACAAAGACTTTGACACATGCAAGGTAACACAACCTCAGCTTTACATTGTCACTGTGTTTTAGTGGCAGATCTGTCTATGCACAAAAACAGGGTTGAAACATCATGATTGACAGCTGAGACTGACTCATGATTGGTTGGCTTAATTTCTGCATAGTGGGAGGAAGCAGAGACACGTCGTCCATCTTTATTGACAGTGTATGGTTTTAAACGTATCACACAGGGATGAATGGTTTAGAAACTGATTCCCACTGTGGTTGGTATTCAACACAACCTGAAATCTTTAGTTTTTTGTTCCTGTTCATACATATTAAAATAACATCTCCCTAGTAATAGACATTGTCTGTTGTTGTGTGTCCTTGTAGGTGATCGTCAAAGAACAACTGCAGGAGACAAATGGAACGTGTGAATACGCCATATATGTTCAAGGTGAGCCTTCATTTTCACAGTAGCTCTTCTCTCTCATACATGAAACACGTGGGAGTAGCAGCTACATAAATGCCAAATTCCACAAAGCCCCTGCCTCAATGCAGAAACCCACCATATACATAATTTAGTTCCCCAAAATCTGGTCTCTGGACCCCATGCTGCGTCTTTGATTTTTAATATATGTTTTTTTTTTTACTTCCTCATGTGGAATATATTTTCTTTTTGTGTCTTTATGTCTTGCTGCAGCACTAATCTTGCGTCTTGAGGGCAAGATCCAACAGTCCCTGGAGCTGTTTCAGAGCTGTGCCATCCTTAATCCCAGCAGTGCTGACAATCTGAAGCAAGTGGCCAGATCCTTGTGAGTCTACTGCCCCCTCGGAATCCCGGGGTGCATCGAGCCTCGTCCATTAGCTCTCAAGAAGGACTTAAAAGGAGAAACATCCAGTGATAACAGACAAACTGCCGGCCAGTTACAGAAAGCACATATTTTCTTACTGCTGGGAAGGAAAAAAAATTCCAATCCCGATGATAAATTCCAACTGTTGCAGGATTTTAAGAATTGCTGTTTGGCATGAAGTGATTTAAGATGAGTTAATTTCTCAAATGGATTATTGTTGTTTATTATATTCCCTAGATTTCTCCTGGGAAAGCACAAAGCAGCCATTGAATTCTATCATGAAGCTGCAAGGCTCAACGAGAAAGACTGGGTAAAAAAGCAAACACTTCCACACTGAGTTTCTGCTTAATTTTTTTATTTTTTAAGGGAATGTGTTAAGTGGACCTGATATCCTTCACTCTGAATTCAAAGCCAGAATTTAATTTATCAACACAACATTATAATTGCTCTTCCAAACTGATCCAGAACCATGAAACCTATACAAACATTAAACTGGTCCATCATGCACCATTATTCACTCACACTTATATGTTTTAGTAATGTACATTGTCCCTTCTAATATAACTGTCAGTAATTCTAAATAATTTGTATTCCACAACGCTGGTATTTAAATTGAGCTCAGCCTCTATCCAACCCTGTTCAGTTGAGCATGCACTAACACCCGCCGTGTAATACTTGACATTTCCTCCCCCCCCCCAGGAGATCAGTCATAATCTGGGCGTGTGCTGTTTCTTCATCAAAGACTTCAAAAATGTGAGCACGGAATTCACCAACATTATACAGAACAAACTGTTGCTCCTTCCCACTGTGAGTTAATGGTTTTGATCCTGTGTCTGCGTCAGGCTGAGGAGCACCTGAACATGGCTCTTCAGATAAATAAACACGACAAGACTTTCATGATGCTGGGGCAGGTCCACTTGCTGGCTGGAGAAAGTGACAAGGCCATCGAGGTGTACAAGAGAGCAGTGGAGTAAGTGGAGCTTTAAATGTGGACAGTGGTAAAGTGGAAATGTAAGAAGGAACATGTGAAATCCTGCTAGTTACTGTAGTTGTAGCTGTGTCTGTAATTCAGGAATATTTTGTATTATATTATATTTATTACATTCCTGACTTACATATACACCAGTCCATCATTATTATTACATTTCTAATTCCGGAGTAGTTTTAACACAGCAAAGTATTTCATCAAATACCAATAACAGGAGAATATTTGATTCCTTTCCTGATTAATGTGATAACTCAAAGTCTTTTGTGCTCATTTCTAAAAGTGGTCCTCTTTCACTTTCACTGTAAGTTCAGGGTTCTTCTCAGTTCATTATAAATTATGTTCATTTCCACTTCTATTCACATTTTGAATATTTAAACATTGGGGGGTGAAGTAAATAAGGAAATGACATCAGTGTCTGTAATGGTGCTCATTATGTGCGACCTCCTGTTGAGGATTGATGAATTAATCAAGTGCCCAATACTGGAGTTGCCTTTAATGAGACGAACCACTGTGAGTCTTTTATTTTAAAGCCTATCTACTTCTCCTCCTCTGAGCTGTATTGTACGCCACAGGTCTTAATTTATACTGCACAAATATGCTGAACCAGAGCCCGATAGAATCATCAGCACTTTCGCTGAATATCAACTATGTTTGCGCAAGAATAAGTGCAGGAATTAAATGTAATTACAGGGAGAGATAAAGTGACATTTTTCATTGAAGTTGTCTCGTTCTGAATTCAGGCACTTCCCAGAGAACACTGAACTCCTGACCACTCTCGGCCTGCTGTTTTTACAGGTAGGTGGATTTGTTTTTCTTCTTCTGTGAAGTTATGTGAACAGAATACGGAGCGGAAACATCTGAAGGTGCTAAGTTATCTGTGTTCTTCTTTCGCCAGCTCGGGAAATACCAAAGAGCTTTTGAGCACCTTGGAAATGCCCTCACATTTGACCCCAACAATTATAAGGTATGTTGATACTCAAACAAATAATCTGATACGCTTCGTGAGGCCAGTGCATAGAGCTTCTTAGAAAGCAGTGCAAGCAAAATGTAAGGTCAGGTGGTACAGTCTGCCTTTCATCATATGCTGTGCATCTTCTTTCAATGTCTCTAATCATTGTTTTCCTTCCCAGGCCATCCTGGCTGCAGGCAGCATGATGCAGACCCACGGGGACTTTGATGTGGCCATGAACAAGTACCGAGTGGCAGCCTGTGCCGTGCCCGAGAGCCCCCCTCTCTGGAACAACATCGGCATGTGCTTCTTTGGGAAAAAGAAATATGTTGCTGTGAGTAATGTTGTATGTGGGTTTGTTTAATGAGTCTCCATCACCACCTGGTGACTGGCTGCAGTGTGGGTCGTGAATCCTTCCTACTACGTGTTAAATGTAGGGTTAGTCATTTGTCTTTGAAACAATTGTCTTTATCTTATGTGGTAAAACCGTAAACACGACCGATCATTTCATACGTTTAAGTGGAAATGTTTCTGGTAAATTTGGATTTAATTAGTTATTTGACTCTAAGAAAACAGGGTGAAGTGACCTGAGACTGACTCGTGATTGGTTGGTTCATCTGGCTCCAATTGCGCATTATGGCAGCATTTGTATCTGTTATATTTTGGCTTCATATCTGAATAGTTGGAGGAAGAGGAGACACGTTGTCCATCTTAATATACAGTCCATCTTAAGAAGCTACCGTTTGTCTCCTGTGTAAGAACTGCTTTCAGTTTCAGTGACTGCATCCTGCCTAGCAGAGATCACACTAACTTATTCATTTGACACATGAGCTCATAAATAACACCTATGTATTGACACTTTATTCTTTCCACACACCGCTGCTGTATTATAAATCCTCCGTCGTACAGAATCTGTTCCTTCAGACATTATTGAGATACTTCTCTTCACTTCCCTCTCCCATCCTTCCTTTTCCCACAGGCCATCAGCTGCCTGAAGCGAGCCCACTACTTGTCTCCTTTTGACTGGAAGGTGTTGTACAACCTGGGTCTGGTGCACCTGACCATGCAGCAGTACGCCTCGGCCTTCCACTTCCTCAGCGCAGCCATCAACCTGAACCCACGGATGGGAGAGCTCTACATGTTGCTGGCAGGTACTGAGTCAGAGAGACAGAGAAATTATTCATGATTGAATCCATAATTTAATAACTGACTCTAAAGAGAAACTCTGTTAGAACACGGGCAGCAGTTTATTTTTGTACTGGACGGGTATGTATTCATTTTAGGTATGAGTTACAAAATGAATGATGACACATGTTTACGCTTTAATGAACAAGTTCTGCTGTTGGATAGAGATCAATTACAGACATTGGAAATTAATGAATGTGGTTCATATTTAAGTATCAGTTCACACGTGTCTCATTTTCACGACCAACAGTGGCTCTGACTAACTTGGACGATGTGGACAATGCCACCAGAGCGTATGAACAAGCTGTGACTCTGGATGTGTGAGTCCGTCTCTCCTTAAATCTATAGATTTAGACACTGTTTCAGATCATTGACTCTTTTGTCTTCTTCCTTGCTGATCTATGTCCTGTAGATCCAGCCCCCTGGTGAACCTGAACTTTGCGATCTTTCTCTACAATCACGTTGACAAGAAAGGAGCCCTGGATCAGTACCAGGAGATGGAGAGGAAAGTCAACCTGCTTCGAGACACCAGCAGCAACTTCGAATTTGATCTGGAGGTACACCATTTCCTGTGGTTGTGTTGGCTACGTTTACATGGACAACGATATTGTGACTATTCACATTATTCTGAAGTAGGACTCAGATAGTTCTGTCCCCCACCAACAGTCTTACTATGAAACCACATTTAATTTCACTAAATCTGGATTTTTTATATAGATCTGCACCAAATTGCAAACACTCATAAATATCAGTCCCTTAAACTGATTGATTTTCATCATCCATGAGGAATCAGCCAAAGTGTTGACTAATATCTTACCTCACATTGTTAAATAAAGAGAATGGAAATTCCTGGATCTGTCCCCTGAACCGGATCAACGCCAAAATGCGATATTTACATTAGTTGCTATTAGAATATTCCATCCATGTTCCTGTTTACATCTTAAAAGCATAATCTGGTAATGTTTTTCTTGTCACTAACAGCTGATGGACATGGCTCAGAAGATGGGAGCTGCCCTGCAGGTGACAGAGAGTCTGGTGTGGACCAAACCAGGAAAAGACTCCAAATCCAAACCAAACTCGGCAGCAGCCACCAAACCCCCCGGCACTGCCCTCGGTACCAACCAGGCCCTGGGTCAGGCCATGTCGTCTGCTGCGAGCTACAACAAGAACCTCCAGCTGCAAGCGGGTACTAACCAGCACTATGCTTTGTACTTCTTGTAGGATGTTTTTTTTTTTTTAAATGTGTTATGTTCGTGTAAAACTTGACAAATCCAGGCCAAACAGCTCTCTGAAGTTTGCTCTGAGAACAGACTCCAAATTAGGGTAAAGATTCCTGCAGAGAAGTCCAGTAATTACACTGGCATGCGGTGCGGATGACAAATCCACTGCCTCCCCCCCTCTCCATTAAACCAAAGCCCAATTTTTCATTTAAAATGGGAATTTATAAATATCTCCTGCTTGTCCAGTCACAGCCTCTTGCCTGTACTGCTGCACCAGATTAAAAATATGGGCTCAGGCAAAATGGACTTTGCGAGGGGGGGGGAGGAGAAGCAGCTCACCTCTGGCCAGTTCATATTCCTGGCAACAGAAGAAAATGTATTCGGTGAAAAAAGAAAATGACACACAGGTAAGCTAATAGGTTCAAGGCTGTACTCTGAAATGATTACAGCAGCGTGCAGCTCTCAGGGGGGAGTGGACAGGAGCACTTTTCTCCACAAGAGCCTGTGGGCTGTGTTTTCCATCGCTGTTGTTTAGCTGCTCTCAAACATCACGTGAACAATGCAGGCTCGGTGACTGACGTTTTACATAGAGCACTCAAACTGCCCAGGCGATAAATCTCCATTCATACACCAAGGTGATGTGAGTCTGCAAAGAAAGTCTGCACATATGTTTCACTAAATGCAGAAGGTCGGGGTTCATCTATGACAGGCAGGGTTTTCTGCTTGTTGGTAGTTATGATGAATTCCTGCTGTTCAGACCTTGTGTAGGAAAAACAACCTGTTAGGTGGATGGATGGGATTCAACCCACTTGTTGAAGTTAAGAGTTATTTGTACAAATGAAAACAATGTAGATCTGTCAAAGGTTAAGTTCTGTTTGTTCTGGTAGATTCAGAAGATAAAATGAAAAACAACACGTGTTTAGTCAAAGGGCGGATTTGTATCGTTAGAGATTTTATAAAGTGATTGTTCCTATGGATGTCATGTTGACATTTAGAAGAAAAATGATGTACCTCAAGGTTGTTCCTGGTAAAATAAAGGTTCATTGGAAATGTGGTGTAAGAGTTGGGAAGCAAAACGTCCCTGCGCGCACAAGAGGTCATGTGGCGTCATGGCGGTGCATCAGGGTTTTATTGACTTTATGTGTCTCTATTGGTGCATGTTTAAAGTTAAACAGAGCTTAACTGTGACCTGAGTGTTTGTTATAGCCCGTGTGAGACTGCATGAAGGTGTGAATGACAAAGCAGTGTGATCCTCCAACTTTTCCCATTAACCTCTGCTGATTAATGACCTCAACCCTCACGCTTGTTTTATTTCCCGGTGTCTCCACAGGCCCCTCCATGCCCCTGGAACCAGAACCCGACGTGGACAGAGCCCCGAGCCCCCCCACTGACCCGCCGGGGTCTCCACTGCCCGCGGAGTCTGACAACCCCAGACCCAAAAGCTCCAAGAGGAGAGCTAAGGTGGAGGAATGAAGTCACTCGGTGGATTCAATGTTGTTTTGACGTTCATATCAATCGACCGATATCATTTTATGGAGCAAATTCTTAAACAGCAGCCGAGCTTTTCATGGTTTTCCAGCTCATCGTGAAGACGTGAAGAGTTACAGTCTTTTTACAGTCATCATGCACTCCTGTCGTCCCGTGTATTTCAGGAATATTGAATGTAACACCGATACATTGCTTTTCACTTTTTATACCAAAAATCTTGAGATAACCAAGTCTTTCTTGTAAATCTGTAGATGTGGCAGCTTCGGTGCAGAACCAGTTCAAATAGATGTTGTGGTTAATGGATGTCTGTGTTTGACAAAACGCTAAAAATGTACATATGTGAAGTTGTATTTGTTAATACCTGGACGAGTTTAGCAATAAGGGTAAATGAAGCTTTTTGTGAGTAGGGAATCGGTCATGTGAAGAAAATGCTGCGACAATCACTGCTGCAACCTGAAGGCAGAAGAGACGTGTGTGTGAACAGATACTGGATCTTACTTGTTTGTACGATAGGGTTCTTTGTGAGAATGAGTGTAAATAGAGACACAGGTTTTTCTATGTAGATAAATGTTATGTTTATAGAGTAATGTATTTAATATTAAAAAGGAGAGTTCAAAGGAAATAACTGTCTCGCTTCTTTACTTATTTATTTTATAAGGTAGTTTAGTTCAGCAGGAACAACCAACAGGGGACACTAGTGTTTGAGAGCTGGTCTCAAAACACAATTCATGCCCTGAATAAGAAGAATTTTGAAAAATATGGTTAATAAGCTTCTTAAATGAAGCTTTACAGTAGAATGTCTGATTCTAGAAATGTTAAATATGGACGTATTGACTACACAAGAGGGGTGAGATTGTAAAGAGGTGCTCTTCAGGCCAAATATATGATTTAGCAATGATGAATAATATCTATATTATAATATTTCTCACTAGTGATCATGATATATAAACTGGATTAACTGAGTTACTGAGAAAAAAAATACAGACAGACAAAGAAAACTATTTAAAGAGGCCAAACGTTTTTTATATCTGTGCTTCAAAAAATAAACGTTCATTATCGAGCAGTAATTTACTCGTTAAATCCACCAACAGAGCCTCAGCGTCCCAGAAGCCCGGCCCTGCTCAGTGTGTGAACAACCCCCACTGTGTCAACTGCTCTCACATCATTAACTGTAAAACAAGTTAATTTGGGAGAAGTCTCGGTGCAGCATTCATTACTATTATTACTGATAACTCATTTTTGGCCGGTTTTAGAGATTTTTGTGATTTCAACTTTAGAAAAATAATCCAGTCTCAGACATGAGATGATAGAAATTATGGATGTTTGACTGAGACGATAAGAGCATTGACATGTCGAAAAACTGTATGTTTGAATCAGCACTTTATATTGTTTCTGAAGAGCATTTTTTTAAGATCCCTAAATATGTATAAACACATCACAGACTGAATTTACACGTGAGCTGCTGGAGGATTTCAAATGAATGATCTTCTTCACCAAGAAACTTTACTCTGATATGAGGCAAAAGAAGAGGAACAGTCTCTCTGTGACTAAACACTTTATATTTGTGTTCAGTTGGAACCAAAGCGAGAAACAACAGATCCCACACTCTGGTGATCACATGTAGATGTCCAGAAGAATCTGTGGTGCAAGAACTTGTTGAATCAAACTCACGAGCGTGTCTGGAAAACTCAACGATTCTAAAAACTGTTTATCTCTGAAATTCAAGGCCAGAGTTTTAATGTATGGAGGCACATCGAGCCCAGAGGAATGTACAGTAAATGTGAAAGTCTGCATGTTTAATGTAATTCTCTTGGTCACATCAATAATTTACAGAATGATTGTTTCTTTTTCATATTTGATGATGTTCATGTTTACACTGAGGGAGCTTCATCTGCCACCTTATAGATGTTAAATATACAGAATCATTTATTAAGCCACTGTCATAATTATGATATTAATCTAATCTCAGATCAAAACCCATCAGATCAGTTTACCCAACATAACGTCTTCTGTCTCTGCTCTTTGGTTCTTGAATGTGTCTGATCCTCAGAACTGACTCTAGATAGTAGAATTGATAATAGACCTCGTCTGGTTTTACTTTAACTATTCTCGTGCTTGTATATGATGTAAAGTAATATTTCTGGGTGCTGAGAAGGGAACCATGAAATAAAATGTTTTATTATTCTAATTAAATAGACCACTGTGGCCGTTCAGCTGATGTTTCCTGCTACAATCTTCTCAGAGACACTGATGAAATCCTCCCGCGCTCCTCTGCCACACGTCATCACCGAGGGTCGATCCTGACCACGCCGTCATTTGACCTCCTTTATGCCTCCATGATTCAGAACGGCGTCTTCACGTGCCGCCATTACCGCCGAGAGACTGTGGTTTTTTTCATTAGGCCCTTGTTAAACTGTGCGTGCCCCCGGTCGCCCGCGCTCATAACTTTTACAAGGCGGCTGATGGTCGGTAAGTTACTGCTCCTGCCGCAGTTAGTTTTCAGTGCAGCCGTGGAAGATTGGTTTTTCCATTTCTCATCATTCTACAGTTCAAACCGCCGGTGGAAGTGTCTCAGTCCCTCTCGGAGAGGTTCACTCAAAGTTCTCTGGCTCCAGGGAATAGAGAGTTGTGCTATTTTTTCAATTTGGGTTTTTGCATATTGTTGAGGATGAAACATATTACATACCCAAATAGAAACAGTAGCTTTGAGTCATTGATTTTCCACGGTTTCATTCCCATATAATGGGTTATTTTTCTAACTATATTAATTTATGTCATTGTTCCTAAAAGAGAAATGACTTGTGTCTGTTTGTTTCACTGCAGCTCAGAGGCCTCACTCGGGTTAAATAGAAGATTTCCTTCGCCCTTCTCCTCCTTTGACATTTGAGGATTCTGACCGTCTGGATTTTACATGAGCTTCCCCCCATTTCCCTTCTCTGCAGTCCTGTAACCTTCGCTTTCAACTTATCCGCGGCATTAGAACTCCTGTGATTCTGTCCACAGCTCTGCCCCCTCGTCTGGCTCTTTTTAAACACCTCCCCAGACAATCCCAAGGTCTCCAGTATCAAGATCAGTCACGTCCTCGGCGCTTTAATCCTCCCTCCTTCCCTTTTTCTCCTCAGTTACCTCGGCACACATCATTTGTTTTTTCCTTTCCTCTGAACCCACCACCGTCTTTCTTGTCTCGCGCACATTGTCCCAGTTTCTCACCGCAAACTAGTTTTTCAGTTATTTTGCAAGAAATCAACCGACTCTCCTGTTTTATTCCATAGGAAACAGTGCAATGTGTATACACCCCCCCCCCCCCCCCCCCGTGCAAATACTAACTAAACTCCAACTCAACTCAAAGAAATGTCTACTTTCTGTTTTCTGATGTTTCCCTGAAGTTGTTCCATCACCACACAATTCATTTCATTTTTTTCCAGCTGTCACCGGGGTCTAGTGTCCATCAACAGGGCCAGATCCACTTTACAGAGAGACCCTCCACTTCTTATTAACCCAGCTGTGACTTGGAATGAATGTAACTAAGTGTTTAATATAATTCTATACACCTGCGTCTAGACAAAAGGAAAATATACTATACGTCAGAAGTTAATTAAAATATTCTCATGTGTGAGATGAGTCATACCTGCAGCAGGACACCGTGAAACTCAGATTCTGAGGGAAATGACAGATCATCTTAATAAGGACCAGGAGGTTTTGAAATGTTTGTCAGCCATCTATAAATCAGGCTAATGAGGCAGCTGCTAATTGATCATGCTAACTTTATTTTACATTCATGCGAAAATAGCTATTTCACTTTTAAAAATATGCAAATTGTACCCCATTTGCTTGCCCCCATTCTGGACCACCCTGTGAGCGCCCCCTACACAACCTGGAGGTTCTCCCGGTATTTAAAAACTCTCCAACAAACCTTTATATCTGGTGTTTTTTTATCCCAGTATTCAACTTTATCTCACTTTGACTCTGTAAAACCCTCTATAGTCAAAACCTGCTCGGAATTTATATGTGAAATGAAACTGGGTCAAAGCAACACGCTGAGGAGAATCACCCTGGAAGTGTTGGTAATTCTCGAACAACAAATCACAGGAAAGTTTATTTAGTTCCTGTCAAACTGAGGAACAGCAGGTTTGAGGCAACGTAATGTTAACATGTGACCCTCCACAGATGCATAGCATATAGAGTCAGATGAGTTCGGAGGAATGAAATCCTGCCGTTCCATGGACGATGCTTTCGGTGAGATTTGTTTATTTGTTTATTTTGTTTATTTAGAAGGATCCCCATAAGCTCTATACCCTAAGACAGAGCTACTTTTAGTGGGGTCCACATTTAGAACATACATACAGATATCAAACATTTAAAGGAAACATTAAATACCAATATCAAACATTTAAAACATACGTTACATAACAAATATCAAAAGTTAAAATAAATAAAAATAATGATCATATAATATTACAGATATCAAAAATTAATTTAGTGGTTATGCAATTTTACCTTTGTCATGATATAAAATACTGATATATCCCATTCCATAGAATCACGTGATTCTTCTGTAATGTAAGAGTTTGTAGTAATTGGAATCCACCTGTTAGACTGGATGAGTTCTCCGATTCTCAGTCTTTACTTTTCATTTGCAGGATTCATGTTCTGAAAGATGATTCTCAGAAATTACTTGGGGCCCTCATTTGTGAAAGGTGGATTTCTCTAATGAACCTTTAATTATATATTGATGTAATTTTTCACTTTTCTGCAGGAGTTTGATTTATGAGACCGTGGAACCAGGATGAAAATGAGCCGGCCCATTTACAAAACCTGTTTTGCATCCGTCTAACACACGTCACCTCGGGAATTGTAATAAATCTTACAGATCAATTGACAAATTTCTCAGCGGCTCCATCGGCGTCTCGATGTAATGTCGGACAAACCGAGGAGTCAGTGAGAACATCCATTTTCTTCAAAGATTAAACTTGTTTTGAAGAAGTAATACAGGCAACATTAAAATTTTAGGCCACTTTGTGTGAAACTTCTTATGCAGCCTGCGTGCAGCTCACCGGGGGGGGGGGGTTCACATGTGGTTCTCAGGCCTGGAGGAACCTCAGCACAGCAGGAACCTAATGTGCAGTGATGGATAGAAACCTGGTTCAGAACCGATGTGTGTCAGGTTGATGTTTTACAGACTGACTCTGACTTCATTTCCTGCTCACACGGGGAGATGTAATATCATTCTGACACCGCTCTGAGAAAAAGTTCAACTTGGACTGAGGGACATGACTTATTTAAAAGGAGGACGTCTGTTCGTGGACGTGTTTCCTAACCTCATCCGAAAGTTAATGGGTTTTTTAGTTGTTACACCTGGAAATAACCGGATTCCTTTCTCATCCTCCATGAGCTGCATGAACTACTGTGACTGGAAGGTCCCATAGTTTAACAGTTACTATGAATAAAAATAGATTTAGGTCGATTAAAATTGAAACATTTCTCCAAACACATTTTGGATATAGTTAGAACACAACTTCACAAAAGGCCTGAAATGTTTTAATTAAGAGAAATTCCCATATTGTAGCTTTAAGGCTGCATTTATCTTTTTATATTAATGAGGAAATGACTGTGAGGTGAACAGATTTTCCATTGTGACGTACCCACATACTAATATTACCCATTTTTCCATCAGCTTGACGTATCTGATGCACTTAAGCCCCTTGTTTTGGTTTCCTAGCCCATAACTGTATAGCACTGGTTGTTCCACTGCTATCATCAATCTGGTTTCCAGCCAAAACAAGCAGCTGGTTTTCAAAACAAACAGATAATATGAGCAGCTAGCATTTAGCTACTAGAAAGCCACAGAGAAGATTAGCTAAAGTAGGAGTGAACATTATTTATCACAGCTCCTGGCAAATTCTGTGTCGGCTGGATTTATGAGATTTGAAAGAACAGACGATGCCAAACACACACATCACCATTTCAAGCTTATTGTAGATATCTATCACAAGGCGGTAAAAGCAATTAATGCAGATTAAAATGTATTTTACTCTTAGAAACATAATAATTACAAACTACAGAAATGTACACTTCCTTTCACAAAGCAGCGTTTTCTGATAGAAATATATTTCTCTTTTTCCCTGAGTTCAGTTTTTCTCCCTCTCTGCCTGCTGAACACGTCAAGGCCCTGAAACGAGACGTTTGCGAGGCTGTGCTCTGAATTCATGAGCGCTCGTTCTGACTCTCGGTGCAGTTTCACCGAGCCTGAGCCCGGGTGGAGACTTGGAAACCAGCGGGGGACAAACAGAATATCTGTGTCATTGTACAGACGAGTGGGATGATCACAACCTGACGGCACAGAGACTCAACTTTCTTCCACTTAAATTCTAGCTGTGGAAATGTTTGATCAGTGGTGGATTAAACCCAGTGAATCAAACATGTTGGGGTGTAAGAAACTATTTTCTTTAAATCGATGTGATTCCTTCCATTGTGACATGTTTACGGTGCCGGCTCAATTGCTTTGTCTGGACTGGATGTATGTTCGCATCATGTCTGTGATCGCGGGAAAACAAACGCCCCTGGAAAAGAATTTCCCAGCGGAGTGTTTCCTCGTCTTCTTCTCTCAGCGGAGCCGGCGGCTGCCTGGCAGGCTGTAAAGAACCGGGATGACTCCGAGCCAGCGAGTGAAATAAGGCCTCAACGCAGAGGCTTTAGGAACATTACATTGTTTACAGTCGGGCGGTGAAGTGGCAGAATGGCTCTATCTCCATGAAGTACTGTGTCTGTGTTGTGCTTCAACTTCAGCAGAGCCTGGAGGTCTGACCTGATTTTACTGTTATAGCAGCTTCAAAGGAAAAGGATCATCCCAAATAGTAAATAGGGCTGATACGTGCGTGTTGCCTTTTCAGTTTAAAGCAACACAAAGCTTCCGCGTAAACAGAATCTAACTGTAAGTGGGAATCTGGATGATGTATCAGTTTAAATAAAAAACCCTCACAGCCGGTGTGTTCGTTAAACAACTACCTGCCGGTTCGTTCTCTTTAAATTGAGTAGCTTATGTTGCAGCTTAAACATTTTCTATGTTTATTCACCTTGTTATTGAGAGTAACACATAGACCATAAAAAAAATTGACGTAGAATAGAGATCTATCCTGAATGACCAGCAGGGGGCGACTCCACAAGAGCTCAGATTCTATAAAAGTCATTGAGAAAGTGACTCTACTTCTCGTATTTCCCAATCTAAATTTGTTTTACTTCCATACAGCAGGATGTACATTAGGGAATCTATGGTCCCATTAAGAACCAAATCGACGATAGAGTGTTGGGGCGTGGTCATCATGTGGACAGTTAGTATCGTCCAATGGGAGCAGGTGTAGGTGTGTTCATTGTCCTCCAGCTCTCTGTCAGGCTCCACCCCCACCGCGCCTCCAAATATGGTTATACCGAAACGTGAGGCTTCAAAATGGCAGCTCACATCAGTGAAGCCACAGTTTTTAGCCCTTATGCTAAGCTAAGCTAACTGTGGCTTCATATCTAGTGGACAGGGGTGAGAGGTATCCATCTTCCTGTTTAGCTCTTGGGAAGAAAGTTTCCTGACATGTGAAACTTTTCCTTCAACAAAATTCAAGTAAAATTAATGTTTGTTTCATTGGTCTTGACATCGTCTCGCCTGCTTCCCCCCCCCCCCCCCCTGTCCCCCCGTCCCCCCACATGATTGTCCTTTTTATAATTGACTCTCGGCTTCACACAAACCCGTGTTTGGGATTGAGGACAGCAGCAGCAGATGGATTAGAACATACAGACTAATAGAGAGAGAGAGAGAGAGAGAGAGAGAGACGAGTCTTCGCCCTTGAGGTTCGGTTTCACGTAATTAATCTGCCTAGCTTCACTTGACTTGTGCCATATTTCACGATGACACTAATAATGCCTAATGATGTGATGTTGTAGAATCCTAGTTGGTGTTTAAACATGTAATTTAGGTGGAGTAATGGTGCCTATAATGTATTATACTTTTTAATCATTGGGTTTTTGAGAGGAACTGAAGGAGCGAGGCTTTGCATTTCAATAAATCCACTTGATTAGGCGGAGCGGGTTGTTGCTGTTGTTGTTGTTTTTCGGCAGATACTGTTTACTCTGAGCTCTGCCTCCCAAAATTCCCCCCTTCCGCTCCCTCTCCTGGAGACAACTCAAAGCCCCCCCGCTGGCAGCTCGGCGGCGCTGCTTTATCTGGGTTCTCCGCTCGCCCCGTCTCCCCAGCAGCCTCCTCTCATTGTGTCACCGCGACGTGTCAGACGAGCTGCGAGTCCCAGTCACCGGCTGCGTCTCCGGGCCGAGCCAGCCATCGCTTCACCGGCTCCCTCTCTCCACAAAGGCCTCACTGTTTCATTTCCCATCACTTCATATGCATGTAAATTAACACAAGTAAAGAGGCATGGAAGTGGATGTTCTGCCGACACCACAGGGAATTTATGTGCAGAGCAACGGAGATAATGTTCAAAGTTATACTGTATCTTCAAAGGGATACTTTGAAAAGTGTTGCGCTCTTACCTACAGGGGGAACATTTCCCCATCGCTGTGTAGGATATATGTTCAATGTGTGGACTAAGAGGAAGAAATACATGGAGCTCAAGCCAGTGAACTGAATCTACTTATGATTGTCACCTCGGGTTTGAATTATCAGATTAATTCATGTTTGTTTCTGACATGAACACAGAATCCAGCTGCTCTCGAGGGAAGTTTGGTTGTTTAAGAGGGAAAGTGGGAGTTGCTCAGGAATCTCCACTTCCTCCCACTGTCCAGAGATAAAGCAGAAACAATCCCTGATGAGAAACTGTCGTCTTTCGTGTTTGAACCCAGTGTCTGCACAGTAGTGATCGGTGGATGGAGCTAAGGTCCAATCGAAATAGGCGATCAACCAATCACGAGTCAATCGTGATGTTTCACCTCATCTTGATGGCGTTGAATAACATATTAAAAACAAACTTATCAGAAACATAAACACAACAAACATCTGAGTGATAAGAAACTAACCATCTTTGATTTAACATGCTCTTTGAATCAATGGTTTGATCTCTGCCCCAGCCATTACCATGGAGGAGGCTGGATTTATGACCTGTACCGCACCCAGCCACCAGGTGGCGTTCGGGCATAACTAAGATTACAATTCTAAACATGCAGGGAGAGTTTGTTGTAGTTTTGAAACCAAAGGAAAGAAGGAATTTCTTTGAACCCTCTTGAGCTTTACGACTGTGCATTAAAACCAAGAAGTAAAGAAAATACTTAGTAACATAATTACGACAAAAGTACAACGACGAAAGCTTCTGTCTGGCAACAACAACCCACAATTTAAATCTTGTTTTGTGTTTGACATCTTGGAGGAAACTTTTGTTGCATATCTCCAGACCGCCATCTGAATAATTACCCGTCTTAAAATAAAGTGGCAGAGCATTCAAAGTATTTTCTGAGCGAGTCTTGGTCTCAGCAGCGGAATAACTTTTTTTCCTGGAGTGCTGAGCCAATATCAATATGACAACTCAAAACAGGGTGCGGAGACATTTTTCTAAAATTGGCAAAGGAATTGCTTTTTTTCAGTTATTTATCTACTAGGGTGTCACTTTTTATAGCGTTTGTCTCAATAAATTAAATCCCTGGGTGGGTTTTGTGCATTGTAATCGACTCTCACACGATTTTCCACTCCAACAAGCTGAAGCAGACTCCAATTGCCAAAGTGGGAATTCAAGCTTTGTGTTAAATTATGAATTCCAACCATCTGAATTATGTTTAATGCCATAAAAAAAAAAAAAAAGCGTCTCTTCTCTGAGCTGGTTCCCGAGAGAACTACTATCTTTTGCTGAGTACAACTGAGATGCTGGGTCGTAAAAAGAGTCGAACCTACAGGAGGCTGCAGCTCACCCCCCCCCCCCCCCACCCCGTCCTCGCCCTCCATCCCATTACTCCCACTATATTTCCCCCAGATTTTTAGAAAATGCAGTATCACAGTGAAACAGTCCTCTCCCACTCCCTCACTTCATTGTTTCCACGTCTCTCTCTTTCCCCCAGCATCCGCAGAGAACTCATCTTTACTCATGTAAGAAAAATACTGTCGCTGTAGTAATGTGGTAAGAGAGTGGATTCATTTCATTCCTCCCCGGCTGTATTGATCTGTGGAGCTGCCTGGGCCTCGTGCTGGGACTGTGTTCCATGCAGAGTCAACGCAGGCAGGTGGGCAGGACGGGAACCAACATGTCAGCCATCCCGTCGTCCCTGTCATCCCCGTCCTGGGGACCCAGTTGAGTTTGGTAACTGGGTTAAAGATTGTGAAAAACACTTCTCCGAACAAAAAGACAGATTGTTGGAAACCACATTACGGTGGTGGTTTGATTCTGTGCGTGTTGATCGCTGTGGACAGAAGTGGTGGCTAATGATGGGACATGATCCAGTCGTTTAGTTTTATTCAAAGTATTTCAAATTGTCATAGTTTTCCAAAAGGAGACTTTTCATTCACGTGCTCCTCAGAAGGTCCCAATTCCCAAGATGTGAATTTGTGTTTCCGACTTTGGTGTGTTGTCACAAAATGTAATTATGTGTTTAGACAACACTTTGAAACCTCTTTCCAACATTTATGTAAAAACAAAGACCAGAGAAAAGGGATCAGGTTGTGACAGGCAGATGAATGATGTATAATGTGCACGTTAATCATAACAAACATTTGTATCGACCAGGAAGTGTCATTAGCGGCTTTCAACTACTTTAAGGATCATTGTTCCGACTTGAGATGATTTTGAAGTGAATTTTCCCAGTTGGGAACTTATTTTTCAGATTATTCCAACAACACATGAAGGAGCAGTAACTCGGGGATGTTGATGGAAAAACATCTGGCACTTTGAAGGGACTGATATATGAGTGTGTGGCTTGATTGAATTTAAGGGGCCTCACTGTGATTCTATTATAAAAAGTTGCTGACCTAGCGGATTGCCTCAATGTGAGAGAACATTGAAAGTCCGATGTGAAGCACTGAGGAGCTGATGTGTGTGTGTGTGGGGGGGGGGGGGGGGGGTGTCGCCTCACAGGTATCAGCAGGATTCATGGGAAAGATCTGAACGCAGGTTGAAAAGTAGAGGGTTTAGGATCTCATTGATTCTATCAACATTAGTGTCGTGGAGTTGCCCGGCACTGCAGGGATCTTGGCAGGACATTAAAGAGCAGGTGAGAAAGAAAAACACTATTGATAGCCCATTTGATCCATTGTACTTTATTCTCTGGGAAATACCCGAAGATGTTAATGACAGGGGCCAAATATACATCTCACACGTTTTGGCTGCCTGGAAAACGATAACCATAAATTAGATGAAAGTGTTTTTGCCAAACGTAAGTCAGTGTGGATTTAGAGGCAGGCTGGAGCAGGTCGACACAATGAAACACACCATCGCACAACTGCAAATTAAGATGGAGACTTTTCTACAAAGTTGGAAATAACATCTGAGGCTAGAAATGTCTGAATGAAGGAACATGGACTGCAGCTTTCCGGTGTGAACGTCCCTGTTCCCTCTGAGCGCAGAGTGGAGAACTGCTTGAAACTATTTGTATTTGACTAAAAAAAACTTGAAAACTTTTAAGAATTATATTTTGTCCCTACTCCCCCTCAAGGTTTTGGTGATTTAGAATTTTAACATTAACAATCAAAAGATTAAAGCAGCAGTTTGACATTTTGGAAAAATACCCCTTGTTTCTTTCTAGCTGAGATTCATAAGAGAGATATGAGGCGCTTGTATTTTTTCCATTAAACATGAAGCCGGAGCCTGACTGAAGCCAGAGATAAGATAAGGTGACAAAAAGAAAAAAGTTAAAATGACAAACTGTGGCTTTACAGTAAATTATGAACAGGATTGTTTTATTTACTGCAGTTTGGATTAACCACAAAACTTTAGAATAAATGTCCACACCTCAGCTGCAGTGTGGATTAAAGAAACATGTCCTCACATGTAGATGAATGGTTGTTTGGCCTGATGAGCTGTTTCTCTCTGTCATTACACCGAGCTCTGACTCCAGCTTCTTACTGAACCAACAGACGTGAGAGTCTCGTTAACTTTTATAAGCTCATTTTGGTTCTGGAGTTGATCAGGTTTGATGGAAAAAAGTTTTAAGCCTCAAAAGTAAAGTGAGGGTGTTTTTAGAACTAACGCCATGAATAGTTTTTATTAACCTGCAGGAGCTTCGAACCCAAGCCAAGAAACTCTTGATGCCAAACCACACCATTCCAAGCTTCAAACCAAGATGGGGTCTGTTTACACATATATAATAGTTAAGTAGTTTAAGGGCAATATTCCACTGACACATCACACACACACACATGAAGTCAGAGGTGTCTCTTCAGGTGATTTATGACAGAGCTGTTGTTGCAGTGACCTCTTCAGAGCCGATCAGCGACTTAAAGTGCATTCTCTCTCAATATCATAAATAAAATTAGATGTAATCATAAACAGGGAGCAGAATGTTGACCTGCTGCAGAGGCGTAAAATATGTCAAGTTTGTGATCTGTCGTTGAAGTGATGGATCAAAGTCGCATCTTTCAAAAGTAAATCTGAGATCAGAGACAAAATGTCCTCCTGGCTAAGAGGTGAAAAAATGAACATTAAAATTACCTGTAACACAGCAGGAGGAGACATCTCAAGAAGCAAAGGAGCATTTGGTTTTTCAGAAACATCAAACCTCTGTCACTTATAGATTTATAGCTCATTTCAAACCTGAGCACATCAAAGCTGGAAACTTCACTAAAAGCAGTGGAGCCACATTTAAAATGTTTTTAAACACAAGCGCCTCCTCCTCCTCCGCGGCCACTGGTCCTGGGGAAGCTGATAAATAGGACTGGTAACCAGGAGGCTGAACTGGACGTGTGCATCGCTCCACAGCGTCGGTCGAGAGGGGAAACTCCATCAAGAACCTTTGAAACTGGGAGATATGAAGCATCGGGGGGGAAACACGTTTTCCTGAGTGATATCATGAAAGCAGCAGAGCAATGCCTGCACAGTCATATGATTATCTTATAGTGTTGAGAAGCAGAGGAACAACTGAATCCTGATGAGCAACAAATTGCTGCTGGAGCTCGTCGCTCTGCAGCGATGACACAGCTCTTTATTCCAACACTCAAGAATTCACTCCAGGGCCGATACTATCAGCCAAGTATGAATAATGCCTCGGATAACCACCTCAGTAGAAAGTACAGGGCATGGCCAGAAGCATGTGGACACCATACCACTGTAGCAGCATGTGATGGCTGACAAATAAACAACCATGAGGAGGAATCTGCTGCTGAAGAATCTACATCTTCAAGAGTCGTGCTTCTCTCTGACTTTGGAACGTGGCTGTGAGGATTTACTCGTGTTAAGCTGAGAGAGCATCAGGGAGGTCGGGTTCTGATGTTGTGCGATAACGCCTCGCTCGCTGTCAGCGTTCCAGTTTATCCTCGAAGGTGTTGAGGTCACGGGGCGGAGGGCAAGGACGCTCTCACTCCTCCACATGAAACCCTGCAAGACGCTGGTAAACTGTGTTGTGCACAGGAACATGGTCTTTTTTTTAAATAATAAAGAGCTTTAAATGTTGGAAGCTCAGTATTTTCTAGGCCTAATTGTCTCGTTAAGATTTATCTTAATTTGAATTGTGTGTTGTCTTACTGATTAACCCAGTTTATAAAGATTAAGCAGGTGTTTGGTACCACAAAACACTGAAGGTCACTTATTTTCTAGTCTCTAATTGCAATTAATTTCCTGGTGATACTCAAAGCATAACAAGCACAATTTGATGTGATGTCAAAGAACCTGATTCGTCTGTACCTTCCCAAAATCATTCTAATCCCTGTTCTGAAAATAAATCTACATAATGACGTGAGGTTTAGTTTGTTAATGAGTACGCGTGCGAGGTTAGACCCCGCTAGCCGAGCATCATCTGAACTCATCTACCTTGATCAGGCAGCGTGCAGCTCGGGGAGAGAGAGAGAGAGAGAGAGAGAGAGAGAGAGAGAGAGAGAGAGAGAGAGAGAGAGAGAGAGATAGAGAGAGGGAGGAAGAGGAAGAGGAAGAGGAAGAGGCACCAGGGAAGGAGGTTCGTGAAGTGAATCCTGATAACTGTGGAGGTGGTTCACATCAGGCCTTCCCCCCCATGTTTTTATTCATGAATACAGCAAATGATGAGGTACAGAGAGAGTAACAGTAAAAGAGTTGAACAGCCTCGGGCCAAGGGCGAGGGTCGGTGAATAATTGAAAAACTCCTCTCAGTCGATGGCAGCCGGTTTTTCCTCTGCTGGGATCAATCGCCGGCTGACGTCGTGTTCGGGTGACGTGACGGGGGGGGGGGGGGCTTTTGAGATGCAGATTGTAGCAGGTGTGTTAATTTACCGGGTGGAGATTATGAGGGTTTAAGGATACGTGCCTGTATATGTGTTTATGTGATAATTCGTCTTCTCCATCGTGGCTGTGAAGAGATTCCTTCTCAATGTGGGTTCTCTCGTAAGAAGCTGAAGCTAACGAGAGCTGGAAAAAAAATCTAATCTTTTGTATCGATTCCCTTTTTGTCTTCAGGGTTCAGTGTGTGAGATTTAGGTCAAAGGGTTCTATTCAAAGAGATTGAATATACAATAATCCTAGTGATGTTTTCTCTGGTGTTTGATCATCTAAATTGTACAAATTGTTGTTCTCTTTACTATAGAATGAGCCTTTATATTTAAATACTTTATATAATTTCTACAGGGGCGGCCATGTTTTTTTACAGTAGCCCAGACTGGACAAACTAAACACCTTTGAGTTTTTATGAAAACCAAAGGCTACCACAGGTTGTTCTTCAAGTTTGGAAGGGGAGGGGGAGGTGAGGGGTGTTCAGCTGCAACATGCAACTTCACCACTAGATGTCACTAGTATCTATACACTGATCCCTAAAAATCAGTGTATAGCACCTTTAAAAAGGAAGGGGGATCAATAAAAAGAAGACAAACAAAACATCAATGACATCAAGCAATTTTATATAGTGTCATTTAACAACAAAAAGAGCAATAATTTAATGATTATGAATTCCTTTTTATTTAGGATTTTTTTTAATATATGATTCATTTGACATTATGTCCATTTTAAGTGACCTCAATGCAAAAACAACAGCTGGAGTTAGAAGGTTAACAAATGTGATGGTTGACACTGGCCCATGCTGCTTCAGGAAATAGCCACAGCCTCACACACACAGACAAAAAGCTCTCACCTTCTTCCTGCTCACTCGTTTTTAATGTTGGACTAAACCACCAGCTATCAGAGTTTCAAGCCTCACAACTTCAATATGTATTAACACTCACTCAAGTGCTGTATGACGAAGTGAAACTTGCTTTCAGCTGTGTGTAGCTGAGTTATACAAACCTGCACGAACCCTTTTAAATTACCTTGATTCAGCCGCTGCAGCTTTCATACCTGTGGCTCCTGCCGCTGCCTCTGACACGTCTTCTACATACCAAACCACTGCCCGGCTACCAGAGAATACCAATTAGGCCGCTCGGGGGCTGCTGGGATCACTGGATTCACGCATGTACCACCGTCAGACACCAGACTCTGTGCTCATTAGCCTGTTAGCCTGTTAGCCTCTGGATGCTCTCTGTGCAGCCTGCCGATTCTGATGAGACTCACGGCTGCAGTTCGGAGCTTGTTACAGTAAATAACTGTTTCACATTTACACACCGGTCTTGTCCAGTTATTACTGGTTTCTGCATCTGTAAAAAAAACCTTCAACCCATAGATTCTACACAGTTATCACTGGAAATACTATGAAGCACGGTGTGAGTTCATAAGTCTTCACATGTTTTTGAAGAATAATAATGCACAAACTGATCCAGCTCTACTCAGTTCTACTCTGAAAGGTACGTCACAGCTCATCCTTGAATATTCCTCCACAGAAACTAGGTGTGATCCTTCCCTGCCCGTCGACACCCTGAGTGTCCACACCTCCGTCCTTGTGAAGGGAGAAACTGATGGTGCATGCTGAGGATCTGAGAAATGATTTGTTCTAATGCTAATTTCTCAAATCAGACATTCAGAACATTTGCTTTTCCATTCAGATTCAAAAATTATAATGACATTTCCCGTTAAATTTTTGAATAGGGTTCTGCTGTTAGACCAAATCAAGTATCCTCCAGAGTTAAAGGGATAGTTCACCAATCAAATTTAATTAATTATCTACTCACCACTATGCCAATGAAGCCCTGAGGTTCAAATTCGACTCGAACCGTCATCATTTACACCATGTTTTAATTAGGCCTTATCAACAAGGCCCGGGAGCCCCACCTGCCTTGGACTCTTATCCCGCCCCCACGCCCCAAGTCTGTGTTACATTAACACACATAACAGTACATTGCACATTGCATATTGAACATCCACATTTCTCTCCTGTTTTTAATTTTTAATTTTTAAGTTTAATTTTAATTTAACTTTTTTATCTTGTATATATATATATTTTTTTATATATAGTTATTATTATTGTTATTTAAATTTTTTCTTATACGAAGTACTTATTGTGTTTTTATGTTTTATGTTCATTGTGTGCACCTATATACCAAAGAAAATTCCAGGTAGGTGTAAACCTACTTAGTTGGTAATAAATACTTTCTGATTCTGATTCTGAAATGTCAGCTACCGGACGCAGCGATGCTAACATGCATGCAACGCTGAATATCCCTGAAACTCCAAAAGTGTTCTACAGACTCAAACACTTCCTCCGCCCCTCCACCGGCAAAGTGCTGCATATATAATGACAGTGTTAAAAATGTTGGGTAAACTATCCCTTTAAATTCTTTATAGTGACAAAGTCTTTCTATTGAACTCTTTCTTCGAGAGACTCTCTGGAGGATTATCTCCTGATCAGACTGATTTATAGCTGAACCAGACAGATTTTAAAACATCGGAACTTTCACAGTAAATGCTAATTTAAAAACATCAATGATAACCACTATGTGTGTGTGTGTGTGTGTGTGTGTGTGTGTACCACTAAAATGCACATACAACTGAGTTTGTCATGTAATTCCAATGGGTCATAAATCAGCCCTTGACCTGGGTTTAATTGCCCCCCAGGCAGCAGGGCCATTGTTTGAGATGCCTCTCCGGCGCAGCATGGCAGCACAATAACTTATCGCGGGGACGTTTTCTCAGACGTCCCAGTAACAAATGCCACCGGTGGTGCTGGAAGTGCTTGTTTGAGACGGGCAGAACAATCCACCACGGCATTATGCTTCTTCACGGAATCGATTCCTCGGAAAGGATGTTAGTCGAATTAGGACTTTTTGCTCAGAGGCTGTTTCCAAGCACTCAAATGATCCAATGTTTATTCATTGGGCTGGATTGTTGATCTAGGGGAGAGGAATCAATGGGGGAAAGAGAATAGGTCCATTTGAAAGAATCTCCTTAATTTTCTCCATTTGCTTATCTAGTCAGGCAAATTCAAAGGAATCAAAAAATCCTTTAATCTATTGTTTCATCCCCACACCTCATTTGCTTCTTATTAGGCCTCAGTAAATACTGTCTCTCCGTAAATACTGTCTTACATCCCCACGGCTGGCTCTGCAAAAAATACATACATCAACAAAATGTGACAATATGTTTCTGCTGCATTTACAGCTTTTTTCTTTTGTCCCAAATAAACTGTACCAGATATAAAATGCCACTTTTCTTCCTGCTGCTCCACACGACGACAAACTAAATAATTCATCATCAGTCTTAAAATTAATGGTCACCTTTTTCACTCCGCTGACCGGCCGAGTGTGAGCAGTCGATAGAGAAAACCCACTCAGCTCCGAGGTCAGATATTTCAGTGGAAGCTCTGCAGCAACTTTTTTTCCAAAGCCAGACCCCCCGCTGTGCTGTTCTCTCTCTCTGCCAGCCTCCAGCAGCTCACAGAGATGAACTGTCTGGGAAGAGAGGGGGGGAATGCAGAGCTTCTCGTCTCATCTCCTCCTAATCCGGCAGCCCCCCCACTGCCCCTCCATCCTCCACCACCGACCCCCCCCCCCCCGCTCTGTGAAACTTAGCAGTGGACAGCCCCTCCGACATATTCCACGTCCCGTTTCACCTGTGCCTAATTGGAAACCTGGAGTTGTCTCTGTTTCTTTGTGTCATGATTTCCATTTTTTTCCAACATTTTCTTTGTTCCTCTGCTTCCTCTGTCCCCCCCCCCTATCCTCTCAACGTGGGAGACACACAGTAAACTAACCCCTCAGTTGTCTGTGTAGCAGAGAGATGAGAGTGTAACCTGTGAAACCAAGCGCACCCTTTATATTGGTTCATCTGCATGCAAGAGAGGGGACCGAGAGACGGGAGGCTTTATTGGAACAGATGACCTCGGGTTTATGTTTCCTACGTCATTATCACAAAGCTAATCTCACTCACCTTCTGAATGCAGAGGCCTACACACACACACACACACACACACACACACACACACACAAACACACACACACATACTAAATGTTTCTCCACCATCATCCCTCTTGTCCCCCTCCTTCCTCCTCGAGTGGAAGGACAATGAACCATCGGGGTCCGGGGGACTGGTGGGGGTGCACTTAAACCAACTGCAGTTACCTGTTGTGCAGCATTGACCGTGTGGGGAAATCCATCAACATGCAGCACACCCGGTGGGGCCGGTAATGAACTGGTGCTCTCTCAGCTCCTGCACTGCACATCACATCAGTGTCTGGAACCATGTATTTAGTCATGGCCAATAAAGGCCCAGACCAGGCTCGTGTGTATATTCAAGACCTGGTCGGGCATTAAGTCCATTCAGATCTCCTAATGGGTTTCCTTTCCTCTTTTAGACTTGGTCCGTTGCTTCTCTGAATTGATGTTAAAGAGCCGTTGCACCGATTCCTCTCCGCTGGTGTAAATCGCACAGCTTCACATGAAGGTTTTAGTTCACTCGTAAAAAACTAAAAATGCAGACGCAGCACTGGTGCAAAATCTTTAAATGTTTCAAATGAACAAGCATTAAATAACCTTAAAATTACTCGGGTGTCTTCTCATATATTATCAAGTATTTGACAATCTGCAACATCAGCATTAATGTTTTTATGTATAAATTTATTTTTTGTATCTGATATGTTTGCTGCTCCTCCAGGTTTTTAAAGGACATACAATTATCTTAGTCTCATGCTTTTATTGATATTAATCTCATTATTATTAGCTCGGCCAAATTGATTAGAACAAACAAAAATGACAGCAACCATCCTTGAGAAACATGTCTTCTTTGCACCACTTCAGCCGGCCACTAGGTGGTGATTGCGAGGCTTTGGCTTCACTTTTGTGGAGCTGTTATAGTCCGTCTGTCAATTTGTCTTCAGGATTACTTTTAAAGTAACCAAACCGATTTCCATTAGCTTTTGTAGAGTCAAAGAAAATTGGCCAATTAAGTTTTTTGCAAGGCTGGAAAAATAGGCTGATCCTGGGTAATTGTTCTTTGTCTTTAACATGGTGAGATAGAGAGTTGGCCTTTGCACAGCACTTTTACAGTTACAGGAAGAAGTCCATCTCTTTGGACTGAAATCAAGCCTGGTTGTGGTTACAAATGTTAAAATAAAAAAATATATTCCACCGACCTAACAGGTCTCCTCACCAACAACAACAGACTAGTTCATCTGTCAGGTCTGCGTCCTCCAGAAATAACATCTGATCTGATGAAGGTTTGGCTCAAGTTAATTAACTACATGGTCATGTTTAAACAACAAACTACCTAGTTCAGGTCAAACATCTTGAACCTTAACTTTACCACGAGAGGCTGCTAATCAGAAAAATGCAAAATCATTGATATGAGCATTTAAACAGATGCTGCAGCTTTGTGTCATTTTTCTGGAGTCCATCGAATTGTGTGTGATAGAAGTGCTGTGTGTGTGTGTGTATGTGTGCGTGTGTGTGTGTGCGTGTGTGTGTGTGCATGAATGGCTAAATGCAACTTGCACTGTGAATCACTTGTGACTGTAAAAGCTGGAGATAAATACAGAGCATTGTGATTACGTGATGCAGGTGTCGGCCTCGGGACATCGTGCGCTTGTGAGTCTTTGTTTGTTTTTATCTGGTCCGTCTGATGTTTATGAAAAATGCTCAATTTAATTGAGGATCTGTAATTAGGGAGGACAACCTACAGTACGAGCCCCTCAACTTCCTGCCCGGTCTGTATTTATCAGTTTAGATTTTCCTATTAAATTTCTTCAATGGAGATGTTGTAATGGTGTAAACAAAGAAACGGTAAATCAGCAGAGAGCTCCTCTAAAATCCTGATTTGAATGCGACTGAGCTGCAGCTGCACGTGGAACCTCCCAGTTCTGTTTGCTCCTGTGTGTTTGTGTTGCAGGTCACCTCTAAAGCTCTTTGACGCTCGGCACTGGATTCATTTTCTCTTCCTGACATCTCATTTTAGGATTACCTCGGGCAGTATTGTGTAGCTATGGACAGGAAACCTCCTTTACTAATCTGTCAGCAGGCTTTAATTGATTTATGTTTGGGACATAATTATCTGCTTAAGCTGTCCGTCAAAATGCTGTCAGACAGCGGGACGCCCTCAAGGGAAGATAACCCAATATTCTCTGGGTGAAAATGGTGGAAGAAGATTGTGGGGAAACTCGTGTGATGTTACTTTTCAGATGCTGCTCAAAGGAAATATAAGAGGAAGAAAATAATTTGTATTAGCTCAAATATGTTTTTAACATTTACATGTAACAACACTACACATGCAAAATGAAATAAGTAATGGGTTCTGTCTTTTAAATGCAAGGAAGCAGGATTAAGAAGAAATGTAGTTTGTTCGGAATCAATTTACTGGAAATGTAAAAGAATAGGTTATGAAAATAAATTCCAGCTGTTAAACACAAGTTTCACTGGGTGTTTCCTTATGTGTTGTTTTAAAATCTTTCATAATGATCCAGAATCATTAAAACGTTGTAATGCCTGTTTTGCAGATACATTTTTTCCTCTTCTTTTATTATCCTGATTAGCTTTCCGGTTCTTATTCTTCATTGTATATGGCTGAACATGCGCCCAGTTCAGAATAAAGGAAAACACCAAGGTTTTCAGAGTCTAACTGCGTGGGTGTGGAGGAGTTTGAGCTCTGGAGTTATGAGGAGTGTATTTTCCCTGAGATTTCAGAGCAGATTATATAAGAATGTACAGAGTATCTCTGAGGAGGAGCAGGACTCCTGAAGTGAATTATCTTTGTTTTCTCTCCTGCACATGGACGATATATCACAGAACCTCATCATCTTTCCACTCTCTTTCCTTTCTCACAGATTGGCCTGTTTGCATTTACCTCAAACTTATTTGCAGAGTCTGGGTAAGTGCAAAAAAGTATATCTGCATCATTTGAATGCAATTTTAGGAATCGCTTTTGAAGTACTAACTCAGAAATTTCAAATATAAGACAATCCATTTACACCAGAGATTGCGTCAATTTGAGCCAAGTGACAACAATGTTGATCAGACTGTTTACAAAAATTAACATGACTCCCTAAAAATTAAGCCAAAGAATCGCAATCACCACTATTATACACATTTTTCTGGTAAGTTAGATTTTAATTAGTTACTCAGGGGTTTGAAGTCACGATTGACAGCTGACAGACTTGTGATTGGTCGAGTGGGCGTTTCACCGGGACCTCACTAATGCAGCTACATCCCATAATCACTACTGCCCAGACTCCGGCTCCAGCTGTGCATGATGGCAGAGCTCGTATCCAGGATACTGAGGCTTCACTTCTCTTCTGGACAGTGGGAGGAAGTGGAGCTGCTTTGTTGAGCTTTATATACAGTCTATGAAGGGAATATGCTCATGTTCAACAGATGTAATCATTAGCATGTTCACCACGTTAGTGTTGGTGTGTTAGCAAGCTAACATTTGATAGTTGGGATTGTGCACATGGGACAGGAGACAGCTGAGATTAATGGGAATGTCATTAGTTCTGTAGGTATTTGATCATAATCAAAAGTATTGCATAAGGAGAACCGGCCAGTGGCGTAGTTGCAAAAGTCATGAAATCACCAACATCTGTAGGACTCATCCTCTGGAGACCATGAATGTCTGTAGAAGATTTCATGGGATCCATCCCACGGTGTTTAAATTATTTCAGTCTGGACTAAAGTGGAGCACAGACTGATCCTACGAGCCGCCGGCTGAAAATACTTCAACTGAAAAACCTATTGCCAGTCAAATAATGTCCCAGACTAACAAAACATTGAGATAATAAACTTAATCCCACATTTCTGTGTCAGGCAAAGACAAATTAATACGCCATCGTGAAAGTCAAGCACATCAAACACATAAAGGAGTCTAATGTAACAGTGTTCCTTTAATTTCATCATCCTCCGAGTCGTTTAAATTCACGTCTCTGGAACTTGAAATCCATTTTTTAAGGGAGCATCATTTAAAATTTGCCCACACATAACGATCAGCATGACGGGAGGATGGCTGCCGGCAAAACGTGCGGCAGTGGAGCAAGATAATTCATTGTTAAATGGACACATGGCCAAATCTACATGTGTGCAGGATCCTCGGGTACCTGAGGGGTATTAGTGCAGAATACAGGAGGAGGGGGAGGGGGGGAGAGAGAGAGGTGATGACACTTGGCTACAGTGAGCAGGGATTCACACACACATACACATAAATCCACGCACACGCCCGTGCCAGGATTGTAGGAGGCTGGTGGGAGGTGGGGGAGGCAGATGGGCGAGGACATGACCGGTGTCTGCAGGGACAGCTGTGCACGACTCCCCCCCCTCACCGCCTCACACCTGTTACGCATCATGTCCGCTACAGCACACGCAGCATCTTGGTTGACCCCAGCACGCGGCCGCACACTCCCGAGTCAGCAAACACACACACACAAACACACACATAAGAAACTATAACAATCAAAAAATGGGGTTGACATCCGATGATTATTCATTATTCCCATTTGTTGCACTTACAACCCCAAAAAAAGCCATTGTTGCAGTTTTAAATCTTTTCCTTGCGTGTCATTAAATTGGCTCTGAGAAGGAATAATAATTGCTGGAACATCACCAGGCCATTAATTAAAAGCAAAGAATGACTGAATTGAGATGTTCCCTTCACTGGCTGCGCGGCTCATCCAGGAAAAGCCTTTATCTCTGTGTGAATTCACCACTGAATTATTCAATTTCTCATGTTCCGCTATTTCTCTCGCAGCCGAGCTGAAAAACTGTCCAATTTTCCCGTATCTCCTCATGGTGCCTTCAAATTAATTCATGAAAGAGAAATGGAAACGACAGTCGTGTTTGGTCTCGGCGTAGATCTCCCACATTTTGGATTAATGCTGTGTGCAACAAAGACGCCTCAGTAGATGATGAATGAAGATGGAGTTAGATGAGAGAATTTAGGCCACAAAAGTCTCGGATAAGGTTACAATGAAAGATGATTGTCTGGTTTAATATAGAAACTCTTCTCAGGGGCTTCAGATATAATGTCTCCACTTCCTCCCACTGTCCAAAAGTGAAGCCAAAATATTCTGGAGACGAACGCTGCCATCTTGTCCCGAGGTCTCGCTGATTCACAAATCATCAAATCACTGTGTTTTTATAGCATCAAGCACATGTACTTTGACTTTTCTGTTTGGTCCATGTCCCATCCACTGTCATTGGGGAAACAGGGTTTATGCCCTATACTGCAACCAGCCACCAGGGGGCAATCAAGGCGCTATTGTCCATCTTCATATTCAGTCATTCATATTTTTAAAAGCACATTAGTTGCAGAAAACCTAATCAGAGACCAGACTGTGGATTTGAACCCTGCTTTGTGTGTTTGTGCGATTGTGTATCCACCAACCACCACAACACAACCACCTCTGTGACTCTGCTGCTATCACAACATGCACAAACTGAACACTCTGTTTCCTACAGTGTCAAACTATTTCTCTAAAGATTGATTATTTAATTTTTAATTGATAATCCACATTTTCTCCTGCTTGAATTCTCAAATTCACAGATTCTTTTTTTTTCAATTTCTTTTCCGTGAATCCATGCATGCTGTCACAATACAGCCAATCCCATGAATGTGACATCCAGAGGAATGGTGGTTGTTTTAATCTCACCTTACCACCGGGGTCGTGGTGTTTTTCAGCTCTCAAACATTCTCCGTGAGTATTTCAGGTTTCCGTGTATCGATGGAGGAAAAGCAGAGTGGCCTTCAAAGCTGCCTTTCATCAGGTTTCAGGAGACGGGTGTAAACACTCGTCAGGAAGCTAAACCCACAGATAGAGGGGCAACGAGAGGTCAGGTCAGGAAAGAGAGCGAGAGGTCAAGTGGCAGAAAGACTCACAACTTCACAACAAGTCTTTTTGTTCCACCTCAGATACGGTGCAAGAGTTAGTAGAGGCTTAAAAATAAAGAAGCTCAGCGAATAACAGACACTAAAACAGACACAAAGAGGAAAATCAATAACCCGACTGACTGTATAAAGTTCAAATCTCTTTCCTCTCTGTTAAAACTCTAGCAGGTGTCGTCATCTACACAGGATTTCAGCTCCAGGACCAAACACACAACTGACACGTGGGTGTGTTTGCCTCAATGATGTCAGTAGTTGTTTCCATTAGCAGACACACAGCCCCACGGGGGGGGGTACGATTTTTCCACAGCCGTCCGGGGCAAAGCCGGAGAATAAGTCCTTAGGAGCCTTCAGGGAAGTGTAAATCTTGGAGATGTTCGGAAAGTTATTTTCATAAAACATAAAGCCGATGGCCACTAATTTTAAATTTGGTCCCGGGCCCTTGAAATATTTACATCCATTGTGAATAGAGGTGGATCTGCTTCTTTTTTCGGGGGGTTTAAAACAGAATTTCTCTATTTATGCATAAAAGAAAAGATGCTAGATAAAATATTAGGAGCAGATGCTGTGATCACAAAGTGCTGTGATGTATTATTGCTGATCAGTTCAGTCAGTGTGAGCTAAATGCAAAGACAAGAGCCGGAGCAGGAAACCTGTCCTTTGAGGTAACAGGGTGTTTTAATGATAGAACATATTTTTAAAGAGCACAAGTGTGAATGTGAAAGAGACAATGGTTGATTTCCATTTAATGTGGCTGCTTCAGTTTCAGGCTGGTGATGATGTGAGCTCCCATGGAAAGAACTCAGCCAATCGATAAATGAGCAGATATGAGACTTTTCTTCTCAATTTACTTTCCACAGGGAGACAGGGTGTTATGAAGACTATAGATCTCTGTCTTGTTCTTTAATTACCACAAAAATATGGAAATTTTGAGTCAATCTATTCAGAGACGGACTCACACATTGTTGGTTTTACTATTTCTGTGGGAATTGTCCTTGATAACAGAAATATTGAATTTAACAATCCTGCTTTTCTGATTATGGGACAAACTATTTTATTATTCTCTTAAAGGACACGTGGTTTAGATAATGGATGTTTGGACTATTTCATTATCAGTCATTGTAACACAACAAGTGATAACAACAGCAAACTGATTCTGAAATCTAACCGTGATGATACTTTGAACCAGTGGACCCCCCACAGGTTGTGTACTTACTGCCCACTTGGAAAGCACTTAAGCATATTAGCACAATATTCACAAGATGTATTCCTCAGTATTATTGGAGTATTTCAGAAATGTGTTTTTGTAGAAGTGAAATGATAATTAAACGAACTCAGCACTGGCCTCTCTCCGCATGTGGAGGGTTGGGGGTTAAATTATTATCATTAAATTTCAGCCAAAAGAAATAAAGATATGTTTCATTATTATGCTGAATGCCTGATAGATGAGAAAAGTGTTTGCCTCTGTTATACGCACAAGAGTTGTGTGTGTTTTCTGCTGTATCCCTTTCGAGTTGAACCCTTTTCCTTTTGCCACAGTGTCAAACTGATTCCTCCGGGAGACTGAAGCTATTCCAGTTGGCGTCGCCAGCTGTTCTGAGGCCAGTTTAACCTGAGAGGAAAGATGCACCTGTACAACGTTAAGCAGGGATTGCGGCGCTCAAGCTCAGTAAATCTCTGTCCACTCAACAGGTATTAAACCCCCAAGCTGTGAAGCGCCACACGGGGGGGGGGCTGCACACATCTCCTCCTCACTGCTGATCAGCCTGTGCCTCCCTGTGCCGCCTGCCGTCAGCAGCCATGCAAAGAAGAAACTGACTGCGCGGCAAGTCAGCCTGCAAATGATCTCAAGGGTCAGTGTCCGTGTGACGGGAACAGGTTGTCAACTCTGCACGTCTCAACATTTTCATTTCCCCCAGAATGCATCAGCCTGAGATGTTTTTAAACCTCCTTCCTGCTCACGTGTAAACACCACTCTGTTTTATTTGGGTGACCGACATGCGGAGGACCGAGCTCAGGCTGCCCACCGCAGAACGATGTGCGCCCCTGCGTGCAGAATGGTTTCGATTATGAAACAATCTGTTACTCACGTTTGCACGGTTCACGGGCGAGACCCTGCAAACATCCTGCCATATATCAAACAACTCTCCGGGTCCGCTCGGCCTCTCGCAGATGTCTGAATCGCTCTTTCATCCTGTTTATCTGGAAATGTATCTCAGATTTACTCCGGTGGCTGAATTATAGGCCCCCGTGTTTATATGCACAAGCTGTGATTGATTATTCTGTTAACTTCTTTACTCCCGAGGCAGTTTGGAGGAATACTCTGTTTCTTTCCACATCTGCAGCACAATGAAAGATATTTACCTCACGTGTTTACTCTGGGATCTTCTGGTTTAAATATATTGATGTCGTGGACGTGACTCAGAGCAATCACACGCACTTCTTCTCTTTATATCGTCTGTGCTGTTTTTTTCCGTCCTCGCTTTGCACCTTTCATCAGCAGAGGAACCCTGTTTAGTCATCGGGACCCTGGTTAGTAGGTAGTGATTGATGGGGTGTGGTGATCACCATGAAAGGAGGTCAAAGCCACAAGGGTCAGATTCCTCTCCCTCTGTCTGTGGCTCCTTATCTCTAATCACAGTTCTTCTCAGTTGCACATGCAGACACAGATACGTCTACTTGGTATTCGTGTGGTCTTCGGTGTTTGTCGATGAAGCCAGAGTCTGTTTTAACAGTAAAGCCTTTTAGATCAGAACAGAAACACCAGGATTTATCAGATGTAAAGAATGAAACATAAGAAAGACTAATAAATTCATTGGTTAAACTGAATTTCATTTGTGTATTATTCTGCCAGTGAACACCACATTGTATTATTTGCATTTCAAGGAACCGGCTCTCTTTTATTTGAGCTCATCTATTTCTCACATTTTCGAACACACAAAAACTGACATGGGAACAGAACACAATGCCCATTCCCATGTGCTTCACTTTTTTATTAACTATCGCTGCCCTCGCTGCAGCTCATTAAAGCTCATGCGGTGAAAAGGCTCGGAGAGGCAGCCGGCAACACTATCTCCCACACTGCTTTCCTGAGGGGCATTTCCCTAACTGTGGCTTTGTAATCTGAGCCCGGCAAGTATGTTGATGGAGCTGACTAACTGTGTGTGAGTGTGTGTGCATGTGTGTGCGTGTGTGTGCGTGTGAGCTGCATAGCAACACCGGTGCAAAAGGAATGGGAGGTCAAAACAAAGAAAGGAGAACGGAGCTGGAAGAATAACAACAGGATTTTTACACACGCTGCTGCATGTGCATCTAAGCAGGTTATCAAAAATGAAACGTGATACTTTGATATTCAGAGGAAATGTTGTGCAAAATGTCAAAACACACAACAAATTCACACCTTGGTAACTAAAGTTAGATAAAGTGGTGACACTTTACTTTCAACATCTGTATTTTTGATATACTACGAATAAAAAACATATAAAAATGTATAAAGCAGATATATGAGCATGTTGACATGTTTATTAAATGTCTTGGTTGTGTAACATCTTATATGACACATGTGTAGCTGTTGTATAAACAAATAACTGGTAAGTATGCACATTATATTTCATTATGTGTTTAACATGATTTAAAACTCTATAAATGTTTGATAAGAACTTTGTAACTGAATAAATAAGAGTTAATTTACATAATCATGCAATTTTATGTTTTTTCTAATAAAGCACCATAGTAGATTTGGAATCTACATTTACACAAAATATGGATAAGTATTTACTAGATGATGGATAATGTAAAACAATAATATATTATTAATATTGTGACGTACATGAATGAGAATGATACAGCACGATGTGTTATGTTATTATGCAGCATTAGAACAAACTCTAACAGAAGCAATAAGTGTTTCCAGATCTGACGCCTTCATCAGCAGGTGATGGATTATTAAAATATAAAATGCCAGAGGTATCAGCATGAGTAATAACAGTGAAGTTGTAAAGTCGAGGTAATTATCCGATGAGCGAAGACAGAGCTAATAGAAACACAGAGGGGAGCTGATACAGCAGAGTGCTCACTGCTGTTCCGACATGAGGCCAAAACGCCTGATATCTTACATTAGAGTTAAGTTGTGTAGGACGACATCCATCCAGTAGAGGCAGCCACCTGTTTTCTGTCAAGCTCAAAGAGAGAGACAGCACTTTGTTGCAAGCGGCAGCGGGGAGTCCCTCAGGGCTCTGCTATTGGACATCTTCATTTCTGTCAGCTTCCTTGAAAACGTTGCGGCGCCGAAACAGCGGACGGTCCCGGAGATTTTTTCCTGTGCTGCTTTTACTCTGCCTCATTAATCATTTTCTGCCCATCACACAGAAGCCTCCGCCGGGCGCCAGCGAGCAAGTTGTCGGAAACGTGTCTGCAGCTCGCACGGCTCTACAGGTCGCTGTCAGCGTGGCAGCGGGGAGGCGTGAGGGGAAGAGAAAAAGGAGATGAGAGAGGGAGATCTAAAAAAAGAACCTGCCAGAAATTAGGGGATAAGAAGCTGTTCACATGAATGATGGATGGAGTTATAATGTGCTTGAATAGACGAGCTTTTAAGAGCCCAGTTGATTCTTTTTTTTTGGTGTGCTCTCAGATGTTAATGGTTTGAATTAAATGAATAAAATCAGAAAAGTCCCGTTCTGAACAGAGCTTTTTATCCTCCATTATTTCACGTAAAAAATTCACACTTCCACTTCCACACGCGCTCGACTGTGAAACTGTTTTATCAGTTTTAAGCAGACGCCGGCGCCACTTGCAGAAAAAAACGTATTTCTGATGTGGATGTGTCAATCGTATCATTGATTAAGAGCCAGGTAATCCATCTGACATGGAGATTATCAGATCAGTGCAGCACCTGCTCCGGGCTGATTCCCTTGAATAGAAGGTGTGTGTTAATCCGTATAGGAGGAGGCAGTCCTTCAGGCCCGAGGGGAAGGACAGGGAGAGAGAGTCTGCCGGCCCGGTGGCTGTTTGAGAGGAGATGGAGCTGCTTTCCTCTTCAGCCATATCGGTGGGAGTGTTTAAGGAACTGGGGGGTTTTGAAGTGGAGGAGGGAGGGTGTTGTCGGGTTTACAGGCAGGTTCAAGCCAGATTTAGATGAGCTGTCTTCAAGGTCACGGTGCAGGGAGAAGCACGGGTCAACGCCGTCCGCCTGGGAAAGTCATTGTGACAAATTCACCACAGATGCCGGAATGAAATAAAACATTTTCCCAGCCATCGGTGTGTTGTGTTTAACCGTTTTGAAACTGCACACGGATATACGAGTAGCTGTTTAAGATATAAAGAATCCCAGAGGGACGGTGGCTGAGTGTTTCTCCTGCCACTTAAAACTGCTTAAACAAACAGCAGCTTTCATTAGAGCACAGCCATTACCTCCAGCTACGTCTTTCACGAGATCCAGAGTCACATCGCTCAGGTTACCCTGCTACTGTCAAAATGCCGTGTTTTTACAACCGCAGAGTTTTATTATGGTCCCTGTGGCTCCTATACAATGGGCCCCACTGTGGAATGCACCCCTCCTCAGGTCCGTGTGCACTCACATGCAGGCCTCGGTGACAAGCTGCGTAATGGAGACGGTTATATCAACGACAATGCTCTTTGGTAGAGCGGACACGCCACCATGAGCGTGCGTTGTTATTGGAAAAAGCGGAGAGAGCCGAGCGGAGGTCACGGCTGCTACGTAGCACCTCATCAGTCAGCCCAACAGCCCGGAGGAGGGACTGTTTGAATCTGGCTCCGCGCCCCTCGTCCCCAGCTACGTCCAGATGGCAGGATGAGAACTTGAGGGATGTGTTCCTCGCTTGGTCGAGCTCTGGACCAGTGGCAGCTTCAATTTCACATGACATCATATAAGTTTCTCCTCGAAGAACAAGTCTGATGCACTCGTAAATTCACTGTGGAGTCTGAGTTCACCGCACAAGGTCGGAGAAATGTGCTCCGGCTTATTTCATCCAAACTGTGTGTTTTGTCTTGCTCCAGCTGGACGTCCCCACCACAGGAGGAGAAGTGGTTTCACCTGTGAGACCAGTACAGCAGACGTCGGGACCATAAGCACCTGAAGTCATTGAAATCAAGCTGACATGTTGCCGGTCACGGGTTATATCACTGAACAGTTCCTGAGCGTTTCCATATGCTTTTTGTTTCGAGTCCCAGGGTTTGGTTGGTCCTGGTGCTCGCAGACGATTGGCTCGTCCGTGGAGGTTGAAGCAAACACGCTGTTTCCACGCTGTGTTGATGTCAGACCTGAAAGTTTGTTATGTTAAGTGTCTGCTTCGTTTCAGTTTGTGTGTTTCGGTTCACCAGCTCACGGTGTGGGACCTCCTGCTCTCTCGCTTTGTCCTGTTGAATAACCTAACTCCAGAAATCTGTTTTTATATGTGGCTCACATATCTGGAGAACCTCTCATCTTAGACGACTTCGAAAAGTGTCTGTGTTGTGTACATTGTTGCGTACTTCACATTGTGAGTCTCTGTTCCAAGACAGTTACTGAAATGACATCGCAGATTTAGGCAAAGCATCTTTATTATATCTGCGGCAGACTTTACACATCACTTCCTGCCGCCGGCCAATCACCTGAATCCACCAGAGGATTTGTTGCTGTTGTGAACGAAGCTGAGAATCTCCTGCTGCTTCGTTCACGTGTTAAAGGAAACTTCTGGAGAAAGTCCGGACCCGATTCTCCCGACATTCTCCGGAGTTCATGTCTGAAATCAGTTTACATGCAGTGTGGTGGTGAGTGCACGTTGAAGAAGGAGGAGAGAAATTAAGACTTTGATTTGGGCTGATTAACAACATTAGAAGCATTGTCAGACGTCAAGGGTTATTAACTCTTATAATCGTTTATCATTTTCACAAACACTCCTCGTATAATCAGGGACTGGAGCCAATCAAACACACCAGTCCCAACAGTGACAGTGGCAACATCACCAGTGAACATGAAACGTAACTTTTCAGAACACACAACATGAAAACAACATCAATAAAATAACGATTAAAACAATTGCATTTATCTAGGACGCTAAACCGTCCCATGAGCCTTTGCACTGAGACCATCCAATCAGAGATGGGCTCACCAATCAATACAGAATTAAATCTCTGGATGAAAAGACCTTTCCTCCTCCTGAGATCACGTTGACAAAAAAACCATCAGTGCACAAATTACATGGTTTTCTGTCAATGCAAATCATTAAAGTGCATTATTTTCATAATAACTGCAAACACTGCATGCAAAGACAATTAGCCTTATACAGAGGTGCACTCTGTATGTGGTGTGAAATGAAGACACAGCATATTAAAGCCTCCACATGATATGACTGAAAGGAAACAAGTACAAAATGTAATCCTCCTGCAGACACTGACTACTCCACAATCTGAGCCGTGTAGTGAGCCTAATATCACATCACTCACAAACCCTGGCCCATAATAATCTCATCTGCAGACTGCCATCATAAGAAAAGAGCTCCCTAACTGAGCAGTGGAACAGGGACGGAGCACAACCTCCATTCACTCACCCACAAGATATTTAACTGGTCACACGGAGTCTCATTCATCATCATGGCTGTCTTCGGGAGGAGAGGAGCACATTTCCTCTTCCTCTTCCTCTTCCTCTTCCTCTTCCTCTTCCTCTTCCTCTTCCTCTCCGGGAGATGAACAGCTCCACTGGCTCGGCTCCGACTCTCATTTCATCTCTCTGCTGTCGGAGGACCAAGCTGACGGCTGCACAACTTAAAGCTTCTGGGGCTTTCAGCTTGAAGCGCATGTATTGTTGAGGCGGGATTAATGCTGATGGCCAGTGTGATGCTCATACATAGATTAAAGACGCACAACGTGTGCTTCTATTTTTACAAGTAACCCCTTTAATCCCCACAAGTGAGCGGCGTTCTTTGAAACAACATGTGAATTGTGTCAACTGCTGCACGGCACGTATCCCATGCTAATGAAGACGGCTCCGAAAGCATCCAAAGGCTTTTAATTTTTTTTTGTGTTACTGAAAAGCTGGGATCTAAAAAGGCTTCTGTAATAATCCACATGTTAACTGCCTCCGCACATTGTAATCTGGCCACAGTGGACGGAAGCACCAGTGCTAAACAGAGGGGGGGGGGCTCCCGCTGCCTAGGCTGAAACAGAATGATAGTTTTCATCAAGAAACTATAGAGACATAGAAATAGAGAAGCTTTTCAAACCATAAGTGTCAGAAAATAAACCGATACACAAAAAGTGCATCCTACGTCTTATACTAGCTTTATACATTTGAATGGCAGTTTATAATACTATTCTATTTAATTCAATTTGAATTCATGTGGCAACAAATCATGAATGCAATAAAGAGACAGAAGCTTTGTCTCATTTCGGGGGGGGGGGGGGGGGGTTGTCCTTTCTGAGGCTTCACTTGTAGACAGATTACATCACAGCGGCGTGACGAGACTGTCCCACTTCGAAGGCTATACATGTTCAGGATCTATAAATCTACATTTCTTCTTTCTATTATTCAATTTCTCTATTTCATTTGAGTATTTGCTTTGCAGCGAATTTTAAATATGATGTTGTAATCTCCTGAAATGACTCCAAATCAGAAATCATTCTAATTACCTCCTCTGGTCTCAGTCGATCTCAGCTAGGGGTCTTATCTTCTGTAATAGTGTGAAACAAGGAGAGTTTGCTCAAGTCATCATTTCTGACTGTGAGAGATTTAAAACCTTCAAACTTAATGATTGTAATGAACTTTATTTTGCTCAGATAAGGAGGAAGAGACAAAGACTGAGCCCACATCAATTCTTTCTAGGCTTTATTTTATTTTATACTGTTTTATTATATTGATTCTGCATGTATTTTCGACTATTATTGTTATTATTATTATTATTATTATTATTAAAGCAAAGTAATTGAGGGCAAAATATCTCTAATTGACCAAATCCCAGTGTAAACAAAAGCCACTGGGTGCAGAGATAATGGGACAACAGGGGGCACCATACCACTGTCAGGCACTGGACTTTTAACAGGAACCTCAATTAGCATGTGATTGTATCAGTGAGCCTGAATCCGGCCAAAATAAAAAAGCGTTTGAAGTCACACTTAAAAAGATGATTGAGGTCGACAGCGGGGACAGATTTGTGATCTCTAAATGTCTCCGTCTCCTGATTGATGGCGGCTGAGACGTCCGAGCGAGACGCGGCTCCTGAGACTTAATTTTTGGCCCCGAGCTCGACCTTTGTATTTGCTCTGAGCGCTCGTGATGAATCATTCAGTAACGACGACTGATAATTGATGAATGTGAGTCATAGCTCGTCTCTGTCACATCATATTTTGAGCTGCAAAGTGCTCGATGGTGCCGCGGCTTTAAGGGAAGAGATCATTCATCACCCTGACTGAGCATCTATTTAACACAAACTTGACCAGAGGATAAACTGATTCCACATGAAGAGATGATGACTCCACCGTTTATTTTCCTTATATAAAATCTCTGGATGTTTGCCGTAGATTTGTGTGTGTCTGTGTGTGTGTTTGTGTGTTTGTGTTTCACGGGACCCAGCTGTCTGTACTGGGGCTATTTTCACTGAGAGATTTGTTCCAGTGATCACCGGTGGCTCGTGTGTTGTGAGCTTCCCGTGCGTCTGTTGTGTGATTGTTTCACAGACAATTGTGTCCTGTAATAGTACAGACACACACCGGTGCCTCTCCGAGAGCCCAGGCCCCTCTCCCCCCCCCACCCCGTCCCACCTGGCATAGCTGTCAGAGACATGGCTCTGTGCCTTGGCACCACACCATCTCTGGCACATCCTGGGCTTGTGGAACGGAGGCATGGGACTCTGCCAAATGGGGCTCCTCCGATCAGTGTGGACGTCCACTCTGGACGCCCGGGGGGGGGGGGGGGGGGGGGCTTTCCCACCTGTTCAATGGGAACCTGAAGTGCACCTCCAGTGGCCTCCATATGTCGCCCAGAGTATCGCCATACATTCACTGCACAGTGAGGGGTGAGTGTTTGTTAAGCTTCAGACAAAGTCATGCAAAACTGTTGTAGCACTAACGTCAACACATGGATAAATGCACATTGATGCACCTTGATGTGTTATTTTTTGTGCCAATCAACCAAACTGTGGCTGTTTTTATCTTCCTCGATAAAAACGACAACCACAACTGATCCGAGACATAAATTCAGTAATGAACTTTGAAAACCCTATTCACATCTGTGCATAGATTAAGTTAAATTGTTTTAAAACAATGGCTGCAGTCAGAAAGTGTCCCGGTTACATGAATCAAATATACGACTTCATTAACTGATAAAGTCAGGCAGCATCCACGTTATCACCAAGGACAGGTTCAATGTCACCAGCCTGATTGAAGTGATTCTCCAAAAGCGGTTCACAGAGTTCCTGATGACATTAAATGCAGCACATTGCATGGAGAAGGGAGATGTTTTCATTATTTAAAAAAAAGATTAGGTCATATCTTGTTGACATGAAAAGTGTTGATGAGGATTTGCTTTTTTAAATTGGTTCTTATGACATGAAAGTGCTGCTTTAATAAATGACATTTCATTGTGAAAAAAACACATTTGACCTTTTGTTACACTCAGTGAGAAAGTCATTAACAAACAAGTGCAATACAGAAGACTTTTTATTTTATTATTATGTAAATAAAGTCTTTTCTTTATTCCTTTAGTCACCAATAGTTGACCGTGACAATATTCACACTTGTTTTGCTTCAGTCACTTATTTTCTTCTTCGGATGTGAACATGCTAACCAGGTTTTCTCGGCCTTGCTCCTCTGTGTGTTCATTGGTTGATCAAGTAACTGCAGCGTCCATTTTGACCTGAAGAACAAGTGCTAATGCTAACATAGCATATTATAACGTCTTGTAAACACAACAACAACTGAAGCTCTTGTTTAGCAGCCATCTCACTACTCAACCTACATATAGCACCTTTAAAATAAGGCACTGAGGTGATATGATGAGATAAGATATCTTTAAAAAATAACCAGGGCAAGACGTGAGTTGTCACTTCCCCTCCGAACCATCTAAGATTCATTGCGTTCCGCGATGCTCTTCAACACTTTGACACGACTGACAGATTCCACAGCATCTTACGTGTTGGAGCCGCGGTCCCCAGCATTTGAAAAGATCAGGCTGGAATCTGAAATATTCTCTTTGTGCTTCACATTTATGTCTGAACTGAACTTTATCTCTCATGTGACTGGTGTTCATGACTCGCGCTGAAAGTCAGATCAATAATTGAACGATTCCAGGGCATGAATTAGCAAAAACCAATCTTAAATATACATACTGCTTTTGATCGCCGTTCTCCCAACGCTGGCAGAGGGAATTTTGTAGTCGAGGAGGAGGATCTTTTGTTCTGATCACACTAATGCCGAACAGAAGGGTTTGAATTGTTCCTTAAAGACCTCAACACACCAGAGAACTGCGTTTTCCAACAAGCATCAAGCTTTTATAAGAGTATATTTGCTGTCTTGGGGCCTGGTTTAATTGGCAGTAGCAGCGTAAGTGTCACACAGAATGTCAGCGGTAAATAGAGAGGCTACCGCAAACAACACTCCCCGGTGTGCTGACAGTGTCGGGAGAGTTTGTGTAAGGTGCTCCGCGAGTTCACAGAAGAGCCTGGGTTGATTTCCTGTCACAGCAGCCACATAATTACTCCCAACTCATGTCGGGGAAGGAAAAAGAACAAAGAGGAGCTCGCTGGTGGGAGAAGAACAAGTTTAGTACGAGCAGCAAAATGAAAAGGTTTTCAAATACAACTGGAATAGAAAGCATACCTCCGCCAAAGCAACAGTCCACTTCATAAATTCATAATTTCTGAGTGTGAGAGATTTAACCAAGATCGGTTCAATCCTCATTGACAGGTCGAGAGATCAGGACATTTATTACCTTTGTGACTCTAATGAACTTTATTCTGCTCAAATAAGGAGGAAGAGACAAAGACTGAGGCCACATTCATCTTTCTGGGTTTTATTTGATTGATTATGCATGCATTTTCTATTATTATTATTATTATTATTATTATTATTATTAAAGCAAGGTAATTGAGGGCAAAATATCTTTAATTAAATAAATCCCAGTGTAAACAGTACGAGCAGCAAAATAAAAAGGTTTCTAAATACAACTAGAATGGAAAAGTATACCTCCGCCAAAGCAACAGTCTATTTGAAGTCAATCAGGCTGCACACACTCGTAGATATCAATCCCATAAATATACGTCAATCATCAAGATCCACGTGTTGTTTCTAGAGAAATCAGTGAAAACGTTAAAATAAAAACATCCTATCTTGCAAATTCCTGGATCTTCCAATTTATCCGGATCCAGACAAAACTTTTATGGGACCTTTCTTGTTCCAATCTTCCTCAAAATGTCCTCAGTCAGTTTCTACACTGACATTTTCTCTTTCAATCTTGGATTTGACTCTCACTCATTGATGTGCACATGTATTCACTCACTGGCCTCATACACAGCACATATGGAGGATTTACATGAATCCAATGCACAGCTGACGTGATTCCATACAGTTTTCCTTTAATGTCCAATCCTGCCAGCGACTTGATTTTCTTTTAACTCAATTTCATCAAAGTGTGAGTATAGTTCTGATATATTTCACCAGTGAAGCCAGCGACTGCTCAGTCTCCTGGGAGGGTTTGTCACAGCACACGACACAAACACCTCAATTCATACAGCAGCTGGTGCAGTGAATGTGTTGTAATTGTCATTCACACATGGAATCGAGTGTGTTCATAGAATCACACTGAATCTGTTCATCTGCAGTCCATGTGATAATGATGCTCCAGCACCACTCCTCCCAGTTTCCTCCTAACTTTTTTTATTTCTGAGGTTTTAATTTTCAGGTCTGTTGACTGTTGGTCAGAGTGTTGTACAGGTGTTGCTCCTGCTCGGAGTCTGTGTATGAAGATGGACGACATGACGGCTCCCCGATGGTGAAGCCAAATCCTCCTGATGGCCCCCTAGTGGCTGGCTGCAGTATAGGTCATTAATCACGCCTCCTCTGTGTCAGTGGATGGGACGTGAGCTAAAGAGTCAAAATCCACACAGTAGGTGGCGATAAAGTCTACACCAACATTCCGTCAAATACCAGAGAAGTATGCTGGGGTCCAATTAATATTGGGGCGTGGCCTGTGAATGCCAGTTAGGAGAAGCAGCGATGCTAAATTAAGCAGCTAACTTGTTATGAGACCTAGCAGTGCTAACTAAACATAAATAAACCAGTATATAAGCTACAGGGTCATTAGCTGGATCACTGATGGTTTACTACCCAGGACATCTCCCTGTGAGGCAGGGGATTGGCTAATTGGAGCCAATCCCCTGCCCCCCCCCCCCCTTACCCCTTGCAGATGTCCTTATTTGGGTGATGAGCTCCAGAAACTCCTCTGTACCAACAACCAGTGACTTCACTTCCTTCTCTCTCCTCGTCCAGTTGTTTTTTGGCCTGAAGACGTTGGATTGCTGATTTGTCCACAAATCCCCTGTGTCCAACTTCCAGTGGGTTAATGGTTTTGCTGTACAGCCACCCTCATTAGGCTCTGCCCCCAGTTCAGAGTACTGGTGTGCTGCAGGTATCCCCCCACCTCAAAGAGACAGTAACTATCAGACCTTCTTGGCAGATGTGGACCACATCCCAACATCTGGTCTGAGATTTCTTTGTGTGTTCTCAGGTGGGACAATTCTCTCCGCCTCCCCTGGTCAACAAACATTTCCCCATTCCTCCCCTGCAGGTACCACACAGCCGGCTGATTGGAGGAAACCCCCTTCGCTCTGTGATCTGCAGTGATGTCTGCGGTAATGACCCCGGCTGGGAGGTGTTACAGGAGCAGATTCGGAGGCGCTATCCTGTTAACAAGGAGTCTGCTGAGACAAGCTGTGAGCAACAACGCTCGGAGACGTGTGAATTCAAGCAAGGCCTGTCCGTGCCAGACAGTTTGTGATCTGCATTTCATTTTCTTCTTTGCTGTTATTGGATATGACACCGGAGGAAAACCAGAGTTCTGCTGAGAAGATACAAAGGAAGACAGATGGTGGCCTTTCAGTTTTTTTTATTTTTTACTCTGTGAGTTGACCCTGTGGATAGAGGTGGGCTTTCTTTTAGTAGATATTTTCTTTTCAATGTCAAACATTAGTTAAAAGTAAGAAAGTGTTTTTCCTTAGCTTGTCATCCCCAATCACAATCTGCAGTAGAAGTGTTAGAATAACTCCTGGTGTACAATAACCCTAAATCTAGGACAAAAGAATCTTTGGTTAAGTTTCATTTAGCACCATAATCAAGGGAAACTTTCAGTTTGTCCAAGTCATTACATTACATTACATTACATTACATTTAGCTGACGCTTTTATCCAAAGCGACTTACAATAAGTACATTCAACCCCGAGGGTACAGACCCAGGACAACAAGAATCAAGAAAGTACAATTTCTTCAAAATAAAGCAAAACTACAAAGTACTATAAGTAAGTGCCATTTAAGTGCTACTAAATTGTTAGTTTAAAAAATGTTTAGTTTCAAAATACCCTTTGCTTATGATCAAATATCTTTTAAAAACCTGCGTTCAACCAATTGCGCGTCAGTCTCATTATTATTAATCTTAATCTATTATTAAAAGATATTTATCATGACTCATCAGCCCATGTCAATAGCATCAAATAACTAATTAAAACAAAACTTACTGGAAAATTAGCACAAATATCAGCGGGAAGAAAAAATAACTAAACTCTGAACATTTTTTTATTTGACTTGAACTTGACTATTTGGGTCCATGTCCCATCAACTAACATGGATTTAAAACTTGTGCAGCAGGCAGCCACCAGGTGGCGATCAAGATGCTTTGGTTTCACTTCAGGGAAGTTGTCATGTCATCCATCTGTCTTGCTCAAGGATACTTAGGTATGTTGACTGGAGGGGCCGGGGATCGAACCACCGACCTTCCAGTTAGTGTTCCAGCTTTACTTTAGCTTTTTTTAAATATTTCTATTTAATCTACCAGACGTAGTAAAGTATATTTTTAACATACTTTGCACCACAAGTACACGCTGAGTGCAATGCTGCATAAATCCTGACACATACCTGCTGTCACACACATTGTGTAACAGCAACACAACAAAGCGTCTGACTGTAGAAGCAACATCAAGCGAAGCCACCCGTCTAATAATCTGCAAAGGAAGATTAGATCCATTATGTATCTCAGATCCAGGTAATGCACCAGCAGCACATGCAAACGATCACGTCTCAGATGCAGAGCTGATACCCTCACGTTGCTTCCTTGAGAGAACAAAGGAAGAACCATCCATCACGGTGAAAACAACCCTGCTTACCCCGGCGCTCCGTGGGCTACATGCAGAGTCATTCCCCGGGGGATGTTTTCCAGACGTAATGAGAAAGAAACATCGGGGTAAACAAATCGACTTCTTCTTTTTTTTTTTGCAGGCAGGCCTAATTACAGGGCAGGAATAAATAACTATTGGAGAAGAGACAAGCACGCCACTGTAATGCATTGTAATTGGCCACGGGAAGTTAATGCGTCATTTTTCTGCCTGACATGTTGCTGTGGCGTGCTCGGTTCACGGCGAGGTTCCCTGGTCACACACGTGTTCGGCTGCTCTGACATGTGCAGCCTCCTCCCGGATCATTTAGCTTTTTAACACCTGGTCGGGAGCTTGTGTGTTTTCCATTTTGGCCACAAAGTGCTCGTAGTGAATTGAGATATGTATTTATTCTCACTCTTCAAGGTCAGAGGACGAGAAGGTAATCACTACATTAGTCTCTGTGTTTTTCAAGTGGAATATGAGACCTGACATCGCGGGATCATCTTAACTGGGAGTCAAATGTGCCCTCGGACAGTCTTCAGTGGGGATCACACAGAGACGCCTCTCTACAGATTTAACCGCTTCCAAAATACCATGGCAGAGCAAAACGGCTGAATGTGCTCGGGGCTGTTTGGACCCACTGTCACATTGATGAGCACTGGAACTGCAGACAGCATTTTTCAACTTTTGTGAATTTCCAAAAAAAGAAGAAAAGCCAGGGAAACAAATCATGAGGTGGGATGTGTCCCTGGTGCCTCGTGTCATCCTGGGTTTTTCAGGTCCAGTTTTATTTTAGGAGTTTCTTGTTGAAGTGAACCCGTCTCACCTCCAACCAGCTCCTCTGTCGCTTTAACTGTGTTTTCCCAGCATGCCTTTCAGTATCCAGCATGGAGCCCAACACTTTGGTCAGAGGTCAACATGTTTACATATATTACTGCAGCCACGCCCGGCGCCCAACACACAACATGTCATGTGATGATTATATTAACGTTACACATTTGACCCCTGTGGTTTATATTGGTTTGATCTTATTAAAGAAACAGCCCCCCCCCCCCTTCAATTCCTCTCTAATTTGGGCAAACAAAACCAAATCAATAACATGATTATCAACAGTGTGAGATATTAAACACCAAGATAGAGGTGTAGGGTCATGTTTTCCACAAACCCCTTCAGCAACTGGATTATGTTTCTCCTCTAAGTGGGAAAGGGAATCCCACACATTCATTAATTAGGGAGATTTAAATGTTCCTTTAGGTTTGTTGTTTGTTTGGTTTGAATAGAAAACGCTCGGAGGTGTGTTTGCTCTTTAACTCTCAGCAGATAACACAAACGGCTGATACCAATAATTACCGGCTGCGTAGATAATGTTCTGCAAACAGAGGAATGTTTTGACTTTGGAATCAGAAGATTGAAATAACAATTAATTAACATTTAATCAAATTAGAAATACTTTCAATCGCATCACATGGTCTTCCTCTGAGGATGGAGCTGCTCTGTTGTCATGCAGATGGTTTGTTATACATATCCCACAAATTCATACATTTCAATATTTGCAAATATAATCAACAAGTGGGATTTTTTATAAAGAGGAAGATAATTATTATATCAATGTCCAAATAAAATAATGCTCTGGAGAAAATTCAAAGATTCTTTATCTCTCTATTCATATTATTGGATACATTTTGAATTCACATTTTCCTAATCTCTCAACTGAATTTTTATAAATAAAACTGAGCCTGTTGAGTTGATTAATAATTCAGGAGATATTTTAAAGATCTTTCATGAAGATTTTGTTGATGTATTTATGTATATTTTTATATATTAGTTTTGGTATGAATATCATTTATTCATATCCTGTTTCTCTGCTACCACAGATTTTCTTGAGGAATGTATCTTAACGGACGATCTTTGCATATTTGTGATTAATTCGTATCATAATGACAATGTAAGTATGTAATTGATCCATGTCACTTGTGTTATGTGATTGGTTTTTCACCTTTAACATCGTGAGATTGGTTTCTGACATTTTCATATATTTCTCAGAGAATAATCGATGGATCTTGATGAACAAACCTTGAGGCATGAGTCATGTATTTGTGGGTATTTGGTTATTCTGTGTTGACTTGGTGACGATATCTTTAATCCACGCTTAATATCTTTCTCTGGAAACTTTCTCTTGTGTTCTGCTTTCACAAAAACAAGTTTGAATAGTGTAAATTATTCCACATACATGAAGGGGTCCCAGGAATATATTTTCTTCTTTGAGTGAGCGTGTGCAGTTTGGTGCGGATCCAGAGGACAGTGAGTTTAAATGTGGTTTCATGAGAGGACTGTTCGGGCTTGGCAGAGGTTCACGTGCTCTCCGAGTGCCATTGTAGTTCTCTAAGTAATCTTATCTGTCGGCCGTCTTCACGAATATGATTCATAAAACCAAGAATTGTCCAAAACATCAAGGGCGTGATTTGGCAGCGACTCTCCCTTCCACTTCTCTCTCTCTCTCTCTCTCTCTCTCTCTCTCTCTCTCTCTCTCTCTCTCTCTCTCTCTCTCTCTCTCTCTCTCTCTGGTCAGAGCATTCATGCACTTCATGACAGATGAGGTGGAGTAGAGAGGGGGGGGGGGTGGAAAGAAAAAAAAAATCCCTAAACTGAATATTCCCCTCTCTGTAATCGTTTCAATCTGTGCTGCCAGAACAGATTGCGGTGTTTTGCTGCCCGGCTGGAGAGCTGTGCATTTCTCCTCCCGCCCCTCTCTTATTTCCTCTCTCCTTCTCTCCCTTCTCCCATTATTGCAATATGGCACTCTCCATTTCATTGTCAGTCTGGGCGGCGCTGCTGCAGCATGGACTCGTTACGCCGTGCCACAGCCCTCTGGCCACCTCACTGTAGAAGGTGTATGATCATCCATCAAGGATAAAACATTGCACTGCAACTCGTGCGGTCGCAAATTCCTGCAAAATGTGCTAGTAAAATTGGCCACCTACTATCAAAATGAAGCCCGTGCCCTGTGCGTCAGGTCAAATTGAAAGCATTCTCCTGGGCTCGGGGGGGGGGGGGGGGGGGGGGGGGGGGGGGGGGCGCGGAGCATGCAAGATTAGGTGCTGCTTCTTGTTTTGTGTTTTCCCCGTTGATCCCCGAGCCCCATTTAAGGAGTCGCAGTGACTCACTGTTGATTGGTTAGAGTCCCTCTAAGTGGCCGTGGCAATTCCAACAACAACAGCCGACCTCCTCTGGCAGGAAGAGGGCCCTTAACCACAAGGGCCGGGGCCGGAGGGGGGGGGGGGGGAGGTGAGCCAGGGGGGAAGGCAGCTTGCGGTCGTGCGTCTCGGGGAAAGGCTGCATGTGTCGGCCAGACGGCTCCTTAAGTGACTTCACCTCATCTCAGCGGTGCTCATTACTCCAGATAGAGCGCCGTCCATTCAGGGAAGGCCAGAATAAAACAAACCATCTGGAGAGAAGACGAGAGGGTGTCAACACGCGCCCACACGTCCTGCTCTCCACAGCCCTGCTCTCCACAGCCCTGCTCTCCACAGCCCTGCTCTCTACAGAGGGTCGTACATCTCCTTAGTTCTTTAGTGGCCTGTAATATTCACACGTCTCACTACTCCCTGTCTCAAACTCATCGGCGGGGGGGTTTCCACAACGTCTCCAAATATTTACTCGTTTAAAAAACGGAGAGAGAGACTCCGGTTCCTCCGCAGCTGGTTCCTTTAAACAGATTTCAGTAGCTGTAACTCAAAGCCAGGCACCGGGGCAGAATCCATACGGCATCGAGTATTCGTTTTGAAGCCCGTGTGTTTACGCTGCTCGGTTTGTTAGCCTATAGCGTCTCCGGGCAGCCGGGGCCCCCTGCTGGGATCTGAGGGAAGCTGCTGCCTTCACAAGATGGAGTCTAGCAGAGAGGAGGGAAGAGACGGGCAGAGGACTCTCTCTCTCGAGATCGCATTATCTTCCACCGTCAAATTTCGTTTGAAATGCCAGTTTTGACAAATTACACCTTCCTGCAGCCTAATACCCCCCCCCCCCCCTCCACCCCACCCCCGTAAATGCCTTTTCTCCTTCAAGTGCCGTGCTCGAGGACGTGCAGGAAGTGTCCCTATTTAGCAAATGAACCGGAGATGGAATCACTCAGGCCTGTCGCAGGGTGAACAGACTCATCCGACCAAGAGCTGTTGGACTTAATGGCAGTGATTTGAATTTTCTCTTCCTTTCATTAGGAGCCATTGACATTTCGAGCACACACCTGTACGCCATTGTCACGGACTAACCTTTAAAAAAGAAGAGCGATGTGTCTTTTTCCCTGCAGAGACCAAAGCCCAGAACAAAACGCTGTCACGATGAAGAACTCTTTTGTCTGCGTTACAAAGCTCCGGCTTCTAAAACACACTAATGAGGGGGGGGGGGGGGGGGGGGGGGGGGGACAACACAAAGTAAACCATAGAGGAAACGCAGTAAACGTCTGAAAACATGCTTTATTAGCGGTAATGCACAGTATTTCCTCCTTCACAATCCTTTTGGACAGAGACAGTTCATTTCAAGTGTGTGTAAAAGTGTTTTATGTGTGTTTGTTACAAGCTTTAAAAGCTTTAGAGCCGAATCCATCCGTCACACGTACCTGTTCAATATCAGAGTTTTACATCCTCGTCCTGCAGAGGGAACGTGAAGCTTATGGGAACCTGCAGGAGGAAGATGAAAGTTGTTTCCTTGTGAGACGTGTGTTTGTCTTCGAGGGGTCGGCTCATATCTGGTTTGATGCCAGCTGCAGTTTCTGACATTCTTTTTCCCGGTTGCTTTCAGCTCGTGATCCGGCGCCTGTTTGTTGATGCAGTTTGACTCGGCTCGCCCATATGTTGTCAAGACTTTTTCCACGAGAAAAAAAATAAATCAAAGCGCTCACAAACGTATCTTTCCGTAGCAGACGCGGGAATTTACGATCCGGGGTTTGTGGTGAAACGGACCCACGTCGAAGCCGTCGGTTCTCCTCCACATATCAAATAATTCAGCTCTTTTCTCTCCTCTGTCCTCCACACAGATGCACCTGCAGTTTGGATGAAGTGAGTTGAGTCTTTTCCTGCAGCTCGTGTTGCTTTGAGAACTCATATATCAAAGTGATGATTGCCAGGCCTCTGACAGAGCTGCACTTTCCTCTGCTGCTCTGGTTCTCCTCCTGATTGAGTTACTTGAGCGTTCGGATACGTTTCCCCTGTTTGGTTTTTCATATGGTGAACACATTTACAAATGACCTCACGTTCATTTCCCATGAAAACAAGTTACCGACTCGACGTCTTCCCTGGAGGCCTCGGTGCTTTATGGTTTCAGATCCAGGATGGAGGCTGCAGCCGCATCGTGGATCATGAGCAGTGGAGCGCAGATTGTAGCTTTTAGAGAATAGATCATGAATATATGGTGACAGTGGATTGTGGATCCAAATTGTGAATGGTTAATGGTTTTTGTTTTGCTCTGTTACACTTGACATCTGTTGCTCTTCCTGTCCTTGGGAGAGGAATCACTCACCTGTGACTCTCTGGGGTTTCTGGGGTTTTTCCCGAGTTAAAAGTTTTCAAATCAAGTTGCACCACGAACAGATTGTTAGGCCCCATGAGACAAACTGGGATTTGTGAATATGGTTTAAATAGAAATAAAATTTAGGCTGATTTGACACCTGATAGTATTGTATGCATGTACCTTTAATTCATTCAATGCCATGACTTATTTCATTACATCAGTTATACGGACAGAAATTATATCAAGATAAAGATACAGTCATACCAGATATTGATAATTAACACAATAAAGGTCGAATTTGTATTCCTTATAAGTTTAAGGACTGACTTTTGCTCTAATATTTGCTTTATATCTCCTGTTTGCACAATGATTGAGCAATTTATCAATATATATATTGAACTTTTGTGATATTCCTTTTGATGAAAACCATAGAAACTGCTTTTATTGATCTGTGTGTTTTATGTTTTGCAGACAGACACTTGTTGACCAGCTCCTTTAAAGTATTTCTGGATGTTTATGTATTCTTAAACATCCCTGCTCAGAATGATAAAAACTAGATCAGCTGTGATTTAAACTCCACTTCTTGTATTTACCCATCTGTAATGTCAGTGTTCACCTGCTGGCCCACATTTTACCGTCCCATTTTCATCAATATTTCATATCATATTTCAGACTGTCTTTTGAATTACTTAGGTTATTTTACTTACTGTATTACACATATTCATACATGTGCTTTTTGCGTATCGTGTATGGCATATGTGAATATTTGAATATGTTGAAAGATCTCAGTTCACCTCGGGAGAAGAGGTTTTACTGGAAAAATCTGTGTGTGACACCAGACGGGTCAGTGCTGTGGAGTGTCAAAGAAAATCCAGAGCATTATGAGCTCAGACTGTCGGAGAGCCAGGTTTACTCGGTCGCTGTGAGTGCAAAATCTGCCGCTCTGCCCTCTGCCTCCTCTCCGGGACTCGAACCAACCACTGGCGTCGCCGCCCCAGTTCAGCTGCCCAGTGAGAGGAGATTAGAACAATGATTACCGGCGTCCAGGAGAAGAGTGAAGACGGGGGGGGCGCTGACATGTGTGAGGCGAGCGGTGCCAATCTCTGAGAATGTGCCCAGGCAAGCACATGTATGATGTGTGTGTGTGTGTGTGTGTGTGTACGGGGGGGGGCACACCGGCTGCTTCCCAGCTGAGGTTGTGTGTCGTGCAGCAGCAGGTGAGACTTCACCATGTGGCCGTGTGCTGCTGCCATCTTTAGCCCCGGGTCTGGGCCAGGTACACAGCAGCTGTTTGCCTTCTTGGCTAAACAATCTGCGCACACACAAACAAACACACACACACACACACACACACACACACACACACTCACATACACAACGTTGTACTTCCATTCTAGTGAGGACATTCGTTGGCAGAATGCATTCTCTAGCCCCTTAACCTTAGTCTAACTTTAACTCTTAAGCAAGTCTTAACCCTTGAATGGCCTTTTGAAAAAAAAATTAACATTTTGGTCGGTCCTCACTTTTTCATAAATGTGCCTTCAACTTAAAGTTTATAGATTTGCGTCACAGGGACTTGATTTTTGTCCCCATAGATGGTAAATGGTTTTGTATTTATAAAGCGCTTTTCTATTCTTGATGACCACTCAAAGTTCTTTACAGTACAGTTTTACATTTACCCATTCACACACACATTCTTACAGTGCATCTATTAGCATAGTTGTTCTATGTGGGGCAAGTCAGGGTTCAGCATCTTGCCCGAGGACACTTCGGCATGCAGATGGGGAAGACTGGGGATCGAACTGCCGACATTCAGGTTGGAGGACAACCGCTCTACCTCTCAGCCGCAGCCGCCATAAGGAAAACACATCTTCATAATGTCAACAGACTTAAGTCCCTACAACACAAGTTATACTTGGACCACACACACACACACAAACATACACAAAGACTTTGCATTGAATTCCATCCATTTAGGACAATTTAACCAAAACCTTCTCTCTAACATGAACCTAACCACAATTCCCACCTTTGTTTCTGAGACTAAGAATGGAATTCCTGGTAATGAAGTCTGAATTGTGATCAAATATCCATGACAATACAAATGTTGAATCTTGAATAACTGTCTAATTCCATTGATATCTATCTCTTCAGGTCATGGCTGCGTCTGATGACCTCACGTTGCAGGTTTGCAGTGGAGCTGCTCTCGTCGGGGCAGTGGTCAGCGGATCAGGTGACATTCGGTTCAGAGTGTAAATGATCGTAAGGATGAGCCGCGCTCAGGACGGTTCAACCGGCTCCTCCACCATCTGAGCCTCGTGCCTCCTAATCCTGCTCTAAATAAGATCAGGATCATGCTGGGATCACATCCCACTCAATGCCAGTATGGGTAATCCACACCGATCATTGGACCGGAGCCGCTCATTTGGTGAAATTATTGGAGGAGTTGTGACACAGACGAGCAAGAAAAGTCTAGAGTGGAATAATGTGTCTTTGAAATGTAGACGGGATATAGAATCGAGTCAGTGTGTGTGTGTGTATGTGTGTGTGTGTGTGTGTGTGTGTGTGCGTGTGTGTGGAGATTTCCCCTTTAATCTCTACAGATTTAAATTCTTTCTCAGCATATTAACAGCCCTCTGACCAACACTCACACACTTGCAGTGTAACGATGCGTGCACATGCCACCCTGTGCACACGGCTGCTGCTGCTGCTTCGCACAAAATATTTAGAAACGTTTGAAATATTACACTTAACAGCTGCTTCGAGTGCAAGATAATCCACCGTCCTCTCAGTGGCGTAATCTAATGGCCCTCTCCTCCGCTGCCCGGCTGCCATTAGGGCCACTTGATTCACGATGTGCACGTCTCTTTAATGTCGGAGATTTCAGATTCGGTATGACCTTGTTCTTTAATCTGTGAGGAACATGATCCCAGAACACGGAGCGCCGGGCTCCATGAGGAAGGATGGGGGGGGGGGGGGGGAGCGGGGAGGCCATAAAAGAATTAGAAGTGAGTTTGAGCCCAGCTGTGTGCATGTACATAATATAATTGGCCCTCGGATGTGCACTGACTTCAACAGGCGGGGATGTAAGGCTTCATTATGAAGAGCAGAGGTGCGCTGTGAGAAGCTCTGCTTGGATTCCACATAGTGTTTGTGTAAATGTTTGGATTAGAGTGGGGACATGTACATGTGTCTTGTAGAGGAGACACGTGTTCGGCCATTAGTGAAACATGACCAGTCACGTAAACCCAGATGCACAGTATGATAATCTGTCTGTATGTTGTCTAGACTGTGTGTATTAAATGTGCCATCACATAAATATCCTGCAACACACACAGAAATAATGACTTTTCCATAGAGAAGAAAACTAAATCAAATAATAAAACAACATCTTTCAGTTTCCACCATCAGGCGTTTGCCAGGTGTCGTCCCAAGATGACGACAAATCCACCACTGAGAAAGGTTTTCAGAGTTTATCTGCTAACACGGAGGTTTATAGCATATTAAAGATGTGAAAATGCTTTTTTTCTATAAGTCAAATCAGCAGTTTTGAAGATATTTCTTCATGATGTTTTTTTGGAAAGTAGAACTTTTCCAGAGTTGTCTCATCTCCTCATGTTGGACTGTATCTGTGCTTGGCTCAGCTTAGTAACCTGATCCCTGCTGTAAGAGTTCCTGAATGACGATGGTGAATTATCTATATATGCCTTAAAAAAATGATAAATAAGACTCCATTGCGGAGAGAATGTTGTTTATGGGATTGTTTTTTTGTGGCATGTTTAACTTTAATTGGATAATTAGTGTTTGTCCCAATCTAGACCAGGTCTATGACTTTTACTTGATTAAATTCAAGGGCAAGTCTTGATTATACACAGTTGTGTGATGTTTTGTTTGAAAAATAAATAAATGCCTGATTCATCAAGATCCTTGGATTATTTTTCAAAAAATCTGTCAAAATGTCAAACAAAACAAAACCTTATCTCACAATGTTAAAGAAGTTGATAGAAACCCTCTCTGGATCGGCCCCAACCCAAAATGAAATGTGTTCTTTCTCGTGTCTCATCCTTCCAACAAGTTTCAATCAAATCTGAAGGTTATTGGTTCAATAGTTTTTGCGTAGGCCTGCTAACACACAACAAACAGCAGTGAAAACATCACCTCGGTAAAAGTGATAAATCAAAGATGTCACATTTGTAAAAGTGGAACGTCGTATGAATCCGGAATGTGGATAAACACTAACTTGTTTATCAGTGCTCTCAGTTATTGCTGCATTTATTCATTCATTGGGTCCTAACTGGCAGGTCCGCCTGCTACTGCTCGTCGGGAGGCATTGCAGTATTTACAGATAACACACTGAATCATTCATGGCTTCTCCTCTGCTGTCCTGCTGAACCGGGCCGATGCTGCGTGACCTTGTTTCCTCCAGATTTATGTCAGGCCCGGTAACAAGTCCACCCAAGTTAGTATGAAGTGGGTGGAAGGACGTCCTCAGACATCCAGAGACCCGACAGCAGCTAAAGAGCTGAACGCTCACGTTTCAGGGGAATAGTTCAGTGAAGGTGTGACCGATGCTATGGAAGACCATCACTGCCAATGAAAGAAAAGAAAGATGGATGCCTAATCAAAATGATGAGATTTAAAAAGTTGACGTTAGTAAATCATTATTATGACACGGTTAGTCCAAATTATGCCATATTAATGAGAGATTATGAAATAGTACGTCATAATTATGGGATATGAAACAAATATAATTTGAGAGTGAATTGAAATGATGAGATATTGGTTCATTATATTGAGATGTAAAGTCATAATTATGGGATATGAAGTCATACTTATGACAAGGTCATAATTATTGGATAGTAGGTCAAAATTATGAGAGACTAAGGCGAGCTTATGAAATAATAAGTCATAATTATGGATATTAAGTTAAAACCATGAGACAACAAGTCAGAATTATGAGATTGTAAATCTAAATTATGTGATAATAAATCCAGATTATGAAATGTTAAATCATACTCAAATAATTAACATTTGAGAGTGAATTGAAATTATGAGATATTGGTTCATTATATTGACATGTAAAGTCATAATTATGGGATATGAAGTCATACTTATGACAAGGTCATAATTATTGGATGGTAAGTCAAAATTTTGAGACAGTAAGTTATAACCATGAGATAACAAGTCAAAATAATGAGATTGTTAATTAAAATTATGTGATTACAAATAGAGATTATGAATCATGAGTTATTAAATAAATATCATTAGACAGTAAATTGAAATGATGAGATATTGGGCCATTATTATGAGATGTAAAGTCATAATTATGAGATCATAATTTGTGGGGATTCATTTCAAGTTGTTATTTTGAGAAACTAGGTCATTATTTTAAGAAAGTTTCTCAAATTGATGACTCACTGTGTTAGTTTGTTTGTTTTCATTATTTACAAAGTGGCAGAAATGGGATTCCATACTGTTTGTGCACGAATGACAAGAGCAGACAAATGATAAGGACCTCGGTGAAAGGAAAACAGTGCCGCCCCCACAGGTGAGCCCTGAGGCACACCACACACTCAGAGACGCAGACAGGGAGCGTCATTAATTGAGACAGAAAATATTAGTTTTGACAGTTTAAACGAGAGCAGGTCCAGAGCAGCGAAGGGAGACACACACAAAAACAAAATGAGCCTCTTGTCATGGCCCAGGGGGGGGGAAATGGTCATGATTAATGTGTCGTGGGTTACTTCCGCCAGTGGGGGGAGCTGTTCCATGTGTTTCATTGGGTGACAGCAGTGAGAGGATATCACACAGGTCACCCCCTCTCTCCTCTTCTCCCTACAGCCAAGTCACAAGCTGCAGGAGAATACTCTGCTTGTTTGCTCTGCTTTCATAATTCTGCTCCATTTCACTCTGTGCCAAGAGAACACAGGAAGTAAGAGGAGGGAGGCAACTGTCAGACCTTTCACCTTGATGTGATGCTTTTTGAATTCCTTACAAAATAAAGACATTTGTTTCATCTTGTCTTTTATCCTCTGTCCTGCAGCTTCGGAATTCTATTGAAGCGACTTGATCTCAAACTGTTAAACCCGTCTTCTGAATTCCAGCCGTGTGAAATCATTTGCTGGAATCAAGTCGCAGATATGAGGCCTCTGCGTGTGTGTTTGGATTTCTCAGCAAAATCATTCTAAACAGGAAAAGATGTTTCCCCCATTATTTGTGCCACGTGTAAACTATTTATGAGGCCGGCTGCGACGGATCAGAAGCTTCACTGAAACTTATTCCTCTTAAACCGTTTGACAGCTGTTTAATCACTGGATTAGTTTAGCAGAGGTAAGAATATTAACTGAGGTTAACTAGTTTCACTGCTGTGCACTTCAGGGCCACAGAGGGCAAGAAGGATTAAGATCATGTTTTACTGCTTTTCAGCTCAAGCCCAGTCGGTCCCCTGTAGAAACATGGAAACTGCACTGAAGGGTAAATCAACCCAAATGATTTGCTGAACACATTCTGACCTCGACTTCTACCGATCAGATTTATAACAGAACCAAACAATGTCAAGAAGGTGCCAGTAAGTAAATGATGAACTGAACTTGGGTAAAGTTTTTTTCCTCGAGGAAATTAATTCAGCTTTTATATTTTAGGCCGCGCAAGCCATCTAATTTATAATGATGTTATTATTGCAGAAATAGGACAGTTTGGAGGACGGTAACTTTGTGGATGAGATACAGAGCAAACAATGCAAAAAGAACAAATATATCAAGATGCATAATGCAACGTTTGGCAGAAAACTTAACAGAAAAAGTCATTAGATCTGTCAAGTAGTTATATATAGAGTTGTCCTATAGGTGCAACCATTGCACCGTTTAGCCCCCCCTTGCCTTCACGTCTGGATTGATGACCTGCAGGGCCCCTGGGCAGAGACGTGCTGTTGAACTGTTGAACCCTATTATTCACTGTAACTATACATAAATGCTGAGCAGGTCATTATTTCTCCGGAAACAAAGCAGATCTCCAAAGAGGAAATGATTAGTTGACAGAGAGAAAACTGAATTGGCAACAATTCTGATGATAGTTTTAATCTTTTTTTAGTCGCAAAAGTGCCCAAATTTAACTGGGAACAGCTTCTCTATTGTTTTCCCACCCTTCTGTAATGGTCATCTCAACCTCCGGGTGTTTTTCCTACAGTTGGTTGAGGATATTCACGTGGGATTCAGGGAGTAATGACACTCGTGGGCCTTTTCTCTTTATTTCTGACATTATATTGACTGAACAATCAATCCTGTATTGGAGAAACCCACTGGTAGATGTATTGATTATGGAATAATTGATGGCTGCTGTCTCACGGAACCAAAAGCAAAGGAACAAATCAAGCAGCAATGGCCCATTGAGCTGTAATTGATAAACTGATGGATTTGTGTGTTCAACACTTTGATATTGAAGTGGTAAAGTAAAGTACACAACTACTGGATGAGAGGAAATAAAAATCCATTATTTTTGATTTGATGATTAAGCCTTATCCTATCGTTTGTATCTAATAATTATTATTTCTTAATAAACTGCCTGGAGGCTTTTGGCTTTTACCTGAGGAATATTTAATCTATTTATTTATTAATCTTAGACTGAAAAGTAACTTCAAGTAACAACAATGTGTGTGTTGTAGTATAAAGTACAATATTTTTTACTCTGAAATGTGTAAAAGGGGAAGTATGAAGTAACAGAAAATACTGAAGTAAAGTAAGTGTGACTTATTGCCACAATGGTTTTTATTATTGTGTTAGTTTTCATTTTACATTTACATTAGGACAGCATGGTATATTACATCTAGGCCTAGTTTTATAACCGGTTATTGGATTTAATTAAAAGTTAAAAGGATGATGTAATGTGAAAAGTTTGATAGAAACATTTCTCATGATTTCGAAGTGTCTCCACAATGTTTTTATAATGTGTTAGTTTTATTTACCTCAGTACTACCTGGTATGTTACACGTATACTTGGTTTTGTAATATATTGTTGTATTTACTGCAAAGAGTTGAAAGGATGATGTAATGTGAAAAGTATTTGTTGTTGCATCTTGATAGAAACACTTCTGATCATCTGGGAATGTGTTTATTGGACACATCAAACTTCCTCTACCCTGAACTTGTGAAATGAGAACCCACGTGCACGGTGTGTGTCCGAGGCTGATCTGAGGTGTTGGGTCAGGACTGAAATCCCACACCGTATTTTAGTGTTTGCCTGAGCGCGCACAGGCAGCAGCCGCGATCCAAGCTTCCTGCGCTCCACACCCTGTTTTCCGGGGAGCCTGCGGAGATCCAGCCCTTCAACACGCTTCTTCTCTTACGTCCCGTCCGTGAGCAGTGAGCTGGCCGCGGCGGAGATTTCTCCTTCTGCTCGGATCTAATCTTTTTTTTTCCCCCTCGAACCTCCACCGGCTCAGCTCTCTGTTTCCCCCAAACTCGTCTCCTCGGCCTCTCGCTTTTACGCACGGGGGGAATCTGGCGCAGATCTCGGGGAGTGGAGTCGGCGGCGCGTCGCTCTCAGTGGTGGTTTTTCTCGTCCCTGCGCTGCGCCTCCGTGGCCATGGATTGATTTCAGTGTTTTCTCTCCGACCTCTCGCCTCGACACAAGTTGAGAAAACAGTGTGAGCGTCTCCGACCTGCGGCTTCCTCCCTGCGGCTCCATGGTCCACCCGGACACTTTGAAGAACTACCTGCCCCCGGATGTTCCTGCGCATTGTAGCACTTTGAACTTTTATTTTTGATACATTTTGTTTTTTGTGTGTTTTTTTTTCTACGGTGGTCGTCCCCTTGTTGCGCATTTCCCCAGCAGGAGGTGACCCCCCCGGGGAGCTGGGATATTTACGGATTCATTTTTATCTTTTACATTTTGAAAGTGAAGCTTCCTCTGGGCTCCTGAAGCCTGCAAAGATTCATTTGTGAAAAGTGATGGCCGAGCGGGGAGCTCTGCGGCTCCTCTCTCTCCTCTGGCTCACCTTTCTCTGCACGGAGAGCACCGCGGCCAAGCATGTCGACAAAGGTAAGTCCTCGTGCTCTTCCTCCTTCCCGGTGCCTCTTCCTCCAGGAACTTAGATACGTGGCTGCTGCAGCACTCGTGTGGTTTGGGATCAGACAGGAGGCAGAGAAAGAGCCGCTGCTGCCTCCGGAGCGCAGACACACGGAGCTAAAGCTGCTAGTCCTGCTGCTCGGGGCTCCTCCTTTAACCCGAACTTCCACTAAACTACGCTGCTTCTTCTCATAACACACACTTTATCCGCTCCAGGGCTGCAGAGCAACATGCACCTTCTCCTTTGTCTGCAAAAATAGGATTCACACACATGTGGCTGAGGTGTTCTGGGGTTATTTTGTGTGGTTGTGCAACTGGATTTCAGAGGGTTTGGATCATGCATCAGCTTTAAAAAAAAGAAAGAAGAAGAAGAAGAGGCACAGGATGCAAAGAGGTGATTAGTGTTTTCACTTGTCAGGTAATAAGGCCGCATCATCACTCCTGCAGACGTCTCATTAACTGGGCGTCAATACATTCAGTTTGGCTGATGGATAAACAGAAGCTTATTCATTTGCTGCTGGTAATTGTTTTTTTTTGTTGAGGGAACTGCAATGAGCACTTATTCCAACTGGTGGCCCCTCAGCACGGAGACGTGTGGAGCACCAGCTCTCTGTGATGGGCACTCCAGGGCCACCAGATGCACTGTAGAGGGGTAGCGAGGGATCAAACAGGGAGAAAGAAGAAGAAGAGAGGGTCTTCCCAGCAGCCTTTGCAGCGAACACAGCTCCAGCTCTTATCACGGACCCCCATCATGCCAGAGTTCTTTATCGTTTTTTCTCTCTTTTTTTGTTTAAAGCTGTGAGACGCAGCAGCATGTGGTCTTGGAAAGCTGTGAATGTAACTGACTCTTGTGCAACATGGCCCAATTTCTCCCACCCAATCATTCGCATGATATGCAAAATACTTCTGTGTATGTGTGTCAAAAATCAAAAAGAAGCCATCCATCCCCCCTTTTGGAAAGCTGAACGGTTCCTTTGCCAGTTTTTATAAAGAATGATGGTGCAAAGACCGGCCTTGGAATGATGGGCCACTGCTAGAGCTGCTGCTATAGAGCTGCTGCTATAGAGCTGGGGTCTCTTCCGTGTGGAGCCTGATGAAAGACCCTCTCCTGCATGAGAAGAGCTCTGCAGTGGTGGAAGAGAGGGAGAGAGGGAGGAAGAAAAAAACGAAAACCCCTCCTTGGCTTTGCCACAGATCAGTACAAAAGAGAGGGATGGGGGTAGGGTGAACCAGGCCGACTGTCTGGAAAGTAATAAAACCAGGAGATTAGGGGACCAGGGAGTTCCTCTGGGAGCTCTGATTGATTCCAGAGAATTGGACGGGGACCCACACGCAGAGCGAGTCTCAAATTACTAATTGCGGGGTCCCCTGCTCCGAAAATATCTGTTTATTCAAAACACATTTCTTTTGAGGTCCCGGCTTGCGGCCGGAACTTTATCTTTTATCAGAGGTTGGCAGAGTCGCAGCTTCGAGAGTTTCTGTCCCGTCCATTTACAACACAAACAATAGATTGTGTCACTTTTTCTTTTGTTGTTTCACTTTGGAATAACCTGTTAAAGTTCAACCAGACTGCTGCTATAACTTCTTTTCTTTTTTTAGCACTTCCTCGTCTGTAGTTTAAAGTTGTTAGAAGTTGAAATAAATTGCCCCAGAAGTTTAGGCTTTTGTAAACAAGTGCCTGTTAGAGGAGTGTAAAATCCATTTAGGCTCTATCTTATCTCTGTAATCCTGCCAGGGGGGGGGGGGGGGATTGTGTGCTGATTGTATCCCAGAGGACAATGCAAATAACTTGCTGAAATGTGTAAACATTGCCCCCCCCCCCCCCTGCACTTACAGACCAGTCTCTGGGGCTTTATCCCCGCAGACCACCTCAGACGCAGCTCCGCTCAGACTCTGTAAACAACCGGCGTTTCTCTTCTGAGCGTTTAAAGATTCTTCTCCGTGGACCAATTTGCCACCTTTGTGTTGTTGCTTGTGGAAAAGCCCTGGTGGTTCCCCCCCCCCCCCCCAGTTGTTCGTGGGTAAAGAAAGCTGAAATCTGGATCTTATTCACCCTTGGATTTCAACAATAACACCGAGCTCACCCTCGGCTCACAGTGGAATCTGTCCTTTCTGGGTGTTTACAAGCTCAGAAAGTAGCAGAGTCTTTCCATCACGTCACGGTGGGGGTGCACGTCCTGTGGAGTCACCTGCCGTATACTACACTGTTTGTTGATCATTTATTTATGGGGCTCATAAAGGCCTAATGACCTCCGTCCACTGAGAGATGGATAATTGTGCACATTTGCAAGTGGTTGATTCATGCACTTCTCTCGGGACAGCACCTCCATTAGGACACGTCTCCCTCTGCTCGGCCTCTCGGCGTGAGGGACGGCGTGGTGAGGTCAGCGGTTTGGGATCAGCCGTGGAAAATAACAAACCTGTTTGTGCTTTGTTGCTGTTTCTCTTTCCTCAGCAGCTAGAAGGGCCTGTGCCGGGATTGAGGGGGTTAAATTGACCCCAATTATTGAAATCATTGGCTCCGACTGTCAACAACAGTTTATCACTTGTAATTGGCAGGAGGGACGGGTGGATCGATGTCCCATGAATAGATGGACTGACATCTGCCATTGCATCTTTGGGGGGGGATTTGGGGAGGGGTCAGTGCTTTCAATCGACTGACTTTTATTACCTTCCAGCAGGAGGTCATGTTTTCGCCCCGGTTCGTCTCTTTGCTGGTTTGGTTTGTTAGAAAACACAAAGGAACCAGAAAAGATTTACATTAAAATTGGTGGAAGGATGGGACATGGGAAGATGGAGCGGATCTGGATAAAGGACCGGATCCAGGGATTTGTTTTCACTTTCTCTTAGTAGAAGCTTTTATTTATTTTCTCAGGGAATCATTTTTGGGATTAAGTTTTTGTTCCAAATTTGGCATATTCAGAATGTGTGTATCTATGACCGTGTACAAATAGGTGCAGATCTGGATATAAAAATCTGGATCTAGTGAATTCGAATGTGGTTTCAAAAGGAGACTGGTTAAATTAAAAAACCCTCCTGTCTCATACAGAACCAGTGTAGGCGGAACTACAGAATTATTGTCCTGTACTAGGTTATACATAGTGCAGTTATTATTTACTCTGTGGGGAAAAAATGTAGATCATGAAACTTGTATATTTTAATCCCATCTCTCACGGTATCAACCTCTCAGATTTGAACGTTTTTGAATTCTCTCTCCGCTCACTATACTTTTTATTCTGCAATTTTTTCCAAATGTTTACCGATTTCCTTCCTGATTGCTGCTCCCGCCTGCTGCTTAAAGCCCCCCCCCCCCCCAGGTTTTAGACCAAGCCCACATCATGGTCTAAAACCCAGAGCGGCTCGTGGACAAGTCCGTGGCTTCTTTGAAGTGTTTGTCAAGTTTCTTTTTACAAAATTCTGAAAAGTGTATAGTGAAGTCGTTAAAACTTTAGCAAAGAAAAATATCCCAAAAATGATATTGACACAACAAGCAGCAGCTGCAAGTGGGCGTGGAAATGAACTTGTGACTAGTGGGGCGGGACAAATGTGTTTCCCTTAAGAAAGGATGAATCTGTCACTGAGCTCCGGAGCTGACAGTAATTGATCAATGTGGTTTAGGGGCTTAATGCACGTTCACTCTGCTGTAATTAATCAAAGGGATACGACAAAAAGTTAAAGGACAATACACAACAACAGAGATCTAAAGTTATTTTTCTGTGCGAGAAGAGTCGGAAGATATGAAGGGAACTTGAAATTCTTTATTCACCTGCTCGGCCATTTTATTTAAAAGTGAACGTTTGAAGCAGACCTTCCTGCTTCACCGGTTTCATTAGGACACTTCCTGCCAGCCAGGGGTCCTTCTTTTGTTTAACTCTCTCTCTGATCCGTTTCCTTCGGGGAAACCCTTTCATTTAACGTGCTGCAAAAAGGGCCTTTTAGCTGTTGCCTGTAACCTTCAGCTCTGCGTGCACTTTGAGCGCCGTCCCATTCCCAGTTTATGATTGGTCAGCTCACATCAAGTGCACCAGGTCTTAAAAGCAGAAAGCGTCTCTCAGATTGCGAGGTGCTCCTGCTGTGCCTAGAAAGATGTCAGACGCTGCACCTTCCCCCGTCCGGCTGCTGTCTGTCTTCTTTGTGTCTGCTCGACCCTTTCAAGTCAAAACACAGAAGGACTTGACACGAGTTTGAAAGAAAAGTTGTGTAGCATCAGGAGTCCAGGAATCTGTCCATATGTGTGATGACTCTCTTGAGACGTTACGGAAACCTGAGGGACATCAACTACATTTCTATGATTTTACTAGAGACGTTGCTTCTCTGCTCTGCCGTGGCCTAATGACCTCTGGGAGAGTCTTTAGCGTTTCTGTGGCGCTGCTGACACACATTGCCGACTTGTGAGCAGAGCACACAAAGAGCAGACAGAAGTTATGGGCACATGTCAATAAGAGTTGCGGCCTGTCCCTGCTGTTATTATGCTGCCGTGCACTTCAGCTCCAAGGTGACTGCTGTCCTGCTGTGCGGCTCTGAACCGGTCACGCTCTGCTCCTCAAGCCTCGCTCCGGTCACACAGGGAACAGTCAAGTGTTGTGTGTTACGGGCCAGCGTCTTAGAGTTTGGTTGTGTTGAACTCTGTAATACAAACGTGAAACAGAAGCCAAGTGTGTGTTTGGACATCAATAGAGCTTACTGTGTGAAATTCAATGCATCTGATTCGGTGTGACGCTGTATTGATAAAATCTTTTGGTTTGGAAACTCTCTGTCTCTGTCGGAGTATGATTCTTGTTGAATTATTCACTCGCATCAGCTTGACCTACATTTCCATTATAATCAATGAAAGTGATGCAGTGCAGCCGAGGCTCACGTGAGGACTCGCCAGGCAGATCTCTGCGCTAACACATTGAATATTTTCACAATAAGATGTCGGCTGTTTTTTGGTTTTGATCATATAATCAGATTTCGAGTGTTTGTCGACCGCCCCATGTCGGTGGTGATCTCCAGGACACTGTGGCATCGTGTTTCACTGCAGACAAGAGAGCTGCAGGAGCCAGGCTTCTCTGCTTTAGTGCACGTCTTTTAAAAGTGCAGCAAATGGCAGAGTGCAAGTGTGTGTGTGTGTGTATTGACGCTAGACTTAAGTAGTGTACTGCGAGCACAAGTCTTTTCCTCTGGCACTCAACCAAACCTCGAAGGAACGGCCATCTGAAGGAATCCTTAAACAAACTTAGGAGGACAGGGAAAACTTTTTTCGCCGGAAAGTTCTCCTCAAACTTTGAGTATTCTGGTTGTGCCGAGCTGCTGTCATGGTGTCTCCTGTTGGTAGCGGCAGCTGCATGGGATTATGACACGTGCAAGCTGTGCCTGTCAGATGAGCCCGGGCTAATGAGTGCGACACTCTGTTTTACACAGTTTTCACAGCCCTGTGGGGATAACACAGGCAATTCCTATTCAAATAAGATGTCTTAAGCCTTTTTGAATTCTTATTTTCAGAATTTTGAAAGATGGCACAAGGGGGCGTGGTTCAAATTGCAGTAGTGCCCAATAAGCAGTTGAATAAAAAGGCAGGCTTTATTTATTTTTTATGATTGAGAATCTAATGAAAAGCAACATTCCTCTGTCAAGGCCCAACCGTCTCCTCAATTCAACCAGTCCTCTAAATATACCAGATTTATTTCATCAATTATTCCCTGGGATAAAGAGTGTGGAGAAAAATCCTTGATCTGCCTCTTTGTCCAGATGCACTCTCATAAAGGTTTCTCTTTTTCGTTTCTGTGGCGTGAAAACTTTATCAATGTGATCACTTCCTCCCTGCTGTGTTCACACATGAGCTCCTCCCGAGTCCCTTCAGACTTTATACTACCGACGCCAGCCGGAGAAAAGTCCACAGGAACTCCAGATACTCTCGCTCCGGAGGAAGCAGTAAAAGAGATTTTCAACTGAGGCATAGAGGAATCTCAAAAAAGGTGAATAACCATGAAAGATAGTCTTGACTATTAATCCTTACTTTTCGAAAAACGAGCAGAAGGAGATGATGTACAATCATTTTAATAGGAAGCAGGATCACCTTAGAGTGATGGATATGGCGCCGACTTCATTCATTCAGCATGAACCACACAAGGGAGAAATGGAAGATGATAGTTGGCTTCACCTTTCTTGCAGGTTTTCTAGATTTTGGAAGCTCTCTTCCCCCCCCTCCAATCTGTCGTTACTCCTGAAGAACCTTCGTTATAATTAGTGCAATTTATATTAAGTGTAATTGTTCTGTGGCGGGTTTCACTCCTGGCACCGGAGCCGGTTGTAAATGAAGAGAGACTAATATTCCTCTGGAAAGCCTGATTAACGACCTTCATTTGGCTGCGGTGTCTCTGCTGGAGTCGCAGCATCCTGCAGCTCTCAGACATGAATTTATTCTCCGCCGTCTTCTTGGAGGACGTCCAGGGCGTGATGAATTAACCCAGAACGTCTTCTCAATGGCGTAGTTCAGCTGTGAAGTAGCTTCCAACACAATGCAGGCAGAAAGGAATCAATCAGCTCGACCAATATATCGATTTCCGTTCATTCTCCTTTGTGGAAAATTGATATTTGAACCATGTTGATCCAAAACCCAGAATAGTTCTTGAGGATCCTGTGGTGATGCTGGTTGCTGGTTTCTTTCTGAAGCTGTAAACGTTACCTGCAGTGATTGAGCTGCAGCAAGTAAAGAACTGCAGGACACAAAGAGCTGCTTATTTAAAGTTTGATGAAGCTTCTCCTCCGTGTGCTGAACCCCGAACTGGAGAATCAGTTGCTGTGAACGAGCTGCGATCGACAACGTGGTTTGTGTTGAGGCATCACAGCCGGCGCCTGTTTATTCAGCTGCTGCAGAATCCATTGTGTGTCCAAATCGCACAATATACAACTCTGCACTTCCTAAGAAGTTCTCGAGAAGTTTGAGTCGCACACAGACGGGGGGGGGCAGAGATTTGTGGAATTATTAAATTTACTTTTTTCGAACCTCAAACATCTTCAGCTTCCTCATTTGTGTGTGTGTGTGTGTGTGTGTGTGTGTGTGTGTGTGTGTGTGTGTGTGTGTGTGTGTGTGTGTGTGTGTGTGTGTGTGTGTGTGTGTGTGTGTGTGTGTGTGTGTGTGTGTGTGTGTGTGTGTGTGTGTGTGTGTGTGTGTGTGTGTGTGTGTGTGTGTGTGTGTGTGTGTGTGAGATCTCATACACACACTCAAAGTGTCAGTCATCTACGTACACATAGAGCCTCTCAGCCGTCGTTCAGTCAAAGGAACTTTTCATGTGCTGAAAGTGTGTGTGGGTGGGGGGGGGGGGGGAGTCCGTCACAGAGAGAGGATTGTCGGCACTGCTCAGTCGCACTGGCTGCCATCATCTTGTGCCCGGCCTGTGGCTCTTGGCAGCTTTAGTCATACTGGGATTGCGTGTGTGTGTGTGTGTGTTTGTGCGTGTGTGTTTTTGGGTGGGTATTTGTTTAGGCGTATGCCACCCATCTGGGATTGAACAGCTGTTTTATCAACAAGGTTAAGAGAGTTTCCCCCGACTTGAACTCGCTCTTCAAAAAAAAAAAAAGTGTTTGGCTTCTTTCACTCGGGACGACAGGGAGAAATCAGAGCCGGTTCTGTGCAGCAGCTTGCAACCTTGGTGTAATTGATTTAATGTTTATGTGCTGAGCGTGTATTTTTAGATCCGATAGGGGGGGGGAAGTGAGAGGAGGCCTGCATTAGCTGCCACATTGCTTGTAGTAATATCAAAGTATGTGAAATTCTTAATTTAGTTTCAGATAAATAACAGATTTGCTCACAGCTGAATTGTAAAGACGCAGGCAGTCTTTTTATGAGATTAGCACATATTAAAATCTGATGTTTCCCATCGCAGAATATTGACATTCACTGGGATTAAGTCAACTTTTTTCTTTCTTTGACCGTAACCCAGTTCAATACCAGCGCTCGGCTTCAACCAAGATGTCTAATAATGGAATCTGTTCAATAGTTGATGAGCTGCCTCAGATTGGGCGAGTTTCTGCCAGAACAATGGTTTGAAGTCTCAGTATTTTCTCCTCCACTTCTCTGTCCGTCTGTTTTGTGCTGTTCTGCTTTTTTCTTTTCTTCCAAGTGGAAATCCATTGAAACCGCTCAACGTTTTAAACCTCGTAGGCGGAGTGCGTTCAGGCTTCAGTGAGAATAGAAGAAGGTGTCTTTTTTTTTTTTTCTGTCCCACTCAGTAGTTTTCCGCGGCGCTGTCTCAGCATGCAGAGCTCAGCAGCGTTCTGGATAGTTAAGTCTCAGACATTAGGGTTGAAACTGTTCAGGGTTTAGAGTTAAGACCAGCGTGCATCACCGTGTGTCCCAGTTCTTCCGTGAGTTCTCCCCAGGTTTATATTTTGATTTCACCTGCTGCTATGGTGACCCCCCCCACTTGGAAAAAAAACTTCAGCCCGGTATTAACCGATGTTTCTGCTGCTGAGTCCGAGCTGAAACGATTCTTTGAAAGCTCCAGCGTTAGATAGAGGCTCCTTTGTGCTGTTGGGAGCTCCCCTTTGGCATGGGGCTCCACTGACTGCATTGACTTCTTACCAGGTTATTGGAGCCGGTGCCCCGTCGACCCTGAGCTCATCTGCAGCTAACGCAGGTCGGCAGAGGGAGTCGAACCGGTGGAATCACTGCTAAGTCCTTTTTAATACACTGCTGTGACGTAATGGAAATGGCCGTCTCTCTTGATTCTGCTTTCTTCTTTTGCCCTTCGCAGATGAATGAATGCGTCCCTCAGCGGCACTTACTTGAAAGATGGCGTTTCTCCTTTTTTTTTATATTAATGTTCCACAGCTCATATGCAAAATAAGCTTTGCGTTTGGCCGTAGATATTTATGATTTTTGCCTGATATTTGATTAACCGTTCAACTGTGGGGATCAAGGTTTACTGTTGGAGACAATGCCAAGACTTTAGAGATGTACTGGGGCTTCTTTTTTATGATGCTGGTGGAAAAACAGGAGCTGCGTCTACATTGTGGTTTAAGACTTTCTTTCAATGTCTTAAAATAGCCGCGGTAGTTCTAACTCCTGACGTCAGGGCTACACTTTCCATGTGGTCGTACAAGTGAACAATGGTGATCATGGTAATAAAATGAGACACCACTTATTTTGCCCGGTTGTGCGTGTCCTGTTTCCTTGAGCTGGATTCCGGTCCTTGACCTTTTTGTGAAAAGGTAATTTTCTCTTTTAGTGTCTGTTTTATGGAGTCTGATATTGAGTGGGTTTGGGCTGTGATATGAAAGTTAAGATTGTGAAAAGCAACTTAGATTACGGATGGTCTTACACAAGGCCGGGGATGATTGCACCCATTTCACATTGTGATGATTCGACTCGCAGCATTTCTCTTGTGTGTACAGTTCCGAAAAATTGTGTATTTACTTTTTGCTGAAATTCCTCCGATCCCTTATACAAGCAGTGCAGGGTTTCAGCCACAGAGAACCCGAGAGCAACATCTGGGACTCTTGAGCTGTGTCTAAATACAGACATATGACCTTCCTCCCTCGGTCTGACACGGAGGAGGAAGAGGAGGATGAGCTTGTTTCAGAGGATAATCAGGTGGAGGCAGAGCAGTAAGCTCGTAGAGGTGTGAGGATTTCCACCCAGTCTGAAGTGTGCACAACGACCAGTGATGGAGAGCAGCTGCAGCAATCCCCCTTGATTCCTTAACCATTGTTCCTTGAACCTTGACTCCACTGGCTCGCCCCCCCACGTCTCAGCCGGTGACGGGTCGCTCAGCCACGGCACCGGCATGGATGTGCAATGAATGGCGGCCGGCAGGGAGCACCTGCGGAGGGATAGCGGGCGAGCAGCATTCCATCACAGGACCCCGAGACACAGATGTCATATGAGACACGAGGGACATGTTAGGAGTGGGGGGATGGGCTGGGAGGGCCAATGGCAGAGGTTCCTGCATGGTGGGGGCCGTAATGAGGTGGGATAGTGAGCCAGCTGCTACCAACAGATTCTTAATGAGGTGTCCCATCAAGAACCCAGGGAGACGAACATTAATGGCTACACTTAAACTTGTCCGATCATTTATTTCCCCCCTTTTCAATCACGCTGGGATGAGGAGATAGATGCGCGGCATGTTTGGTCTCCCAGTAATTGGGTTTTTCCTACCGAGCCCAATTTGAATGTTTTTATTTTCATTAAGATCTATCTCTCTATTGTTCATTTGATCAGTTAATACATTGCTTAGTTTGCAAAGTTGTACTTAAATTAGCTTGTTTCGTCCAATTACAGCCCAAAGATTCCACTTGCTTTGATTAAAGATTAGACCAAAGCAGCGAATCCTCACATTTGAGAAGCTGGAAGTGGAAAATGCATTTGGATTTCATTTGCTTTTTTTGATAAATGACATCGAATGAGGAAATCAATTATCAGTTGTGTTGTTGACAAATTGTTAAATGGCCTAATTACTTGTTGTATGGCAGGCCAGCCACCGGGGGGGGGGGGAGAATGCAAAGACTTGCGGAGGAGGTGTTGACAGGCGAGGATGCAAAATTGTCCTAATCAGAATGTGTGAATGTGTAGAAGTGGAATCTTTGACCTTTATGAACAAATACACACACACACACAGGCCTAGATTGGCTTGAAGGTGAAATAACAGCCAATTAAATTACCATATTTATCCTAAAAGATTCCACATTCAGAAGCGTTTTCTTTCCCGAAAGACAAACGGTTTTAAATGTCCTTTTCCAGTGTAACCTTTTCTATATGAAGCGTTATTCAGAGTGTGTGTGTATGTGTGTGTGTTTTTCTTGTGCACACCAGTGGTTCCTTCTGTAGTGCACTCTCTGGAAACAACAATCCGAGGGGCTTAAATTAATGGTTGGAGAGAAAAAAGCAAAATGCTCTTTCTACTTTCATACTTCATTTACCTGGAGTGGTCTAAATTAGCCCTGAGTGCATAAGCATGTCATTCAAGCTTTCAGGACACCTGCTGAACAAATTCACTATGAGACACACACTCACACACATACACTCACACACATACACAAACACGTGACACACACTCGGAGCGAGTTCCCAAAATATGTCCTGCAGTCTGTTTGTGCCATATGCCGTATAATATTGCAGTGAAGTGTAGCAAGTCTAAATGAAAATTCACCCAACATTATCTAATTAAGCAGGTGTGAGAGCAGCTTAATCCCGCTCTGGTTTTGGCTCCTCTCACTGGTCCTCGTCCGGTGGCTAGCAACAGCAGAAGTATGTGGAGACTTTCATCGGCCCGGGGGACACACGTTGATTTGTCCTCAAGAGAAGACGTCAGAAGTGGACTGGAGCTGTAAAGGGAGCTGGTTTTATTAGCCCCAGCGAGCCAGTGGGGTACTTTTTGTTGCAGAGTGACAGGGGACTTAATAATGAAGCGCTCTAACCCAATGAGCCCTGAATCAGTGGAGCCCCTCTTCCCTTCTCTTTGTCACTCTCCCAATCCCCCCACAGTGCCACTGCATTCCCAGCCTGGCGGGGCAGTGTCTCTGGGCCAGGGCCATGTCACGCACCCCTTCTGGCCCCAAGCGTCCGCGGTGAGGGGGTCATAGGTTCAAGTGCTCCCCGCGGGGAGATGCACGGCATGCCCGGCGACGCCGCGGTCCGGCCCCCCGCACCGGCCACGTCGGTAATTAATTTCTAATGAGAAAGAGATTGTCTGACCTCGCACTAGCTAGCCTCTCGGCTCTCGATTCCGCCGCCTTCTCCCGTTTCTCTCTTCTCCCACACTGACTTCAAAGAGAGCCGAAGATGGCCCCTCCTGGCCCGACGCTGATAGTGAAGTGCTCGGAGAACATTCCTTGCGTGCTAGACAGAGGTTGAGTGTGGATTTTATGGGCCCTTTTCTGCTAGTCCCACACATACCTGTGGTTCATGTGCACCCTGTAGAAGCTTAACTCTGTTAACCCCTCGTGTGAAACATCAGAAACACGGAAAGGATTCCCGGCCTGGTCAAAGATACGGTGTCGTGTTATGTTTACAAGCTACAGGTGTGTTTTGTTCCAGTATGATCCTGTGCTCCTCTCATTCTTAGGGCCATTAAAATAACTAAAATGTTATTATACGCTCACATTTGAGCAAATTCACAAATATGAGGTTCAATCTGCTTTTTTTTTTTATGGAGAAAGTGCTTTGGTGCATTTAGCTGCGGGCAAAGTCCGGAGAATTGGACACAGAGTTTACCTGCGGTCTTTTCACACATGCACAACGCAGCGGGGGGGGGGGGGTTTCTGCACAGACGCGTTCACAACAGCATCAAATCCTCCGCATTATTCAGGCGAGTGGTGGAGCAGCCGGGCGCAGGAGGCGGAGGCAGGAAGTGACGTGTTTATTCCGCTCCAGAGATCAGTCTGCTCTTTCTTTTTCTTTTCTACCGACTACTACGGACTCCTCCTCCAGAGAAAATACGGAGGAGCCGCGGGGTTCAGTGCATTTCATCACTACATAACACATTCAGCTCAAAAATGTGCACAAGCTGGCAATAACGGTCATGACTGGACTTTCAGATGTGGTGTTTCCCGCTCTGGGTCCAGTTGATGTTGTTGGAGAGACAGTTTGTAAAATAGCTGCTCTTTGAGATACAAAGCCTTATTTCTGCTCTACACATGTTAAATGAACAGACATTAAAAGATGGCAAGAATATAATCCAGTAATCTATGCTATAAATAAATGTTGCCTTTTTGTATTCACTGTTTTATGAATCACTACTCAAAGCTACTTCTATAGATTTGTCTAGTCCAACCTTAAGGATATGCAGAGATAGAGTTTTAGCCATTAAATGTATCTATTTGAAACCCTAATGATATTTGAAGTATAAAAATGGATTGTGAAACACTTTCCTGGGGTGAGCAGCAGTTTCTAACTTGTTTCTCCTTGCAGCGCTGAATGCTTATTGCCGAGCGTTTCATTGCTTTGCCAGGTGCAGTGCGTATCAGCTTGAGGCGCAGATGAAGTCTGGGTGGCCACACACACCATTTGTGTTTTGTAAATAAAGTGATTTCTTCTCTTTCATCATTTCTTAATATCGTAAAGGTAACACACAGATTCTTCTGAGCGCGACAGCCGCCTCTTTGGAAAGTAAATTCTCACAGATCAGAGAGCACCTTCAAGAATATCTTTAGTAAAAGGAATAAAAAAAGTTGTCGTCCTTGTCAAGGATACTTAATTAAACAGTTTCCGTGTGTTGTGGGTTTTGTGGGTCAGCGTGGCGGCAGCTTGTATCGATAAGATCTCCTGAGGGGAAACAATTGTATGAAATGCAGGAAGCCATTAGGAAGCAAGGGCCTCGCGTCGCTCCCTGCTGAGTAAATAGTGTCTGGGCCTTCCCTCATTCCAACCACTTCTGAAGGAGCCCAGCACTTGTAACAATACAGGCAGGAAATGAACTGTACTGGCACAGGAGCGTGCAGGATGCTCATTGTTTCCTAATGGACCGAGCTAGGCTGGGTGATAAAAGCAGACTTTTCTCCTGGTTAGTAGAGAACAGTAGGTGTGGTCCAAAACAGAAGCTAATGAGCTACTCCTTTCATTGCATCATAAAGGTTTTTGAAGGTTTTTGCTTCTTACAAGCAACATATAGCTGAGCAGTGTGTCACTGGGTTCTGTGTGTGTTGTGTTAAAACTCAATGTCGACCTGTTTACCATTTGCTGACCTCACCTGGCTGTTGCATCCTCATTTTCCTCTGTGGAATGCAGTCGCGACTCACAGACAGACGGAGTTACTTAAGTTTAGTTGTCACCCGGGGGAAAGTCATTTTGTCCTTGAACGTGGACCGTAAGCGAATTTGCGTTGACCTGGATTCGTAAAAGATTGGTGATGTAGTTGGGATTGAAGTTGTGTCCGGCACCAATCCTACTGCTCATTAAACTGAATTTAATGTGTGCGTTTGTGTGTGTGTGTGTGTGTGTTTGTGTGTTGCAGAAGCCATTAGCTTTTTCTCCAACAAACATCTGCTTCGCTTTAAGGTCAAGTACGCCAATTATACCCCAAGAATCTAATGAACCAGTTCTAAATCGCCATTCTGGTTTCATTGTTGGGTGAGGGATCAGTGGTTATCTGGCCCACATTTTGTGCTTAGTGTAATTGATGTTTGGTTTGCCCCTGGATTAAGTGACAGCTAAGCAGGTTAGCATTGAGGATTTTCCCAGATTAATTCCAGGAGTCCAATTCTGGGCTGGCCACTCTCCCCGTATCATCCCCAACGTCCTCCTTACCTCACTAGCATATGAAAAGGAAATGAGATCAGAGGTGGTGATAAATCCTGCAGCAAAGCCGCCCTCAGAGAAAATGAGATGCACACATGGCAATCGTCAGTCACCAGCCGCTCATGTCCTCGTTTCCGATAAATTGATTTCGGCTGCTCGGGTGATGAGAGGGCGGTGTGTTCCTTCAGAGCCGGGCTTTGTCAACAAACGCCACTGTCGTTTTGGCCATGCATTCCTTACAGTGAGCTTCTTGTCCCTAATGATATTCGATGCAGTAACATGTTTTGCAATTTGGCGTATGAGGAAACGTGCCACATTATTTTTTGGTAGTGCACTCAGCCTCGATCACAGAGAGGCCCTTTGCACCACACCTCCCAGTCACGCCACAATCCACACGCTGTTAGGTTCCCCTTGTCCCAGTAGATTCGCGAGTAACTAATTTAGGACTTGTTAAGTGATTTAGCATCTGTCCTTATGGGACCCTGGTGAGTCACAACTGTCACCCCACCCCCCCCGCCCCTGCCCATCGCTGTCTACGCCTGTGGCTTCAAGGATCGCTTTTGAATTTCAATCAGCCCTGGATGCATTGTTGTGTTTATTTGAGGGGGGGATGGGATTGAACTGGGTGTTAGTGGTGGTAACGGGTTCCGTGTGTCAGTCGGATCCTCAGCGTGACCAATGGGCAGCTCACTGGAGACTAGTTGGTGTGTTCTCAGGGGGGCACCAGGCATTAACTGCTGCCCGCGGGGCAAACTCTGCCCTTCATCCTTCACACACTGTCCTCCCTCCCATCGTCATCCTCTCCACAACGAGAACACAGGCAGCACAATCAATAACAGCCTCACCCTCCTCCTCCTCCTCCTCCTTCCTCTGTGGCCCTCCCCCCTCCGACTCCTCCTCTGGTCAGCCGCTCCCTGCTTTCCATTTATCAACACTGTGTTTGATGTCGGCTTCATCATTCTCTGTCAACCCCCCCGACACCTCGATGTGTGTAATTGTATTAGATTCGTCATGGTGGCGCGGTTATTTGGCCCGTCTCGACTGGTACTGGGCCAAAGGGCTTCTCCCAATGTACCTGCAACCCCAGACATTAGTTTTAAGTATCTTTAGTGTTTAATTTGTTTCAATATGGCCCTGCACAGTTGTGGTTCAGTGGCTTTCCCAGCATCTCAATGTACTTGACGTCCTTTGCCGGATTCCCTTTGTTCCCGGCATCCTTTTACCAGACGGCGAGGCACAAGTGGTGAAACATCACCACGGGCCTGTTGTTAGGGATGTATGGAAATGTTGGAAAGACTAATCTCACACATTCACAACAACGGAGACGCGTGCATCATCCTCACACAGACACACTCCTCGAATATTTAATTGGACATTTTTGTCACTCGTGCTCATTAGCAGCTCATTTTCTTGAAGAATGGGCTCGGTGTGGAAATATTTGACAATAATAGTTCTTATTGCCCCCACAAGGAAAAACAGGCATTAGTGACTAAGTGTGTGTGTCTGTGTGCGTGCTAGTTTCTCATTTAGCATTCACACTTTCCTTGTCGGCACCGGTGTGTTTTGAAAATGTTAAAATTTCGAACTAGTCAGGTATGGTTTGATTTACATAAATGTTGGATATAAAGATAATTTATTAAACCGGAGATGTATTTTTAAACTGGAGGCCAGGCTTTAATTGTAACGTTAGCAACATAATTATTTTTGTTGTATTCACCATCTCATCTAATCCCTTCATCAGCTAATTAACTCTAATTTCCTTTTGTGGGGTTCTTCTGTGCGGCCTGTTGTCTGAGGATAATCTCTGGGCGAACGTTTCTCGTTTTTTTTTTTGGAGAAGCAGTGGGAAGATGAACTGGGAGAGAGGAGAAAGATGGTGTGCAGGGGAGAACGGGGAATGGGAACGACTTAAGAGGCACAGTGAGAGAATCTGTCTTTGTCGATTACACACGCACTACAACCTTGGCGGCCACATTAGATCTCTTTCTCCATACACCAAACTACCATTAATAATGGATACGGCTCTCTAGCTCTTTTGCTTTCACGTCCCCTCCCCCCCAAGCGTTGCCCCTTAAGGCGTCTACCCCTCTTTCCATGTCCCCCCACTTCCCTACCTCCATCCTGTCCTTCCCTTTCCTCCCCCACACCCCCACTGTTTCGGCTGTGAGACCGCTAGCCAGGAGCCATGGCAGGTGTGCATACATCATCATGTGGCTGGCCACACAGCCTGCAGCACCCAAACAGCCATCAACAGACGGATCCACCTGCCAGGGAAAGAAAAGAACACTGGTGATGGGCGAGTTTGTTTAGTTTTGCGTGTCCTAGCAGTTTGTGTTATCTGGGTTTAGATGAGGACATTAGCTTGTTTTGTTTCTCCTGTCAGAAGCGTACAGACGGTGACAAATGAGTGACATATTCTGCAGAGATACTGTGAACAAAATGGAGAGCATGCATGCTATTGTCAACACTCCTGAGCATGCACAGTGGGGAGAAGCTCGTTTTATTAATACTTTGTCCTGCTTGATTGTCACTTCAGCATCGCAGCTGTCACTTGACTCGAGATAAGTCCCTAAACAGAAGCTTCTCCAGCTCTTAACTCTTTAATGCATTTCGCTAAAGATGCAGCACCCGACATCTACAGTTAATCATATTGCTATCTTTATAAGCACAGGAATAAACTCAATGTCATATCTCTACACTATACTGCACAACCTGAAGACACACAATTTAACAGAGGTCCCCAGCCTGGACTGAATCAAGATCCGATGAATAGTCCGTCCATTTAAAACTGCGACGACGTGTCAGTCAAATAAAGTATTTCTCCTGTTCTGTGTAACAACTTTAACAAGGCCACATTGTTTCTGAGCAAAAAATATATTCAACTGCACCGGGAGAAATGCAGAAACATTATGTCAGATTTAATTTTGATATTAGAAGAACAACCCTCGGAGGGAAAGATATTTACAGACCGAGGGAGAAGACTGAACAATGTCATCTGGTCTAAGTTTCCCTTTTTAGATGGAAAATACAAATGCATAGGATTTGTCGTTGGATTGAACACATTTTACAACAGAATGGTGGCCACACATGTGACAGCGCTAATCACGTGTAGGGGCAGATCATGGATAATATCAACATAAACACAGTACATCTGGCAGATGAAGGACACTAATGCCATTTTAATCCCCTCGCCATGATACATGGAACATATACCACTTATAGGAAATGGGACTTAGTTGTGTTGTACATTTGTAACCTCCTGCACTTCGTTGTCCTTCTGGAGTCACTTCAGCCTCACAAACAGTCCTCATGTAGAGAGATTGATATTTGTCTAATTATCCCAGTGTCTATTATGCGAGGAATATAAATCTTTTTCAGTTTAATATAATTTCGTCAGGGCCCGACAATAGAGTTCTGACCTGTTGTGGGTGTTTCCGTGTCCTATGCACGCCGTCCGTCCGTCCGGTCAATGACATGTGAATTATGGGCCACTTGGGACACACGCCGTAGATTGGGGGGGGGCAGTGCCTCTGACAGCAGCGTCCTCCTGTTTGCTGGCTACGGTTACAGCTTTCTGGAACTGTGGCTGTTTTGAAAAAAGCTAAATAAGAACATCTCCTGTCACTTAGTCGCGCTGTGTTTGAGTGCCTCAGTGTCAGGTTGTATATTTCCTTTCAAAATATGCCACCAGACACATCAGGCTCATAACATCAAATCTTGGACCTGGTTAGATCCCCCCCCCCCCCCACACACTCTGTCATGGATTATCACGTTCAAAGAAGAGTACAATAAAAGAACAAATCAATGAAAGCGAGTGGTGGAGGGTGGTATGACTCCCAGTTGACAGATTAAGCACAGGTTTACAACACTCTCATAGGAGGGATCATATTTCCTGTCCACTTCATTGGGATTATCCTCATCTGCTCCAACTATTTATGTCCTCCGCCATATTTCCGAGAATGTAGTTTATAGCACGACATGCTTTAAGTGCTTGAATGTGCCTAGAGGAAGAATAAAGTTGTGACCTTAATGGCTTTAGGTTCAGTCGGAGGTCTGTGACACTATGTTTTAGTTTTAATATGCATCAGGGTTGCTACATCTGAGTCTGTAGTGTCTTTTTCCGAGTTGCTAAAACTGAGAAGTCTGGAAACGATGACACAGTCACAGTCCTGATTGGTTCTCATCGGTCTCAACTCAACTCCCTGTGGTGAAAGCAATTTTAAACCCATTGCCATAGGTACAAGAAAAGAAATCCATCATCTTACTTTCCACCACTGATTCTCATCCATTGTATTTTCTCTTAAGTAAGCAACCAACTGCAAAGTAGACAATCTGCTTCCTGGTTACACTGGTCTGCACATGCCCCAGTGCACGTGAATGATCATGTGACGTGTGTTTTCCGGGAGCTTAAATGGTTGTGTGGACAGATTGCTTTACTTTTAAAACATGTTTATAGAACACATTAGTGTAGATGTAGCCTCACTCTGCAAACCACGTGATCTAACCTCACTGCACAGTGTCTATATGAACACGTGTCAGCCGAGCGCCCTGTGAACAAACAGGTTCTCGGTTGTCATTGAGTAATTGGTGACCTTGTCTTACCTGGGGTTCCCTGTAATGCAGAGGGGACCAGGCCTCTGCTGATTAACAGATGTATGCATGTGCCTTTGAAAACTGAGAAGTGAGTTAACACCCCGCAGAGGACGCCTTGAAAATGGGACATGGCTGTTGGGAGGTTTCATGCTTTAGAAGTTCGGAGCTTTACCCCGTTGGAATTTGTTTCCAATTCCTCACGGGAGCAACCTCCTCTCCCCACCCGAGGCGATCTGTCTTCCTGTCATCCTATTGATCCCCTCCAACTCTCATTAACATGGGGAAAAGGCCATTGAGCATAAGATGGGAGGCTGGTGGCTGCTGTTTGACATTGAGAAGGTGTGTAAATGGAATTAAAGGGATGTTTCATCTCAGTCAGAACTGGGATACCGTCAGAACTGGGCTACTGTCAGAACTGGGACTCTTTCCATCTCTGCTTAGAGAGGTCTGACTCAGAGGGAAGAGCGAGCCTTTATGAAAGCCCTACACCCATTGCGATATGAGAGTGTAAATAAAACTGCAATATCATTGTGCACCATGTGCACGTGGAGGACAAACCCCTTTCAAGAGGAGAGTACATAGAAACAAGGGATTTTAATCTCATAGCATCAAGTAGCCTTGCTGAGCTGAAGTCAGCCTAGAATCAATCCAGTGAATGTCAGCTTGCTATCTAGCTGCAAACACACTCCTTCTGCAGCTTGCTTACAAAGTGGGAGGGGGGTGGGGGTAGCTTCGGATGCATTTTGATTTGTAGAGTCGTCTGAGAATTAAATACATTCCCGCTCAGGAAACTGCAAAAGATTTAGCTTTTTATTCTTTCCTCACCATTGTAGTTTAATTTGAGCTTCATTTACATTGATATTGAATCTGTTGTTTTCCATATGCTGCCCGACATTGTCATGGGATAAAAGCCCGATTCATCATTTCTCTTTTGGAGACAGCTGAACAGATTCATTTGTGTTTGTTTTAAGCGATGAGATGAGGACGCAGAGAAAATCCCTCCGGGGGTAGTTTCATTTTGCTTTGACATATTCTGTGCAAACAGCCAGCAGCTTCTCCATCAACGCCAGAGACTTTGGTCTTTCAGAAGACGCATCATGCATAAATCCCAGTGACACTGAAATGAAGTTGCAATGGACCATAAAATGTCCCCGGAGGCTCCGTCCAATGCATTCGTCAGTCATCAGTGCTACAATTAAGAGTTTACCCGGCACGCCCCATAACACTCAAGCTTTTCTATAACCTGCGATGGTCTGGAAAGATCTCTCCAGTCGGCCCCTCCTGAACTTGTTAGTAAATCAAGGCCATTGTGAGGTGCCAGAGAAATTGTCGACTAATAAGCACTATGCGTAGTCAAGTGGCACAGGAAGCTCAGGGGTCAGGCCCGCCTTCCAATCATTATACCTCATCCACGTCCTCGTAAAAGGCCTATCGCCTCTCAGCTACAGGTCTCCATGGAGACCCAGGACAGTGCTGGGTGGGGGTCGGCGGTGGGAGAGCAGCGCAGACGACCATTAGCAGCCCATTCTGTGGTAATTAATGATCATCCCACTGGCTCGGAACCCGGGGGCCTGGAGAAAAGCAGACACAGAGTTCGCTCTCTGAGACCAAATGTCACGGTGGCAAGAAATCCGTCTGAGGACAGGAGACGGGGCTGAGGGTGTTTTTGTTGTGGTTGGGAAATGACACTATGTCTTGGGAAGCCGTGGTGTTGCACAACCGGGCAAGGTGATGGATGTGAAAATGATTTATGGTCAGGATGGATAGGTGGGATTGTGCTGGAGGAAAATAAATAGTTTTTTCATTTGCATAAGCATTCGTCTACCTGCAAGTCTCCTCTCCTGATATTCAAGGACAGAATAATTGACAACAAGGAAGCACAGAGCCGACCTCCTTCACCCTTTCACTCGCTCATCACCTTTAACTCGTGTTTGTCGGGGCTCAGCCAAGACGATCACTTGTCTAATCGAGTTACGAATGCTGTTCACATCGCGAATATGAAGCTCACATTATTGGGTTTGTAATCAAATCGGAGGTCTGCCTGCCCTTAGGGGATTTTCAGTCAGTCGGCGAGCCAGGCAGCCAATCAGCCAGCCACAGCGGCTTTGAAGTGCCGACAGACCGAACCAAACTACCCATCTCCCCTCCCCTCCCTCCTCAAGCAAATATCTGCTCTCTACGCTGCACAACCAAATATGCATACACTCAGACAAAAAAGCAATTCTCTGGGCAAATAAAAAAATGCTAACAAATGCCCCACAGATGCCCATGTTTGAGCATGCTGACGTGCACAGACAATAGCATGGCACACACACAGAACACACACACACACACACACAGACACACACACACAGACAACAGAACAATCGGTGGCACCCAGACAAAGATTCTTGCCACACCATTCAGCGAGGGCTTGTGCTGCTGTTCCTGACAAACATGTTGTGTACGCGCCTCCTCGGTCCATCAGTCCCAGTCAGTCAACCCACAAACACAGCACCGACACCACACCTTTATCACACAGACACAGTGCACAGATTAAGAGACGTGTTGCCAGTTTGATGTGCAGGCGGAGGTAGGGATGCGATTGCTACTGCATTTAATTGACTGGTGTTTTTGAAAGCACACAGATTATTTTTTTTTTTTACGAGACACTCGATATTAAAAGGTGACATCTGACAAATTGAATTTATCCGGGACATAAATCCTTGAACGCTCTGTGGTCTATTTATTTAACTTAATTTAGATGTGTGATGGGATATTGGCTTTGATTTTGACAGGATTATTTTGCTACTTGTGACCTTTGGGTCCTTTGGGACTTTACAAGCCAGTACAAACTAAGACACACAATATTGCTGCTGTTAGGATACCCCCTACCTAGAGATGTCCTGATACCATTTGTCCTTTTACAGATCCCCGGACTTTGTATTGGCTGATACCACGTTTACCAATCCGCCATTTTAACTTGCTGCCAAATTTCTTGCTGACATTTTAGTGCATGAAATCGTTTCTTCTACACCAATTACCAAACCGACAGGACAGCGGCAATGCTGTCGTAGAGCCGCAAATAAGACACCCATTTCCAGGAAAGGAAAATTGCAGTTTTATCTGCGTGAATCTAATACTTAAATACTTTCAAAATGTGGTATTCATAGATACATAGATTTACATCCTCGCGGAGGCCTGAACTGGTAATTTTTGCATTAATGGGGTCATTTCTGATGAAGGTATCAGAATATCTCGGGGGTAACCTGGCTGCCAAATATCAAAACACTAGATTGTCAAATTAGAAAGGTTCTGTGGATTCACATCTAATTATTTTTAATTGAATTGGAAAATAGGGCAAAATAAATCTATAATATCAAGTACAAGGGCTTTTAATGTCCTCAGATCATCAGCGTTGGTTTGTCGTGATTCATCAAGTTTCCTAAAACTGTAAATAATTTTAGAGCCGCAACAGAAGGAATAAAAGATGACGCGACTTAGTTTGGACTGAATGAAAGAGGCTGGATACATATGTGGTGGAGCAGTCATTTCATTCTCCTTTCCCATGGGGACCCCACCGTACATACATCCAATACATTAACCAAAGTGAATGGGATTTCGCCTGCACTCTTCTGCCATTGTTACCTTTCCGACTCGTGCACCTCATTGCCTGCACACAGTAGGTCCAGTTAGGGATGCAGGCAGCCGCCGTTGTTATTCTAGACGTTCATGCTGAGGGATGCATTATCCTCTGTGGCATGGCGGCGAATTCTAGCATGTCTGTCACCCACCGCCTCATCCCACAGGCGCTATCGGCGCTCAGCCCTTCCCTGGCATGCATGTACACTGTGTCCCACTCTCTTAATCCGTCTCTCTCATTCTGTCTGTCTCCATCTTTCTCTCTTCTTGCTGCATTGGACACTTTACCTTTCTCTACCTTTTCTTTACCTTTCCCATCCTTCCTTCTTTCTGTTCCCTGCCTTCGATACCATCACAGAGTCAAAGACAGTGAGGAATATTATCACCCTCTAACCATCTTCCTCTCAGTTTTGCTTTAGCAGGCTGACCACACACATGCAAACACACTAAAAGGCATATACAGCGCACACACACACACACAGAGCAGCCTTATCAGCACCCGCTGGCGTCAGACCCTCAATTAATTTTCCCATTAACTGAATCCCATTACTCCCACTGCCGTTGCATTGCCATGACGTCTCACGTATGGAAGATACTGCTAACACAGATGTATCATACATGCGCACACACACACATGCCAATTCTGTCCTTTCTCACTGACATCCTATTTACATCCTAATAATAAATCCCCTGTGCAATCGTGTGACCTTTCTCCCCCCCCCCCACCCCCCCCCCCCCCCCCCCCCTTGTGACTCCCTGTGAGCACGTTCAGGTCGGCTCAGCAAACCAACCAGCAGATAGGGAGTGGTGATGGGAAGAGAGGGAGAGGGAATAAGAAGAGTAGCAGCTGGTTTATTAAGCGATAAGAGAGCACATGCAACTGAGATCCAAGGTGAGAGAAATCGAGCTGGAGTCCTCGCACAGTCATTGCTCTTTCGTGTCCTCGTCACCAGCTGATGTGCAGCCGCGACCTCTGGGCTACACAGGGACCATTGGTAAAGCTGGTTTCTAGCCTCTCCAGCCCATTTCCCTTTGGAGGGAACTGCTTGTGGCCCAGTCCGTCTCATGCCTGATACCGATTTCCCTCCCGCTGCTCGCCCTTGTCTGTCTCTGCAGCTCTCTCTCCCTCTCGCCGCAACGATCTCTGCCACAGCAGGCTGTGGTGCAGAGTAACCCGACTCCATTTTGAAACCCAAGTGGTCTTGTTATGACTTTCTGACTCGAGGAGAAAGTGAACTTGGCTTGGGGGCAGAAAGGGAGTATGTCCCCTTTGGGTTGGAATTCCAAAGTGTCCTGGTTTTGACATTATTTTGGTGAAAGATGTCCTTATTCTGTCCTGCTCAATGTTTTCACCTCATGCCCCAGTGAGCTGCTTCTCCCTGTCATGAACATGATTTCCGTTTCCTTTCTTCCCTTCTGTCCCCCTGTAAATTACATTTGCCTGGTGTGCATTTTTTTAGTCTTCAGCTAGCTGTGTGGGTTGAGTACTGGGCTCTTAGGGCTTCTGATTTTGAGTCTGTTTCAGAGTTGGGTGATGCCTGCAGAACATGTCAATGGGTACAATGAAACCCTGTGACGGACGAGTGCATTGGTTGTATTATTGCTTTGATGCTAATAATAGTAGCGAAAACATGATTAGCATTTGCAATGCAGTTTGTAAAACATGCAGCTGCAGCTTCTCATTTCTACCTGGTGCTGAACGTCGCTGTCGCTGCTTAAAATAACCACCGTGCTGGTGTTGGTTCCTCAGATCAGCTGTAACTAATCAACTTGATAACAGGCCTAAATTAAACTCGTCTGTCAGTTTGTGTGCTGTGCACGGGGCTCTCATGTCACAGATCGTTTGTGAGAGAAGAACCGCAGATGAACTGTGAGACATCTTAGCAGTTCACTTCATGCACAGGCGGGGATGGCGATCCTCCAAACCATTTCATTTACTTCATTTCAATCAAGTTAGCTCAGTCTTTATGTTTTTGTAAAGCCCAACGTTTGAACCCAGCATTACGATGACTGTCAGGTGTCAGTGTTGGATTATTCCATCCATCCGCCTGATTGTAGTTCACAGCTTTCAATGATGTGTGATTACAGAAAAAGGTGCTGCACATATGTGCACTGTATGAATGTGTGTGTGTGAATGGGTGAATGGCAATACTAAAGTACTTTGAGTGTTCATTAAGAGCGATATAATTACAGACCAGCATCGTAATGGAAATGGTACAATACTGGGCTGTCTTACTGGTGCATTTCACTAAGGTTTGTATGTGTCTCTCGCACTTATGTGTGAATAGAATAAGGTGAATGGAACTAATAATTGAGATAAATATGGAGTTAAAGCTTCCCTATAGTTCTATATCACAGTTAAATCGTGCTACCTGACACCTTACAGCACCCTCCAATCCAGTATCTAATTCATATGGATTAAAAGTGTGTAGTGTCCCAGCCTGTGCTCTCGTCCATACATCCTCTTTCCTGGTGTCCTGATATGACGGTTTTGCTTCTGTGCTTGACTGTTGTCTGTTGGATACATCTTCTTTTCCTCTTATCTGCCTCCACCTCAGCCAGTCTCTTTCGCAACCAGCCACCCTCCACTCTATCTATCTCTATATATATATATACGTGCACAGACATGTATACATGTAAACATTCATATGTGTGTTTTAGTCGCTTCACCCCCCCTTCCCCCCGTCCCCACCCCTAATTCTGTCTCTCCTCCTGTCCTCCCCACTCTTGCCCAGGGGGATCCATAAATATCATTTCATCCCGCGGAGCCGCTGACATGCTGCAAAGGGCCTACGATAAATAATTCATTCCCTTGGTGCAGGGCAAGCATACTCCCCTGCTTGGGAGTTCAGCACAAGTGTGTGTGTATGTTAGGGTGGATGGGGCTTGTGGTGGTGGTGGTGTGCTATGTGATGGAGATAATACACATAGACTCACAGGGTCAGAATGTACTGTATAGTAACACGCAGCCGACTTCGTATAAAGAACTGAAATGGATCAGTAGAGGGAGCAGACTCCATCAGTTTCTCTCCATCGATCTGCCTTCACTTAATAGTGGTCTCGCAAACCAAAACGTCATCTGTTGAGCTTGTGTCTTCTTGTCTTGTACACAGTGTCTTTTCTGTTTTGGACATTGATAACCAAACATTGCACCACCCCCCAGTGCTCCTCAGCCCCAAAGACTCACTGCTACTCCCCCCCCCCCCCCCCCCGCCTCCATCTCTCTGCATCAGTCACAGCATGCTGAATTAAGTTGGTTGTGGGGATTGTGCACGGACCATCACCTGGCCCTCTTAAAGTACTCGCTTCCTGATTTATTGATGATGCTTGCCATTACTAACGCCAGTTGCCTCCACTCGCCTTACTGAACTGCCGTGAGAGCCCGGGTTTTTTACCCAGAGACGGAGAGAGGCAGATAGTGGAGGAGACGCTGTGTTCGTGGGCTTTTGAGCAAGATGTGACTCAACAGTGGGAAACTAATACCGGTTGGCATCAGACAATTTCTGGTGTAAGTTGGCACAGACAGACACTTTCCACTTTGGTACGATGTTTCTTACTCACGGTGAATGTGGGTTAGTGTAAAAGGAAGCTGCGTGACAGACGGAGAAAGGGAGGCTGTCACTGAAGCTGTGTTTTCTGTCGAGCTGTGTGACGTGGGTGCGTCTTCATGCCTGTCTGTATCCTATGGGGACTCTCTGTTTGTACCTATAGCAGGATTTGTCCTTGACGTTTATTTTTAACACGGCTCTTTCAGGAGGCTCTTAACCATTTGCGAACATATTTGCTTACTTCCCTGGCTCCACACTGGGGGGTTGTTGGTAAATCAAATAAATTAACTTCTATTACTCTAAACGAAGCCCATTGCTTACTTGGTCGTATAATATCCCCTAGAAGCTTTGCATTTTTCATTAGCTTCTAAATAAATGCCCGTTCTTGCTATAATTACTATGTTGTTTAAGGTTCCTTCTGATGCTGTGTCAGGTGGAACTCTGTTTTTATTAAACATTGAACAATCTACGGTTGAACCATCCTGTCAGCTGCAGAATGTTATCCACTGAGAAAAGCCAGTGCCCATGTAAAGTTACCATTCATTGTGATTTCTGTACACAAGCCTGCAATCTCAGATTTTGTTTCTGTTACACTAGCTGTTTGCTCAAGATACTCACTACTATCTGGCCCCCGTGCTTTGTGCTAACAATAGTGTTCTGTTGTTTGTCTGAAGCTTGAATGAGTGCTACTCCAGTAACACACACACGCGCATTCACTCACTGCCGGCCCACTCACACCACGGAGCTGTTGTAAACAAATGTGGCAGTAGGAAGAACCGATGAGCACTGTGGCTGCAGGAAGGTCGAGGCCACTAATGTTTAGTGTCTCATCTTCACTCTCCGCCCTCCGCCCATTCTAATGGATGCCAAGGAACCAGAGAGAGTCCTGGATTTGATTAGCCTCAAGCTGCACCGTCTAATTGCCCCTTCCACCAAAGCCATATTGCAATGATTTATTCATCCTCATGCTCCAAACAGTCCCTTGCAAAGGGCCTGCCAGAAAAAGAGGATGCTCGATCCTTGCTCCCCTCCTGTGCACCATTGTCTCTGTCAAAGAAGAGGAGGGTAATGGGCGGGATGTTGCTATTGCGAGCAGAATGTAGGGGTGATATTTACAGCTATAATAATGGTGTACATTACTGTTGTTAAGCAGCCTGTGTGTAAGAGGAGAGATCATCTTGGCATGTGGAGGGATACGGCCTCTTGTGCAACTGCTGTGTTTGTTGCATCTGCAGTGACTGTGAAAGGCCTTCGACCAGAGGGCGGAAACCTTTTTCTCAAGGAGCATTCAAATGTTTACAACATCCTTCATGCTTCATATTATAACATTTACATATCATGCTAGCAGCTCAGTACTTTAGCTCGTAGTGCCTCTCTTTGGCAAGGTATCATCTGATGTCAGATGGTAGTGATGACAATGATGGTGACACTACTCATGGCAGCTTTTCTTGGTGTAATTGTTGAAAAAGAATCTCCTTTTCAAAGGGGTTACATCTTCTCAGGGCGTAGCTCGCCTATAGTCTAAACAACCCAGAGGTTGGAGGTTCCCCACCCTTACTTCAAACCATATAGTTTCACACCTAATTATCTCCTCACCCGCAGTTGCATATGGGTTTTCCATATTACATTTTTTAAAGCACTTATCCTCACCAACCCTCAAAGGTTGATTAAAAAGGCAAATTGCACACAGATGTCATCTAACATATCTTCAGCTTTAGTAGCTTTCTTGAGCCAATACCTTTTGATCTCCAACCAAAGCAAGTTTGTTCAAGGCTTCTGTCTGAAAATGTTCTGGAAACATTCAATCTCTTAGTTCTTAGCATCTCTGCCTCGGGTTCCTCTCATCCTTTATCCAAGATCACATTTCCAAACCAGTCGGTGCAATCGCTGCCAGAACCAAGTAGAAGCGCCTCTAACATAGTTAAATATGCCCTTTAAAGAAGTCTTTCAGCTTATCTACTGATATTTAAGAATGAGTAGGGAATCCCGTTGATTATGGGTTTAACTAGACTCCAGTAAGTCACCTTGATGTCACATAAAGTTGAACAGCCCCTCAGAGGATCAGTTTAACACCTAAGCAAATCAGCTTTCAACAGAGTTATATTAATATGTTATTGGCCACCGAAGAGCAGCAGGTTAAATATAGGGAAGCCGGGGGTGTGGGGCTATCAGGGTGACCCTGTTACTATTCAAAGGGAAACAAGAACCCGAGCATGATGGCTCAGTTGACTTGCTTAGAATGGGTTTTGCATGTCGGCCTGTTGTGCACAAAGACTGGCCATAAGGGTTGGCTATCAGTGTGGCTTTTCTCATCCCGATGGCAGCATAACCCCAGCAGTCTGCCTCAGCCCTGCAGGCCAGTGTGGAATGGAGTTCAGAGACATGGCATGGGTCCGTCCCGCTCTTAATATCATCTGCTGCTGTTTCTCTGTGACCCCACTCTCTCCTTCTGCAGGGCAGCGCTCAGCTCCTGTAGGCCAGATTAATGCTATTCCACAGGCCTTTACTTAATCCTCAAAAGGGATTGTCCTAAGCCTTGACAAGGTAATATGTCCTAAACAGATTGCACTGATGCACAATCTGAGTTACTGTAATGTTACGCTACAAAGCCGGGTGTTATTGCATTAGCACATTAACCTGGAACCTTCACAGGTCTACTGACTCTTAAGTTAGAAAATATATATATTTTTAGAAACTGCTCATGTACCCCTTCTATTTGAAAATGCTTTTAATATACATTAAAGATTATTTGAACTATCACATTCACTGAATCCAGTGAATGTGCGGAGGAGGAGCCGAGGCTACCAGGGGTGATGAATGCTCATCAAATTGGAAGTGTCTCCCACCATCACATTACTTCCTGGAGAGACTCCATCACAGCAGTCATAGCTGCCAAGTTTAAAAATGCTCTGAGAGGAAGGAGTGTAGGCTACAGGGTGGTCGGGAGAGAGGAAGAGAGAGAGTAAGAGAGAGAGTGAGAGTCCTTTTTACCTTGAAATGATGAATAGTGTTATTACTGAGGTGGTTTCCTCATGAGCACAATATGGAATTTAAATGAATTAATAACTGTCCAATGTCCTGGTTACGCAAAACCCCACTTGAAACTGAATGTAGAGGAACGTCCAGCATTTCTTTCTTCTCACACACAGCAGTTAAGAGTTTCAATATTCTTCAGTTTTGTATGACGGACAAATCCCAGATATCATGGAAAATAGATCCACTGTGACATCCGGGCTTTATCTCGGACCTCGTCAGGTGTGGTGCCCGTTTTCTTAATTGTAAAACCGTCATGTTACAAAGTAAAACCAATCTGGCTTCTAATTAATTACTTTTTACCAGTCACCAGCTACTGCAGCTTCTCCCAGTTGAGTGGGCTGACAGACATTAGAGTAAAAAAAAAGGCAAACGATAACGGCCCAGAAAATGACAAAATGAATGGTTTGACACAGACCATGAAATGTCCACCTAATGCAAGCCATTTATTTATGTGTGATTAGTGTCAGCTTTTTTCTTCCTGCTGCTTTTATTTGGCTTTGAAACAGGGCAGATGAGGGCTTGATTGATTGTGAAGCAGACCTATCGGCTGGCTAATGAATCTGGTTAATTGACTGTGTAAGGGGGCGCCATAACTGTCCGACAGTTAAGAGCAGCAGCAGCAGCAGCATCAGCATCCTCCAGAATCCAGCTCATGTGGTGACTCATGTGTGATTACGTCGCTCTGCCCTTATTGATTTCTGTTCTGCTCTCGATGCCATGGCACCATCAAAATGATTGTAAGCAGAAAAGGATTATAGCCGTGATTATTACTGCTCAATCGGGGGGGCATTTGGGTGTCTTGACATTCTTGTAAAGTGATTAGCCTCTTCGCTGAGAGCGGTGGAAGGTATCCGTTGGGCTTCACAGCCCCCCTCTCCCCCCCCCGTCGGGGACTTGAACTGACAGCTGTATGATTCGGGTGGAGACAAAGAAAACTTCTCCAAAAAAGAGAGTGTGCGAACTGCTGCGCTGAGGAGACTCCTCCATTCTGCAGTTTCTCCCTTGCTCTCCTCTGCCTTTCAGGTGAGGGTGGAAAGAGTATTTGAAGAAATTGTGATTTTCACATCACAGGAAATGAAACGTAGAGCTCCCAGCCGAGCGGTGACAAAGAAATCCGTGGTCCCCTTATTCTTAAGCACACATACGCCCACTCCGGCACCGACAGCTTGTACAAACAGTGTCTGAGGCTTCTCCCCGGGTATTGGCAGGGCTCTCCAGGAGCTGCCGCCACATCACGGCTCCTCTTCAGATCATCGCCACCTCGCCATAAAGATTTTATTACCCCCTCAATCCTCTGGGTTTCAAACCACCGTTTGCGTTACAGAACACCCCTCCCTAATCGTCTTTCTTCTTTGTTTGTTTGTCAGGCTCTGGATTTATTCTGCTTGTATGTGTTACTCTCAGTATGTGCGACGGCGTTCTATTTCACTGCATTTCTCCCATCGGTTCCTCTCCTCATTCCTTTTCTCTCTATGCCCCTCCATCTCCCTGGCTTCAGCTCAATAGACAAACAAACCCACTTCCTCTTGACACTCGGCTCCGTTGCGGTGATTTGCTGTGCTTGTCAGGTCGAATATTGAGTGGCATTGTGGCCCCTGTCAACAAAAGGAAGGCCCCCGGAAGCCACAGGGGCAGCGGTATTTGTGCGTAGGGCGGATTATCTCCCCCACACGCCATTCTGCCTGTTCTCATTGTCTGGTGTGTAACTGGCATGCAGCATGCCGGTGCCAGGACGGCTCCCTCGTGACATCCACAAGGCGTAATGCCTGCCATGCTTTACCCAACTCACTTTGCTAAAACTGGATGTTACACACATGGCATTTTTAGACAGACAGCAATGGTCTACCCTGCTCCTCTGGTATCCTTGACTCACAAACTCTCTGGACAAGATCCAGCACCATTTTCTCGATTGAACATGGGTTGAGGAGAGGGAATTGCAGGAGGGCGTGTCCCTGTGACTGACAGGTAAGGTGACCTTGTTGAAACTAAGGTCAAGGATGTAAAGAACTCAACATATGGTTCTTAGTTGCTGGGGCCCCATCGTTTCCAGTCATTATTGTGTGGGGCGTGCGTGGCTGGGTCTGTGTCTGGTTGTGTTCTGAATTCAACACACATAGATTTGTGTCTGACTGCCTGTGTGACTATTTTTGAATGCATAATGCAGCCTTTCCGCCAGACAGACAGTTTTCAAAGGGAGCATTCAAGCTGGGGAGAGATAGGGAAACACACCCAGGGAAAATAAATATTTTGAAACGGAGATGAGTTCTCGGCTAAAGCGAGGAGAGACCAACAAGCGCACCCATCCCCCGACATCCTGATTACACCCCGCCGAGATGCTGCTGGACATTGTAATCAATGGCGCAGCAGGTGTCTTAGCCCTCATTGACACTGGTGGAGAAACCTGTACACACACCACTATGTGCAATTTGCCTTTATACACGGCCCTTTTGGTCACAGAAAGCAGACATGCATACCACACACTGGTTTACACTGGGTAATGAGATGCAAATGATCATGCGCAGGGAATTGGGAGATCCCCAGCCACCGGGAGTGAGTGTAGGGGGAGGGGATGTGACACATGTGTTAGCGCGGTGGGACATTCTTAGGCGGTAAAGCCGCAGACAAGCAGATTTCACGGCGGGAGGCAACGCGGCGTGTCAAAGGTGTCATGCCAAAATGGGATATCACACAAGTCTATTGGTGGAAAAAATGGGAGGCCAGGTGGCACTGGGTGCTTTTCACACCTCACAGCATTAGACTGGGAAAGCTGGGGTCCATTTTTCCCTGGTGGTATTGAGAATATAGCTGGGGGTAGAAAGATGCAGGAAAAGCTATGAAAAGCTTGGCAGTCAGTGCACGGGGCAAGCAGAACGCTTGTCAGCTTCTTTACTTGTAACACAGCCGCTGCAGGCTAACAGGTTGTTCTAAGTGGGATTTAGTTTCTGTGCTCGTTGCCAATATGAAGAAATGGATGATTGATGACGGAAGGAAAGAGGCTACAAGGCAAAACAGCACAGAAATCTCAAAATGTCAAGCACAAATGTAAAAATGTTTAGAGCTGCTCTTTACCCACTGGGTTTGAATGCTGGCACCTCGTCTTTGCATGAGCACTGACATTTAAAACCAGTAACAGTCCTGGATTGGCCTGATTTTAACCACTGGGATGAGTGAGAAGAAACCGTGTCTATACGTTTCTTTTAAGTTCAGGAGGCTGGGTTCGTTTTGAATTTGAAGAGTATCACACTCAAATACTTGGAAATGGAGAAGACGTCTTTCAAAGTCTTTCTTGTCAATGTTTTATTACTTTTTCACCAAACTCTTTATAGTGACAGGGGAAGCAAATAAACACATTTCAGCATTTGCACTGAAGAAGGCTTCAGAAATGACATTTAAAAAACCTTTTGTTATTTGTATTTGCCAGAGTTTAAACACGCTGACATTCATGTGTTGTGTTGTGTTGTGTTGTGTTACGTTGGCTGCGCTCAGAAGTTAACTTTGTCTTATCTCCCAGACAATGGCTGTAATGGTGCGACAGGGCCTTTGGCTTCCAGTGTCACCCATCACCATGCATGCGTAGAAGCCGGCTGGCAGCTCGGCGCTCTGGGACCCACTGTAGTGGCAGACTGTGCAGTCAGGGGGATGCACATGTTGTTTCTACCATGATCACGATGCACTCCAAAATGCCCCCCCACCAGCTCGGCAGACATGTTCCATAATTTTGCATAGAGTATAAACAATCAGACGGTTCCTCTGACATCTTGACAGAGGAGCTGATTTTTTGAAAGTGTTGCTGAATTTGTTAAGGTTTTGCCCGGAGGTGAAACTGTCTGGTTCATTTGTGTTGTATGATTATTGGAAGAAAAAACAATCACAGACATTTAATGCACCAATAAATAACGTTTGTATTTTTCAAATATAAATTGCAATACTGTCAAACGCAGTTTTTCTCAAAGCATCAACAAACCTGGTATCATCTGACTGTCTCACTTTAAATCTGTTTTCTGCTCACAATTAAAAATATAAAGTGATATATTCTTTTCCTCTTCCTATTTAAAAATAATTTGCGTGAGATTTATAACCTCCCGTCTCATAATGGCTGCCGTCTCACGTCGACCTTTCCATCAGTCACGTTTATCCTTAGAAGATGTCAGTGGACATGTGTAATAGAGGAAAGTGTTAAACCACACCGGGATGTCTGGCATTATTGGAAATTTATAGCCACTTCAGCACCACTCTATTGTGTTATCATAAATCACGGGGAACATAAAATTGTAAGGCGGCTATTTGTTATTCATTTTACAGCTTTATTTGAGGGAATGGAAGAACACACAGGGTCCCGGGGGGGAGATGCCTTGCAGGAGTCCGGACATTAGTCTTGATCTGAGCCGTGTCAGTCGGCATCAGGAGGGTTTGTTCGGCTCCATTGAGAGAATCTAAATGAGATCTTTATTGCTGTTTTTATGCTTATTCACTATCGTGCCTATTTCCCCCCTCGTCCGTGGCCTTGATGTGTTTGTGGATTCGCACACATTCAGTCATCAGCCACTAAACGTGTGCAACTTTGAATCAATATAGGTTTTTAAAGCAGCCGTGTGGGTGAATGTTTGACATTGGGAACTCGGTGGAAGCTCTTTAGAGGCTTTTGTTGGCCGAGCTAGTAACTGAACCTTTTCAGTCGAGATCTTTATTCAACAAAATGTTACTTTTAACTTATATTATCCCAAAGCACTTGACATTGTAAGGTTGGAGACCTTGTGATGTTGTAGAGGAAACCAACAGTTCTCACAATGAGCCCTGCACTCTGGACTGTGGACAGAAAAAGCATTGCTAACCTTTTCAGTGTGTTGCAGTTGCCTCCATGTTTATGTTATGTCACATCTTCTTTGTTACATCTTTTCTTTTGCCTGTGAGGAATGTTTATGGTGCGGTGGATATGACGTCCAAGTGCCTGCAGGAATGAAACGGTTACAGCTTTCACCTAAACCTACAACAGGATCTACTACTGTTATAATTTTAATTAATATCATGTATGATGACACAGCTTTGATTAAACTCACGGTAAATCCTGCATGTGCACATTTCCCTGTTGTTGGACAAATAAAGGATTATCTTATCTTATCTTACACGTGGGTTTAAGCTAATCTGCGTCTCTCATGTTGGAGGACTGAAGAGATGTGTCCATTTTAAATGAAGTAACCGTCTCTGTCCACTTACTCCCACTGCGTCCTTGTAGTCGGCACGGCTGCAAAAGCAATAAAGCCAAGTTTGTCAACAAACATGGTGACCGTGGAGGAGGTTGTGAAAAGAGACTTGTTGTTTGTCCTTGTGCTCGGGTGAAGCAGCATCATATGGACGCCTATAGTTTCTTATCAACTAGCAAAGTTTTTTTTATAAATTTCTTCCTTTCGTTAATGGTCGTCTCACATGAACTATGGGCTACACTGCCCCCGTAGGACTTTCGCTGGTACTGCTTCATTTGGTCTTTTTCCATGGACAGAAGCATCTTTCTATGTCCGTCCATATGTCTGACGTTAATCGTAAATGAACTGTAACTCAAGTGTGGCCTTCTAAGAGTGTTAAGGGAAAATTGACCAAAGATGTTCGCCCTGTCAGCATCTCACTGGGAGACCGGGGGGGGGGCAAAACTCTTTTCAGTGCATGATGTTGGAACTTTGACATGAGCATGAGTTTGTCTTTCTAACCTGCTCAAGGCTTCTCAATAGATAAAACTAAAGCTGTCTGTGCTGCCTTGTAAAGCAACATGTCGTTGTGCTGCTGATTGCTTCATCATTCTGCATTACACAAGATAATATGATACATAGTTGAACTTATATTTTGTTTCATTGGTTGTAAAACTGTCCCTGCTGGAGAAACACTGACTCCACTAGAGGCATCAGTGTTTATACAAGTTGTGCACTGGGTCACATACCCTGATGCAGCACAGACACTTCAGATGAGTGATGACTCTGATTTCAGTGAGCGTGTCAGTACTTTGTCAGGAACATTTATCGCTCATTTGAATATTGCGATGACGCTTATCGCTAAGATGATTTCGGTCACTGCACGAGTGAAACGCTCAAACCGTGTTGTTGGTGAAAAGTGAAAGAGACTGGGAGACTGGGAACGAGCGGCCCAGTCTCTCTTCCAACCACCACCACCCTCCAATTTATAGGGCTTGGAGAGAGATCTGTGTGACGGGAGGCCTGTAATTAGCCAGTTTGGAAAAAAGAAAAAAAACCTCTGCAGCAGCTCTCCAGGGTTTTTTCCCTCCTCTTTTTTGGGAAGAGTTAAGGGATGAAAAAGTGATTTCCATCTCCCTGTCGACTCCCACTGGACGTCACTGCTTAACAAACTCTACCTTTAGTTGCTTTTGCTGTCACTCAGGATTTTACAGCATGTTAGTGTCGTCGCCATGTTGCCCACATACCACTACACATTATGGACTGACGTTGAGCCCGGTTGATTGATCAGAAATTATGGTCCGACCGCTTTTCACGTTTAAATTTGACAGTTAATCAATGTGTCCGTCAATAGCTGCTCTGTACAAAAGCCCTGCGGCTCCTGAGCTACAGCTCGTGGGTCCTTGGGTTCAACAGTAAATCAATGGTAAGGTCCTTGGAAACTCATATATTTCCCTGAATTGTTTGATTTCATTCACTTAGTGTCCGAGATGTGACCAATTTGATCTCATACTGTACCTTTGCTATGTTACATTTAATTAAAATGAATCCGGGCAGATTGGTCAAAAACCTGATATAGTTCCCTGTAGCTTTTAAAGAATGATGTCATCTAGTAGAACATCAACATTTGGCAAAAGATTGTCTCCTTCAGTGAACACAACCCTCTCAGAAGCAGCTTTCTCCTCTAAGTGTATTTCAAAGCTTCAAAAATCTATTTCTTGACAAAATTATCTAAATTATTAGATTATTTAAGCAGCAGATAAAGCTGTTTAAACTTGCTTTTATTTAAATTCAGTTTCCACATGGTCGCAAAGCGTGTATCCTCTTAATCATTGACCTATTTAGTCTCGCTTCTTTGAGTCTCACGGTCCCTTTCATTGTGCCTGGTTGACGTTTGGTCTCTTTTTTTTTTTTTTAACTGACCTGACATCGTCACAAAGGAACAAAAGGACACTGAAGATGCTTTGCTCTGATACAGAGTTCTTCCTGCAGTCTGCTAAATCAAAGGGTCCAGCAGCAGGACTCCTCGGGGAGCAGTGAGGTCATAAAGGTAAAAAGTCTGAATGGCTTCTGGGAGGAAATGCTTTATGTCGACAGTTTTTAGAAATGTCACTGTGGGAACGTTGTGAGAATGCAGCCGCGGATTGAAGATGGAGGATTGTTGAGTGTAGCCTCAGCTGTGTGAGCGAGTTTACATTTCACACACGTTGATGGATACTGTGCCTCTGCAGCAACGTGGGACTCCTCCTGTAATCCGGAGCTGATGGGAGGTTTTTCAAGCCTCGACGGAGAGGAAACGGTTAAAATCCCTGCTCGTGAAGTGAGCGCTTGGTCTGTGGACCAGCGCAGCCAGTCGACTGGAGCGGGACTGGCCCAGTGACTGAGCCGAGCTGGCCGGCTGCCAGGGGCGCCCCACGCTGCAGACAATACCCACCTGTGTTTCGCAGAGGAGGGGGTTGGTGTGAGAGCATGCACACGCACACGCACACACGCACACACACACACACATAAACACAGACACACACACACACACACACACAGCTAGTTTGCACTGAATCAGGGGGGTTGCTCCTCCTCCTCCTCCTCCTCCCTCCCTCCTGCTCTCCCTCCCTCTCTCTCCCTCCTCCCTCTCTCTCTCTCCAAATGTCTATCAACAGGCTCCAGCCCTCGTTCTGGCTCATTGTGTCGGACGCTGATGTTTGAAAAAGCCCGTAGATGAGAATTGAAACGACGAGGACTTAGAAAAGGCACCGAGGTTCTATCTGTCACTCGTGCGTTCAAGAGGACGCCGCCGCCTTCACCGGTGCCAGACACCCTCAGTTGGTTCCCCGTGACCCCTCCGCAAACATACCGGGGCGAGGGAGGCGAGGGGGGGGAGGTGGGGGGGTCCCTGGGGGTCTTTACTCTCTGGTTACTGCAAAGAGGCTGCCGCTGCCAGAGAGGGTCGCCATGGCAACAATATTTGATTCCTACAACAATGCCGGAGCCCCCCCCCCCCCCGATCCGCCTCCTCCGAGCTACACATGCACACAGCCGCTCATTTACACTCGCTTGCAGACAGGACCCCGCGTGATTGGACGATTACGCTGGGGATCACAACAGAGCGGTGGCAGTAGTTGATTTAAAAAGAGGCTGACAATGCCCATGCCAATTAAACAGTAGCTAATTCTTGCGTAATTAAAAATCCAGCCTGTAAATTAATTTAAATCTGTTAATTAATATCATTAATATAACAATTACTGGATGGCATTATGAATGTAATCTAATAAATGCATTAACAAAAAAAATAAAGGGGGCTCTCATCGGTTAACAACCTGGATACATCAGACAGGAGTTTCTCCAAAGATCGAGTTTGGAGAACACATGTTTATTTTCATCTGGACCTCATATATACTGTAATCAAATAAAACTGTGATTGAAGTTTAATTCGACTGATTTATGAATCCACAGACTGAGGAATAATGCAGAAAAGATGTGCATATATATTTGTTATGCTTTTATTTCTAGATGAAAGTTATAGACATTTTGTTATAATTGTGTTTCATCAATTACGCGATAAACTGCTACATTTATCGTCGTTAATATAGCTCTCACTGTTTTGCTGTTAAATAGTTGTAGAGAATCATTTCTTGTTTTTTAAATCCACAAGGAATATTTCCAGGTAATACGGTTGCACTTGAAAAAAAAAGAAGAAGACTTTTGATAAAGGGCTATTTTTAGCATCTCTGTTGTGATGCTGATTGGAGTGTGAAGCCAGGTGCTCCATCACACACACACACCAAGCCCTTGAACAGTAATAGCACTCTGCTGCTAACGTGTTATCCTGCATGAGATCAGAGTGAGAGTGAGAGGGAGTGAGAGCATCTGTGTCACAGTGGCGCTACGAGCTGAACGCACTGCAGCTCAACAAAACCCACATGCAAATACAGACAAAAACAAGCAAATTAATGAAACATGTGCCGCACACAAACACACACAACACAGCTGAATAGAGATGTGTGTTAAAAAGCACGATAATGTATTGTGGCTAAGGAAGTAGTGGTTCGTCTTCCACCAACCAAGAGGTCGGTGGTTCGATCCCTGGCACCTCCTGATGGCTGATCTAACAGTTCATGGATGGAAAAGCATATGAACTGAATGTGGTTGAGAGAAATCATTTCCTTGCTTCGTCTACCAGTGCCTCAGTGTGTGTGTGTCTGTGTCTAGCCATGATCTGCATGCTTCACTGTTAGTGACGTGCTAAGGCTGCTGGGTAATTAACACCACTGTGCCTCAGCCTCTAGTATTCCTCGTAAAACACACACTCAGCATCTATACCAACTTTTTTTTTTTTTAATATAATTTACGGCTTTATTTTGAAATAGCCGCATTTCCTTGTTGACACGTTTTACTTTGTCAGTTTCCAAACCTTCCAGGTGTCCAAATGAATAAATTCCATGTCTACTAATTACTTGTATCAAGCCAGTAAGATGTCTCCCCCCCCATCTGAGCTCATGGAACATAATTGCGATAATATTCTCTTTGAAAGATGGAAGGACGGCTAATTTGAAAGATTTGCCGCTGTGAAAATCAACGGCGAAATCCTGGGAATGCTCAGAGGAGAATGCTTCTGCCATATGCCCACAACACATCCTATGGTGTGCCCGGTGCCCAGCTCCAGGGTGTGGGCAGGAAATGCCACATCGGCCTCCCAGCACAGCCGGCCCATTGGCGCAGCCCCCAGGGTGTGGACACATGGTCGCACACCGCCTCGTCCTCCTGTCTCGGTCCTTTGTCCCTCTGCTGACAGGACAAGCTGTCCACGTCTGAGAACTCCTTTCATCACCTTTTGGGATTGATGTCCTTTTTATTTAATTGGCTTCTTTTGAAAATGACTGAAACCCAACACCGAGATGATGTCAGACATGAACATCACACACCTGTGGCTAGTGTAGACGGTAAAAGTGGCCAAGAAGGAGATTATATAAATTGCAGCCAATTAGACGGACAGCTTGTTGCTTCTTACTACATGTTCAGACCGGAGCCAAAGGAGTATTACCTATATCTTGGCTATAGCTTGGATGGCCCTCGCTGGCCAAGCAGGGTCCCCTTAATATGATTAGGACGGATTATGGCGTTGTCTGCACATCAAAAGAGCCAAGACCAATTATCATCAATGCCTTTCAACACGAAGGCCGCTCCTCCTCCTCCTCCCCCTCCCTCCCAGAGAGAAAGAGAGAGAGAGAAAAGGGGAGAAAACAGAGCCCGGGCGTCTTGTAACACTCCAGAAGCCCCACGCTAATGGATGGATTCATCATTCATTCAGGCCTTTCATGTACTGTATTAAGCAGCGATGGCGCACAGTTGCCGGCGCTTTGGCGACTCCCTGAAATAGATTGAGCGTCAGAGCTAATTATCGCAGTTCCAGAGGCGTGTACAAACAGGCTCGTGTGTCGAAAGAGAGTGAAACGCTCCGTGCCTCCAGGTGATGTTTGTCACCGTTTGTCTTTTTTGTTTTTGTTTTTTTTTCTCTCACACAGGTTTTTCATTATTTTCTCCGCACGTCGGTGTAATAGAGTTTTTTTTTTTTTTTTTTGTGTGCAGGGTAATGGCAGCGACGGTTAGCTTTGCACCGTTTTGCTCAGGTGCCCATTTCCATAATCCCCCCGTCGGAGCGGGTCTTCCATTACCCCTTTGTGCTGTCGCTGCTCATGACAGGAAACCAAATGGATGTGGATAAAAGTAGTCCCCGTGCCGCCGCCCTCCCTATCTTACAACACTTACACTTACACATCTACTCAAACACACACTAACACTGCGTTGCAAAATTGCTCTCATAGTTTCACTTTTCTCTTAAGTGCTGGGGCCTAAGCGCTCGAACAAAGGTGCCCCCTGGATCCCTACCACCCATCAAAGGCGGAGTCGGAGTTGGAGTCAAACCAGAGTCCTGTCAGGAGTCAAACGAAGACATTAAAATCCCCTTTTTTCCACTGCCCTGACATTCTCTCCTTTCTTTGTGTGCAGCATGGAGACCAGGCCGGCGAGGGCTGGGGGCAGGGGGCTGGGGGCTGGGGGCTGGGGGCAGGGGGCTGGGGGCAGGGGTGTGTCCTGCCTACCCAATCAGACGTTGTGAATAAATTGCGAATGGAAAAAATGGCACATAATAATCTCTTCTTGCTGTGTTCACAAAGTGTCTCCCTGAGCATGACGACGATGTACAAACACTAACATTCACCTGGTTTTAGTGCCGTGTCTTATAAACACCCTCAGGTGTTGTACAACTATCAACAGTTGTTACGCACACGTGCAGTTGTGTTGACGTACAGTATATATGGCTCTGCAGTGTAATGTGTGAAGCATCTGCCTTCATGAAAAGTGAAAAAAGCGAGCAGATTGTTAGAAACCTCTTTCCTGAATCATTTAAATTTGACTGCACGGTATCTTTGAACCCTGTGGGAGGTAAAGCTCTCACATTATGAAGAGTAAAACAAGACTCCTGCTTATTTTATTTTGGTAACTGGCTACACAAACCAATGGATTCAAAACACTATAAAATGTTTTGATGTGAAAATGACAGCAGGACAAAAAACAAGTTTTTTTTTTTTTTTTATAAATCCACGGTGTGTTCAAAAAGCTGAATTGATATTCACCTCTTTCTTTAATAATAATGATAAGAAGTTGCAGCAACATTCAAATTTAAAACAAAGTGTTGTCAGCGGAAGATGACGAGTAATTGAAAACCAGTAATATAAGTCTCGGCCAATGAGAGCTCAGTATCGATGGAGGAAGAGAATCATTAACGACCCATTGTAATGGATGGGTGGAATGGAAAGGTGCACTGGGGCGCGTCAGGTGACTTCTCCTCTGCGTCAGGTGACTTCTCCTCTGCGTCACTTGGTTTCCTCCACATTTTACCTTCTTCTTTGTGTCTCCTCTCGTCCGACTAACCCAGAACCGGGTGGCACAGCCGTCGGAGCCGTTTACCTGCCTGTGCAGATAACTATGCTCCTTGTTCTGAGCTAATTCCAAATGGGCAGGCCGCTCCTCGTATCGCGCCACCACAGCCGGTCCCTGCATGTGCACTTCCAGCACTCTGGTTTAATCACAGCCATGAATTTGCCACGAATCCACTTGTGTCAGTGTGGATTTACTCCTGTATTGTGTTTATATACAGGAAAACGTGTGTATATTAAATGCTCCGGGTACACTAGTAAATCCAAGGCAACCTTGTCGGCACAACTGACATCACTGCGGGGCCGATTAGCAGGTGAACACTCAATCACAATCCCCACAAGCATGTAAACAAGGGCTGGAGTGGCCTCCGCGTACTACATACCAACACGGAGCCTCCTGGCCAACCGGCCTCCTGTAAGGGCAACATTAATAATTTAACCAAACACTCAGACGTGATGGAGCGGACAAGGAAACCCAGTGAGAAGCACTCCGGTGGAGGAGAGAGGCTATTAAATATGAAAACTATTTGTGGCGGCTAATAGTATTTTTGTTTTCCTAGAGCTTAACGTCTTGCGTACTGTAGCGTCGCTTCTCCCCCGACCTGCGAAGACGGCAAATTGTTTGATCAGGGATGATTAGGCTGGAAGTGACTGGAGCCCGGGTGTAAATTGACTCTCTCTGTTTGCAGCCGCCGTGTCGGCCACATTGTGTCCTTTAGCGGCGGATGAACTTTAGCCTAAATTTAACATCTCTGGAGTGAAGTGAATATCTTTAAGGCTGGTTTACAGGTTTATTTGTGCCAGTCGTCGTTGCTAATGGCTAATCTGCATCAGCGAAAACAAACATGTCCCAGCAGATGTGTTCTCAATTTAACCTCTGTCAGCCACGCATACACTTACTCATATGCACACAGACACACACACACACACACACACACACACACACACACACACACACACACACACACACACACACTGACGACCAGGGACAGCAGCTACTTGTGTATTTATACATTCATGGGGGTGATGCTGCATGCTCCATTAAAAAATACACACACATTCACAGGGGCCTTATTCTTATGTCGGGGATTAGATGGGTTCAGGGCCAGAGTGTCCCTCTGGCTGCAGCTCCTACCTTGGTGTGGTGTTTTGGTGTGTGTGTGTGTGTCTGGGGGTGTGTGTGTGTGGGTGGGTGGGGTGTGCATGAAACCCTCATGGGGAAAGACTGCACTGCACACAAATCATTACTGCTCATCAGTTGCTGCCACTCAGCCGCTTATTTACTGAGCAGCTTGGTTTGGCGGAGGCGTGGATATACAGACACACACAGACACACACTTACAGAAACATACCTCGTTATACATCAGGATTGTGGGTTAAAGAAATTGTTTCTCAATGATTTGTTGTTGTGGGAGGGATGTGCTGTGTGGGTCAATACCTGGAGCCGAACACACACACAAACACACAATCAATCATAACTTCACCGAAGTTTTCACAACAGATGTCAGCGTGCAGATTTTTATCCGTGAGTCAACTGTCAAGGTGGCGTCAACATGACAGAGAAGTGTTGCCTCAGCGAATCGGGGGGGGCCCTGTCCGATACCTCCCGGGTGAATAATTTATGGGCGCTATACCACGTAGGCTATACATGTAGCTTATTAAATACATAAGCCTCTTATCTTCTTTTTTTCTTTATGCCCCTTTGATGGAGGCCTCACTGATGAGATTGATAAAGTGTCGGCCCTGAAATCAGCTTCCAACGCCCTCATTCGAGCCAATAGTGATGAAACTTCGCCCAAGTGTTATCGGTAAAATGGTTTCAGAAGCAGGGGACGGCTGCTGGTGGTGGTGGTGGTGGTGGTGGTGGTGGTGAGGGTGGATGACTTGAACCAGATTGGCCCTGGAAGAGGATTCCACCCGCTGATGGGTCGATGACACAGTGTAAACACTCGCGCACAAGCCGGTCACGCTCGGCGGCCGACTGTTTACACACCTTGGCTGACAGATAAGAGGGAATTTCAGCTGCGCTCTGATCAGATCTGCCACAGGAGGAGTCTGTGTCAAGTGCTCACGCTCTCTGCTTCCTGTGTTTTTATTGTGAGGGGGGGACAGATGGATGGGAGACGGAGAGATGGAGGGGGAGGGGGGGGTTGTCTCCCTTTTGAGGGGCTGAATCTCTCTCTCTCGCTTTTGTGGTTGGTTATATGCACACGCACACCGGCACACATGCATGCGATCACATCACACAATGGCGCCAAAGATGCAATTTGTCAGCGCGCAGGAAATGGGATTCATCTATCTTAACTCGGTGACTGGAAGATGCAGCACAGATAGAACCGGGCTGTCAGCTGCCAAATTGATTCTGATAATGTGCTTTACTCGCTTCCGACAAATGAGCCAACAAATTAATGTCTTTCTGTTATTTGCATTCCGACGTCCTCAAGTAGCCCCACGCAGGGACAAAGTTTGACATTACAGTGTAAATGCCTGCAGCTTAACTTAGCTTAACCAGTTCCTACGTCCTAAATAATCATGTCAATCAATATTTACAACCAGGGGACATTTTTCAGCTCAATTCAAGTGTTGCTTTTACCTTTTTTAATGTCTTCAACCAAGTGATTTATAGGTTGTTTGATAGATTACAAGCCTTTTGCCTACGTATCTGTATCTGAGTTTGTTAGCCGATATGCAAAGATAAGAAAACTTTGTAATTTATAGAATAAACGATGCAGAAAGTGTGCACATTTGTTTATGCTCGATATATTCTGTTATTCATAAATATTCAAGTTTATGGTCGAACTCGAAAATCGTAGGAATTGTCGCAATTCCCCCCAAAATATATCGCCCATATTAGGATATTATTCCTGCCTGATATACGTCCCCACAAATCCATCTACCTCCCCCGTTCAAAAGCATTTTGTCTGTAATTGCATAAAGAATGAAAACGCAGCTTTTATTGTATCTGGTGATATTGTTACAGAACTGATTGGACGGGTGAGTAATGCTCCCTGGGATTCAGTCGCTCCTTCCTTTTGTTGCTGCTGCGACACGAGGCTTCTTTTCCTGCCACGGAAATAAATGTGTTGATTATCCTTTCCCTCCTTTCTTTGACACGCTCACACCGGCTCACTGAGTGACGTTCACCTCCGTCCCGCTGGGTTTTCCCTCCCTTCTCATGCCTTGACTGCACAAGAAAAAAAAAAGAAGCCATTACTCGGGCCTTGTTGCCACATCACTGCACCTCCTCCTCACCTGCAATATGATCCACATAAGCATCTGCAGCAGCCCGGGAGCCGAGCGCTGTCCGAGCCGACAGCCCTGAGAGCAGAGATAAGCTCGCTCCATAATGAGGGTTCAGTCTCTGCTGGGCCGGGGGAAGGAAAGAAAGGAGCCTTGTGTGAATATCAACACAGGTCACATGAATGTATTAATGTCAAACCCAGTGTCCGTGACCAAGAAGGCTGGTTTTGTTTGGATGTGTGGGGGTGCGATGTGTTTGTAATGGGTCATATTTATGATATACTTCCTCTCTCTTTCATAACCACCATGCCACATTGTTCTCCGAGCTGCTTTTGTTGTGTAGTTACACCCTGAGGGACTGGCACTGGTCTCCCAGTCGGTGGTGGAGCGCGGAGAAAGAGAATGGCTGGTTGCAGTGGAACAAAGGTGCAAACAAAGAAGCGTAATGGTTGAACAGGAGCTGTTTAAAAAGGCACAAGTGCCAAATGTACGATTTTTATGACTGTAGCAGAATATAACAAGAGAGGGTCTTAAAAGAATGAGACAGGAGGAAGGATCCACAGATCATCACAAATGGCTCCCTGCAAATCACTCTGCCCTTGACTCAGACTCTGTCAGCTTAACCTGACTTTTACACACCAGTTACCTGAGCACCATCCTGCAAAAAAGGCCTTTAGCTCATTTCCAAACACATTTCAAATATTGGTAGAGGATCTGCTCGGCTCTGTGTGAGAGTGTGTGGATAGAGATCAGGTTAAATCTCCTTTTTTCTGCCCTTCATCCATTAGAAAATACTCTTTAACACCTTACAGCTATGATTTAGTTTTAAACCGCTGTGGCGTTCACACTACTTTGTATTTTCCGAGCACCTAAAACAGAGAAATTTGGAATCACTGTTAGCGTGGACGCCCAGAACAGAGATGTTTGATGTTTGATGACACAATCACCAGCATTTGCGTCCTGATTGGTTCTTAACAGTCACGAAACAATTTCAGATGCAAAAAAAGCAAAACGCCGTTTTTGTCTGTCAGTAGTATTTTGTGAAACTCAGCAGCCACCTGCAGAGGAAACAGTTCCTCTTTCACTGGCATGCAAATGGCCGATGTACGCAAATGGTCCTGTGCTATTTGCATTATGTACACACTGTGTATAACACAATATAACATTGTGGCAAGGAAACATTACAAAACAGAGCTTGTGTGGACAGAGATTGTTCAACATATCGAAACACATCGAAAACATACAGTTATGGATGTAGCCTACATATCTGTGGACTGACAGGGAAGCGCTGCTCAAATACAGTTCTTCAATCCAGGAAAAAAGAGCTGTTTTCATGTCTTCAAAGGGAGCTTGACAGTCTTGTGCACTACAGTAGAACCATTTGACAGTTCTCCCTTTATGCCTCACACAGCCTCTTCATTTTCTTATCCCACTCTGCCCTGGGTGCAAGCACCTAACCCCTTGTAACCCCTTTAACTTACTGCGCTGACTTCAGATTCCATTCCCTCCTGAGCTCCTGCTTCTGCTAGTATTGCCCTGGATGCCTTGTTACTCTAAGTTTTATGTATTTTTTTGGGGGAAAGGGGGGTAACATCCGGTTCCAACTACAGCAGTAATTGAGTCTCTCTCCTCTCGGTGTTGGATTGAAGGCTTTGATCTCTCCAGTGTTAAATGGTTGCCTCCAAATCGCTGTGAACACGCAGCGACTGGCTGCTCTTTTATCAGCCGCCCGCTAACAGCTCCTCCTCGCCGGACACTTTGAAGCCAAAAAAAACAACTCCCTCTGAAAGGAATATATATGCTGCGTATACGTGTGCGTTTTCCTTACTAGCCGTGGCATCCGAGATCAAAGGCTGTTTGTTGGGATTATTGTCCAGAATGCACAGAGAGAAACTGTTATGGAGTCATTTGTGAGGGAGAGGATGCAAACCGGAGGCAGTGTCAAGACCGTGGGGATTTCTCCCGGGGAAATAATCATATCCTTTATGTTTATATGACAGTAATTGTCCAGCGTAATAGTCCAGTAAATGTTCACTGGGAATCTAAAATGGGAAGGCTGTGACTCGGCATCCTGGTTGTAATTTGCATGCTGATGCTGATCTTAACAAGGGGAGAGATTGAGATAGTTTTGAAATGTTTTTCGTGTCCGGGGCTGGTAATTGGCATCAAGCTTATCAGAGGCAGAGACGGTCACACTTTACCAATCTTTGTGGGAAGTTGTTCTCTACACAACCATTTCCCCCCCATCTAAATAAAACTGCACAATGACAAAATGACAGCAGTCAAGGACAAAATAGCCCAAGACCCTGACTTTGAAATCCGATGCTGATAAATTGCCGGGTGTTTGACTTTGCAAGGCATACTGGATTGTATTGATCCCCCCCCCCACCCACACACCCCTCCTTTTCTGTGTGTATGTGTTTGTGTGACTGAGTGTGATAGCAAAAAAAAGAAAACAGGGGCAGGAGAATGCAATATTGTGTTTCATTAAAAAATCTATAGGATATCTCATTACAGCCTCATGATTTTCTTTGGTATCAGGGTTATTTGGAACGGGGTGGAGCTGGTGGGGGGGCAAGATAAATGGTCTTTCCTGTCTCAGATGACTATCTTGTATTTTTGTTGTTCGAGGAGAAAGGAGGAATTCGGCTCAATCTGCCCCGACTACACTTCCCGGTCATGTTCGCCAACCGCTCGCTGATTTTTTTTTACGACCACTGCAGATAACTCGTCCTCGCGTGGCAGAGCTAATCGAAAAACTTCTAAATCACAAGATCTAGAGCGGATCTGGGCATTTGTTCCATACGTTAGCGATATGGGTTCGGTTTTATTGCTGTGTGATATGGATATCTTCGGATACTAAATCTGTCTTTGCCTCCGCCACCCACAGCAGCTCTCTCTTTCTCACCGGGCCATATTTTGAAATGAATCCCAGGTTCTGCTGGATTTGTGAAGTGTTGTAACGTCTAGCAGATCGAAAGGAGACACGTGTGTTTCCATTCTTCATCATCTTTAGTGACTTCAGCCCAAAAGTTCAAGCTGCTTGAGAAGCACTTAGTGTTTTTCTTTCTTTCTCCGGCAGCATTATAAGTGTGCAATTTGTCTCAGCGCCTTCCGCTTGAGAATTCATCTTAAAGAGCAGTTTTTTTACTCAAAATCAGCAGCTGTGGTCGTCTACCACCATATTTTATTTTTTGGGCAGACATTCTCCAGCAATCCAGAAAAGGTTAGCCCAATTTCCCGATCCTGACATTAAGTGATGCTGTTGACCTTTAGTCTGACGGTTCTGCGGGTGACCGGTTAACCCAGGTAACATGCTGTTCCTCGCTGCTTCGCCTCCCAATTATGCAGCGTGAGACGTTGTCTTTGACCTCCTCCCGCACTGCACCCTCGCCCAGTATCTTAACCAGTGCTCCCAGCGTGCCCGTCTGCGACGCTGTCGTCTCAGAGGGCCAATCCTTCATCGCCGGCCCATAGGGAGAATGATAAGAAGGGGAATTTGAGCCTCAATCAGTGCTGGCTAATTATCCCAACCAGGGGGAGGTGAGAGAGGTCCCCCCCCCCCCCCGTCTACCCAATACCTGCTGGATCTCTGTCTTCCTTTCAAACAATCTGTTGGAGTTCCGTCCTGAATCAAGTGTTATTTATCCATTTTTTTGGTGTCTATTTATTTTAACATACGGGTGGGCCTCACTTTGTTTATTTACTAATTAAGTACTTTTATGTATTTATGTTTCTCACTTTGCTAAGTGGATTTATAATTTGGAAACATGATCGTTTATTCAGTGTTTCCTCCATGTTTGGATAGATGTTACTTTTCCATTGACAAAAGCCTGTTTGTCTTCCATGACTTCCGTTTTAATGATCGGTTTAAATCAGGGACAGAACCCCTACTTTAGCCCAATTACTGTCACTGGGATCAAGTTTAATTAAGAGCAGTTTCCAAGTCGCTAATGTCATTATTAAGAATGCGGTTTGATTACACCCTCTTCACATGCACAGGCATAGGAATACAAGTATGCATATTTCAGAAAAAAAGCATAATTGTAATAAACATTGATGAAAAATGAATGCTACACTAATGAGTGCAGAGCATGAATCACTTAGCATCGGGGGGGCCATTTCCCCGACTTTGCAGAGGAGCCGTTTGTCTGCTCACCATTCAGCATGCTCTTTAAAACTGCAACCAGAGACGTGGGGAAAAGGAATCTATGAGTTTGACTGACGAAGCCAAAGCTAGAAAAACAAGAAGAGTCGCTGTAATTGGAATCCCCCGGCATGGTTTGGTGGCTTTTGACCAATTAAAATACACAAAACATATTTTGGCATGAATTTAAAGGGCACTGTGGTTTTGTTTTTTTTTAGGCGAAGGCCAGTGATTGTTGGAGCCTTTGTCCTATTTGGTCTTGTGATTCAACCAACACTCTACAATGCTGAAGGCTACCAATTTATTTGATCATTGTGTAGTCCATGAAATCCATGACACTTTGACAAAAGGTCACAAATTTGTGTATCACATATTTTATCCGGGCAACAGTTAAAAGAGAAGAGCAATGCAGACGTCTAGCTAAGACAATGGAGACAGTGAGTGGCATCTGTGAGGCGTCTTCTTGAGCCTCCCGCTGCAGAACAGGAAATGTGGGTCAGTGCGTGTGGTTATTGGGAACGAGGGATTAGGTGCTCACTAATTACTCTTATATTGCTTGTGACCATTCCGAAATACGAGGGCAGGAACTCGCACGGAATGAGAATAAGAATCGCTCCGTCAGATTTTGCACATTGGACGGGTCTTTTTCAAATTTAATACTTTGCCGGACACTTGCGCTCAAAGCTTTGCTAATCCTATAAACCAGCCAATCATTTGGGGTTGGATCCATTTCTTCATCTGATTAAAAGGCGACTGATATGTTTTATTAGAGTGACATTTTCTGACAGTATTCAGTACGTCCGAAGCTGAGGTTGTTGTGGTAGTGACCCGGCTCTGCCTGTGACCCTGTCATGTTTTCTCCGGGCCTCCAGAGTTTTAACAATGGCAGACAGGATGACAGAGGGACTGCGAGCTGAAAAAAATTGGATCCTTTCCTCTTTTTAATCTGCCAGTTGAGTGGGTGCCAGTGCAGGACAGCCAGTGTGCGCTAGGCGCCCCAATCATTTTGTCTATCCCCTTTATGGCTTGGCTTCAACTCTTCTCATCAGCTGCTGTGGCGGCGAACACTGAGAATACCAGAAACTGGTGGGTTGTGGTCTCCCTTATCACAGCCCCCCCCAATTCAGGCATGCCCGGCATTGCTCCTGGATTTAGCTTTTATGAGAACACTTTGACAAATTTCTGTGCAAGATTGGAAAAGGAGCAAAAAAGCTATGAATTCCTGTGTCACTCAGCGGCTCCTTTACTTCAGTTTGTCCTTGTGGTGTTTTGCCTTTACTTTGCCTTCGGTGTTTGTCCTCCAGCCGGGTCTTTTCTCAAGTGTCCGAACCTCTAAGAATGCGTCCCAAGAGATAAACGTCTTTCTAAGGCTTGGAAACATTCATCTATCTTAATGAAACCGGCCCCTTCTCCTTTCTCTGCTCTCTTATGGTAATGAAATTGTTGTCACCACTCAAATCTTCACTGCTCTGATTGATTTCAAGTCAAGTGTCCAAATGTCAATTTTGAGAAAATGAAAGGAAGTGAGCTACTCGCCTTAACTTGCAAGCACTCCATAATCGAATCCTTCAAGGGACATTTGTACTTGTCCTTTGATTTAAAAAAAAGGGGACAATTTCCCCCTTTTCTCCCCAGATACATGCCTCAAATAAAGCAAGTCAGCCGCAGCCCACCAGACACCTAGTCCCTCCACATTTGGTCTCTAGATAATTGTTATTTCCCTGAGGTGTTTCTTTTTTGACAGATGGGTTTTAGGAGGGAGTTTGTAGAGATGGGAGGTGGATGAGGGAGTCTGCAGAGGAGGAGGGAATTGAGGTATAAAGATGAAGGAGAAGGGGGGGGGGGGGGGTGTAGGAGGGAAGCAGAAACAACCGTTTCCATTAGTGTCATTAAAACAACCCTGTGGAAGGACAAACAGCAGAGGGATGGAGGTAATGGTGAGGCGGCAGCTCGGTGAATTAAGTCCCAAGCTTCATTACAAGGAGCCGTCCCCCGTCTCTATTTTTACCTGTGTGAAAGGTTTCAATTTACCCTCCATGTGCTCTTAATGATTTTTGTACTGTCGGCTTATTGTTTCCACATAAAGGCCACAAAGCTCCGGGATCCAGTGACATGAATACATCGCACAGTGTGGAAATCATATTCCTATCCGCGCAACAGCAATAATTGATTTCTATATTCTCTATTTAGCCTGTGATTACCATGGAGCAGCGGTTGTGAATGCCTATCGAGTGTGTTTACTCTTCAGGATGTCCAAGCCACAGAAGGGCCTCTGTTGCTGGAAAGTGATTGGTTTTGAGAGAGGTCTGCTCTGTCTCAAGAGCAGCTCAATAAAGAGGGTAGTCAATATGGCTGCCCTCAGATGGCGAGTCAGTGAGGGAGGAGGCTTCCTGCTGAGGCAAGGGTAGAATAGGAGAGAACAGGGGGTCTTTGTGTGGAGAGCAGGCTCCCACTCACTCTTCTTTACTGGCTGTTCTGGGGTGTTGCACCTAACATTAGCAGCTTTTACACAGCCGGCTGTAGGCAGGAATGTAGTTGGTTCTATTCTCCCAGAGCCAGATCGAGGAGATCAGGCACGGCAGGACAGACAACACTGTTTTGTTACATCTTCTATGAAACTCAGGCATGCTACCTAAACTCACTCACGGGTGCAGCATTATACCGGCTTTGTTTGATATAGGGTAAACACGCAAAGCTGCCATCACGACAGGTATTCTTAACAAATGAAATACCTGGATCTCTGTTCTCTGGGAATATTTATACTGCAAGAATCGTAGCCGGGTTCTGAAGCCGGCAGTGATCCTTGTCAGCAAAGTGAATTTCCTGGCTGCTCTGGACTTGGCCCGACTGATACATCTGCTTTTCACGGTTTCCCAAACCCCCGGGCAAAGAGATCTCGGCGTTGTGACCTACAGCCTGTGAACAAATTAGCTGAATTTTCACACACCTCACCTTGACAGTAAGCCCTGGAACGTATGAAACTTGCTTTTAGCAGTGGATCAAGGTGGGAAAATCCTGCACTAGCCTCCATGTCTCTATTCCCTCTCTCGTCTGAGAGTGAGGGAGCAACTGGGAGCGAGCGAGCAAGCATGGCAGCATATCAGGGCACCACCTTAAACTGGGCTCCAAAAACCTTTTATGACTGCTGAGCAAAGTGGATTTGGGACAGAAGTAACAGCTCATACTTATCAAGCAGACAACCTCATTTTCTAGCCGCTTGCTCTCCGCTCTCTCGCTGCCCAGTGTGGAGGTTCCTATTTCTCAAAGACAAATGGGGGGGCCCCACACTGCAGGGCCTGAATGGATTAGACCTCTCTTCACTGTAATGTGGTTTCTGACACCTCCTTCCTTCTTTAACTCTGCAGCGGTGTTGTTAAAGCCTGCAGTGGTTCAGCACTAATTAATCCTGGCATAGGGATCTGTGTGTTCACCATTGAGACTACAAGATAAATTAATTTGACTCTGGTGGTGCTTTGTGTCACTTGACAAAAAACTGTTCAGTGCAAGAGTCAGAATTGTTCAAGAGTCATCTTCTGTTCATGACGTATATACATAAATTATGCTTTAGGAGACTTATTATGTTTTTTCGATCTCGCTTTCCTATCTTGTTTTATATAGGTTTTTTCTTGGTATGTAAAACTTCTGTAAAGTTAAGAAGTCCATGCTAGGGCAAGTTCCTCTACCCCCACAGAATACGCTGCTCCTTAAGCTAATGAAGCATCTTGTCAATCGTTATAATAATAATTCTCCAGCTTCATTTTGATATAACATTTGCATAATGCACGCATAGTGGCAAGTCTTTCATGCCCCCTAACGATCCATCACAACAGAGTGGGTCTACTGGCCAATCAGAGCAGTCTGGGCTTAAAGAGACAGAAGTGAAAACCCAGTGACTGAAGGCCGAGGCTGAAAAGAGGAGCTTTTGAGGAGGTTTTTAGGAAGGTGACATGTTTTCTGAATGTAAACTTTTTCAGGTAACAACACTAACTCAAATATCAGCAGAATATGTCTCCTTCAGATGCAGTCGATAAAGATCCTTGTTTCCTGCTGAGATTTGAATCTTATCTCGCTCCTGCTTTGCCTTTGCTCATTATCGTCCTCACACCCTTTCCTGACAAACAGTTGGTCTGTTCATTGTTCCAATATCAACTGCAGACACCGACTTTATGAGACGGAACTTCAGCTCCTTCTTACCTTGTTGAAAGTTCATAAGCCTTTATTTGTCTTCTTAGTTATTTCCGATATTGAGCTTATGAAGCTATTCAAGAAATAAAAATAGTATTTATTTGACTGAATTCTTCATAAAAAGGATCTTGCACATTCTTAGACCTTGCGACAAGGTTCACATGAATTTATATTGTGAAGCTTATTTCACTGCTGGTTCCTCTAAATGAAACAAAAATTTAAATACAAAAATTATTCAAGCAATGTGGACATTTGGGTTGGCTGGTAGTGAATCCAGCTGGGATCACACCACTGTATTGTTCTACTTTACCTTATCCTAGCCTTCCTGGAGTTTGGACTTTGACCTGAAGAAGTTGTATCATTGTTTTGCTGTCTTCTCCGTTGGCGTGTGCGTTTACCCGTCTGCATAATGTGGGGATGTTGTGAAAAAGAAATCAAGTTGACAACATTCTGCCTCCGCTGCCCTGCTCTCCTCACAGTGGACGTTATATGTGCAACTGAAAGCAGATGATTAGCCATTTTGTCGGCCAGTAGCGTTGAAGCTAAGACCCCCCCCCCCCACCGCTCCGATAACTGGGGTAAAAAAAGCTGTTAAAGTCGTCAGTTTGGGCTTTGATTGGCTGACGCAGGACCTTCGAGCCCATTCAGTGTTGTCCTCAGACAGAGAGTGGGCGGAAGACGTTCCTATTTTAAACTGGAAACAGGGTTCAGACTTGGGCCTGGAAGCGCTGCCCAGTCCACACACCCACTGTTTCACCAGCGTAAAGCAAAGATGATTAAGCATGCCATGGTGCCTCTGGTCTGCAGGAGTGACAAATCCCCCCCCCCCCCCCCCCCCCCCCCCCCCCGCTGCCACTCCACTCTGGTCTCTCTCCATCTGTCATGTGCACCATCAGTAAAACACATTCGCTGGTTTTGTCACATTCGGCCCCAGTTTGCACGTACGGCTGAAATTATGGATTTCCTGAAATCAGCTGCTTACCTCAGTCTTATTTAAAACCACCCACTTACTGCTGCGAGCTACTCACGGCTCAGTCAGAGTTATAAAACGTGTGGTTCTGGGCTCGGATGTTATGTTTTATTGCTTATTGCTGTTTATTCACTTGAGTCTCACGTCCACTTCTGCCTGAAGGGATATTTAAAATAAGATATTACATGTTTGAGCACTTGTGCGTCAGCAGATCTAATAAAGTTTGCATCATGAACATTTTATTTGCTTACATTGAGAGATGTGCCGCTCTCGGTTCTCTCTCGGCCTGTTCCGAAGTTTATTTTTTCATTAATGTCAGAGGACTAACCTGCAGAATCAGATTTTCTGTCTTTCTAAAAAAAATGATGGACAGGAACCATGAACTTCTAAAAAAATACACAACTTTTAAATAAACTTTCCTTTTTTTGCAGAAGGGGTTCGGACTGAGCTTCTTTTAATAAAATAAAATCCTCTTTCCGTTTAATTCCATGGTTTTGCTCGTAATGGATTTGGTCTTTTCATTGCTGATGAAAGATAAAAAGAGATGTGAGGCCAAACCCCAGCTCTGACCATTGAGACTGAATGGGGGCACTTATCCTTCTTTTTCTATTCTAGTCTTCTCCATCAGGGAATAAGTCTGGAGACAATTGCACAACTTGTATTTCATTCCTTCCCTGCTGTGAAAGTGGAAAATATGCATTAAATCCAGTCACTTTCTGCAGCGTTTCTCCCGTAATAGTTTTTTCCTTTCAAGGGAACTTGGTGCACAGAGGACAAGCCGCCATGTTGCCAGAATTATGGGCCGTGCATTACATAGCTTCTCTCTTTGGATCTCACACTAGGGACTTGGAGCCGTGAGGTGGAGAAATTACCTCCCAGTAGTTAAATAGCTGAACCATTGACATAGCGTCTTCCTCTCTCTCCCCTTCTGTCTTGTTTCCTCTATTTCTGTCTCTTTCTGCTCTCGCCCCCCCCCCCCTGGAGACGTGCCATTTTCTTGGAAGAGAGCAAGCATATTTTAAACTGCATTTAACATTCAGCCTCTTATTTCACTCCGTTCGCTGCATTATTAAAACACCTTCACACCCCCTTAATTATTTTTTTCCAGCTCTCCCTTTCCCTGCAGAACTGATAATTGGTGTTATTTATCTAAACAATACCACAGTGCGACTCTTAGGGTGGGAGCGCTTGAATAATGGATGAGGACAAATACGAAGCAATTGCACTTACTCTGGCGTGGGCACTATCCCTGTCAACGCACAGCTACCGTTTATGCTTGCGGAAAAAAAGGAAATGGCAACGGCGTTCACTCCAAGCAAGACGTGATATGAACTTGCCAGGGAAGCTAGCCTGGGTTAAATATGTCGGTTCCTCTTGTCTTATTCCAGCAGGGTTTGTGGTTTGCGTAATGAAAAGCCTCTCGGAGACGCAGGGATTGGCGGAGGAGGCGCAGTGGCTGAAAAGATAGAATGGACAAAAAGGACGTTTTGCTTTAGGGGACATTTCAGTGTAGTCAGAGTGTTTGGGACGCTCGGTGTCCTGTAGTGTTCTTTCATTGCAGCCAGCAGCAAGTTTTGTGAGGGAGCATTTGAATGTGCCACTGAAGTTCATGACTTCACGGTCCCACGTGTTGTAGCAGAATAGGAATAACCGTCTGTTTTCCTGGGAATTTAAGTGTGAGGGGCAGAATGCTTGAATCCACAACTGTAGAATAAAGGCAAATACCACAATTTTTTTTTATAATTTGTATTCTTCGGTTTGAGCAGCTACACACACTTGCCTTGGTGTGATGCATCACTTCATATCATGATTAAGCTCTTAACATTCCAGAATGTGCAGCAAGCATCAGACACACAGTCAAGACTTGAATTCCACAAAGTACACACGCTGGTATTACAAGTAGATGAATGATATCAACGTTGGCATCAGCTGCTGTGAACATGGAATAAACGAGTTGTTTGACATTAACACGATTTCTATGTGATGTATTCCTCCCGGCTGCTCGGGTCAAGGTCCTGTCACACCAGTGTCTCATCCTCCGCCCCCTCTCCTCTGTTGTCTCCCAGGTTCAGCAGCGCAGCCCTTCTCCCCCTTCTGGTTCACGGTGGAGCCCCAGGACACGCTGGCCATCCGGGGCAACTCGGCCATGCTCAACTGCTCGGCCCACAGCGACGCGGCCACGCCCACGCGCATCGAGTGGAAGAAGGACGGCACCTTCATGAGCCTGGTGTCGGACGAGAGGCGGCACATCACCCCCGACGGCGTCCTGTTCTTCAACCACGTGGTCCACTCCAAGCACAACAAGCCCGACGAGGGAACCTACCAGTGCGTCGCCACCATCGACAACCTGGGATCCATCTCCAGCCGCACGGCGCGCCTCGCGGTGGCAGGTACGTTCTGCTGGATTCAACCTTAATTCAACTGATGTGTTTTTTACTAGGGATGGGGAAAATCTATTCAGTATGAATCGCGATTCTTTTTTTTAATTTTCAAAACATATATTTATTGGTTTTATACGGGGGGCGATATATAGGGGGGAGGAACAACCTCACCCCAGAGCATGTTGACCATCTCCTGTTTTTGCACAATGATCTAAACATATCCAAGCACTAGCTTTGCATAGCCTACATGCAAACAACAGTGAAGCATAGCCTACTTTTTGTTTATTTAAAAGTTTGCATTTTAAGTAAACTTTTATTCATTATTTTTAATTTGACTTATTTATTGTTTAAAAGTAGCCTAAGTAGCACACATTTCTTAATCTTTCAGTTCCTGTGCAGTTGACAGGAACTTTACAATAATAGGGCAGTCATTAAGTTAATGTTAATACTTGAAATAAAACTTAAAAATGAATTTGACTGTGTTGTATTTGAAGGTATGATTCAAATGTTTTCCATGGTCCAGTATTTAAAAAAAAAAAAAATTGCAAGAAATCGTAATATTGAATCCCAATACCCACAGAATCACAACACATATCTTTTCGCCACCTAAGTATCGTGGTTGTATCGTATCGGGAGGTCCCTGCCGATTCCCGTCCCTAGTTTTTAACATATTCTGTATTATAATTGCGTGGCAACTTGTTTTGAAAGTTACACAAGAGTTTAAATGACTCCTGCACGTACACCAGCGAAGGCATCGTGCACCCACCTGATGGCTGACGAGTCGTCTCTCAAGGACCTTGTGGATGTGTACAGTGTGTGTGGCTGATACGTGAAAACAACCCTGTGTGATAGTGACCTCACCAAACTCCCCATTAGCTCCTCTCAGCTCTCAACCTTTATCTGGGCCCATTGAGTCGCCGTAATTGAATACACCCGCGTGGAAGCGTGTAAAAGAAGGTCACGGTATGAATGGAAAAATAAAAAGTGGTATTTGAAATGCACGAGTGCCACGTAGATTAGACACACATCATCAAAGAGCAACTCACACATCGTTCTGTCAGTCTTTTTCGCTGCTTCTTTTCCTTACATTGATCTTTGAAGGTACATTTGTGCCGTATACATTTTTTCCTTCTTTGATTTCCATTTCTCTGAGGTGATTTCTTCTCCCGAATTCAGTGATTGTTTTTGGCCACACGTCAGAGCCACATCCCCAAATGTGTTGTTGAGTTTATGATCAAGTAGCACTACTGCTTAGTGGAGTACTCCATGACAGACTGAAGTTTTGTGAGATTCCCCCACTGGCTTTGGCTCTTTCAAAATAAATCTTTGAATCAATTTCTATCATAGGTGTCTTTTAGTGACTTTAGTGATAAATTAGGGACTTCTCAGACGAACCTAAGCTATTTCAGATGGAAAGAAGTCTTCAATACAGCTCATTATGTAAATAAAGATGGACAATGTGTCTCCACCTTCTTTCCATGAACAAAAAACAAAGTAAAATCATCCAAATATGGATATCTTCCTTCTTTTGAAGTCTTTTTAGGGATGTATCACGTCTTCTGCTTTATTAAACAGTCTGTTAGTGTCTCGTTACCAAGAGGCACACTTCACCTTCTCATACTCTGGCATGTGATTGGCTGGGAGGCAGAGCAGGTGTTTGTTGGCTTGACGGAAGCTGAACAGTAAAAAAGCTTCTTCTACACATGTACATGTACTGCAACCTTGGGCTTTTCTAGACATTGTCTAGAGGAGCAAACGTCCCCTTTAGTTGTATAAAATCAGTATACTTGACCACGATGATGATTCTCAGCTTATTGATGTTCAACACACTTCAACCACGTCCCCGGCTTTGCACACTGACCACACACAGTCCAGCCATTCACCAGATTTGTCCTCGCCGTGTTTGTCCTTGACTCGTTCAGCCATTTGTTCGCTCTCCTCTATACATCCTTCCCGGAGCCTGAATGTGTTGCCCTTCTGGATAAATGCTTGTAAACGGGTCTGCGTCCTTTTTCTTTTTCCCTCCTTCCTTTTTTAAATTACCAGTCCTACAATGTGACCTTGTTCAGTTTTGGGGAACAGCTAGTGATGTGGGATTATTTGGTGTTTGGAGTCGAGTTGTGCCCTGAAATTCAATTTGCAGCCGGAGGAGTCTCAGAATGCATTTACTGTGTGTGCGCTTTCTGCTCCACAGTGCTCTCATGGATTTTGAGACAGGGACGAGAGAGAGAGAGAGAGAGAGAGAGAGAGAGAGAAAGAGAGAGAGAGAGAGGCCTCTTGTTGACAATGGGATAGTGCAGTGTAAGCCTCTCGGAGTGTCTGTGTGAAGTTACACTGTCCGGCTGTGATTCAGTTTGTTTTCGTGGGCTTTTTGAGTTACACAACACTGAGGACGACACACGGCCGGTGGAGAGATAGTGAAAGTTTGGCCTTCGACACTCAGAGACTCAATCGGTGTGACGGGACGTGTAAAGTGATTTCTTCAGTTTGGACTTAACCTTAGAATCTCTTGTCCTAGACACCATGTTTCCAGCCGAGATGACTCATTGAGAGACTGATCATTAGGAACTTTGAACTAAAGGCATCCTTGTGTCCTTGCATCACCTGCAGTAAATACTAAAGATGCAACTGATAACAAAGTTCAATGCTTTGGATCAAACCGTAGTTTTCATGCAAGGATCATTTTTTGGGGGATAAGCAGTATAAAACGAGCCAAAAACACATTTTCAAAGTCGTCAAAGCTTGTTCTCACTCCGCCCGACCTCAGTGCTCAGTCACCGAACTGGAGAATCCCAGGTGTTTGTGCCTGAAGGAGCAGATGCAGGTGTGCTGGCACATGTGCTCATCTTTAAGTGTGTTGAACAACAGCAGGGCAGTCGACAACATGTCCTGCGCTTCATCAATATCCGTCACCTCGGCTGCATCGACGTGTGATGAGGACGGGGACTTGTTTATTGTCGCGCTGCCGAGATTGTGTTCTGCTGTCAGACGTCCTCACAGCCAGTGGGATCTACCTGGGTCAACCATGATGGGATGTGAGATTCAATCAATTCCTACTTGAAGAGCGGAGCAGGTGAAATCTATCATCTATTAAAGGAGCACACACACACACACACACACACACACACACACACACACACAAGCACTTTTCTCATGGAAATTCATAGACGTAAAGGCTTCAACCATTATTCATCTATTTAAGGAGAAATGTTGGACACATTAAGCTATTGCATTTATGTTTAAACACACAGACACACACACACACACACACACACACAGGCACACAACCACTGATGTATCTCCGACTGGCTGGCAGGTGGCCAATAAAAAGGTTAATTGCGGTGTAGACGGAGCAGGCCATTAGGCCGCCATCAGACCCAGGAGCGATGGCGGAGTGGGCGTGACCTCTCAGACGAAATGATGGAATGAGTCACGGGTGGCTGGCGTGGCGGCGAGCTCATCTGACAAGCACCGAGGTAATACCAGGGATTGATTGCTCTGAGACGTGCGGCTCACTGTTCTCAAGGAAGCACCTCTCCACCGTCAGCGCGGCAGTTCACTCTCCAGCTTCACCTCCGAGTCTCACCGGGCTCCTGCTCCCTCTAAGTTTCTCTGTCGCTCTTCACATATATAAGCACAAGATGTGTAAGATTGTAAGATGTCATCAGATATCACAGGGATCAGGTAAACGTTTCCATTGTGAGGATACAGAAGTACTTTTTGTATTCGAGGCTTCGGCTCAAGAGGCAGAGTTGAAGTTTCCTTCGGCAATACACTGAACTCCAAATTGCCCCTGACGGCTGTTCTGTCAGAGTGAGTGATGTGCGATAGAAGAGCCGTGTGAATGTGTGTGTGAATGTGTGTGTGAATGTGTGTGTGAATGGATGAATGTGACTTGGATGGTAAAGCACTTTAAGCCATAAAAACACGATTCAGGGAGCTTGAGGATCCATGAAGCCACCAACTCATATGTTTTATTCTTATTCTGTTACTAGGTAACACACTAAGATATGTAAGATATATAGTTAAGTACTCTTATGTTCGAAAGATTCCTTTTCACTACATCGGGTTAAATGCAAATCACTACGAGATGTGAATATTCATATCTTCCTGGCGTTTATGCTTTTTTTTTTACAGGAGAGAATAGACAGAATATTTATGGCTTTTGTAAAATGTCAAGTTCAGTTTTTTCTTTGCACTGATCTGTTTGATTTGAATTATAATTTAACTGTAACACTTTGGAGAAGCACGATAATGTTGTGTGACTTGTGAAGATCTAAATTATCAAGTAAATCACATTTCTAAGTATGGAATGATTTTTGAAATAATAGATTTCCCTCAACTTTCAACGTAATGTGATTAATATAACATTTGTTATGCTCAGTGATGCTCGATCGATCTGTCGGGAGCCAATAAAATCTGTTAACGAATAATATCACAGACATATTGATATCGGAGTTAATTGTTGCTGATATTTAAATGTTATTTTACAGGATAAACAATCAGTAACAGATGTGCACATTTAAAATTATTATGTTTATTTTTCTCCATTTTTTTGATTTCATGTTTCTGTTTATTTACAGTTATCGGCATCTAAAATGTTTTACTCCGTATCAGCGTCTACCCTCAAAAATCCATATTGGTCGGGCTGTGCTCATATAAATACACTTTATACTGCAGCTTTCGTCAGAATAAGGTATTCTGGTTGTCAGGACAAATATTGCTCATCTTTGAAGTCCTATTCATTGGCTTTGTGTTTCTTCTCTGCTCTTGCTTTGTCATCCCGTCAGTTTTTAGCCTCTGTGTGTATGTGCAGAGTCAGATACGCAGGAAACAAGAGCAGCCTGGAGAGGGAGAGAGAGGGAGTGGGAGGGAGGGAGAGAGAGGTGGGGGGGCAGGGAGGTTGGCCTTGTCGTCCTGGTCTTATGTATTCAGCATGCGTCTCTGTAAGAGAAAAGGAGAGGGAGAAAAATTACAGGGCAGGGAGCGAGGGAGCGAGCGAGCAGTATAGAGCGGTATAGAGCGGCGATGGCCAGGACGCAGAGCGAGACGTGAGAAATGAGAACTCCCATCTGAACCGTCGGCTGCTCTGGAGCTCAGCCCTCCTTCACCATCGCTCCGCGGTGAACTCCACCTCCATCGCCACTTAAAGGGGAATCCTCCAAACGAGAAAACTGAGGATTCATTTCAATCTCTCCATCTCTTGTCGTCCCCCCCCCCCCCAACGTAGATGAGGCTCTTCTCTATTCCATCATATTGACTTATTGTTTTTTTTGGGGTTTCCCCCTCTCCTCCTACAATACTGTGGAATATGAAGATGAGTAAAACCACCTATTATCAATCAATCAAATTTTATTTGTATAGCCCATATTCACAAATTACAATTCGTCTCAAAGCTTATTACTTAGCTTTGATTTGGTGTTAGACTGAAATCTAATTCCCCCCCCCCCCCCCTCCGCACTAATGGAAATTATAAAATGAACACCAACACTCACCATGTGTCATGTGGGTTGCTTCATATTTAAGCGTGCTCATCCTTTGATAGAGTCTGACACACTTTGTAGGATTTAGGGCTGTTGGCAGATTCTTTAATCCCTTTTTTTGATGTATTTGAATATGTTTTTTTTATTTGGAGGGGGGGGGGGGGATGCAGATTGCGTCACTGTTGCAGTGGAACTCGTCTGTGGTGTTTCAGCAGACGCTTTGTTGGACACACAGTTGATTAATTAAGAAGGCATCTCTTCACATTGGGTAATAATGTGTTTTGACAACATAAAGTGGATGAAGACATTCACTTTGTATAAAACGTAACAATAATGCACATGCACTGAGATTACCATGGTTAGCAAGACTCACTGCAAATGCCTTTAAACTGTTTGTGTGATTCCTTTAGCCTGACTCCACATGGGATACTGCAAACATGAATACTTACAGTATGAAGTCTAATATTCCATACGCAGCTGTAATTCACAGTCCACGAGCTTCAGAATTGACTGATGAGCCAAGATAACAAAACAAATGAAAATGCTGATAATGAAATATAGATTTTAAAAGCTACAATAACAATAAAAACTATTTAAAAAAGGTACAATAAATGCAAAAAAGCTCAATAAATTGAATACAAACTTAAAGTAACCATATAAATGGATGGATTAAATGTAATTGAAATATATTAATCTCCATAAAACCATATTTATTCAAAAGCCTGACTAAAGAGATATTTCAAAGCAGTGCTGTGCATGTGACGTGTTCACTGGTGCAGTGTTTGTGTTAAAATCAATATGGAATCTGACAGGCAACCGGTGCAGGGACTTTGTGTTGGATATGAAAGACAAGGAAAATCATTAAATCTTCTTATATGAGAAAAGACCAAAGACCACTTTGCTTCTCATTTTAGCTTATTAAAATGATTTTCTTATTATTAAGATAAATGCCTGTGATCGTTGTATCAGCTAAACTGTTGCATCTCCGAAACTCTACCTGATTATAACAAGCACACACGCACACACACGCACACACACGCACACACACGCACAACAAAGGCCAAACAAAGGCAGTTATCTCCGAGGCCGATCTGGTCCCAGCTCCACACGGAGATAAAACCAATCTGATGATGTCTCAACGTTCACAAACACTTGTCCTCATGAGCCTGGAGAGACTGAGCTGATCACACGGCTCCATCAGTCCATCCTGATCATTTCACTGCATCCTTTCTTCACACTGCTTCTCTGTCTCCCTTTCATTTCTCTCGCTCTCTTGCTCTCTCTCTCCTCTTTCTTCTGACTCTCTCCCTCCTTCCTCCAGCTTAATCAACCTCCTGTCCTTTCCCTTTTACCTGCTTTACTACCTCTCTGTCCTCCATTTTCTCTTTATTATCCCTTCAGTCCTCCACCTCTCTGCTGCTCCAACATGCCCAGTGGCGGACCCACACTACACACACACACACACACACATACACACTCATTTTGCAGTTCCACAGTCGCTGCACTGAACCCATAAAGCAGAAAAATGGCAAACAAACAGTAATAAATCTCAAAAACAACAAAAAACAACATTCTCAAAGGAAACCACTGAAAGAAAAAAACTCTTTTCCTCTTAGAAATGTAATCTTTAGATGTGTGCGTGTGCACGTGAGCCTTGACTATACGTTGTGTGGGAAGCTGGAAACATTTTACACAACCACAAACCCTTTTGCTGTAATGAAACATTCCTCTCCAGTCGTATGTTGCCTCACTGTATTTCAAACGCCCGTACAGCCCGTCACATTATACAGGTGTCTCTGATCTGCACGAGCAGAAATTGGTTATTTGATCAGACGTCTTTCTGCAGCGTCAAAGCGTTTCTTCCCAAACTTGGAAAACAGATCCCACTGATCAGCCGTGAATAAATCACCACATTGTAGTTGTGTAGTTGTCTGACAGCAGAAACTACAAGGAGCCACACTCAGTGGAGGGTACACCTCCGCCCAAGGCCGACAACCCTACACATGACCGACTAGTTCTCATTGTAGAAAGAAGTGGTCTGATAACAATTACATTATTTATTGTCATAATCATCAGCAGTGGATTCCAAACATATATATTACTCTAGACCATGAACTAGAGAAATACACTTAACTTTTGCAACAAATAATTGTATGAGATATGCAGCAATTGTGTCTGCACCAAATTGTACACACTCCTAAATATTAGCCTTCTGAATATACCTGATTGTTTGAATTAATACTAAACAATATAAGTGATAGTGCAAAGCAGGTGATGACTGAAGGTTTGACTCCCTGAGACCAAGCAGAGTAATAGTTTATCTCTTTTGTCACCAGATGTTTGTCGTTATACACATTTTTTGTTGTTTAGAAAATGTGAAACAGGAAAAAAGAAACCAGACCTGCTCATGTTTCAGTGTTTTTTTTAACGTTTCTAATATGGACCTTGGTGCAACTAATGCCTCAGGAAAGCCCATGTAGGAGCACTCATGTCCAGGTGCACACCCTTATGACCAATTATGTGCTGCCTTGCTGCTGAGTGCCCGGGTCAGTGCCGTGACGAATGGCTCTGACCCGGATGCAGGGTCGGGGTCGCAGTGGTTTTCCATTACCTTGATTTCCATCTGTCTCTGGTACATGTGAGGAGGGATGGAAGCCACCGGACAGGGAGCGGAGGCTGGTTCAACCCCTCCACTCGGGCGCATTCATCATATTTTGAGCTGAAAAATGAAAACCAACCTTGGAGCACAGGTTTTGAAATACGGAAAAGAACTTAAACGCTTTTCTTTAAAAAAAAACAGGAGGAGGAGGAAGCAGAATAAAACAGTATTTGAAGTGTTATAGCCGAGCGCAAAGATGAAAGTGTAAAGAAGACAGAGAAGCAGGACTCGCAAACGCAGCGGCTGAGGAAATATGATGTGGGGGAATCTCGGCTGCGGATGAAGCTGTGGAGAAAGATCCATCTTTTTCTCTCTCTCTCTCTCTCTCTCTCTCTCTCTCTCTCTCTCTCTCTCTCTCTCTCTCTCTCTCTCTCTCTCTCTCTCTCTCGGCGGGAGAAAATTGTCGACAGGGAGTCTGTCGGGCTGGAGGTGGATGACAGCCTCCATTTTGCGTGTATTCACTGACTGATTAGGTCCTCTGGGTAGGTGGAGAGGCTGATGGAGACGGCCCCTATCTCTGCTCTCCAGACACCTCAGCCCCTGGTGTGTGTTTCTGTGTGTGCGTGGGAATGCACACCCATGCGTTTAATTGTCTTTTTCGAATGTCTATGGAATTCCCTCCACTGTATGTGACATGTCATCTTTCAACAAAAGGGCCCTTTTCTGGTTGTAAATTAAAAGTTGAGCCACAAACGCGAGGTTGTGTTGTACAGAGGAAACCAGATGCAACACGAGCTGCTGGTTTCATTGCCTCTGTAACACTGGAGCCCAGCAAGTGATGAGGTTATGTTTGACATTAATACCAGCATCCATGTAAATATGGATATAAAATAATCCTAGTGTGGTTCTTTCCTTGTGTGTTTTATCTAAATGGATGCTACCACAGCTTCTCTGTCATGCTGGGAAAGGGAGGAGGAGGAGGAGGGGGAGGTGAGGGGTATTCAGCTGCAATATACAACTTTACCACTAGATGTCACTAAATTGTACACACTGAGCCTTTAATTAAAGAGAGCAGTGTTCAACCTTAAACATCGACAACAGGCCAAGCCGTGTCAGACTAGCGATAATACTGATACCTGATTTTTTCAATGCACTGGTATCTGTTTGGTATCTACCTATATAATAAAAGATATCGGTATTGGAACATCTCTATATCAGATACAAACTCAAGTTGTGAGCGAGGCTGGGACCAGGGCCACATTACCCACGTTGACCCATTCACACCAGCAATAAACAAAGATTCTTAGGTTGTGTATTGGTAAGAAAGGATGTGTGTGTGTGTGTTTGTGTGTCTGCCAGGAAACAGTTACAGGTTCCACCGACAGCTTTGTCATGAAGACCTCGTTAAGTAAATACAAATTCCTCATTAAATGAACACTGCCTCATGTTCTGGAAAACACATCCTCCGAGTTTTTAAACATTCTGATGGAGTTTGTTTCTGTGTCCGTGCCAGATTGTGCTCTGCTGCTCGGAGAGTGTTTTGAAAAGCGTCCAAATACCAGCAGATATTTTTTATTCACCCAAAAAAAAAACGAAGCAGTGATTTAGAATTCCACATCAAAGTGGACGGTGCAATTGAACTCGGACCATCCTCGGCCCCGCTGCCGCACCGCGCTCTGGCTGGTGCAATTACTGGGTCCTAATGAGAGTGATAATTGACTGCGGCAGTCAGCAGATGAAGATAAACTCTGTGTGAATAATGACTTCCCTAACTCCTCGTCTGCCCCCCCCCACCCCACCTGAACCTCTATTCTCCAGCTGTACTCGGTGCATCTTCCAATATGTGTGAGGCACCTGATTCCTCGCTGCTGGAGTCTTTCCACAAAACCTCGGAGACTTCCCTTTTAAACGCTCTCGATTTCACTTCAGACCCAAAAGACAAAATCACAGGGTAGAATGAGAGTTTGGAAACTAGAGCGACATGCTAATCAGCTCAGAGTGTTTTGGCTTTTATAGATTTCTTGCAAACCATCTTTTCTTAAATATGTACTTGTGCATGTGAGTTGGCATAATTAAGAAGTCATCACATTTTCAGTTTCCCCCTCAACAGCTTCAAATCCATGTCAAACCTGACTCATTCCTAATTTGTTCCTCAAAGTGATGCAGTTAATCATGCAGTAAAAAAAAAAACAACAACATGACAGCTTCGAAAGAGTGAAGCCTCCTGAGTGGCTGGCTGCAGTGTGAACCCTGTCTCATCCATGGTAGTGGATGGGACATGGACCAAACCAAAAGGTCAAAGTACACGTCAAAATAATTTTGATCTGGCTCCAAATGGCTTCATCGGCACAAGATAGAGTAACTTGATGGAGTAAATTATCTTTATTAACAATCACCTCACCTTGGTGTAAGATGTCAGAATTACAAACTACTCACTCATGCATAATCTGCAAAAATACTTATAAAATCAAGCTATAAGCGACGAGACTTGATTGTTGATTCAAACCTGAATCCTTCCACAGACTTTCCTCTCCACGGCCTTGATTCTGGTTTTTCAGGCACAGTTTCATGGGAACGTTGCCCGTGTTCTTGTGATTTGGCAGAAAACTGGAGACGCTCTGCAGTTTCTTTTCTTTTCCTAAAGACCATAAGGCTGGAACAGACGATCTGAAGGAGACTAGTTTCCACTGCAGCGCTCAGAATCTTTACAAGCGACTTCCACCATTTTGACTTTACGCTGAACTTTGGGTTTATTTAAATGTGGGCTGGTGTGTAAGTGGGGTTTCGTGCCGGAATGCCAATAATCGCTAAAAAGGAAACGCAGGCTCCATTTTTACACGAGCATTTGCCAATTTAGTTTTGTCTTTGTTGGTGCATTTCCACGGGAAAACGTTCAATCTCATAATGTCAACAGGGAAACGGATGATTCTCTGTTCCACAATCCAAACTGCATTAGTCAGTCTGACCCTGAGGGGGTGAGGCGTGTGCTCTCTTTATGTCCTCCTCTCAGGGTGCGTGTGCAGTGCAGGGTTCACACTTAATCCATAAAGCAGCTGCTTTGTGTCGGGAGGTTTTACCACCTGAGAAGTTTCTCTCGCAGACAATCCTTTGCTCTTGCAGTTTCTTTTAATCTGCATAAAAAAAAAAGGAGGCAAGACGAACTTTGCCTACCAGCCCCCCCCCCTCCCTCATTGGCATTCACTGTCCACATCTCTGTCCTGGTGCTCGTGCAGATAGTAACACTGTGCTGTTACGGACCAGTGTGCTCATCCACGTGGTCCTTTCATCTCCCAGCACCCGTCAGAGTGAGGCAGTTTGTTGGGGGTTTTCAATAAAGAATTTCCCTCATATTTCAAAGTCCTTCATAGGCCTTTTGAATCCTGAAAGAGAGTTGACTCCCACAGGTTTCTCTTTTTTTTGTGTGTGTGTGTGTGTGGCTCCCCGTGCCAGAGGGATATCTTTTCAAATGCACCTCTGTATTCATCAGGCACAACGAGTGGGCAGCAAAAAAATGGATCCAGTTTTTTTTTTTTTTACGGCAGATTGACACGGTGCAGCTCGAGTCGGCCGTTGATATTCAAGGCCACTTGACTCCTGGTCTCTGAAAGGATTTTTTTTTTTTTTTTTAAAGAGAGAACGGCTTCAGAGAAAATCATTCTGATATCGATGTTTCTCATGAGCCCTCAGTCTTCAGCTCAGATGATGAGGAGAATATCATAATTCTCTACGGGATGCTCTGTGAAAGATGCTTTATTTTGTGGATGACGTCGGTAATTCCACGTTGACAGAAAAAAGCATTTCATTCTGCTTCTTACGATGTAAATAAAAATATGTTTGAAATGCATATTTGACTCCTCTGGCCTGGTGCTGAGGAAGCAGGAATCTGGTGCAACCGTGAGGGTTTCATTGCGTATTCCGCCCTGGAGGAGAAGCTCCCCCTGCCCTGACCGAGGAGCAGTGCAGAGTGCTCAGCTGGTGAGCACCTCTGTGGTTCATGCTTCACTTTATTTATGGATTGACATTTTCACACCATCTGAGCAGGTTTCCACACGAGCATTGTTATACAGGGGCAGCGAGAGGTGGGCGAGCACAGAACCGGGCAGAGCTCAAGGTGTGAGGGGGGGGGGGGGGACACACACACACCTTGAAAAGCATTTCTCTCCACTTCCACTTAGTTCATACATCACGCTCTCTCTTCCAGCTGACTGGGTCATTTCCCTTTCTCCCAAATGTCTTTTTGGTCTTTTTTTCCCCAGTACCATGTTTCCCTCAATTATGGTCTATTCATTAATATTATTCTTTAAGAGCAAACAAAGGGTTTTGACGCAGGAATGTCCACATCTCCCTCAACAACACTAAATGAAAAGATCATTTGCATTTATTTTGTTGCGTTTAATTAGACCGACTGTGTGTATCCCACACTCGGTGTCACTCAGAGCAGCCGCGTGAGGACAGACAGGGGGGGTGTGGTGGTGTTTGCCAAGTGTTGCTTTGCATTTCAGAGATGGAAAATAAAAGAATGGGGCTCCGTACGTGTTCTTCATCTGGAATGAAGCCTGTGGGGGGGGGGGGGGGGAGCTGCCGGAGCCTGTTCAGGCCTGCTTGAACACAGGCTCTCTTTATGTGCAGGGGCCTGACATGTGCGATGCAGGCCATGCTTGTGTGAGCAGGAGCCAAGTGTGAAAAACGGAGGGTGCGATAAAGTGTTCAAGAGCGCATGTGTGCGGAGCCTCCTCTGACTCGGCTGCCCTGAACTCTGTGTGCGACGGCCCCGGGGAGGCTGTTCAGACCCCCCCCCCCCCCCCCCCCCCTTCTCCACACCCTGCCAGCGCCGCGACCACGATTGATTTGATTGGTGGATCCGAGCTGTGGCGGTGTCTGACTCACGGTGTGCATGTATGTTTGAGTGAGCGTGCACGTGAACATGCATGGTTTCATTCGACTTGCTGAGTTGAGTCTGATGAGGGTTGATTGATGATTAAAAAAAATAAAAAGCTTGCCGTGTTGGAGCAGAGCCCCCCCCGCTGTTCCTGTTGATGTGTGGTATTACAGAATTGCCTTTTGTTCAACTGACTGCATCCTGCATTCTGCCGTATTGGAGAATGATGCTGTGTGTGTGTGTGTGTGTGTGTGTGCGCGTTCTTCCGAGCTGCACAATAACTTTGTGCTCCAAGGTCAGTGATAAGCATCTCCCCTATTGTTTATGCACACACACACACACACACACACACACACGCACATGCACGGTGGTGGAAGAGCAATAACAGCCCCACAGCAGCATGTCTCTCATTCTAAACACTGGCAACACGTTTTCTTTAATCCTCCCTCTACCTCAACCTTTCAGCTTCCCTGCACGTCAGCGCAGCGTTTTAACATTCAGGTTTCAGTTCTTGTTTTACTTGCAGCCATCGCATCAAAGCATTTGTCTTTGATGTAAGGGATACATGCATTAAATCTTTCTTGAGGAAGGGGGGATTGTGCACCTTTCCGCTGAAGGAATGGAGATATGTGGTTTTTGAATCAGTGAAACATGGATTACACGAGGCAGACGAGTATTATCCTACTTTTCTTCTCCACTCCATGTTGGACAACAAGGCGTGCTGGCACACAAATGCCCACACATACATAATTAGGCTAGTTTGATTTTGTTAGGAGGCGTTTCTGAGTAGCATCTGCTCTGTTTGAAGGCAGCGCACCGCAGATGGACAGGAGTAATTGCTAATGCCACGCTGACAGACCATCCAGGTGTGCTCAGGATCCGCCGCATCCTTTTCCATTAGGCCTGAGTGAGTGATTAGATTGCCTTCATTGTTAGTTTGTCTTCCTCACCATTCCCTGATATGATCGTTTCAATAGCTCTGCTCCGTTGTCCTCTGGCTTTGGAGGAAAGGGACCGCTGCATCAAAATCAATTTCAATATGAAAATGTGATTAAAGACGATAAATAAACAGTCCAACTATCGGGGGGGTGGAGAGATTCCTGCCAATGAGGGTTTAAATGCTGCATACTGCATTCATATTCATATATTTCCCTCCTGCAGCCTATTCACCATATATGTTATTGAGCATCTGCATCTTACCTGATTTGGTGAATGAACTGTTTTATGTTTACGTGGAGACTGATGCCTCTGCTTGGCCTGGTATCGCTCACTGGAGCATTTCAGAAAGATGTTCACTCGAATATATGGAAAAAACCTCCACAGATTTACAAGGGGTAGAGACATATAGTTATCCAACCAAAAAGCAAGTGCTCAATCTGGACTAGACATATGTTGTTTTTTTATCTCTCCATTCTCCTTTAATTTAAAGTTTCAGCCCAGATTTGAAAGAACTCTAAACATCTGTCATCCTCAGCCATAATTCAAAACCTTGGTATTTGCACATAAACATCATATTTTGCTCTGGAATTAAGAATTTGTGTGAATGTACCAGAGTATTTGTGTTTTTCAGATGGAGATTCAAATATTGTTTTATGAGAAACAGATGGGAAAGGTGAAAGAATCTTGCAATATTTAGGAAAATTCATAAATAATCTCCTGGATCTGCACCTTGAATCAGATCCGTTACTACATGTAAAGGGTTTTCAGGTCACATCCCTCCAACCAACTCATTTTGTGTGATACTGCTCGCATATAATCCTTAATTAACAAAAACGATCCACCAAACAGACACGTGTGAACCCATCAGGCTGAAAACAAAAACCACAAAACCCATAATTATAAGATTTTCCCCAATAACATCTGCAGAATTGCACAATATGTGTCACAAACTGCTGCAGTGAAGTGATGTGCACATGTGTATACTAACAATCCTCTTTAAACACAGCTCACTTCTAAAGCCACCGATGCAGGAAATGGTTTTTGTTCTACCTCAGCTTCACTGCAGCATAATTTGAAGCAGACGCCCACGCAGGTTTTAAAGATAAGTTCTGAGGAGTCTGCTCGGCGCTCGTGAGTTGTGTTTGACACGTTTGCATTTAGCTCCTCGTAGATCAATGGGAAAGCGTGGAGCGCTGTGAGGTATGGTGCGCTCCTTCATCACTGTGCTGTGGTGATAAACTACAAGTCAGACTTTCAAAAATACAACAGATATTCGTCTTAATTTCCATGTTTGGTAAGAAGAGACATTTCAAAGTGAGCGCTGTGCTGCTGAGGTTCTAGTTCTCCTCGTCCACGCCGCCTTCCACAGGTTCCTCCTCCCTCCTCCCTCTGTTCTCTCCTCACTTCCCCTCACTCCATCATGTCTACTGAGGAAAATGCTCAATTTTCTCCCCGGCCCGGCCCCCGTCCTCCATCCATCTCATTTCCCTGCGAGCTGCACTCACAGGGCCGGAGCTTAAACAGAGCAACAGGAGCCACCGATAGCATCTGCAGATGTGCCGCCGACCGCCCCAGATAAGAGCCAGCAGCAGCATGCCCCCCCCCCCCCTCTCCAGCAAACAATAGAGCTCCCACTGAAATGTGTGGTGTGGTGAGAAGATGGAGAGGGGAAAAGGAGGGGGGGGGGGGGGGGTGGGGGGGCAGGAATGTGTGGAGACTGATTGAGTGCAACTCCGAGAGTAATGCGCGGAATGAGACGAGAGTGCAATAGCCGAGAGGAAGGCTGGGA